>NC_092714.1:157026656-157664794 GCF_047496885.1 Scyliorhinus torazame
GGTGGCGGTCCGCATTCGCTGCCGGAGACCGCGGTGACCGCACGGGCCTGGCATACCAGCACGAAGTGGCCCTTTTTACCGCATCCCTTGCAGGTGGATGCGCGGGCCGGGCAGCGCTGCCGGGGGTGCTTGGCCTGCCCGCAAAAGTAGCAGCGGGACCCCCCGGGGGATGTCTCGGGGTCGGCTGCGGTGGGGTTCCACCCTGCCCAGGGGCTGCCGTGCGGTCGGGAACATAAGCGCGGGCGTTTCTGGAGGCCACATCCAGGGAACCTGCAAGGTCCCATGCCTTTTTCCAGCAATCGCTGGTGGATTTGGGATGACAGCATACCTGCCACGAAAGCGTCCCGGATCAAGAGTTCTGTGTGGTCGCTTGCCGAAACCTGCGGGCAGCTGCAGTTTCTCTCCAACACCAGGAGCGCATGGTAGAATTCTTCCAGCGATTCCCCAGGGATTTGTCGCCTCGTTGCTTGCAGATGTCGGGCGTAGACCTGGTTTACCGGGCGAATATAATGTCCTTTTAGCAGCTCTGTTGCTGCATCGAAGTCTTCCGCGTCCTCGATGAGGGTGTAAATCTCCGGACTCACCCTCGAGTGCAGGACTTGCATTTTCTGCTCTTCCGTGGGTGTGTTTTCGGCCGTCCCGAGATATCCTTTAAAACACGCCAGCCAGTGCTTGAAGATTGCTGCTGAGTTTGCCGCGTGGGGGCTGAGTTGCAGACACTCAGGCTGCTCAGAGTCATTGATAGGATGTAGAGCTGGGCTGAAAAGTGGCGTTTAACCCTGATAAGTGTGAGGTGATTCATTTTGGTAGGACAAATTTGAATGCGGATTACAGGGTTAACGACAGGGTTCTGAGGAGTGTGGAGGAGGAGAGAGATCTCGGAGTTCATGTCCATTGATCTCTGAAAGTTACCACCCAAGTGGATAGAGCTGTGAAGAAAGCCTTATTTACATTTATTAACAGGGGGATTGAGTTTAAGAGCCGTGAGGTTATGCTGCAACTGTACAAAACCTTGGTTAGACCACATTTGGAGTATTGTGTGCAGTTCAGGTCACCTCATTATAGGAAGGATGTGGAAGCATTGGAAAGGGTGCAAAGGAGATTTACCAGGATGCTGTCTGGATTGGAGGGTAGGTCTTATGAGGAAAGGTTGAGGGAGCTAGGGCTTTTCTCACTGGAGCGAAGGAGGATGAGAGGTGACTTAATTGAGATGTATAAGATGATGAGAGGGATAGATAGAGTGGACGTTCAGCGATTTTTTTCCTCTGGTGGATGTAGCTGTTACAAGGGGGCATAACTATAAGGTTCATGGTGGGAGATATAGGAGGGATGTCAGAGGTAGGTTCTTTACTCAGAGAGTGGTTGGGGCGTGGAACGCACTCCCAGCTATGGTAGTGGAGTCGGACACTTTAGAAACTTTCAAGCGGTTATTGGATAGGCACCTTGAGTGCACTAGAATGATTGGGAGTAGGTTGATTTGATCTTAGTTTCAGACTAGTTCGGCACAACATGTGGGCCGAAGGGCCTGTACTGTGCTGTACAGTTCTATGTTCTAATGCTAATTTATTCATGATCATTTGATAAAACGCAGATTTGCTCAAAAATACCTGTGCCATTTTTCATTTTGTCAAGGTTCTTGACCTCAACCTGCTGGATTCAAACTCCAAAGAACTTTCTCTTACAACATAAATACTCAAAGAAATATACGTTACATGATAAAGAATCACCAAGCATGGCCATCGTTAAAAGCGCTCTCCAATTGCAATCTCCACATAGCCTTGCAAACCTTTCCTCTATGTGTGGAAACGCAGTGACAAAAAGTATTTTCAGACTTTAAGCAGCCTCTTGAGGTCTTTTACTTGGGGGGCCTCAACTTCTCTAGAAAGCCTGGCTTGAAGTTGGATTTGTCAGCTGAAGGCTGGTACTATCCATGCCTGGACCAGCAGGCTGGGGTCACCGGGCGTGCACTGTGCCCAATATCCCAGGTGCTTGAGTAACTGTTTTATCAGCTCTGATGGCTCCTATCTTTTTTTCAAGCTGATGAGATGCTGGAAAGTTAACTTTCCCCCTTTCCCAGAGCTACTTTATTAGCCCGACCAGAACAGGTCATTGCTCACCCTCCCTTGAGCATTGTTCACCCTCCCTTGTGCTGTTTTCTCCATTACTCACTGAAACACGTAAATAGGACAAGGTATTTATAATAATGATAATCTTTATTGTCACAAGTGGGCTTACATTAACACTGCAATGAAGTTACTGTGAAAACCCCTTGATCCCACCATTCAGTCAGATCATGGCTGGTCAAAAACATCTTCAACAATCCCAGGTCCAGCAGCAATAGGTTTTTTACAGAATTTACAGTGCATGAGGAGGCCTTTCGGCCCATCCAGTCTACACCTGTCCTTGGAAAGAGCACCCTACTTAAGCCCACACCTCCACCCTATCCCTGTAACCCAGTAACGCCACCTAACCTTTTTGGCCACTAAGAGCAATTTAGCATGGCCAATCCACCTAACCTGCACATCTTTAGTCTGGGAGGAAACCGGAGCACCCGGAGGAAACCTACGCAGACACAGGGAGAACGTGCAGAGTCCGCACAGACAGTGACCCAAGCTGGGAATCGAACCTGGGACCCTGGAGCTGTGAAGCAACAGTGCTAACCACTGTGCTACTGTGCCACCATAAGAAAGCTCCATGCTTTGCAGGAAGAAGCGTCTCCTAATTTCACAGCTGAAAGGTCTGCCATTAACGTTTAGAACACCAGATAATTGAATGAGTGCCTTTCCATCTATCCAATCGGTTTCCCTTAAAGAACCTTGCTCAAACAGATGCAGTGTGGCTTTGTGCAGTTGAAGAATGACTGTTATCCTTCAGGACTAAAGGTTAGCAGTCCATTTGCCTTCATGATCATTTTCTGTGCCTGTCCACAACCTTTTATGGATCTACATATTCAGTCCCATAAAATATCCGAGGACCTCGCAGGTCACTAGCATTTCACCTTCTATCCGTTTTCAGTCCAGAGTGGATCACCTCACATTATCCAACACTGAAATTAATTTGCTAGAGTTTTCCCATTCATTTAATCTATTCATATGTCTTTGTAATGTGTTCCATTTGTATTGTCCACAATACTGCTTACACCCCCACTGTCTACAATACTGCTTACACCCCCACTGTCTACAATACTGCTTACACCCCCCCCCCACTGTCTACAATACTGCGTACAACCCCCCCCCCCACTGTCTACTGTCATGATATTCAAACACACACATCATGATGGACACACTAACAGGCAAATCAGAGTACACAACACCACAACCAATCACAGACAAGAACACCAACCACATAAAAAGCACGAGCACGACACCTGGAGGTCAGTAGGTCTGGGGAGAAGGAAGCATGAAAGAGCTGTTGAAACACCACAAGCAGGGAGCCCCCCACGTGCAGAGTGCAAAGACCAAGTTGTAAATAGTGAGTTTAAATAAACAAGCGTTGTACCATATGCAACTGTGTTGGCTCTTCTGTGTGTTAGAACACCCAACACCACATGGTACAGGAGTGGATCGATACCTGCCTACCAACCTGCCATTCTGGACATGGACCACACCGGCAAACCGCAGCCGATGCAAGTCACGGGGAACCTAGGCACCAACTGGAAGCTCTACAGGCAGCGATTTGACCTGTACATCCGTGCCACCGAAAAACAGAATGTCTCGGATGATTCGAAGATTGCAATGCTCCTCTTCTACGCAGGCCCCCACCCAAATGATGTCTTTAATTCACTGGTGTTCGAGGAAGGCGAAAACCAGGCCAAATATGACACGGTCATCCTCAAACTGGACCAGCACTTTCAAACTGAAGTAAACGAAACTTTCGAAAGATACATCTTTCAGCAACGCCTGCAAGGTAAGGAGGAGCTTTTTCAACCCTTTTTGACGCACCTCCGGATTCTGGCGCAGTCCTGCGGTTACGGCACCACCACAGAGTCCATGATCAGGGACCAGATTGTTTTTGGCGTTGCCTCCAGTGGCCTACGCCAGCAGCTTCTTAAAATAAAGAGCCTCACCTTAGCGTCTGCTGTGGAAGCCTGTGTCCTCCATGAAAATGCTACCTGCCGTTTTGCCCGATTTCAGGCGTCCGAGTTGGCACGGAGGGGGTCCCCAGCCGTCGAATCGGCAAGCCAGGCCGCCCACGACGTTGAACGCATCCAGGCCGTCGATTTCTTCCCGCCCCACGGCCCGGACGACAGCGGCCGCTTCCCGCGCTTTTCGCGGTCTCCCGCGCAGGTGCGCGCCAAGAATAACGGCCACAACGAGGGACGCACTGCGCAGGCGCGCCCACCGCAAGATCGCACTGCGCATGCGCAGTGGCGCAACGAACGCCGTGACGTCATGACGTGCAGCAAGTGTGGAGGTCTACACTTAAAAGGGCAATGTCCTGCAAAATACCAACAGTGCAACAGATGTGCCATGATAGGCCACTACGCAGCCCGCTGTCGTGCGGCTCAACCCATGGATCCGGCGCATCCTCGACAACCTCGCACACGAGTCAGGACCGTCCAGCCCACGCATCAAGACTTCCAGTTAAGTGATGCAGATGACCAGGATGACTTCAGAGTTGCCGTCATTGATGTCAACAAGGTCAATGCCATCAATCCAGACGATGAGTGGTGTGCCACCCTGACGGTCAACCGATCGCGCGTCGCCTTCCGTCTGGACACCGGCGCATCCGCCAACCTGATTGCTTACTCTGCAGTCCAGGCCATGAAGGTCAAACCACTCATCACACCATCCCGGCTTAAGATGGTTGACTATAACGGGAACGTTATCCCGTCCGTAGGATCTTGCCAGCTACAGGTGACTCACAAGAGGTACACGGCCACACTCCCCTTCGAAGTTGTGGGCTCATCAAAGGACTCGTTACTGGGCGCACAAGCGTGTAAGGTCCTTCACCTGGTACAGCGCATCATGTCTCTCTCTCCAGATGAGATATCCGACTTCCCGGATGCTGAGTTCCACGCGAATCTCCATTCCCTCCTCGCTCACAACCAGGAGGTTTTTGAAGGCATGGGGACATTGCCACACACGTACAAGATTCGACTCAGACCGGACGCCATCCCTGTCGTTCACGCACCTCGCAGGGTTCCTGCGCCTCTCAAAGACCGCCTCAAGGCACAACTGCAGATTCTTCAGGACCAAGGGGTCCTATCCAAGGTCACGGAGCCCACGCCATGGGTCAGCTCCATGGTCTGTGTAAAGAAGCCCTCTGGCGAGCTCCGTATATGTATAGATCCAAAAGATCTGAACAACAACATCATGCGGGAACACTATCCCATCCCGAAACGAGAAGACCTCACCAGCGAGATGGCGCGAGCCAACATATTCACTAAATTGGATGCGTCCAAAGGATTCTGGCAGATCCAACTGGACCCGGCCAGCCGAAGACTATGCACATTCAACACCCCTTTTGGCAGATTCTGCTACAACCGGATGCCATTCGGCATCATTTCGGCATCTGAAGTATTCCACCGCATTATGGAGCAGATGATGGAAGGCATCGAAGGGGTACGTGTATATGTGGACGATATCATCATTTGGTCCACCACTCCGCAGGAACACATGCATCGTCTTCGACGTGTCTTCACCCGCATACGGCAAAATGGCCTGCGTCTCAACCGTGCGAAGTGTGCTTTCGGCCAGACGGAGCTGAAATTCCTCGGGGACCACATCTCAAGGTCCGGGGTCCGTCCCGATGCAGACAAGGTTAGCGCCATCACAGCCATGCCACGACCGGCTGACAAGAAGGCTGTCTTAAGATTCCTGGGCATGGTCAACTTCCTTGGGAAGTTCATTCCCAACCTGGCTTCTCATACAACAAACATGCGCCATCTCGTAAAAAAATCGACGGAATTCAACTGGCACCAGTCGCATCAGCAGGAATGGGAGGAGCTCAAGCACAAACTGGTCACGGCACCAGTGCTGGCCTTCTTTGACGCGACTCGCCCTACAAAGATCTCAACAGACGCCAGCCAATCTGGTATTGGAGCGGTACTCCTGCAAAAAGACAGCACGTCATCATGGGCCCCGGTTGCGTATGCCTCACGAGCCATGACCCCTACCGAACAGCGCTACGCGCAAATCGAAAAAGAATGCCTGGGCTTGTTAACTGGACTGGACAAGTTCCACGACTATGTGTATGGCCTGCCACGATTCACGGTCGAAACTGACCACCGCCCCCTGGTCAACATCATTAACAAAGACCTGAACGACATGACTCCTCGCCTCCAGCGCATCTTACTCAAACTCAGGAGGTACGATTTTGAACTGATCTACACTCCGGGGAAGGAACTCATAGTGGCGGACACTCTTTCCCGAGCAGTGAGCACACCACCAGATGCGGAGGGGTTCGTGCGTCAAATTGAGGCACACGTGACTCTGACAGCAGCAAATATGCCAGCTGATGATCCTTGTCTGGCCCACATACGCGCAGAGACGGCGACTGACCCTCTGCTGCAGCGAGTGATGCGCCACATGACGGAAGGGTGGCTAAAAGGGCAGTGCCCCCAGTTTTATAATGTGCGAGATGATCTCACCAATATAGACGGGGTCCTTATGAAATCGCATAGGATCGTCATTCCACACAGTGTGCGCCAGATGATTCTTCGTCAACTACACGAAGGCCACTTGGGTGTCGAAAAATGCAGACGAAGGGCCCGGGCGGCGGTATATTGGCCGGGTATTAATGAAGACATAGCCAACATGGTGCTCAACTGCACAACCTGTCAGAGGTTTCAGCCGGCGCAACCTCCGGAAACACTTCTACCACACGAGATGGTGACGTCCCCCTGGGCGAAGGTGGGTGTTGACCTATTTCACGCGCTCGGCAGAGATTACATTGTTATTATAGACTACTTCTCAAACTACCCGGAAGTCATGCCTCTCCATGATCTGACGTCGTCCGCAGTCATTGGGGCCTGCAAGGAAACGTTTGCTCGCCATGGCATTCCAAGGACTGTCATGTCAGACAATGGACCTTGTTTTGCCAGCCGTGAATGGTCGTCCTTTGCCGCAGCATATGGTTTCACTCATGTGACATCCAGCCCTCTGCATCCACAATCGAACGGGAAGGCTGAAAAGGGTGTCCACATCGCAAAGCGGCTCCTGTGCAAGGCGGCTGATGCCGGATCGGACTTTAACCTTGCCTTGCTGGCCTATCGATCGGCCCCGTTATCCACGGGCCTCTCGCCAGCGCAGCTACTAATGGGTCGCTCCCTCAGGACGACGGTACCTTCCGTCCTGGCACCGACAACAGACCATGAGGCGGTTCTTCGGGACATGCAACTGCAGCGTGATCGCCAGAAAGGTCGGTACGACACACGAGCGACGGACCTGCCCCCCCTGTCCTCCGGAGACAAAGTACGCGTCCATCAACCGTATGGTGGCTGGTCAGCACCGGCCGAAGTCCTCCGACAAGTGGCTCCCCGCTCGTTCCTGGTTCGCATGCCGGATGGTTCCGTGCGTCGCCGCAATCGGCGCGCCCTTCGCCGACTTCCACGTTCACAGCCACACAACACGCCAGATCCTCAACAGGCTTCCGAGGATGACTTTGTGGAGCTGCCGCACATCACGCCCTTTCCATCGCCACCCATGGCCATGCCTGCACAGCAGCCGGTGGTTCTTGATCCACCCTTAAGGCGGTCAACCCGAATTCGTCGCAAACCCATTAGAATGGACTTATAATACAGTTCATATGTTTAATAAGTTGGACAATTTTACATGATAACCTGTTGTTGTTTATCGTTCCAGATGTCGTCTGACTGGACAACTGTTCAAAATTTTTTTTCTTCTTCTCTCGTTCGCATTTCTGTTATGTTATGGTACAACTGGATTCATGTGACGCACTCGACATCGCCCCATGTACATAGTTCCGTCATAGACACATGCTGCACACGACACACACACACTCTTAGATGCACTCACGTCACGATCATATTTATTACCACGTAGGCACATATCTTTGTAAAAAGGGGGGATGTCATGATATTCAAACACACACATCATGATGGACACACTAACAGGCAAATCAGAGTACACAACACCACAACCAATCACAGACAAGAACACCAACCACATAAAAAGCACGAGCACGACACCTGGAGGTCAGTAGGTCTGGGGAGAAGGAAGCATGAAAGAGCTGTTGAAACACCACAAGCAGGGAGCCCCCCACGTGCAGAGTGCAAAGACCAAGTTGTAAATAGTGAGTTTAAATAAACAAGCGTTGTACCATATGCAACTGTGTTGGCTCTTCTGTGTGTTAGAACACCCAACACCACATCTACAATACTGCTTACACCCCCCCCACTGTCCACAATACTGCTTACACCCCCCCCCACTGTCTACAATACTGCTTACACCACCCCCACTGTCAACAATACTGCTTACACCCCACCCCCCCCACTCTCTATAATACTGCTTACACCCCCCCCCCCCACTGTCTACAATACAGCTTACACCCCCCCCCCACTGTCTACAATACTGCTTACACCCCCCCCCCCCACTGTCTACAATACTGCTTACACCCCCCCCCCCACTGGATACAATACTGCTTACACCTCATCCCCCACTGTCTACAATACTGCTTACACACCTCCCCCACTGTCTACAATACTGCCTACACCCCCCCCCCCCACTGTCCACAACACTGCTTACACCCCCACTGTCTACAATACTGCTTACACCCCCACCACTGTCTACAGTACTGCTTACACCCCCCCCCACTGTTTACAGTACTGCTTACACCCCCCCCCCCACTGTTTACAATACTGCTTACACCCCCCCCCACTGTCTACAGTACTGCTTACACCCCCCCCCACTGTTTACAGTACTGCTTACACCCCCCCCCCCACTGTTTACAATACTGCTTACACCCCTCCCACTGTCTACAATACTGCTTACACCCCCCCATTGTCTACAATACTGCTACACCCTCCCCCCCACTGTCTACAATACTGCTTACACCCCTCCCACTGTCTACAATACTGCTTACAGCCCACCCCCCACTGTCTACAATACTGCTTACACCCCCTCCCACTGTCTACAATACTGCTTACACCCCTCCCCACTGTCTGCAATACTGCTTACCCCCACCCCCCCACTGTCTGCAGTACTGCTTACCTCTCCCCACTGTCTACAGAACTTCTTACACCTCCCCCCCAAACTGTCTACAATACTGCTTACACCCCCCCACAGTTTACAATACTGTTTACACACCCCCCCCCCACTGTCTACAATACTGCTCACCCACCCCACTGTCTACAATACTGCTTACATCCCCCCCAGTGTCTACAATACTGTTTACACCCCCCCCCCCCCACTGTCTACAATACTGCTTAGCCCCCCCCACTGTCTACAATACTGCTTACAACGCCGCCACTGTCTGCAATACTGCTTACACCCCCCACTGTCTACAATACTGCTTACAGCACCCCACTGTCTGCAATACTGCTTACTCCCCCCACTGTCGACAATACTGCTTACAGCCCCCCCCCCCACTGTCTACAATACTGCTTACAGCCCCCCACTGTCTGCAATACTGCTCACCCCCCCACTGTCTACAATACTGCTTACAGCACCCCACTGTCGACAATACTGCTTACACCCCCCCCCCCCACTGTCTACAATACTGCTTACACCCCCCACTGTCCACAATACTGCTTACACCCCCACACTGTCTACAATACTGCTTACACCCCCCCCCCACTGTCTACAATAGTGCTTACAACCCCCCCCCCCACTGTCTACAATACTGCTTACACCCCCACTGTCTACAATACTGCTTACACCCCCCCCCCCCACTGTCTACAACACTGCTTACACCCCCACTGTCTACAATACTGCTTACACCCCCCCCACTGTTTACAATACTGCTTACACCCCCCCCCCACTGTTTACAATACTGCTTACACCCCCCAGTCTACAATACTGCTTACAGCCCCCCACTGTCTGCAATACTGCTTACAACCCCCCCCCCCCACTGTCTACAACACTGCTTACACCCCCACTGTCTACAATACTGCTTACACCCCTCCCCCCCACTGTCTACAATACTGCTTACACCCCCCCCACTGTCTACAGTACTGCTTACACCCCCCCCCCCACTGTTTACAATACTGCTTACACCCCCCCCATTGTCTACAATACTGCTACACCCTCCCCCCCACTGTCTACAATACTGCTTACACCCCTCCCACTGTCTACAATACTGCTTACACCCCCCCCCCACTGTCTGCAATACTGCTTACACCCCCCCCCCACTGTCTGCAATACTGCTTACCCCCACCCCCACTGTTTACAGTACTGCTTACACCCCCCCCCCACTGTTTACAATACTGCTTACACCCCTCCCACTGTCTACAATACTGCTTACACCCCCCCATTGTCTACAATACTGCTACACCCTCCCCCCCACTGTCTACAATACTGCTTACACCCCTCCCACTGTCTACAATACTGCTTACAGCCCCCCCCCCACTGTCTACAATACTGCTTACACCCCCTCCCACTGTCTACAATACTGCTTACACCCCTCCCCACTGTCTGCAATACTGCTTACCCCCACCCCCCCCACTGTCTGCAGTACTGCTTACCTCTCCCCACTGTCTACAGAACTTCTTACACCTCCCCCCCAAACTGTCTACAATACTGCTTACACCCCCCCACAGTTTACAATACTGTTTACACCCCCCCCCACTGTCTACAATACTGCTTACACCACCCCCCCCCCACTGTCTACAATACTGCTCACCCACCCCACTGTCTACAATACTGCTTACATCCCCCCCAGTGTCTACAATACTGTTTACACCCCCCCCCACTGTCTACAATACTGCTTAGCCCCCCCCCACTGTCTACAATACTGCTTACAACGCCGCCACTGTCTGCAATACTGCTTACTCCCCCCACTGTCGACAATACTGCTTACAGCCCCCCCCCCACTGTCTACAATACTGCTTACACCCCCCACTGTCTACAATACTGCTTACAGCACCCCACTGTCTGCAATACTGCTTACACCCCCCCCCCCACTGTCTACAATACTGCTTACAGCACCCCACTGTCTGCAATACTGCTTACTCCCCCCACTGTCGACAATACTGCTTACAGCCCCCCCCCCACTGTCTACAATACTGCTTACACCCCACTGTCTACAATACTGCTTACAGCCCCCCACTGTCTGCAATACTGCTCACCCCCCCACTGTCTACAATACTGCTTACAGCACCCCACTGTCTACAATACTGCTTACACCCCCCCCCCACTGACTACAATACTGCTTACACCCCCCACTGTCCACAATACTGCTTACACCCCCACACTGTCTAAAATACTGCTTACACCCCCCCCCCACTGTCTACAATAGTGCTTACAACCCCCCCCCCCCACTGTCTACAATACTGCTTACACCCCCACTGTCTACAATACTGCTTACAGCCCCCCCCCCACTGTCTACAATACAGCTTACACCCCCCCCCCACTGTCTACAATACTGCTTACACCCCCCCCCCCACTGTCCACAATACTGCTTACACCCCCCCGCACTGTCTACAATACTGCTTACATCCCCCCCCCCACACTGTCTACAATACTGCTTACACCACCCCCACTGTCAACAATACTGCTTACACCCCACCCCCCCACTGTCTATAATACTGCTTACACCCCCCCCACTGTCTACAATACTGCTTACACCCCCCCCCCCACTGTCTACAATGCTGCGTACACCCCCCCCCCACTGTCTACAATACTGCTTACACCCCCCCACTGTCTACATTACTGCTCACCCCCCCCCCACTGTCTGCAATACTGCTCACCCCCCCACTGTCTACAATACTGCTTACACCACCCCCCACTGTCAACAATACTGCTTACAGCCCCCCCACTGTCTACAATACTGCTCACCCCCCCACTGTCTACAATACTGCTTACACTCCCCCCCCCCACTGTCTACAGTATTTAATGCACCCCCCCCCCCCCCCCGCTGTTACGATGCTGCTTACAGCCCCCCTACTGTCCACAGTACTGCTTATACCCCCTCCACTGATTACAGTACTGCCTACACCCCCCCCCCCGCCCTCTGTCTACAATTTTGGTTTCACCCCCCCCCAATGTCTACAATACTGTTTACAGCCCCCCCCCCCACTGTCTACAATACTGCTTACCCCCCCCCCCACTGCCTACAATACTGCTTACACCCCCGCCCCCACTGTCTACAATACTGGTTACACCCCACCCCCACTGTCTACATTGCTACCCACACACACGCACATGCCCCCCACTGTCTACAATACTGCTTACACCCCCCCCCCCACTGTCTACAATACTGCTTACACCCACCCCACTGTCTACAATACTGCTTACACCGCCCCCCCACTGTCTACAATACTGCTTACAGCCCCCCCACTGTCTACAATACTGCTCACCCCCCCCACTGTCTACAATACTGCTTACACCACCCCCCACTGTCAACAATGCTGCTTACAGCCCCCCCACTGTCTACAATACTGCTCACCCCCCCCAGTGTCTACAATACTGCTTCCACCCACACCAATGTCTACAATACAGCTTACACTCCCCCCCCACTGTCTACAATACTGCTTACAGCCCCCCCCCCCACTGTCTACAATACTGCTTACACCCCCACACCACTGTCTACAATACAGTGTACACCGCCCCACTGTCTACAATACTGCTTACACTCCCCCCCCACTGTCTACAATACTGCTTACACTCCCCCCCCACTGTCTACAATACTGCTTACACCCCCCCCCGACCGTCTACAGTACTTCATGCACCCCCCCCCCCCCCCCCCCCGCTGTAACGATGCTGCTTACAGCCCCCCTACTGTCCACAGTACTGCTTATACGCCCTCCACTGATTACAGTACTGCCTACACCCCCCCCCCCCCACTGTCTACAATACTGGTTACACCCCCCCCACTGTCTACAATACTGCTTACACCCCCCCCCCCACTGTCTACAATACTGCTTACACCCCCCCCCACTGTCTACAATATTGCTTACACCCCCCCCCCCACTGTCTACAATACTGTTTACAGCCCCCCCTACTGTCGACAATACTGTTTACCCCCCCCCCGCTGCCTACAATACTGCTTACACCCCCGCCCCCACTGTCTACAATACTGCTTACACCCCCCCCCACTGTCTACAATACAGCTTACACCCCCCCACTGTCTACAATACAGCTTACACCCCCCCCCCCACTGTCTACAATACTGCTTACACCCCCCCCCCCACTGAGTATAATACTGATTACACCCCCTCGACTGTCTACAATACTGCTTACACCCCCCCCCACTGTCTACAATACTGCTTACACCCCCCCCCACTGACTATAATACTGATTACACCCCCTCTACTGTCTACAAACTGCTTACACCCCCCCCCACCATCTACAATACTGCTTACACCCCCCCCCACTGTCTACAATATTGCCTACACCCCCCCCCACTGTCTACAATACTGCTTACCCCCTCCCCACTGTCTCCAATACTGCTTACAGCCCCCCACCCACTGTCTCCAATACTGCTGACAGCCCCCCCCCCGCTGTCTACAATACTGCTTACACACAACACAACTGTCACAATACCACTTCCAGCCCCGCTACTGTCTACAATTCTGCTTACACCCCCCCCCCCCACTGTCTACAATACTGCTTACACCCCCCCCCAACTGTCAGGATACTGCTTACAGCCCCCCTACTGTCTACAGTACTGCTTACACCCCCCCCCACTGTCTACAATACTGCTTACACCCCCTCCACTGTCTACATTACTGCTCACCCCCCCCCCCCACTGTCTACAATACTGCTTACACCCCCCCCCCACTGTCTACAATACTGCTTACACCCCCCCCCACTGTCTACAATACTGCTCACCCCCCCACTGTCTACAATACTGCTTACAACCCCCCCAGTGTCTACAATACTGCTTACACCTCCCCACCACTGTCTACAATACAGCGTACACCGCCCCACTGTCTACAATACTGCTTACACTCCCCCCCCACTGTCTACAATACTGCTTACACCCCCCCCCCACTGTCTACAATACTGCTTACACCCCCCCCACTGTCTCCAATACTGCTTACACCCCCCCCCCCACTGTCTACAATACTGCTTACACCCCCCCCACTGTCTACAATACTGCTTACACCTCCCACCACTGTCTGCAATACAGCTTACACCCCCCCCGCCCCTGTCTACAATAGTGCTTACACCCCCCCCCGCCCCTGTCTTCAATACTGCTTACTCCCCCCCCCGCCCCTGTCTACAATACTGCTTACCCCCCCCCACTGTCTACATTACTGCTTATACCCCCCCTCCACTGTCTACAATACTGCGGACAGCCCCCCAACTGTCTACAATACTGCTCACCCCGCCCCCACTGTCTACAATACTGCTTACAACCCGCCCCCCACAGTCTACATTACTGTTACAACCCCCCACTGTCTACAAAACTGCTTACACCCCCCCCACACTGTCTACAATACTGCTTAGCCCCCCCCCCACTGTCTACAATACTGCTTACACCCACCCACTGTCTACAATACTGCTTACACCCCCCCCCACAATCTGCATTACTGCTTACACCCCCCCCCCACTGTCTACAAAACTGCTTACACCCCCCCCCACACTGTCTACAATACTGCTTAGCCCCCCCCCCCACTGTCTACAATACTGCTTACACCCACCCACTGTCTACAATACTGCTTACACCCCCCCCACAATCTGCATTACTGCTTACACCACCCCCCACTGTCAACAATACTGCTCACCCCCCCACTGTCTACAATACTGCTTACACCCACACCACTGTCTACAATACTGCTTACACTCCCCCCCCCACTGTCTACAATACAGCTTACACCCCCCCACTGTCTACAATACAGCTTACACCCCCCCCACAGTCTACAATACTGCTTACACCCCCCCCACTGTCTACAATACTGCTTACACCCCCCCCCACTGACTATAATACTGATTACACCCCCTCTACTGTCTACAATACAGCTTACACCCCCCCACCATCTACAATACTGCTTACACCCCCCCCCCCCACTGTCTACAATATTGCCTACACCCCCCCCCACTGTCTACAATACTGCTTACCCCCTCCCCACTGTCTCCAATACTGCTTACAGCCCCCCACCCGCTGTCTACAATACTGCTTACACACAACCCAACTGTCACGATACCACTTCCAGCCCCCCTACTGTCTACAATTCTGCTTACACCCCCCCCCGCCACTGTCTGCAATACTGCTTACACCCCTCCCCCCACTGTCTACAACACTGCTCACCCCCCCCCCACTGTCTACAATAATGCTTACACCCCCCTCCCCCCCGACTGTCAGGATACTGCTTACAGCCCCCCTACTGTCTACAGTACTGCTTACACCCCCCCCCCACTGTCTACATTACTGCTCACCCCCCCCCCCACTCTCTACAATACTGCTTACCCCCCCCCCCACTGTCTACAATACTGCTTACACCCCCCCCCACTGTCTACAATACTGCTTACGCCCCCCCCCCCCCACTGTCTACAATACTGCTTACACCCCCCCCACTGTCTACATTACTGCTCACCCCCCCCACTGTCTGCAATACTGCTCACCCCCCCCACTGTCTACAATACTGCTTACACCACCCCCCACTGTCAACAATACTGCTTACAGCCCCCCCACTGTCTACAATACTGCTCACCCCCCCACTGTCTACAATACTGCTTACACTCCCCCCCCCCCCACTGTCTACAATACTGCTTACACCCCCACACCACTGTCTACAATACAGCGTACACCGCCCCACTGTCTACAATACTGCTTACACTCCCCCCCCCACTGTCTACAATACTGCTTACACCCCCCCCCCCACTGTCTACAGTATTTAATGCACCCCCCCCCCCCCGCTGTTACGATGCTGCTTACAGCCCCCCTACTGTCCACAGTACTGCTTATACCCCCTCCACTGATTACAGTACTGCCTACACCCCCCCGCCCACTGTCTACAATTTTGGTTTCACCCCCCCCCAATGTCTACAATACTGTTTACAGCCCCCCCCACTGTCTACAATACTGCTTACACCTCCCACCACTGTCTACAATACAGCTTACACCCCCCCCGCCCCTGTCTACAATAGTGCTTACACCCCCCCCGCCCCTGTCTACAATACTGCTTACTCCCCCCCCGCCCCTGTCTACAATACTGCTTACCCCCCCCACTGTCTACATTACTGCTTATACCCCCCCTCCACTGTCTACAATACTGCGGACAGCCCCCCAACTGTCTACAATACTGCTCACCCCGCCCCCACTGTCTACAATACTGCTTACAACCCGCCCCCCACAGTCTACATTACTGTTACAACCCCCCACTGTCTACAAAACTGCTTACACCCCCCCCACACTGTCTACAATACTGCTTAGCCCCCCCCCCACTGTCTACAATACTGCTTACACCCACCCACTGTCTACAATACTGCTTACACCCCCCCCCACAATCTGCATTACTGCTTACACCCCCCCCCCCACTGTCTACAAAACTGCTTACACCCCCCCCCCACACTGTCTACAATACTGCTTAGCCCCCCCCCCCCACTGTCTACAATACTGCTTACACCCACCCACTGTCTACAATACTGCTTACACCCCCCCCACAATCTGCATTACTGCTTACACCACCCCCCACTGTCAACAATACTGCTCACCCCCCCACTGTCTACAATACTGCTTACACCCACACCACTGTCTACAATACTGCTTACACTCCCCCCCCCCACTGTCTACAATACAGCTTACACCCCCCCACTGTCTACAATACAGCTTACACCCCCCCCACAGTCTACAATACTGCTTACACCCCCCCCCCACTGTCTACAATACTGCTTACACCCCCCCCCACTGACTATAATACTGATTACACCCCCTCTACTGTCTACAATACAGCTTACACCCCCCCACCATCTACAATACTGCTTACACCCCCCCCCCACTGTCTACAATATTGCCTACACCCCCCCCCACTGTCTACAATACTGCTTACCCCCTCCCCACTGTCTCCAATACTGCTTACAGCCCCCCACCCGCTGTCTACAATACTGCTTACACACAACCCAACTGTCACGATACCACTTCCAGCCCCCCTACTGTCTACAATTCTGCTTACACCCCCCCCCGCCACTGTCTGCAATACTGCTTACACCCCTCCCCCCACTGTCTACAGCACTGCTCACCCCCCCCCACTGTCTACAATAATGCTTACACCCCCCCCCCCCGACTGTCAGGATACTGCTTACAGCCCCCCTACTGTCTACAGTACTGCTTACACCCCCCCCCCCCACTGTCTACATTACTGCTCACCCCCCCCCACTCTCTACAATACTGCTTACCCCCCCCCCACTGTCTACAATACTGCTTACACCCCCCCCCCCACTGTCTACAATACTGCTTACACCCCCCCCCCCACTGTCTACAATACTGCTTACACCCCCCCCACTGTCTACATTACTGCTCACCCCCCCCACTGTCTGCAATACTGCTCACCCCCCCCACTGTCTACAATACTGCTTACACCACCCCCCACTGTTAACAATACTGCTTACAGCCCCCCCACTGTCTACAATACTGCTCACCCCCCCACTGTCTACAATACTGCTTACACTCCCCCCCCCACTGTCTACAATACTGCTTACACCCCCACACCACTGTCTACAATACAGCGTACACCGCCCCACTGTCTACAATACTGCTTACACTCCCCCCCCCACTGTCTACAATACTGCTTACACCCCCCCCCCACTGTCTACAGTATTTAATGCACCCCCCCCCCCCCCCGCTGTTACGATGCTGCTTACAGCCCCCCTACTGTCCACAGTACTGCTTATACCCCCTCCACTGATTACAGTACTGCCTACACCCCCCCGCCCACTGTCTACAATTTTGGTTTCACCCCCCCCCAATGTCTACAATACTGTTTACAGCCCCCCCCACTGTCTACAATACTGCTTACCCCCCCCCCACTGCCTACAATACTGCTTACACCCCCGCCCCCACTGTCTACAATACTGGTTACACCCCCCCCCCCCCCACTGTCTACAATACTGGTTACACCCCACCCCCACTGTCTACATTGCTACCCACACACACGCACATGCCCCCCACTGTCTACAATACTGCTTACACCCCCCCCCCACTGTCTACAATACTGCTTACACCCACCCCACTGTCTACAATACTGCTTACACCGCCCCCCCACTGTCTACAATACTGCTTACAGCCCCCCCACTGTCTACAATACTGCTCACCCCCCCCACTGTCTACAATACTGCTTACACCACCCCACACTGTCAACAATACTGCTTACAGCCTCCCCACTGTCTACAATACTGCTCACCCCCCCCACTGTCTACAATACTGCTTACACCCACACCACTGTCTACAATACTGCTTACACTCCCCCCCCACTGTCTACAATACTGCTTACAGCCCCCCCCCCCCCCACTGTCTACAATACTGCTTACACCCCCACACCACTGTCTACAATACAGTGTACACCGCCCCACTGTCTACAATACTGCTTACACTCCCCCCCCACTGTCTACAATACTGCTTACACTCCCCCCCCACTGTCTACAATACTGCTTACACCCCCCCCCACCGTCTACAGTACTTCATGCACCCCCCCCCCCCCCCCCCCGCTGTTACGATGCTGCTTACAGCCCCCCTACTGTCCACAGTACTGCTTATACCCCCTCCACTGATTACAGTACTGCCTACACCCCCCACCCACTGTCTACAATACTGGTTCCACCCCCCCCCCCCACTGTCTACAATACTGCTTACACCCCCCCCACTGTCTACAATACTGCTTACACCCCCCCCCACTGTCTACAATATTGCTTACACCCCCCCCCACTGTCTACAATACTGTTTACAGCCCCCCCTACGGTCTACAATACTGTTTACCCCCCCCGCTGCCTACAATACTGCTTACACCCCCGCCCCCACTGTCTACAATACTGCTTACACCCCCCCCCCCCACTGTCTACAATACAGCTTACACCCCCCCACTGTCTACAATACAGCTTACACCCCCCCCCCACTGTCTACAATACTGCTTACACCCCCCCCCCCACTGAGTATAATACTGATTACACCCCCTCTACTGTCTACAAACTGCTTACACCCCCCCCCCACCATCTACAATACTGCTTACACCCCCCCCACTGTCTACAATATTGCCTACACCCCCCCCACTGTCTACAATACTGCTTACCCCCTCCCCACTGTCTCCAATACTGCTTACAGCCCCCCACCCACTGTCTCCAATACTGCTTACAGCCTCCCCCCCGCTGTCTACAATACTGCTTACACACAACCCAACTGTCACAATACCACTTCCAGCCCCCCTACTGTCTACAATTCTGCTTACACCCCCCCCCCACTGTCTACAATACTGCTTACACCCCCCCCCCAACTGTCAGGATACTGCTTACAGCCCCACTACTGTCTACAGTACTGCTTACACCCCCCCCACTGACTACAATACTGCTTACACCCCCCCCACTGTCTACATTACTGCTCACCCCCCCCCCCCCCACTGTCTACAATACTGCTTACACCCCCCCCACTGTCTACAATACTGCTTACATCCCCCCCCCCCACTGTCAACAATACTGCTTACACCCACCCACTGTCTACAATACTGCTTACAGCCCCCCCACTGTCTACAATACTGCTCACCCCCCCACTGTCTACAATACTGCTTACAACCCCCCAGTGTCTACAATACTGCTTACACCTCCCCACCACTATCTACAATACAGCGTACACCGCCCCACTGTCTACAATACTGCTTACACTCCCCCCCACTGTCTACAATACTGCTTACCCCCCCCCCCACTGTCTACAATACTGCTTACACCCCCCCCACTGTCTCCAATACTGCTTACACCCCCCCCACTGTCTACAATACTGCTTACACCCCCCCCACTGTCTACAATACTGCTTACACCTCCCACCACTGTCTACAATACAGCTTACACCCCCCCCCCCCGCCCCTGTCTACAATAGTGCTTACACCCCCCCCGCCCCTGTCTACAATACTGTTTACTCCCCCCCCGCCCCTGTCTACAATACTGCTTACCCCCCCCCACTGTCTACATTACTGCTTATACCCCCCCTCCACTGTCTACAATACTGCGGACAGCCCCCCAACTGTCTACAATACTGCTCACCCCGCCCCCACTGTCTACAATACTGCTTACAACCCGCCCCCCACAGTCTACATTACTGTTACAACCCCCCACTGTCTACAAAACTGCTTACACCCCCCCCACACTGTCTACAATACTGCTTAGCACCCCCCCCCACTGTCTACAATACTGCTTACACCCACCCACTGTCTACAATACTGCTTACACCCGCCCCCACAATCTGCATTACTGCTTACACCCCCCCCCCACACTCTACAAAACTGCTTACACCCCCCCCCACACTGTCTACAATACTGCTTAGCCCCCCCCCACTGTCTACAATACTGCTTACACCCACCCACTGTCTACAATACTGCTTACACCCCCCCCCCACAATCTGCATTACTGCTTACACCACCCCCCACTGTCAACATTACTGCTTACACCACCCCCCACTGTCAACAATACTGCTTACAGCCCCCCCCACTGTCTACAATACTGCTCACCCCCCCACTGTCTACAATACTGCTTACACCCACACCACTGTCTACAATACTGCTTACACTCCCCCCCCCCACTGTCTACAATACTGCTTACACCCACACCACTGTCTACAATACTGCTTACACTCCCCCACCCACTGTCTACAATACTGCTTACAGCCCCCCCCACTGTCTACAATACTGCTTACACCCCTACACCACTGTCTACAATACAGTGCACACCGCCCCACTGTCTACAATACTGCTTACACCCCCCCCCCACTGTCTACAATACTGCTTACACCCCCCCCCCACTGTCTACAATACTGCTTACACTCCCCCCCACTGTCTACAATACTGCTTACACCCTCCCCCCACTGTCTACAGTACTTCATGCACCCCCCCCCCGCTGTTACGATGCTGCTTACAGCCCCCCTACTGTCCACAGTACTGCTTATACCCCCTCCACTGATTACAGTACTGCCTACACCCCCCCCACTGTCTACAATACTGGTTACACCCCCCCCCCCACTGTCTACAATACTGCTTACACCCCCCCCCCCCACTGTCTACAATACTGCTTTCACCCCCCCCACTGTCTACAATATTGCTTACACCCCCCCCCCACTGTCTACAATACTGTTTACAGCCCCCCCTACTGTCTACAATACTGCTTACCCCCCCCCCCCGCTGCCTACAATACTGCTTACACCCCCGCCCCCACTGTCTACAATACTGCTTACACCCCCCCCCACTGTCTACAATACAGCTTACACCCCCCCACTGTCTACAATACAGCTTACACCCCCCCACAGTCTACAATACTGCTTACACCCCCCCCCCACTGTCTACAATACAGCTTACACCCCCCCCACCATCTACAATACTGCTTACACCCCCCCCCACTGTCTACAATATTGCCTACACCCCCCCCACACTGTCTACAATACTGCTTACCCCCTCCCCACTGTCTCCAATACTGCTTACAGCCCCCCACCCGCTGTCTACAATACTGCTTACACACAACCCAACTGTCACGATACCACTTCCAGCCCCCCTACTGTCTACAATTCTGCTTACACCCCCCCCCCCCGCCACTGTCTGCAATACTGCTTACACCCCTCCCCCCACTGTCTACAACACTGCTCACCCCCCCCACTGTCTACAATACTGCTTACACCCCCCCCCCCACTGTCAGGATACTGCTTACAGCCCCCCTACTGTCTACAGTACTGCTTACACCCCCCCCCCCACTGTCTACATTACTGCTCACCCCCCCCCCCCACTGTCTACAATACTGCTTAACCCCCCACTGTCTACAATACTGCTTACACCCCCCCCCACTGTCTACAATACTGCTTACACCCCCCCCCCACTGTCTACAATACTGCTTACACCCCCCCCACTGTCTACATTACTGCTCACCCCCCCCCACTGTCTACAATACTGCTTACACCACCCCCCACTGTCAACAATACTGCTTACAGCCCCCCCACTGTCTACAATACTGCTCACCCCCCCGCTGTCTACAGTACTGCTTACACCCACCCCACTGTCTACAATACTGCTTACACTCCCCCCCCCCCACTGTCTACAATACTGCTTACAGCGCCCCCCTCCACTGTCTACAATACTGCTTACACTCCCCCCCCACTGTCTACAATACTGCTTACACCCCCCCCCCACTGTCTACAGTATTTAATGCACCCCCCCCGCCCGCTGTTACGATGCTGCTTACAGCCCCCCTACTTTCCACAGTACTGCTTATACCCCCTCCACTGATTACAGTACTGCCTACACCCCCCCCCGCCCACTGTCTACAATTTTGGTTTCACCCCCCCCCCCAATGTCTACAATACTGTTTACAGCCCCCCCCACTGTCTACAATACTGCTTACCCCCCCCCCCCCCCACTGCCTACAATACTGCTTACACCCCCGCCCCCACTGTCTACAATACTGGTTACACCCCCCCCCCCCCACTGTCTACAATACTGGTTACCCCCCCCCCCCACTGTCTACATTGCTACCCACACACACGCACATGCCCCCCACTGTCTACAATACTGCTTACACCCCCCCCCCACTGTCTACAATACTGCTTACACCCACCCCACTGTCTACAATACTGCTTACACCGCCCCCCCACTGTCTACAATACTGCTTACACCGCCCCCCCCACTGTCTACAATACTGCTCACACCCCCCCCCACTGTCTATATTACTGCTTACACCCACCCACCACTGTCGACAATACAGCATACACCCCCCCCAATGTCTACACTACTGCTTACACCCCCACCCCACTGTCTACAATACTGCTTAGCCCCCCCCACTGCCTACAATACTGCTTAAACCCCCCCACCACTGTCTACAATACTGCTTACACCCCCCCCCCACTGTCTACAATACTGTTTACACCACCCCCACTGTCTACAATACTGCTCACCCCCCCCAACTGTCTACAATACTGCTTACACCCCCCCCACTGTCTGCAATACTGCTAACACCCCCCCCCACTGTCTACAATACAGCTTACACCCCCCCCACTGTCTACAATACAGCTTACAACCCCCCCCCACTGTCTACAATACTGCTTACACCCCCCCCCCACTGAGTATAATACTGATTACACCCCCTCTACTGTCTACAATACTGCTTACACCCCCCCCCCACTGTCTACAATACTGCTTACACCCCCCCCCACTGACTATAATACTGATTACACCCCCTCTACTGTCTACAAACTGCTTACACCCCCCCCCCCACCATCTACAATACTGCTTACACCCCCCCCCACTGTCTACAATATTGCCTACACCCCCCCCCCACTGTCTACAATACTGCTTACCCCCCACCCACTGTCTCCAATACTGCTTACAGCCCCCCCCCCGCTGTCTACAATACTGCTTACACACAACCCAACTGTCACAATACCACTTCCAGCCCCCCTACTGTCTACAATTCTGCTTACACCCCCCCCCCCCCCCACTGTCTACAATACTGCTTACACCCCCCCCCCCCAACTGTCAGGATACTGCTTACAGCCCCCCTACTGTCTACAGTACTGCTTACACCCCCCCCCCCACTGTCTACAATACTGCTTACACCCCCCCCCACTGTCTACATTACTGCTCACCCCCCCCCCCCCCCCACTGTCTACAATACTGCTTACACCCCCCCCACTGTCTACAATACTGCTTACACCCCCCCCCCACTGTCAACAATACTGCTTACACCCACCCACTGTCTACAATACTGCTTACAGCCCCCCCACTGTCTACAATACTGCTCACCCCCCCACTGTCTACAATACTGCTTACAACCCCCCCAGTGTCTACAATACTGCTTACACCTCCCCACCACTATCTACAATACAGCGTACACCGCCCCACTGTCTACAATACTGCTTACACTCCCCCCCACTGTCTACAATACTGCTTACACCCCCCCCCACTGTCTACAATACTGCTTACACCCCCCCCACTGTCTCCAATACTGCTTACACCCCCCCCCCCACTGTCTACAATACTGGTTACACCCCCCCCACTGTCTACAATACTGCTTACACCTCCCACCACTGTCTACAATACAGCTTACACCCCCCCCCCCCCGCCCCTGTCTACAATAGTGCTTACACCCCCCCCGCCCCTGTCTACAATACTGCTTACTCCCCCCCGCCCCTGTCTACAATACTGCTTACCCCCCCCACTGTCTACATTACTGCTTATACCCCCCCTCCACTGTCTACAATACTGCGGACAGCCCCCCAACTGTCTACAATACTGCTCACCCCGCCCCCACTGTCTACAATACTGCTTACAACCCGCCCCCCACAGTCTACATTACTGTTACAACCCCCCACTGTCTACAAAACTGCTTACACCCCCCCCACACTGTCTACAATACTGCTTAGCCCCCCCCCCCGCCACTGTCTACAATACTGCTTACACCCACCCACTGTCTACAATACTGCTTACACCCCCCCCCACAATCTGCATTACTGCTTACACCCCCCCCCCCACTGTCTACAAAACTGCTTACACCCCCCCCACACTGTCTACAATACTGCTTAGCCCCCCCCCCCCCCCACTGTCTACAATACTGCTTACACCCACCCACTGTCTACAATACTGCTTACACCCCCCCCCACAATCTGCATTACTGCTTACACCACCCCCCACTGTCAACAATACTGCTTACAGCCCCCCCCACTGTCTACAATACTGCTCACCCCCCCACTGTCTACAATACTGCTTACACCCACACCACTGTCTACAATACTGCTTACACTCCCCCCCCCCCCACTGTCTACAATACTGCTTACACCCACACCACTGTCTACAATACTGCTTACACTCCCCCACCCACTGTCTACAATACTGCTTACAGCCCCCCCCCACTGTCTACAATACTGCTTACACCCCTACACCACTGTCTACAATACAGTGTACACCGCCCCACTGTCTACAATACTGCTTACACCCCCCCCCACTATCTACAATACTGCTTACACCACCCCCCACTGTCTACAATACTGCTTACACTCCCCCCCACTGTCTACAATACTGCTTACACCCCCCCCCCCACTGTCTACAGTACTTCATGCACCCCCCCCCCCCGCTGTTACGATGCTGCTTACAGCCCCCCTACTGTCCACAGTACTGCTTATACCCCCTCCACTGATTACAGTACTGCCTACACCCCCCCCACTGTCTACAATACTGGTTACACCCCCCCCCACTGTCTACAATACTGCTTACACCCCCCCCCCCACTGTCTACAATACTGCTTTCACCCCCCCCACTGTCTACAATATTGCTTACGCCCCCCCCCCCACTGTCTACAATACTGTTTACAGCCCCCCCTACTGTCTACAATACAGCTTACACCCCCCCCACAGTCTACAATACTGCTTACACCCCCCCCCCCACTGTCTACAATACAGCTTACACCCCCCCCACCATCTACAATACTGCTTACACCCCCCCCCACTGTCTACAATATTGCCTACACCCCCCCCCCACTGTCTATAATACTGCTTACCCCCTCCCCACTGTCTCCAATACTGCTTACAGCCCCCCACCCGCTGTCTACAATACTGCTTACACACAACCCAACTGTCACGATACCACTTCCAGCCCCCCTACTGTCTACAATTCTGCTTACACCCCCCCCCCCGCCTCTCTCTGCAATACTGCTTACACCCCTCCCCCCACTGTCTACAACACTGCTCACCCCCCCCCCACTGTCTACAATACTGCTTACACCCCCCCCCCCACTGTCAGGATACTGCTTACAGCCCCCCTACTGTCTACAGTACTGCTAACACCCCCCCCCCCCCACTGTCTACATTACTGCTCACCCCCCCCCCCACTGTCTACAATACTGCTTACCCCCCCCCCCACTGTCTACAATACTGCTTACACCCCCCCCCACTGTCTACAATACTGCTTACACCCCCCCCACTGTCTACAATACTGCTTACACCCCCCCCCCACTGTCTACATTACTGCTCACCCCCCCCACTGTCTACAATACTGCTTACACCACCCCCCACTGTCAACAATACTGCTTACAGCCCCCCCACTGTCTACAATACTGCTCACCCCCCCACTGTCTACAGTACTGCTTACACCCACCCCACTGTCTACAATACTGCTTACACTCCCCCCCCCCACTGTCTACAATACTGCTTACAGCGCCCCCCCCCACTGTCTACAATACTGCTTACACTCCCCCCCCACTGTCTACAATACTGCTTACACCCCCCCCCCCCACTGTCTACAGTATTTAATGCACCCCCCCCGCCCGCTGTTACGATGCTGCTTACAGCCCCCCTACTGTCCACAGTACTGCTTATACCCCCTCCACTGATTACAGTACTGCCTACACCCCCCCCGCCCACTGTCTACAATTTTGGTTTCACGCCCCCCCCAATGTCTACAATACTGTTTACAGCCCCCCCCACTGTCTACAATACTGCTTACCCCCCCCCCACTGCCTACAATACTGCTTACACCCCCGCCCCCACTGTCTACAATACTGGTTACACCCCCCCCCCCACTGTCTACAATACTGGTTACACCCCCCCCCACTGTCTACATTGCTACCCACACACACGCACATGCCCCCCACTGTCTACAATACTGCTTACACCCCCCCCCCCCCACTGTCTACAATACTGCTTACACCCACCCCACTGTCTACAATACTGCTTACACCGCCCCCCCCACTGTCTACAATACTGCTCACACCCCCCCCACTGTCTATATTACTGCTTACACCCCCCCCACCACTGTCTACAATACAGCATACACCCCCCCCAATGTCTACACTACTGCTTACACCCCCACCCCACTGTCTACAATACTGCTTAGCCCCCCCCCCACTGCCTACAATACTGCTTACACCCCCCCCCACTGTCTACACTACTGCTTACACCCCCACCCCACTGTCTACAATACTGCTTAGCCCCCCCCCACTGCCTACAATACTGCTTACACCCCCCCCACTGTCTACAATACTGCTTACACCCCCCCCACACTGTCTACAATACCGCGTACACCCCCCCCCCACTGTCTACAATACAGCTTACACCCCCCCCCACTGTCTACAATACTGCTTACACCCCCCCACTGTCTACAATACTGCTCACCCGCCCCCCCACTGTCTACAATACTGCTTACACCCCCCCGCCACTGTCTACAATACTGCTCACCCCCCCCAACTGTCTACAATACTGCTTACACCCCCCCCACTGTCTGCAATACTGCTTACACCCCCCCCCACTGTCTACAATACAGCTTACACCCCCCCACTGTCTACAATACAGCTTACACCCCCCCCCACTGTCTACAATACTGCTTACACCCCCCCCCCACTGAGTATAATACTGATTACACCCCCTCTACTGTCTACAATACTGCTTACACCCCCCCCCCACTGTCTACAATACTGCTTACACCCCCCCCCACTGACTATAATACTGATTACACCCCCTCTACTGTCTACAAACTGCTTACACCCCCCCCCCCCCCACCATCTACAATACTGCTTACACCCCCCCCCACTGTCTACAATATTGCCTACACCCCCCCCCACTGTCTACAATACTGCTTACCCCCCACCCACTGTCTCCAATACTGCTTACAGCCCCCCCCCCCGCTGTCTACAATACTGCTTACACACAACCCAACTGTCACAATACCACTTCCAGCCCCCCTACTGTCTACAATTCTGCTTACACACCCCCCCCCCCCCCCCCACTGTCTACAATACTGCTTACACCCCCCCCCCCAACTGTCAGGATACTGCTTACAGCCCCCCTACTGTCTACAGTACTGCTTACACCCCCCCCCCACTGTCTACAATACTGCTTACACCCCCCCCCACTGTCTACATTACTGCTCACCCCCCCCCACTGTCTACAATACTGCTTACACCCCCCCCCACTGTCTACAATACTGCTTACACCCCCCCCCCCACTGTCAACAATACTGCTTACACCCACCCACTGTCTACAATACTGCTTACAGCCCCCCCACTGTCTACAATACTGCTCACCCCCCCACTGTCTACAATACTGCTTACAACCCCCCAGTGTCTACAATACTGCTTACACCTCCCCACCACTATCTACAATACAGCGTACACCGCCCCACTGTCTACAATACTGCTTACACTCCCCCCCACTGTCTACAATACTGCTTACACCCCCCCCCCACTGTCTACAATACTGCTTACACCCCCCCCACTGTCTCCAATACTGCTTACACCCCCCCCCCCCCACTGTCTACAATACTGGTTACACCCCCCCCACTGTCTACAATACTGCTTACACCTCCCACCACTGTCTACAATACAGCTTACACCCCCCCCCCCCCCCGCCCCTGTCTACAATAGTGCTTACACCCCCCCCGCCCCTGTCTACAATACTGCTTACTCCCCCCCGCCCCTGTCTACAATACTGCTTACCCCCCCCACTGTCTACATTACTGCTTATACCCCCCCTCCACTGTCTACAATACTGCGGACAGCCCCCCAACTGTCTACAATACTGCTCACCCCGCCCCCACTGTCTACAATACTGCTTACAACCCGCCCCCCACAGTCTACATTACTGTTACAACCCCCCACTGTCTACAAAACTGCTTACACCCCCCCCACACTGTCTACAATACTGCTTAGCCCCCCCCCCGCCACTGTCTACAATACTGCTTACACCCACCCACTGTCTACAATACTGCTTACACCCCCCCCCACAATCTGCATTACTGCTTACACCCCCCCCCATTGTCCACAAAACTGCTTACACCCCCCCCCACACTGTCTACAATACTGCTTAGCCCCCCCCCCCCACTGTCTACAATACTGCTTACACCCACCCACTGTCTACAATACTGCTTACACCCCCCCCCACAATCTGCATTACTGCTTACACCACCCCCCACTGTCAACAATACTGCTTACAGCCCCCCCCACTGTCTACAATACTGCTCACCCCCCCATTGTCTACAATACTGCTTACACCCACACCACTGTCTACAATACTGCTTACACTCCCCCCCCCCCCCCACTGTCTACAATACTGCTTACACCCACACCACTGTCTACAATACTGCTTACACTCCCCCACCCACTGTCTACAATACTGCTTACAGCCCCCCCCCACTGTCTACAATACTGCTTACACCCCTACACCACTGTCTACAATACAGTGTACACCGCCCCACTGTCTACAATACTGCTTACACCCCCCCCCCCACTATCTACAATACTGCTTACACCACCCCCCACTGTCTACAATACTGCTTACACTCCCCCCCACTGTCTACAATACTGCTTACACCCCCCCCCCACTGTCTACAGTACTTCATGCACCCCCCCCCCCCCCGCTGTTACGATGCTGCTTACAGCCCCCCTACTGTCCACAGTACTGCTTATACCCCCTCCACTGATTACAGTACTGCCTACACCCCCCCCACTGTCTACAATACTGGTTACACCCCCCCCCACTGTCTACAATACTGCTTACACCCCCCCCCCACTGTCTACAATACTGCTTTCACCCCCCCCACTGTCTACAATATTGCTTACACCCCCCCCCCCCACTGTCTACAATACTGTTTACAGCCCCCCCTACTGTCTACAATACAGCTTACACCCCCCCCACAGTCTACAATACTGCTTACACCCCCCCCCCCCACTGTCTACAATACAGCTTACACCCCCCCCACCATCTACAATACTGCTTACACCCCCCCCACTGTCTACAATATTGCCTACACCCCCCCCCCCACTGTCTACAATACTGCTTACCCCCTCCCCACTGTCTCCAATACTGCTTACAGCCCCCCACCCGCTGTCTACAATACTGCTTACACACAACCCAACTGTCACGATACCACTTCCAGCCCCCCTACTGTCTACAATTCTGCTTACACCCCCCCCCCCGCCTCTGTCTGCAATACTGCTTACACCCCTCCCCCCACTGTCTACAACACTGCTCACCCCCCCCCCCACTGTCTACAATACTGCTTACACCCCCCCCCCACTGTCAGGATACTGCTTACAGCCCCCCTACTGTCTACAGTACTGCTTACACCCCCCCCCCCCCACTGTCTACATTACTGCTCACCCCCCCCCCACTGTCTACAATACTGCTTACCCCCCCCCCCCCACTGTCTACAATACTGCTTACACCCCCCCCCACTGTCTACAATACTGCTTACACCCCCCCCCCACTGTCTACAATACTGCTTACACCCCCCCCCCCACTGTCTACATTACTGCTCACCCCCCCCACTGTCTACAATACTGCTTACACCACCCCCCACTGTCAACAATACTGCTTACAGCCCCCCCACTGTCTACAATACTGCTCACGCCCCCACTGTCTACAGTACTGCTTACACCCACCCCACTGTCTACAATACTGCTTACACTCCCCCCCCCCACTGTCTACAATACTGCTTACAGCGCCCCCCCCCACTGTCTACAATACTGCTTACACTCCCCCCCCCACTGTCTACAATACTGCTTACACCCCCCCCCCCCACTGTCTACAGTATTTAATGCACCCCCCCCGCCCGCTGTTACGATGCTGCTTACAGCCCCCCTACTGTCCACAGTACTGCTTATACCCCCTCCACTGATTACAGTACTGCCTACACCCCCCCCGCCCACTGTCTACAATTTTGGTTTCACCCCCCCCCCAATATCTACAATACTGTTTACAGCCCCCCCCACTGTCTACAATACTGCTTACCCCCCCCCCCACTGCCTACAATACTGCTTACACCCCCGCCCCCACTGTCTACAATACTGGTTACACCCCCCCCCCCACTGTCTACAATACTGGTTACACCCCCCCCCACTGTCTACATTGCTACCCACACACACGCACATGCCCCCCACTGTCTACAATACTGCTTACACCCCCCCCCCCACTGTCTACAATACTGCTTACACCCACCCCACTGTCTACAATACTGCTTACACCGCCCCCCCCCACTGTCTACAATACTGCTCACACCCCCCCCACTGTCTATATTACTGCTTACACCCCCCCCACCACTGTCTACAATACAGCATACACCCCCCCCAATGTCTACACTACTGCTTACACCCCCACCCCACTGTCTACAATACTGCTTAGCCCCCCCCCCACTGCCTACAATACTGCTTACACCCCCCCCCACTGTCTACAATACTGCTTACACCCCCCCCACACTGTCTACAATACCGCGTACACCCCCCCCCACTGTCTACAATACAGCTTACACCCCCCCCCACTGTCTACAATACTGCTTACACCCCCCCACTGTCTACAATACTGCTCACCCGCCCCCCCACTGTCTACAATACTGCTTACACCCCCCCCGCCACTGTCTACAATACTGCTCACACCCCCCCCACTGTCTATATTACTGCTTACACCCCCCCACCACTGTCTACAATACTGCATACACCCCCCCCAATGTCTACACTACTGCTTACACCCCCACCCCACTGTCTACAATACTGCTTAGCCCCCCCCCCACTGCCTACAATACTGCTTACACCCCCCCCCCCACTGTCTACAATACTGTTTACACCACCCCCACTGTCTACAATACTGCTTACACCCCCCCACTGTCTACAATACTGCTCACCCACCCCCCACTGTCTACAATATTGCTTACACCCCCCCCACTGTCTCCAATACTGCTTACAGCCCCCCCCCCGCTCTCTACAATACTGCTTACACCCCCCCCCCACTGTCACGATACCACGTCCAGCTCCCCCACTGTCTACAATACTGCTTACACCCCCCCCCCCCCCCCCACTGTCTACAATACTGCTTACACCCCCCCCCACTGTCTACATTGCTGCCCCCCCCCCACTGTCTACAATACTGGTTACACCCCCCCCCGCCCCCCACTGTCTACAATACTGGTTACACCCCCCCCCCCCCACTGTCTACAATACTGCTTACACCCACCCCACTGTCTACAATACTGCTTAAACCCCCCCCCCCACTGTCGACAATACTGCTTACACCCCACCCCCCACTGTCTACAATACTGCCGACACCCCCCCCACTGCCTGCAATACTGCTTACACCCCCCCCCCACTGTCTACAATACTGCTTACACCCACCCCACTGTCTACAATACTGCTTACACCCCCACACCACTGTCGACAATACAGCGTACACCGCCCCACTGTCTACAATACTGCTTACACTCCCCCCCCCACTGTCTACAATACTGCTTACACCCCCCCCCCACTGTCTACAGTATTTAATGCACCCCCCGCCCCCCGCTGTTACGATGCTGCTTACAGCCCCCCTACTGTCCACAGTACTGCTTATACCCCCTCCACTGATTACAGTACTGCCTACACCCCCCCCGCCCACTGTCTACAATTTTGGTTTCACCCCCCCCCCCCAATGTCTACAATACTGTTTACAGCCCCCCCCACTGTCTACAATACTGCTTACCCCCCCCACTGCCTACAATACTGCTTACACCCCCGCCCCCACTGTCTACAATACTGGTTACACCCCCCCCCCCCACTGTCTACAATACTGGTTACACACCCCCCCCACTGTCTACATTGCTGCCCACACACACGCACATGCCCCCCACTGTCTACAATACTGCTTACACCCCCCCCCCCACTGTCTACAATACTGCTTACACCCACCCCACTGTCTACAATACTGCTTACACCGCCCCCCCACTGTCTACAATACTGCTTACACCGCCCCCCCCACTGTCTACAATACTGCTTACACCCCCCCCCACTGTCTATATTACTGCTTACACCCCCCCACCACTGTCTACAATACAGCGTACACCCCCCCCAATGTCTACACTACTGCTTACACCCCCACCCCACTGTCTACAATACTGCTTAGCCCCCCCCCACTGCCTACAATACTGCTTAAACCCCCCCACCACTGTCTACAATACTGCTTACACCCCCCCCCCCCCACTGTCTACAATACTGTTTACACCACCCCCACTGTCTACAATACTGCTCACCCCCCCCCAACTGTCTACAATACTGCTTACACCCCCCCACTGTCTGCAATACTGCTTACACCCCCCCACTGACTACATTACTGCTTACACCCCCCCCCACTGTCTACATTACTGCTCACCCCCCCCAACTGTCTACAATACTGCTTACACCCCACCCCCACTGTCTACATTACTGCTTACACCCCCCCCCCCCACTGTCTACAATACTGTTTACATCCCCCCCCACTGTCTACAATGCTGCTTACACCCCCCCCTACTGTCTACAATACTGCTTACACCCCCCCCCCCCACACTGTCTACAATACTGCTTACAACCCCCACCCCCACTGTCTACAATACTGCTTACACTCCCCCACCACTGTCTACAATACCGCGTACACCCCCCCCCACTGTCTACAATATAGCTTACACCCCCCCCACTGTCTACAATACTGCTTACACCCCCCCACTGTCTATAATACTGCTCACCCCCCCCCCCATTGTCTACAATACTGCTTACACCCCCCCGCCACTGTCTACAACACCGCGTACACCCCCCCCACTGTCTACAATACAGCTTACACCCCCCCACTGTCTACAATACTGCTTACACCCCCCCCCACTGTCTACAATACTGCTCACCCACCCCCACTGTCTGCAATACAGCTTACACCCCCCCCAATGTCTACACTACTGCTTAAACCCCCACCCCACTGTCTACAATACTGCTTAGCCCCCCCCACTGTCTACATTACTGCTCACCCCCCCCACTGTCTACATTACTGCTTACACCCCCCCCACTGTCTACAATACTGTTTACAGCCCCCCCCACTGTCTACAATGCTGCTTACACCCCCCGCCCCAACTGTCTACAATACTGCTTACACCACCCCCCACTGTCTACAATACTGCTTACACCCCCCCCCCACTGTCTCCAATACTGCTTACACCCCCCCCCCACTGTCTACAATACTGCTTACAGCACCCCCCCCCACTGTCTACAATACTGCTTACATCCCCTCCCACTGTCTACAATACTGCTTACACCCCCCCACTGTCTACAATACTGCTTACACCCCCCCCCCCCCACTGTCTACATTGCTGCCCACACACACAACCCCCACTGTCTACAATACTGGTTACTCCCCCCCCCCCACTGTCTACAATACTGGTTACACCCCCTCCCCCCCACTGTCTACATTGCTGCCCACACACACCCCCCCCACTGTCTACAATACTGCTTACACCCCCCCCCCACTGTCTACAATACTGCTTACACCCCCCCCCACTGTCTACAATACTGCTTACACCCACCCCACTGGCTACAATACTGCTTAAACCCCCCCCCCCCACTGTCTACAATACTGCTTACACCCACCCCACTGTCTACAATACTGCTTACACCCCCCCCCCACTGTGTACAATACTGCTTACACCCCCCCCCACTGTCTACATTACTGCTTACACCCCCCCACCACTGTCTACAATACAGCGTACACCCCCCCCAATGTCTACACTACTGCTTACACCCCCACCCCACTGTCTACAATACTGCTTAGCCCCCCCCACTGCCTACAATACTGCTTAAACCCCCCCACCACTGTCTACAATACTGCTTACACCCCCCCCCCACTGTCTACAATACTGTTTACACCACCCCCACTGTCTACAATACTGCTCACCCCCCCAACTGTCTACAATACTGCTTACACCCCCCCCCACTGTCTGCAATACTGCTTCAACCCCCCCCCCCACTGACTACATTACTGCTTACACCCCCACCACTGTCTACATTACTGCTCACCCCCCCCAACTGTCTACAATACTGCTTACACCCCCCCCCCCCACTGTCTACATTACTGCTTACACCCCACCCCCACTGTCTACAATACTGTTTACAGCCCCCCCCCACTGTCTACAATGCTGCTTACACCCCCCGCCCCCACTGTCTACAATACTGCTTACACCCCCCCGCCACTGTCTACAATACCGCGTACACCCCCCCCCCACTGTCTACAATACAGCTTACACCCCCCCCCCACTGTCTACAATACAGCTTACACCCCCCCCCCACTGTCTACAATACTGCTTACACCACCCCCCCCCCCACTGTATACAATACTGCTCACCCCCCCCCACTGTCTACAATACTGCTCAACCCCCCCCCCCCCACTGTCTACAATATTGCTTACACCCCCCCCATTGTCTACAATACAGCTTACACCCCCCCACAGTCTACAATACTGCTTACACCCCCCCCCCCACCGACTACAATACTGATTACACCCCCTGTACTGTCTGCAATACTGTTTACTCCCCCCCCACTGTCTACATCACTGCTTAAACCCCCCCCCCCACGGTCTACATTACTGCTCACACCCCCCCCCACTGTCTACAATACTGCTCACCCACCCCCCACTGTCTACAATACTGCTTACACCCCCCCACTGTCTACAATACTGCTCACCCACCCCCCACTGTCTACAATATTGCTTACACCCCCCCCACTGTCTCCAATACTGCTTACAGCCCCCCCCCGCTCTCTACAATACTGCTTACACCCCCCCCCCCCCACTGTCACGATACCACTTCCAGCTCCCCCACTGTCTACAATACTGCTTACACCCCCCCCCCACTGTCTACAATACTGCTTACACCCCCCCCCACTGTCTACATTGCTGCCCCCCCCCCCACTGTCTACAATACTGGTTACACCCCCCCCCCCACTGTCTACAATACTGGTTACACCCCGCCCCCCCACTGTCTACATTGCTGCCCACACACACACACCCCACTGTCTACAATACTGCTTACACCCCCCCCCCACTGTCTACAATACTGCTTACACCCACCCCACTGTCTACAATACTGCTTAAACCCCCCCCCACTGTCGACAATACTGCTTACACCCCCCCCCACTGTCTACAATACTGCCGACACCCCCCCCCACTGTCTGCAATACTGCTTACACCCCCCCCACTGTCTACAATACTGCTTACACCCACCCCACTGTCTACAATACTGCTAACACCCCCCCCCACTGTGTACAATACTGCTTACACCCCCCCCACTGTCTACAATACAGCGTACACCCCCCCAATGTTTACACTACTGCTTACACCCCCACCCCACTGTCTACAATACTGCTTAGCCCCCCCCCACTGCCTACAATACTGCTTAAACCCCCCCACCACTGTCTACAATACTGCTTACACCCCCCCCCACTGTCTACAATGCTGTTTACACCACCCCCACTGTCTACAATACTGCTCACCCCCCCCAACTGTCCACAATACTGCTTACATCCCCCCAAACTGTCTGCAATACTGCTTACACCCCCCCACTGACTACATTACTGCTTACACCCCCCCCCCACTGTCTACATTACTGCTCACCCCCCCCCAACTGTCTACAATACTGCTTACCCCCCCCCTACTGTCTACATTACTGCTTACACCCCCCCCCACTGTCTACAATACTGTTTACAGCCCCCCCCGCACTGTCTACAATGCTGCTTACACCCCCCGCCCCCACTGTCTACAATACTGCTTACACCCCCCCCACTGTCTACAATATTGCTCACACCCCCCCCCCACTGTCTACAAAACTGCTCACCCCCCCACTGTCTACAATACTGCTTACACCCCCCCCCCACTGTCTACAATACTGCTTACAACCCCCCACCCCCACTGTCTACAATACTGCTTACACTCCCCCACCACTGTCTACAATACCGCGTACACCCCCCCCACTGTCTACAATACAGCTTACACCCCCCCCACTGTCTACAATACTGCTTACACCCCCCCACTGTCTACAATACTGCTCACCACCCCCCACTGTCTACAATACTGCTTACAACCCCCCGCCACTGTCTACAATGCCGCGTGCACCCACCCCCACTGTCTACAATACAGCTTACACCCCCCCCCCACTGTCTACAATACTGCTTACACCCCCCCACTGTCTACAATACTGACCACCCCCCCCCACTGTCTACAATACTGCTCACCCCCCCCCCACTGTCTACAATACAGCTTACACCCCCCCCCACTGTCTACAATACTGCTTACACCCCCCCCACTGTCTACATTACTGCTCACCCCCCCACCCACTGTCTACAATATTGCTTACACCCCCCCTATTGTCTACAATACAGCTTACACCCCCCACTGTCTACAATACTGCTTACATCCCCCCCCACTGTATACAATACTGCTCACCCCCCCACTATCTACAATACTGCTTACACCCCCCCCCACTGTCTCCAATACTGCTTACAGCCCCCCCCCGCTCTCTACAATACTGCTTACCCCCCCCCCCCCCACTGTCACGATACCACTTCCAGCTCCCCTACTGTCTACAATTCTGCTTACACCCCCCCCCACTGTCTACAATACTGCTTACACCCCCCCCTACTGTCTACAATACTGCTCACCCCCCCCACTGTCTACAATACTGCTTACACCCCCCCCCCCCACTGTCACGATACTGCTTACAGCCCCCCGACTGTCTACAATACTGCTTACACCCCCCCCCACTGTCTACAATACTGCTTACACCCCCCCCACTGTCTACATTACTGCTCACCCCCCCACTGTCTACAATACTGCTTACCACCCCCACACTGTCTACAATACTGCTTACACCCCCCCCCCACTGTCTACAATACTGCTTACACCCCCCCCCCTGCTGTCTACAATACTGCTTACACCCCCCCCCCCACTGTCTACAATACTGCTAACACCCCCCCCCCACTGTCTAGAATACTGCTTACACCCCCCCCCACTCTCTACACTACTGCTTAAACCCCCCCCTCTGTCTACAATACTGCTTACACCCCCTCCCCCACTGTCTACAATACTGCTTACACCCACCCCACTTTCTACAATACTGCTTACACCCCCGCCCCCCACTGTCTACAATACTGCTTACACCCCCCCCCCACTGTCTACAATATTGCTTACACACCCCCCACTGTCTACAATATTGCTTAAACCCCCCCACCACTGTCTACAATACAGCGTACACCGCCCCACTGTCTACAATACTGCTTACACCCCCCCCACTGTCTACAATACTGTTTACACCCCCCCCACTGTCTACACTGCTGCCCACAGCCCCCCCTCCACTGTCTACAATACTGCTTACACCCCCCCCCCACTGTCTACAATACTGCTTACACCCCCCACCCACTGTCTACAATACTGCTTCCACCCCCCCCACTCTCTACACTACTGCTTAAACCCCCCCTCTGTCTACAATACTGCTTACATCCCCCCCACTGTCTACAATACTGCTTACACCCCCCCCACTATCTACAATACTGCTTACGCCCCCACCCCCCACTGTCTACAATATTGCTTAAACCCCCCCCACCACTGTCTACAATACAGCGTACACCGCCACACTGTCTGCAATACTGCTTACACCCCCCCCCCACTGTCTACAATACTGTTTACACCCCCTCCCCCACTGTCTACGTTACTGCTTACACCACCCCCCACTGTCTACATTACTGCTCACCCCCCCCAACTGTGTACAAGACTGCTTACACCGCCCCCCCCACTGTCTACATTACTGCTCACAACCCCCCCCCACTGTCTACAATACTGCTTACACCCTCCCCCACTGTCTACAATACTGCTTACCCACCCCCCCCACTGTCTACATAACTGCTCACCCCCCCCCCCCCACTGTCTACAATACTGCTTACACCTCCCTCTACTGACTACAATACTGCTTACACCCCCCACCCCCACTGTCTACAATACTGTTCACCCACCCCCCACTGTCTACAATACGGCTTACACCCCCCCCCCACTGTCTACGTTGCTGCTTACACCCCCCCCCACTGTCTACAATACTGCTTACACCCCCTACCCCCCCTGTCTACAATACTGTTCACCCCCCCCCACTGTCTACAATACTGCTTACACCCCCCCTACTGTCTACAATACTGCTTACCCACCCCCCCACTGTCTACATAACTGCTCACCCCCCCCCCCCCCACTGTCTACAATACTGCTTACACCCCCCCCACTGTCTACAATATTGCTTACACCCCCCCCCACTGTCTACAAAACTGCTCACCCCCCCACTGTCTACAATACTGCTTACACCCCCCCCCACTGTCTACAATACTGCTTACACCCCCCCACCCCCACTGTCTACAATACTGCTTACACTCCCCCACCACTGTCTACAATACCGCGTACACCCCCCCCCACTGTCTACAATACAGCTTACACCCCCCCCACTGTCTACAATACTGCTTACACCCCCCCACTGTCTACAATACTGCTCACCACCCCCCACTGTCTACAATACTGCTTACAACCCCCCGCCACTGTCTACAATGCCGCGTGCACCCACCCCCACTGTCTACAATACAGCTTACACCCCCCCCCCACTGTCTACAATACTGCTTACACCCCCCCCACTGTCTACAATACTGCTCACCCCCCCCACTGTCTACAATACTGCTCACCCCCCCCCACTGTCTACAATACAGCTTACAACCCCCCCCCCCAGTCTACAATACTGCTTACACCCCCCCCACTGTCTACAATACTGCTCACCCCCCCCCCCCCCCACTGTCTACAATATTGCTTACACCCCCCCATTGTCTACAATACAGCTTACACCCCCCACTGTCTACAATACTGCTTACATCCCCCCCCCACTGTATACAATACTGCTCACCCCCCCACTATCTACAATACTGCTTACACCCCCCCCCACTGTCTCCAATACTGCTTACAGCCCCCCCCCCGCTCTCTACAATACTGCTTACCCCCCCCCCCCACTGTCACGATACCACTTCCAGCTCCCCTACTGTCTACAATTCTGCTTACACCCCCCCCCCACTGTCTACAATACTGCTTACACCCCCCCCTACTGTCTACAATACTGCTCACCCCCCCCCACTGTCTACAATACTGCTTACACCCCCCCCACTGTCACGATACTGCTTACAGCCCCCCGACTGTCTACAATACTGCTTACACCCCCCCCCACTGTCTACAATACTGCTTACACCCCCCCCACTGTCTACATTACTGCTCACCACCCCCAATGTCTACAATACTGCTTACCACCCCCACACTGTCTACAATACTGCTTACACCCCCCCCCCACTGTCTACAATACTGCTTACACCCCCCCCCCCCGCTGTCTACAATACTGCTTACACCCCCCCCCCACTGTCTACAATACTGCTAACACCCCCCCCACTGTCTAGAATACTGCTTACACCCCCCCCCCCCACTCTCTACACTACTGCTTAAACCCCCCCCTCTGTCTACAATACTGCTTACACCCCCCCCCCACTGTCTGCAATACTGCTTACACCCACCCCACTTTCTACAATACTGCTTACACCCCCGCCCCCCACTGTCTACAATACTGCTTACACCCCCCCCCCACTGTCTACAATATTGCTTACACACCCCCCACTGTCTACAATATTGCTTAAACCCCCCCCACCACTGTCTACAATACAGCGTACACCGCCCCACTGTCTACAATACTGCTTACACCCCCCCCACTGTCTACAATACTGTTTACACCCCCCCCCCACTGTCTACACTGCTGCCCACAGCCCCCCCTCCACTGTCTACAATACTGCTTACACCCCCCCCCCACTGTCTACAATACTGCTTACACCCCCCACCCACTGTCTACAATACTGCTTACACCCCCCCCACTCTCTACACTACTGCTTAAACCCCCCCTCTGTCTACAATACTGCTTACACCCCCCCCCACTGTCTACAATACTGCTTACACCCCCCCCACTATCTACAATACTGCTTACGCCCCCACCCCCCACTGTCTACAATATTGCTTAAACCCCCCCACCACTGTCTACAATACAGCGTACACCGCCACACTGTCTACAATACTGCTTACACCCCCCCCCACTGTCTACAATACTGTTTACACCCCCTCCCCCACTGTCTACGTTACTGCTTACACCACCCCCCACTGTCTACATTACTGCTCACCCCCCCCAACTGTGTACAAGACTGCTTACACCCCCCCCCCACTGTCTACATTACTGCTCACAACCCCCCCCCCCACTGTCTACAATACTGCTTACACCCTCCCCCACTGTCTACAATACTGCTTACCCACCCCCCCACTGTCTACATAACTGCTCACCCCCCCCCCCCACTGTCTACAATACTGCTTACACCTCCCCCTACTGACTACAATACTGCTTACACCCCCCACCCCCACTGTCTACAATACTGTTCACCCACCCCCCACTGTCTACAATACGGCTTACACCCCCCCCCCCCCACTGTCTACGTTGCTGCTTACACCCCCCCCACTGTCTACAATACTGCTTACACCCCCTTCCCCCCCTGTCTACAATACTGTTCACCCCCCCCACTGTCTACAATACTGCTTACACCCCCCCTACTGTCTACAATACTGCTTACCCACCCCCCCACTGTCTACATAACTGCTCACCCCCCCCCCCCCACTGACTACAATACTGCTTACACCCCCCACCCCCACTGTCTACAATACTGTTCACCCACCCCCCACTGTCTACAATACGGCTTACACCCCCCCCCCCCACTGTCTACGTTGCTGCTTACACCCCCCCCCACTGTCTACAATACTGCTTACACCCCCCCCTCCACTGTCTACAATACTGCTTACACCCCCCCCACTGTCTACAATACTGCTTACACCCCCCCCACTGTCTACAATACTGTTCACCCCCCCACTGTCTACAATGCTGCTTACACCCCCCCCCCACTATCTACAATACTGCTTACAACCCCCCACCCCCACTGTCTACAATACCGCTTACACCGCCCCTCACTGTCTACAATACAGCTTACACCCCCCCACTGTCTACAATACTGCTTACACCCCCCCCCCACTGTCTACAATACTGCTTACACCCCCCCCCCCACTGTCTACAATATTGCTCACCCCCCCCACTGTCTACAATATTGCTTACACCCCCCCCACTGTCTACAATACTGCTTACACCCCCCCCACTGTCTACAATATTGCTTACACCCCCCCCCCACTGTCTACAATACTGCTTACACCCCCCCACTGTCTACTATACTGCTTACACCCCCTCAATCCCCTTCTCGCACCCCCCCCCCCCACCACCCCCCACCCCCCCGTCCCAATATCCGTCCAGTACCTCTTGTGAAGATTCTTCCATTTGATTATCCAATTCTTTGATCTTCCGGTTAATCTCCTCCACATTGTTCAGGATGAACATACATTCTTCTTCCAGCTGGGAAATTCTTTCTTTCATCTTCCTCTCAGATAATTCCTTGTCCTCCTGGAAAACAAGGATCAAATTGTTTCAGTCAGCTTCGTTCTGCTTCAATTGACTCCAAAACGAAAGAGAACAAAGAACAAAGAACAAAGAAAATTACAGCACAGGAACAGGCCCTTTGGCCCTCCAGGCTGCGCCAATCCAGATCCTTTATCTAAACCTGTCGCCTATTTTCCAAGGATCTACTTCCCTCTGTTCCCCGCCCATTCATATATCTGTCCAAATTCACCTTGAATGATGCTATTGTGCCTGCCTCTACCACCTCCGCTGGCAAAAGAGCTGCCAGTGAACTCTGAAACCAGATGGTGCCAACAATTCTCATGTTCATACCTCCCTTTAGAAGATAGAGGGCACGATCTAACGCAAACTTTTTGAAGTCTCATTTGTGGCCTGTTTTGCTGGGAGTTTCCTCTGGCTCTGTCAGCGAGTTCCCCTCTGCTCTAACCACTTCTGGGGCCACACTTGAGGTGCAATGTACCGGCCACGTTGCACTCGAGCGAGATCGTACTGCAGCCTGTGGAACAAAGAAACGTACAGCACAGGAACAGGCCCTTCGGCCCTCCAAGCTTGTGCCATCATGGTAGATCCTGAGTGAGGCCTCCCGCAGGCTCCCCAGCCGCCTGTACGCCTCGTGGAATACCAAAGTCCTGCGAGGCGTCAGAATCACAATTCTGCCCGAAGAGGGCGTGACCAAATGCGACGCACCTAAGGGTTTAAACTTACTTAGGCGAGCTTACCCGATTCTCCCACCCCGGGATTTCCCGACTCCCCAGCGAGGCCGCAGCCGGGTGCCGTTCAGTACTGGTCCACACAAATGTGGTCGAGGAGGAACAACGCCCGATGGGTCTCCCAGTCCATTGGAGGCACCTGTGTGGCCAGGGATAGTACAGGGTGGCACCCTGACCCTCACCCTGCAAACACGGGCATCTTGGTTGCGCAGGAGACACTGCCTTGGCCGTACAGCACAGTAGTTCTATCTGATCTCTCTATTCACTGCGTACGGTATTTCTATCTGATCTCCCTATTCACTGTGTACAGTAGTTCTATCTGATCTCCCTATTCACTGTGTACAGTAGTTCTATCTGATCTCGCTATTCACTGCGTACGGTATTTCTATCTGACCTCTCTATTCACTGTGTACAGTAGTTCTATCTGATCTCTCTATTCAGTGTACAGTAGTTATATCTGATCTCGCTATTCACTGCGTACGGTATTTCTATCTGACCTCTCTATTCACTGTGTACAGTAGTTCTATCTGATCTCTCCATTCACTGTGTACGGTATTTCTATCTGATCTCTCTATTCACTGTGTACAGTAGTTCTATCTGATCTCCCTATTCACTGTGTACAGTAGTTCTATCTGATCTCGCTATTCACTGCGTACGGTATTTCTATCTGATCTCTCTATTCACTGTGTACAGTAGTTCTATCTGATCTCCCTATTCACTGTGTACGGTATTTCTATCTGATCTCTCTATTCACTGTGTACAGTAGTTCTATCTGATCTCTCTATTCACTGTGTACGGTATTTCTATCTGATCTCCCTATTCACTGTGTACAGTAGTTCTATCTGATCTCTCTATTCACTGTGTACAGTATTTCTATCTGATCTCTCTATTCACTGTGTACGGTATTTCTATCTGATCTCTCCATTCACTGTGTACAGTAGTTCTCTCTGATCTCTCTATTCAGTGTACAGTAGTTCTATCTGATCTCTCCATTCACTGTGTACGGTATTTCTATCTGATCTCCCTATTAACTGTGTACAGTAGTTCTATCTGATCTCTCTATTCACTGTGTACAGTATTTCTATCTGATCTCTCTATTCACTGTGTACAGTAGTTCTATCTGATCTCTCCATTCAGTGTACAGTAGTTCTATCTGATCTCGCTATTCACTGCGTACGGTATTTCTATCTGATCTCCCTACTCACTGTGTACAGTATTTCTATCTGATCTCCCTATTCACTGTGTACAGTAGTTCTATCTGATCTCCCTATTCACTGTGTACAGTAGTTCTATCTGATCTCGCTATTCACTGCGTACGGTATTTCTAACTGATCTTCCTATTCACTGTGTACAATAGTTCTATCTGATCTCTCTATTCAGTGTACAGTAGTTCTATCTGATCTCGCTATTCACTGCGTACGGTATTTCTGTCTGATCTCCGTTCACTGTGTACATAAGTTCTATCTGATCTCTCTATTCACTGCGTATGGTATTTTTATCTGATCTCTCTATTCACTGTGTACAGTAGTTCTATCTGATCTCTCTATTCACTGTGTACAGTATTTCTATCTGATCTCTCTATTCACTGTGTACAGTGGTTCTATCTGATCTCTCTATTCAGTGTACAGTAGTTCTATCTGATCTCGCTATTCACTGCGTACGGTATTTCTATCTAATCTTCCTATTCACTGTGTACAGTAGTTCTATCTGATCTCCCTATCCACTGGGTACAGTAGTTCTATCTGATCTCTCTATTCACTGTGTACAGTATTTCTATCTGATCTCTCTATTCACTGTGTACAGTGGTTCTATCTGATCTCTCTATTCACTGCGTACGGTATTTCTATCTGATCTCTCTATTCACTGTGTACGGTAGTTCTATCTGATCTCTCTATTCACTGTGTACAGTAGTTATATCTGATCTCTCTATTCACTGTTTACAGTAGTTCTATCTGATCTCTCTATTCAGTGTACAGGAGTTCTATCTGATCTTCCTATTCACTGTGTACAGTAGTTCTATCTGATCTCTCTATTCACGGTGTACAGTAGTTCTATCTCATCTGTCGATTCACTGTGTACAGTAGTTCCATCTGATCTCTCTATTCAGTGTACAGTAGTTCTATCTGATCTTCCTATTCACTGTGTACAGTAGTTCTATCTGATCGCTCCATTCACTGTGTACAGTAGTTCTATCTGATCTCTCCATTCACTGTGTACAGTAGTTCGATCTGATCTCTCTATTCAGTGTACAGTAGTTCTATCTGATCTCCCTATTCAGTGTACAGTGGTTCTATCTGATCTCTCCATTCACTGTGTACAGTAGTTCTATCTGATCTCTCTATTCACTGTGTACAGTAGTTCTATCTGACCTCTCCATTCACTGTGTACAGTAGTTCTATCTGATCTCTCTATTCACTGCGTACGGTATTTCTATCTGATCTTCCTATTCACTGTGTACAGTAGTTCTATCTGATCTCTCTATTCACTGTGTACAGTAGTTCTATCTGATCTCTCGATTTACTGTGTACAGTAGTTATATCTGATCTCTCTATTCACTGCGTACGGTATTTCTATCTGATCTCTCTACTCACTGTGTACAGTAGTTCTATCTGATCTCTCCATTCACTGTGTACAGTAGTTCTATCTGATCGCTCCATTCACTGTGTACAGTAGTTCTGTCTGATCTCTTCATTAACTGTGTACAGTGGTTCTATCTGATCTCTCCATTCACTGTGTACAGTAGTTCTATCTGATCTCTCTATTCACTGTCCAGTAGTTCTATCTGATCTCCCTATTCACTGTGTACAGTAGTTCTATCTGATTTCGCTATTCACTGTGTACAGTAGTTCTATCTGATCTCGCTATTCACTGTGTACAGTAGTTCTATCTGATCTCTCGATTTACTGTGTACAGTAGTTATATCTGATCTCTCTATTCACTGCGTACGGTATTTCTATCTGATCTCTCTATTCACTGTGTACAGTAGTTATATCTGATCTCTCTATTCACTGCGTACGGTATTTCTATCTGATCTCTCTATTCACTGTGTACGGTAGTTCTATCTGATCTCTCTATTCACTGTGTACAGTAGTTATATCTGATCTCTCTATTCACTGTTTACAGTAGTTCTATCTGATCTCTCTATGCAGTGTACAGGAGTTCTATCTGATCTTCCTATTCACTGTGTACAGTAGTTCTATCTGATCTCTCTATTCACGGTGTACAGTAGTTCTATCTCATCTGTCGATTCACTGTGTACAGTAGTTCCATCTGATCTCTCTATTCAGTGTACAGTAGTTCTATCTGATCTTCCTATTCACTGTGTACAGTAGTTCTATCTGATCGCTCCATTCACTGTGTACAGTAGTTCTATCTGATCTCTCCATTCACTGTGTACAGTAGTTCGATCTGATCTCTCTATTCACTGTACAGTAGTTCTATCTGATCTCCCTATTCAGTGTACAGTGGTTCTATCTGATCTCTCCATTCACTGTGTACAGTAGTTCTATCTGATCTCTCTATTCACTGTGTACAGTAGTTCTATCTGACCTCTCCATTCACTGTGTACAGTAGTTCTATCTGATCTCTCTATTCACTGCGTACGGTATTTCTATCTGATCTTCCTATTCACTGTGTACAGTAGTTCTATCTGATCTCTCTATTCACTGTGTACAGTAGTTCTATCTGATCTCTCGATTTACTGTGTACAGTAGTTATATCTGATCTCTCTATTCACTGCGTACGGTATTTCTATCTGATCTCTCTACTCACTGTGTACGGTAGTTCGATCTGATCTCTCCATTCACTGTGTACAGTAGTTCTGTCTGATCTCTTCATTAACTGTGTACAGTGGTTCTATCTGATCTCTCCATTCACTGTGTACAGTAGTTCTATCTGATCTCTCCATTCACTGTGTACAGTAGTTCTGTCTGATCTCTTCATTTACTGTGTACAGTGGTTCTATCTGATCTCTCCATTCACTGTGTACAGTAGTTCTATCTGATCTCTCCATTCACTGTGTACAGTAGTTCTGTCTGATCTCTTCATTTACTGTGTACAGTGGTTCTATCTGATCTCTCTATTCACTGTCCAGTAGTTCTATCTGATCTCCCTATTCACTGTGTACAGTAGTTCTATCTGATCTCGCTATTCACTGTGTACAGTAGTTCTATCTGATCTCGCTATTCACTGTGTACTGTAATTCTATCTGATCTCGCTATTCACTGTGTACAGTAGTTCTATCTGATCTCTCGATTTACTGTGTACAGTAGTTCTATCTGATCTCTCGATTTACTGTGTACAGTAGTTATATCTGATCTCTCTACTCACTGTGTACAGTAGTTATATCAGATCTCTCTATTCACTGCGTACGGTATTTCTATCTGATCTCTCTACTCACTGTGTACAGTAGTTCTATCTGATCTCTTCATTCAGTGTACAGTAGTTCTATCTGATCTCTCTATTCACTGTGTACTGTAGTTCTATCTGATCTTCCTATTCACTGTGTACAGTAGTTCTATCTGATCTCCCTATTCACTGTGTACAGTAGTTATATCTGATCTCGCTATTCACTGCGTACGGTATTTCTATCTGATCTTCCTATTCACTGTGTACAGTAGTTCTATCTGATTTCGCGATTCACTGCGTACGGTATTTCTATCTGATCTTCCTATTCACTGTGTACAGTAGTTCTATCTGATCTCTCTACTCACTGTGTACAGTAGTTCTATCTGATCTCGCTATTCACTGCGTACGGTATTTCTATCTGATCTCCCTATTCACTGTGTACAGTAGTTCTATCTGATCTCCCTATTCACTGTGTACAGTAGTTCTATCTGATCTCTCTATTCACTGTGTACAGTAGTTCTATCTGATCTCCCTATTCACTGTGTACAGTAGTTCTATCTGATCTCTCTATTCACTGCGTACGGTATTTCTATCTGATCTCTCTATTCACTGCGTACGGTATTTCTATCTGATCTCTCTATTCACTGTGTACGGTAGTTCGATCTGATCTCTCCATTCACTGTGTACAGTAGTTCTATCTGATCATCCTATTCACTGTGTACAGTAGTTCTATCTGATCTCGCTATTCAGTGTAAAGTAGTTCTACCTGATCTCTCTATTCACTTCGTACGGTATTTCTATCTGATCTTCCTATTCACTGTGTACAGTAGTTCTATCTGATCTCTCTATTCACTGTGTACAGTAGTTCTATCTGATCTCTCTATTCAGTGTACAGTAGTTCTATCTGATCTCTCTATTCACTGCGTACGGTATTTCTATCTGATCTCCCTATTCACTGTGTACAGTAGTTCTATCTGATCTCTCTATTCACTGTGTACAGTAGTTCTATCTGATCTCCCTATTCACTGTGTACAGTAGTTCTATCTGATCTCTCTATTCACTGCGTACGGTATTTCTATCTGATCTCTCTATTCACTGCGTACGGTATTTCTATCTGATCTCTCTATTCACTGTGTACGGTAGTTCGATCTGATCTCTCCATTCACTGTGTACAGTAGTTCTATCTGATCATCCTATTCACTGTGTACAGTAGTTCTATCTGATCTCGCTATTCAGTGTAAAGTAGTTCTATCTGATCTCTCTATTCACTTCGTACGGTATTTCTATCTGATCTTCCTATTCACTGTGTACAGTAGTTCTATCTGATCTCTCTATTCACGGTGTACAGTAGTTCTATCTGATCTGTCGATTCACTGTGTACAGTAGTTCTATCTGATCTCTCTATTCAGTGTACAGTAGTTCTATCTGATCTCTCTATTCACTTTGTACGGTATTTCTATCTGATCTCCCTATTCACTGTGTACAGTAGTTCTATCTGATCTCGCTATTAACTGTGTACGGTATTTCTATCTGATCTTCCTATTCACTGTGTACAGTAGTTCTATCTGATCTCTCTATTCACGGTGTACAGTAGTTCTATCTGATCTGTCGATTCACTGTGTACAGTAGTTCTATCTGATCTCTTCATTCAGTGTACAGTAGTTCTATCTGATCTCTCTATTCACTGTGTACTGTAGTTCTATCTGATCTTCCTATTCACTGTGTACAGTAGTTCTATCTGATCTCCCTATTCACTGTGTACAGTAGTTATATCTGATCTCGCTATTCACTGCGTACGGTATTTCTATCTGATCTTCCTATTCACTGTGTACAGTAGTTCTATCTGATTTCGCGATTCACTGCGTACGGTATTTCTATCTGATCTTCCTATTCACTGTGTACAGTAGTTCTATCTGATCTCTCTACTCACTGTGTACAGTAGTTCTATCTGATCTCGCTATTCACTGCGTACGGTATTTCTATCTGATCTCCCTATTCACTGTGTACAGTAGTTCTATCTGATCTCCCTATTCACTGTGTACAGTAGTTCTATCTGATCTCTCTATTCACTGTGTACAGTAGTTCTATCTGATCTCCCTATTCACTGTGTACAGTAGTTCTATCTGATCTCTCTATTCACTGCGTACGGTATTTCTATCTGATCTCTCTATTCACTGCGTACGGTATTTCTATCTGATCTCTCTATTCACTGTGTACGGTAGTTCGATCTGATCTCTCCATTCACTGTGTACAGTAGTTCTATCTGATCATCCTATTCACTGTGTACAGTAGTTCTATCTGATCTCGCTATTCAGTGTAAAGTAGTTCTACCTGATCTCTCTATTCACTTCGTACGGTATTTCTATCTGATCTTCCTATTCACTGTGTACAGTAGTTCTATCTGATCTCTCTATTCACTGTGTACAGTAGTTCTATCTGATCTCTCTATTCAGTGTACAGTAGTTCTATCTGATCTCTCTATTCACTGCGTACGGTATTTCTATCTGATCTCCCTATTCACTGTGTACAGTAGTTCTATCTGATCTCTCTATTCACTGTGTACAGTAGTTCTATCTGATCTCCCTATTCACTGTGTACAGTAGTTCTATCTGATCTCTCTATTCACTGCGTACGGTATTTCTATCTGATCTCTCTATTCACTGCGTACGGTATTTCTATCTGATCTCTCTATTCACTGTGTACGGTAGTTCGATCTGATCTCTCCATTCACTGTGTACAGTAGTTCTATCTGATCATCCTATTCACTGTGTACAGTAGTTCTATCTGATCTCGCTATTCAGTGTAAAGTAGTTCTATCTGATCTCTCTATTCACTTCGTACGGTATTTCTATCTGATCTTCCTATTCACTGTGTACAGTAGTTCTATCTGATCTCTCTATTCACGGTGTACAGTAGTTCTATCTGATCTGTCGATTCACTGTGTACAGTAGTTCTATCTGATCTCTCTATTCAGTGTACAGTAGTTCTATCTGATCTCTCTATTCACTTTGTACGGTATTTCTATCTGATCTCCCTATTCACTGTGTACAGTAGTTCTATCTGATCTCGCTATTAACTGTGTACGGTATTTCTATCTGATCTTCCTATTCACTGTGTACAGTAGTTCTATCTGATCTCTCTATTCACGGTGTACAGTAGTTCTATCTGATCTGTCGATTCACTGTGTACAGTAGTTCTATCTGATCTCTCTATTCAGTGTACAGTAGTTCTATCTGATCTCTCTATTCACTGCGTACGGTATTTCTATCTGATCTTCCTATTCACTGTGTACAGTAGTTCTATCTGATCTCGCTATTCAGTGTAAAGTAGTTCTATCTGATCTCTCTATTCACTGCATACAGTATTTCTATCTGATCTCCCTATTCACTGTGTACAGTAGTTCTCTCTGATCTCTCGATTTACTGTGTACAGTAGTTCTATCTGATCTCTCGATTCACTGTGTACGGTATTTCTATCTGATCTCTCTACTCACTGTGTACAGTGGTTCTGTCGGATCTCTCCATTCACTGTGTACAGTAGTTCTATCTGATCTCCCTATTCACTGTGTACAGTGGTTCTATCTGATCTCTCCATTCAGTGTACAGTAGTTCTATCTGATCTCTCCATTCACTGTGTACAGTAGTTCTATCTGATCTCTCCATTCACTGTGTACAGTAGTTCTATCTGATCTCTCTACTCACTGTGTACAGTAGTTCTATCCGATCTCCCGATTCACTGGGTACAGTGGTTCTATCTGATCTCTCCATTCACTGTGTACAGTAGTTCTATCTGATCTCTCCATTCAGTGTACAGTAGTTCTATCTGATCTCTCTATTCACGGTGTACAGTAGTTCTATCTGATCTCTCCATTCACTGTGTACAGTCGTTTGATCCGATCTCTCCATTCAGTGTACAGTAGTTCTATCTGATCTCTCTATTCACTGTGTACAGTGGTTCTATCTGATCTCTCTATTCACGGTGTGCAGTAGTTCTATCTGACCTCTCCATTCACTGTGTACAGTAGTTCTATCTGATCGCTCCATTCACTGTGTACAGTAGTTCTATCTGATCGCTCCATTCACTGTGTACAGTAGTTCTATCTGATCTCTCTACTCAGTGTACAGTAGTTCTATCTAATCTCTCTATTCACTGCGTACGGTATTTCTATCTGATCTGTCGATGCACGGTGTACAATAGTTCTATCTGATCTCTCTACTCACTGTGTACATTAGTTCTATCTGATCTCTCCATTCACTGTGTACAGTAGTTCTATCTGATCTCTCCATTCACTGTGTACAGTCGTTTGATCCGATCTCTCCATTCACTATGTACCGTAGTTCTATCTGATCTCTCCATTCAATGTGTACAGTAGTTCTATCTGATCGCTCCATTCACTGTGTACAGTAGTTCTGTCTGATCACTCCATTAACTGTGTACAGTGGTTCTATCTGATCTCTCTACTCACTGTGTACAGTAGTTCTATCTGATCTCTCTATTCAGTGTACAGTAGTTCTATCTGATCTCTCTATTCACTGCGTACGGTATTTCTATCTGATCTTCCTATTCACTGTGTACAGTAGTTCTATCTGATCTCTCCATTCACTGTGTACAGTAGTTCTATCTGATCTCTCTATTCACTGTGTACAGTGGTTCTATCTGATCTCTCTATTCAGTGCACAGTATTTCTATCTGATCTCTCTATTCACTGTGTACAGTATTTCTATCTGATCTCTTTATTAACTGTGTACAGTAGTTCTATCTGATCTCTGTATTCACTGTGTACAGTAGTTCTATCTGATCTGTCGATTCACTGTGTCCAGTAGTTCTATCTGATCTCCCTGTTCACTGTGTATAGTAGTTCTATCTGATCTCTCTATTCACTGTGTACAGTAGTTCTATCTGATCTGTCGATTCACTGTGTCCAGTAGTTCTATCTGATCTCCCTGTTCACTGTGTATAGTAGTTCTATCTGATCTCTCTATTCACTGTGTACAATATTTCAATCTGATCTCTCTATTCCGTGTACAGTAGTTCAATCTGATCTCTCTATTCACTGTGTACAGTAGTTCTATCTGATCTGTCGATTCACTGTGTACAGTAGTCCTATCTGATCTGTCGATTCACTGTGTACAGTAGTTCTATCTGATCTCTCTATTCAGTGTACAGTAGTTATATCTGATCTCTCTATTCACTGCTTACCGTATTTCTATCTGATCTTCCTATTCACTGTGTACAGAAGTTCTAACTGATCTCCCTATTCACTGTGTACAGTAGTTCTATCTGATCTCTCGATTTACTGTGTACAGTAGTTCTATCTGATCTCTCTATTCACTGTGTACAGTAGTTCTATCTGATCTCTCCATTCACTGTGTACAGTAGTTCTATCTGATCTCTCTATTCACTGTGTACAGTAGTTCTATCTGATCTCTCCATTCACTGTGCACAGTAGTTCTATCTGATCTCTCTATTCACTGTGTTCAGTGGTTCTATCTGATCTCTCTAATCAGTGTACAGTAGTTCTATCTGATCTCTCTATTCACTGCGTACGGTATTTCTATCTGATCTTCCTATTCTCTGTGTACAGTAGTTCAATCTGGTCTCCCTATTCACTGTGTACAGTAGTTCTATCTGATCTCTCCATTCACTGCGTACAGTAGTTCTGTCTGATCTCTCCATTAACTGTGTACAGTGGTTCTATCTGATCTCTCTACTCACTGTGTACAGTAGTTCTATCTGATCTCTCCATTCACTGTGTACAGTAGTTCTATCTGATCGCTCCATTCACTGTGTACAGTAGTTCTATCTGATCTCTCCATTCACTGCGTACAGTAGTTCTATCTGATCTCTCCATTCACCGTGTACAGTAGTTCTATCTGATCTCTCTATTCACTGTGTACAGAAGTTCTAACTGATCTCCCTATTCACTGTGTACAGTAGTTCTATCTGATCTCTCGATTTACTGTGTACGTAGTTCTATCTGATCTCTCTATTCACTGTGTACAGTAGTTCTATCTGATCTCTCCATTCACTGTGTACAGTAGTTCTATCTGATCTCTCTATTCACTGTGTACAGTAGTTCTATCTGATCTCTCCATTCACTGTGCACAGTAGTTCTATCTGATCTCTCTATTCACTGTGTACAGTGGTTCTATCTGATCTCTCTAATCAGTGTACAGTAGTTCTATCTGATCTCTCTATTCACTGCGTACGGTATTTCTATCTGATCTTCCTATTCTCTGTGTACAGTAGTTCTATCTGGTCTCCCTATTCACTGTGTACAGTAGTTCTATCTGATCTCTCCATTCACTGCGTACAGTAGTTCTGTCTGATCTCTCCATTAACTGTGTACAGTGGTTCTATCTGATCTCTCTACTCACTGTGTACAGTAGTTCTATCTGATCTCTCCATTCACTGTGTACAGTAGTTCTATCTGATCGCTCCATTCACTGTGTACAGTTCTATCTGATCTCTCCATTCACTGCGTACAGTAGTTCTATCTGATCTCTCCATTCACCGTGTACAGTAGTTCTATCTGATCTCTCTATTGATTGTGTACAGTAGTTTTATCTGATCTCTCTATTCACTGTGTACAGTAGTTCTATCTGATCTGTCGATTCACTGTGTACAGTAGTTCTATCTGATCTCTCTATTCACTGTGTACAGTAGTTCTATCTGATCTCTCTATTCACTGTGTACAGTAGTTCTATCTGATCTCCCTATTCACTGTGTACAGTCGTTCTATCTGATCTCTCCATTCACTGTGTACAGTAGTTCTATCTGATCTCTCCATTCACTGTGCAGTAGTTCTATCTGATCTCTCTATTCACTGTGTACAGTAGTTCTATCTGATCTCCCTATTCACTGTGTAGTGGTTCTATCTGATCTCTCCATTCACTTTGTACAGTTGTTCTATCTGATCTCTCTATTCACTGTGTACAGTAGTTCTATCTGATCTCTCCATTCAATGTGTACAGTAGTTCTATCTGATCTCTCTATTCACTGCGTACGGTATTTCTATCTGATCTGTCGATTCACTGTGTACAGTAGTTCTATCTGATCTCCCTATTCACTGTGTATAGTAGTTCTATCTGATCTCCCTATTCACTGTGTACAGTAGTTCTATCTGATCTCTCCATTCACTGTGTACAGTAGTTCTATCTGTTCTGTCGATTCACTGTGTACAGTAGTTCTATCTGAACTCTCCATTCACTGTGTACAGTCGTTCGATCTGATCTCTCCATTCAGTGAACAGAAGTTCTATCTGATCTCTATTCACTGTGTACAGTGGTTCTATCTGATCTCTGTATTTACTGTGTACAGTAGTTCTATCTGATCTCTCTATTCACTGTGTACAGTAGTTCTATCTGATCTCTCTATTCACTGTGTACAGTAGTTCTATCTGATCTGTCGATTCTCTGTGTACAGTAGTTCTATCTGATCTGTCGATTCACTGTGTACAGTAGTTCTATCTGATCTCTCTATTCAGTGTGTACAGTAGTTCTATCTGATCTCTCTATTCACTGCGTACGGTATTTCTATCTGGTCTTCCTATTCACTGTGTACAGTAGTTCTATCTGATCTCCCTATTCACTGTGTACAGTAGTTCTATCTGATCTCTCTATTCACTGCGTACGGTATTTCTATCTGATCTCTCTCCTCACTGTGTACAGTGGTTGTATCTGATCTCTCCACTCACTGCGTACAATAGTTCTATCTGATCTCCCTATTCACTGTGTACAGTAGTTCTATCTGATCTCTCTATTCAGTGTACAGTAGTTCTATCTGATCTCTCCATTCACTGTGTACAGTATTTCAATCTGATCTCTCTATTCACTGTGTACAATATTTCAATCTGATCTCTCTATTCACTGTGTACAGTAGTTCTATCTGATCTCTCTATTCACTGTGTACAGTAGTTCTATCTGATCTGTCGATTCACTGTGTACAGTAGTCCTATCTGATCTGTCGATTCACTGTGTACAGTAGTTCTATCTGATCTCTCTATTCAGTGTACAGTAGTTATATCTGATCTCTCGAGTCACTGCGTACGGTATTTCTATCTGATCTTCCTATTCACTGTGTACAGAAGTTCTAACTGATCTCCCTATTCACTGTGTACAGTAGTTCTATCTGATCTCTCGATTTACTGTGTACAGTAGTTCTATCTGATCTCTCTATTCACTGTGTACAGTAGTTCTATCTGATCTCTCCATTCACTGTGTACAGTAGTTCTATCTGATCTCTCCATTCACTGTGTACAGTAGTTCTATCTGATCTCTCCATTCACTGTGCACAGTAGTTCTATCTGATCTCTCTATTCACTGTTTACAGTAGTTCTATCTGATCTCTCTATTCAGTGTACAGGAGTTCTATCTGATCTTCCTATTCACTGTGTACAGTAGTTCTATCTGATCTCTCTATTCACGGTGTACAGTAGTTCTATCTCATCTGTCGATTCACTGTGTACAGTAGTTCCATCTGATCTCTCTATTCAGTGTACAGTAGTTCTATCTGATCTTCCTATTCACTGTGTACAGTAGTTCTATCTGATCGCTCCATTCACTGTGTACAGTAGTTCTATCTGATCTCTCCATTCACTGTGTACAGTAGTTCGATCTGATCTCTCTATTCAGTGTACAGTAGTTCTATCTGATCTCCCTATTCAGTGTACAGTGGTTCTATCTGATCTCTCCATTCACTGTGTACAGTAGTTCTATCTGATCTCTCTATTCACTGTGTACAGTAGTTCTATCTGACCTCTCCATTCACTGTGTACAGTAGTTCTATCTGATCTCTCTATTCACTGCGTACGGTATTTCTATCTGATCTTCCTATTCACTGTGTACAGTAGTTCTATCTGATCTCTCTATTCACTGTGTACAGTAGTTCTATCTGATCTCTCGATTTACTGTGTACAGTAGTTATATCTGATCTCTCTATTCACTGCGTACGGTATTTCTATCTGATCTCTCTACTCACTGTGTACGGTAGTTCGATCTGATCTCTCCATTCACTGTGTACAGTAGTTCTGTCTGATCTCTTCATTAACTGTGTACAGTGGTTCTATCTGATCTCTCCATTCACTGTGTACAGTAGTTCTATCTGATCTCTCCATTCACTGTGTACAGTAGTTCTGTCTGATCTCTTCATTTACTGTGTACAGTGGTTCTATCTGATCTCTCCATTCACTGTGTCCAGTAGTTCTATCTGATCTCTCCATTCACTGTGTACAGTAGTTCTGTCTGATCTCTTCATTTACTGTGTACAGTGGTTCTATCTGATCTCTCTATTCACTGTCCAGTAGTTCTATCTGATCTCCCTATTCACTGTGTACAGTAGTTCTATCTGATCTCGCTATTCACTGTGTACAGTAGTTCTATCTGATCTCGCTATTCACTGTGTACTGTAATTCTATCTGATCTCGCTATTCACTGTGTACAGTAGTTCTATCTGATCTCTCGATTTACTGTGTACAGTAGTTCTATCTGATCTCTCGATTTACTGTGTACAGTAGTTATATCTGATCTCTCTACTCACTGTGTACAGTAGTTATATCAGATCTCTCTATTCACTGCGTACGGTATTTCTATCTGATCTCTCTACTCACTGTGTACAGTAGTTCTATCTGATCTCTTCATTCAGTGTACAGTAGTTCTATCTGATCTCTCTATTCACTGTGTACTGTAGTTCTATCTGATCTTCCTATTCACTGTGTACAGTAGTTCTATCTGATCTCCCTATTCACTGTGTACAGTAGTTATATCTGATCTCGCTATTCACTGCGTACGGTATTTCTATCTGATCTTCCTATTCACTGTGTACAGTAGTTCTATCTGATCTCGCGATTCACTGCGTACGGTATTTCTATCTGATCTTCCTATTCACTGTGTACAGTAGTTCTATCTGATCTCTCTACTCACTGTGTACAGTAGTTCTATCTGATCTCGCTATTCACTGCGTACGGTATTTCTATCTGATCTCCCTATTCACTGTGTACAGTAGTTCTATCTGATCTCCCTATTCACTGTGTACAGTAGTTCTATCTGATCTCTCTATTCACTGTGTACAGTAGTTCTATCTGATCTCCCTATTCACTGTGTACAGTAGTTCTATCTGATCTCTCTATTCACTGCGTACGGTATTTCTATCTGATCTCTCTATTCACTGCGTACGGTATTTCTATCTGATCTCTCTATTCACTGTGTACGGTAGTTCGATCTGATCTCTCCATTCACTGTGTACAGTAGTTCTATCTGATCATCCTATTCACTGTGTACAGTAGTTCTATCTGATCTCGCTATTCAGTGTAAAGTAGTTCTATCTGATCTCTCTATTCACTTCGTACGGTATTTCTATCTGATCTTCCTATTCACTGTGTACAGTAGTTCTATCTGATCTCTCTATTCACTGTGTACAGTAGTTCTATCTGATCTCTCTATTCAGTGTACAGTAGTTCTATCTGATCTCTCTATTCACTGCGTACGGTATTTCTATCTGATCTCCCTATTCACTGTGTACAGTAGTTCTATCTGATCTCTCTATTCACTGTGTACAGTAGTTCTATCTGATCTCCCTATTCACTGTGTACAGTAGTTCTATCTGATCTCTCTATTCACTGCGTACGGTATTTCTATCTGATCTCTCTATTCACTGCGTACGGTATTTCTATCTGATCTCTCTATTCACTGCGTACGGTATTTCTATCTGATCTCTCCATTCACTGTGTACAGTAGTTCTATCTGATCTCGCTATTCAGTGTAAAGTAGTTCTATCTGATCTCTCTATTCACTGCATACAGTATTTCTATCTGATCTCCCTATTCACTGTGTACAGTAGTTTTCTCTGATCTCTCGATTTACTGTGTACAGTAGTTCTATCTGATCTCTCGATTCACTGTGTACGGTATTTCTATCTGATCTCTCTACTCACTGTGTACAGTGGTTCTGTCGGATCTCTCCATTCACTGTGTACAGTAGTTCTATCTGATCTCCCTATTCACTGTGTACAGTGGTTCTATCTGATCTCTCCATTCAGTGTACAGTAGTTCTATCTGATCTCTCCATTCACTGTGTACAGTAGTTCTATCTGATCTCTCCATTCACTGTGTACAGTAGTTCTATCTGATCTCTCTACTCACTGTGTACAGTAGTTCTATCCGATCTCCCGATTCACTGGGTACAGTGGTTCTATCTGATCTCTCCATTCACTGTGTACAGTAGTTCTATCTGATCTCTCCATTCAGTGTACAGTAGTTCTATCTGATCTCTCTATTCACGGTGTACAGTAGTTCTATCTGATCTCTCCATTCACTGTGTACAGTCGTTTGATCCGATCTCTCCATTCAGTGTACAGTAGTTCTATCTGATCTCTCTATTCACTGTGTACAGTAGTTCTATCTGATCTCTCCATTCACTGTGTACAGTCGTTTGATCCGATCTCTCCATTCACTATGTACCGTAGTTCTATCTGATCTCTCCATTCACTGTGTACAGTAGTTCTATCTGATCGCTCCATTCACTGTGTACAGTAGTTCTGTCTGATCACTCCATTAACTGTGTACAGTGGTTCTATCTGATCTCTCTACTCACTGTGTACAGTAGTTCTATCTGATCTCTCTATTCAGTGTACAGTAGTTCTATCTGATCTCTCTATTCACTGCGTACGGTATTTCTATCTGATCTTCCTATTCACTGTGTACAGTAGTTCTATCTGATCTCTCCATTCACTGTGTACAGTAGTTCTATCTGATCTCTCTATTCACTGTGTACAGTGGTTCTATCTGATCTCTCTATTCAGTGCACAGTATTTCTATCTGATCTCTCTATTCACTGTGTACAGTATTTCTATCTGATCTCTTTATTAACTGTGTACAGTAGTTCTATCTGATCTCTGTATTCACTGTGTACAGTAGTTCTATCTGATCTGTCGATTCACTGTGTCCAGTAGTTCTATCTGATCTCCCTGTTCACTGTGTATAGTAGTTCTATCTGATCTCTCTATTCACTGTGTACAGTAGTTCTATCTGATCTGTCGATTCACTGTGTCCAGTAGTTCTATCTGATCTCCCTGTTCACTGTGTATAGTAGTTCTATCTGATCTCTCTATTCACTGTGTACAATATTTCAATCTGATCTCTCTATTCCGTGTACAGTAGTTCAATCTGATCTCTCTATTCACTGTGTACAGTAGTTCTATCTGATCTGTCGATTCACTGTGTACAGTAGTCCTATCTGATCTGTCGATTCACTGTGTACAGTAGTTCTATCTGATCTCTCTATTCAGTGTACAGTAGTTATATCTGATCTCTCTATTCACTGCTTACCGTATTTCTATCTGATCTTCCTATTCACTGTGTACAGAAGTTCTAACTGATCTCCCTATTCACTGTGTACAGTAGTTCTATCTGATCTCTCGATTTACTGTGTACAGTAGTTCTATCTGATCTCTCTATTCACTGTGTACAGTAGTTCTATCTGATCTCTCCATTCACTGTGTACAGTAGTTCTATCTGATCTCTCTATTCACTGTGTACAGTAGTTCTATCTGATCTCTCCATTCACTGTGCACAGTAGTTCTATCTGATCTCTCTATTCACTGTGTACAGTGGTTCTATCTGATCTCTCTAATCAGTGTATAGTAGTTCTATCTGATCTCTCTATTCACTGCGTACGGTATTTCTATCTGATCTTCCTATTCTCTGTGTACAGTAGTTCTATCTGGTCTCCCTATTCACTGTGTACAGTAGTTCTATCTGATCTCTCCATTCACTGCGTACAGTAGTTCTGTCTGATCTCTCCATTAACTGTGTACAGTGGTTCTATCTGATCTCTCTACTCACTGTGTACAGTAGTTCTATCTGATCTCTCCATTCACTGTGTACAGTAGTTCTATCTGATCGCTCCATTCACTGTGTACAGTAGTTCTATCTGATCTCTCCATTCACTGCGTACAGTAGTTCTATCTGATCTCTCCATTCACCGTGTACAGTAGTTCTATCTGATCTCTCTATTCACTGTGTACAGAAGTTCTAACTGATCTCCCTATTCACTGTGTACAGTAGTTCTATCTGATCTCTCGATTTACTGTGTACAGTAGTTCTATCTGATCTCTCTATTCACTGTGTACAGTAGTTCTATCTGATCTCTCCATTCACTGTGTACAGTAGTTCTATCTGATCTCTCTATTCACTGTGTACAGTAGTTCTATCTGATCTCTCCATTCACTGTGCACAGTAGTTCTATCTGATCTCTCTATTCACTGTGTACAGTGGTTCTATCTGATCTTCCTATTCTCTGTGTACAGTAGTTCTATCTGGTCTCCCTATTCACTGTGTACAGTAGTTCTATCTGATCTCTCCATTCACTGCGTACAGTAGTTCTGTCTGATCTCTCCATTAACTGTGTACAGTGGTTCTATCTGATCTCTCTACTCACTGTGTACAGTAGTTCTATCTGATCTCTCCATTCACTGTGTACAGTAGTTCTATCTGATCGCTCCATTCACTGTGTACAGTTCTATCTGATCTCTCCATTCACTGCGTACAGTAGTTCTATCTGATCTCTCCATTCACCGTGTACAGTAGTTCTATCTGATCTCTCTATTGATTGTGTACAGTAGTTTTATCTGATCTCTCTATTCACTGTGTACAGTAGTTCTATCTGATCTGTCGATTCACTGTGTACAGTAGTTCTATCTGATCTCTCTATTCACTGTGTACAGTAGTTCTATCTGATCTCTCTATTCACTGTGTACAGTAGTTCTATCTGATCTCCCTATTCACTGTGTACAGTCGTTCTATCTGATCTCTCCATTCACTGTGTACAGTAGTTCTATCTGATCTCTCCATTCACTGTGCAGTAGTTCTATCTGATCTCTCTATTCACTGTGTACAGTAGTTCTATCTGATCTCCCTATTCACTGTGTAGTGGTTCTATCTGATCTCTCCATTCACTTTGTACAGTTGTTCTATCTGATCTCTCTATTCACTGTGTACAGTAGTTCTATCTGATCTCTCCATTCAATGTGTACAGTAGTTCTATCTGATCTCTCTATTCACTGCGTACGGTATTTCTATCTGATCTGTCGATTCACTGTGTACAGTAGTTCTATCTGATCTCCCTATTCACTGTGTATAGTAGTTCTATCTGATCTCCCTATTCACTGTGTACAGTAGTTCTATCTGATCTCTCCATTCACTGTGTACAGTAGTTCTATCTGTTCTGTCGATTCACTGTGTACAGTAGTTCTATCTGAACTCTCCATTCACTGTGTACAGTCGTTCGATCTGATCTCTCCATTCAGTGAACAGAAGTTCTATCTGATCTCTATTCACTGTGTACAGTGGTTCTATCTGATCTCTGTATTTACTGTGTACAGTAGTTCTATCTGATCTCTCTATTCACTGTGTACAGTAGTTCTATCTGATCTCTCTATTCACTGTGTACAGTAGTTCTATCTGATCTGTCGATTCTCTGTGTACAGTAGTTCTATCTGATCTGTCGATTCACTGTGTACAGTAGTTCTATCTGATCTCTCTATTCAGTGTGTACAGTAGTTCTATCTGATCTCTCTATTCACTGCGTACGGTATTTCTATCTGGTCTTCCTATTCACTGTGTACAGTAGTTCTATCTGATCTCCCTATTCACTGTGTACAGTAGTTCTATCTGATCTCTCTATTCACTGCGTACGGTATTTCTATCTGATCTCTCTCCTCACTGTGTACAGTGGTTGTATCTGATCTCTCCACTCACTGCGTACAGTAGTTCTATCTGATCTCCCTATTCACTGTGTACAGTAGTTCTATCTGATCTCTCTATTCAGTGTACAGTAGTTCTATCTGATCTCTCCATTCACTGTGTACAGTATTTCAATCTGATCTCTCTATTCACTGTGTACAATATTTCAATCTGATCTCTCTATTCACTGTGTACAGTAGTTCTATCTGATCTCTCTATTCACTGTGTACAGTAGTTCTATCTGATCTGTCGATTCACTGTGTACAGTAGTCCTATCTGATCTGTCGATTCACTGTGTACAGTAGTTCTATCTGATCTCTCTATTCAGTGTACAGTAGTTATATCTGATCTCTCGAGTCACTGCGTACGGTATTTCTATCTGATCTTCCTATTCACTGTGTACAGAAGTTCTAACTGATCTCCCTATTCACTGTGTACAGTAGTTCTATCTGATCTCTCGATTTACTGTGTACAGTAGTTCTATCTGATCTCTCTATTCACTGTGTACAGTAGTTCTATCTGATCTCTCCATTCACTGTGTACAGTAGTTCTATCTGATCTCTCCATTCACTGTGTACAGTAGTTCTATCTGATCTCTCCATTCACTGTGCACAGTAGTTCTATCTGATCTCTCTATTCACTGTGTACAGTGGTTCTATCTGATCTCTCTATTCAGTGTACAGTAGTTCTATCTGATCTCTCTATTCACTGTGTACAGTGGTTCTATCTGATCTCTCTATTCAGTGTACAGTAGTTCTATCTGATCTCTCTATTCACTGTGTACTGTAATTCTATCTGATCTCTCTATTCACTGTGTACAGTGGTTCTATCTGATCTCTCTATTCAGTTTACAGTAGTTCTATCTGATCTCTCTATTCACTGCGTACGGTATTTCTATCTGATCTTCCTATTCACTGTGTACAGTAGTTCTATCTGATCTCTCCATTCACTGTGTACAGTAGTTCTTTCTGATCTCTCCATTAACTATGTACAGTGGTTCTATCTGATCTCTCTACTCACTGTGTACAGTAGTTCTATCTGATCTCTCCATTCACTGTGTACAGTAGTTCTATCTGATCGCTCCATTCACTGTGTACAGTAGTTCTATCTGATCTCTCCATTCACTGCGTACAGTAGTTCTATCTGATCACTCCATTCACCGTGTACAGTAGTTCTATCTGATCTCTCTATTCATTGTGTACAGTAGTTCTATCTGATCTCTCTATTCACTGTGAACAGTAGTTCTATCTGATCTGTCGATTCACTGTGTACAGTAGTTCTATCTGATCTCCCTGTTCACTGTGTATAGTAGTTCTATCTGATCTCTCGATTCACTGTGTACAGTAGTTCTATCTGATCTCTCTATTCACTGTGTACAGTAGTTCTATCTGATCTCTCTATTCACTGTGTACAGTAGTTCTATCTGATCTCCCTATTCACTGTGTACAGTGGTTCTATCTGATCTCTCCATTCACTGTGTACAGTAGTTCTATCTGATCTCTCTATTCAGTGTACGGTAGTTCTATCTGATCTCTCCATTCACTGTGTACAGTAGTTCTATCTGATCTCTCCATTCACTGTGTACAGTAGTTCTATCTGATCTCTCCATTCACTGTGTACAGTAGTTCTATCTGATCGCTCTATTCACTGCGTACGGTATTTCTATCTGATCTGTCGATTCACTGTGTACAGTAGTTCTATCTGATCTCCCTATTCACTGTGTACAGTAGTTCTATCTGATCTCTCTATTCACTGCGTATGGTATTTCTATCTGATCTGTCGATTCACTGTGTACAGTAGTTCTATCTGATCTCCCTATTCACTGTGTACAGTAGTTCTATCTGATCTCCCTATTCACTGTGTACAGTAGTTCTATCTGTTCTGTCGAATCACTGTGTACAGTAGTTCTATCTGAACTCTCCATTCACTGTGTACAGTCGTTCGATCTGATCTCTCCATTCAGTGAACAGTAGTTCTATCTGATCTCTATTCACTGTGTACAGTGGTTCTATCTGATCTCTGTATTTACTGTGTACAGTAGTTCTATCTGATCTCTCTATTCACTGTGTACAGTAGTTCTATCTGATCTCTCTATTCACTGTGTACAGTAGTTCTATCTGATCTGTCGATTCTCTGTGTACAGTAGTTCTATCTGATCTGTCGATTCATTGTGTACAGTAGTTCTATCTGATCTCTGTATTCAGTGTGTACAGTAGTTCTATCTGATCTCTCTATTCACTGCGTACGGTATTTCTATCTGATCTTCCTATTCACTGCGTACGGTATTTCTATCTGATCTCTCTCCTCACTGTGTACAGTGGTTCTATCTGATCTCTCCACTCACTGTGTACAGTAGTTCTATCTGATCTCTCCATTCACTGTGTACAGTAGTTCTATCTGATCTCTCCATTCACTGTGCACAGTAGTTCTATCTGATCTCTCTATTCACTGCGTACGGTATTTCTATCTGATCTCTCTCCTCACTGTGTACAGTGGTTCTATCTGATCTCTCCACTCAGTGTACAGTAGTTCTATCTGATCTCTCTATTCACTGTGTACAGTAGTTCGATCTGATCGCTCCATTCACTGTGTACAGTAGTTCTATCTGATCTCTCCATTCACTGTGTACAGTAGTTCTATCTGATCTCTCCATTCACTGTGTACAGTAGTTCTATCTGATCTCTCTATTCATTGTGTACAGTAGTTCTATCTGATCTCTCTATTCATTGTGTACAGTGGTTCTATCTGATCTCTCTATTCAGTGTACAGTAGTTCTATCTGATCTCTCTATTCACTGCGTATGGTATTTCTATCTGATCTTCCTATTCACTGTGTACAGTAGTTCTATCTGATCTCACTATTCACTGTGTACAGTAGTTCTATCTGATCTCTCCATTCACTGCGTACAGTAGTTCTGTCTGATCTCTCCATTAACTGTGTACAGTGGTTCTATCTGATCTCTCTACTCACTGTACAGTAGTTCTATCTGATCTCCCCATTCACTGTGTACAGTAGTTCTATCTGATCGCTCCATTCACTGTGTACAGTAGTTCTATCTGATCTCTCCATTCACTGCGTACAGTAGTTCTCTCTGATCTCTCCATTCACTGTGTACAGTAGTTCTATCTGATCTCTCCATTCACTGTGTACAGTAGTTATATCTGATCTCTCCATTCATTGTGTACAGTAGTTCTATCTGATCTCTCTATTCACTGTGTACAGTAGTTCTATCTGATCTCCCTGTTCACTGTGTATAGTAGTTCTATCTGAGCTCTCTATTCACTGTGTACAGTAGTTCTATCTGATCTCTCTATTCGCTGTGTACAGTAGTTCTATCTGATCTGTTGATTCACTGTGTACAGTAGTTCTATCTGATCTGTTGATTCACTGTGTACAGTAGTTCTATCTGATCTGTCGATTCACAGTGTACAGTAGTTCTATCTGATCTCCCTGTTCACTGTGTATAGTAGTTCTATCTGATCTCTCCATTCACTGTGTACAGTAGTTATATCTGATCTCTCTATTCATTGTGTACAGTAGTTCTATCTGATCTCTCTATTCACTGTGTACAGTAGTTCTATCTGATCTGTCGATTCACTGTGTACAGTAGTTCTATCTGATCTCCCTGTTCACTGTGTATAGTAGTTCTATCTGAGCTCTCTATTCACTGTGTACAGTAGTTCTATCTGATCTCTCTATTCACTGTGTACAGTAGTTCTATCTGATCTCCCTATTCACTGTGTACAGTGGTTCTATCTGATCTCTCTATTCACTGTGTACAGTAGCTCTATTTGATCTGTTGATTCACTGCGTACGGTATTTCTATCTGATCTCCCTATTCACTGTGTACGGTATTTCTATCTGATCTGTCGATTCACTGTGTACAGTAGTTCTATCTGATCTCCCTATTCACTGTGTATAGTAGTTCTATCTGATCTCCCTATTCACTGTGTACAGTAGTTCTATCTGATCTGTCGATTCACTGTGTACAGTAGTTCTGTCTGATCTCTCCATTCACTGTGTACAGTAGTTCTATCTGATCACTGCATTCACTGTGTACTGTAGTTCTGTCTGATCTCTCCATTAACTGTGTACAGTAGTTTATCTGATCTCCCTATTCACTGTGTACAGTGGTTCTATCTGATCTCTCTATTCAGTGTACAGTAGTTGTATCTGATCTCTCCATTCACTGTGTACAGTAGTTCTATCTGATCTCTCCATTCACTGTGTACAGTAGTTCTATCTGATCTCTCTATTCACTGTGTACAGTAGTTCTATCTGATCGATCCATTCAATGTGTACAGAAGTTCTATCTGATCTCTCTATTCACTGCGTACGGTATTTCTATCTGATCTGTCGATTCACTGTGTACAGTAGTTCTATCTGATCTCCCTATTCACTGTGTATAGTAGTTCTATCTGATCTCCCTATTCACTGTGTACAGTAGTTCTATCTGATCTGTCGATTCACTCTGTACAGTAGTTCAATCTGATCTCTCCATTCACTGTGTACAGTCGTTCGATCTGATCTCTCCATTCCGTGAACAGTAGTTCTATCTGATCTCTATTCACTGTGTCCAGTGGTTCTATCTGATCTCTGTATTTACTGTGTACAGTAGTTCTATCTGATCTCTCTATTCACTGTGTACAGTAGTTCTATCTGATCTCTCTATTCACTGTGTACAGTAGTTCTATCTGATCTGTTGATTCACTGTGTACAGTAGTTCTATCTGATCTGTCGATTCACTGTGTACAGTAGTTCTATCTGATCTCTCTATTCAGTGTGTACAGTAGTTCTATCTGATCTCTCTATTCACTGCGTACGGTATTTCTATCTGATCTTCCTATTCACTGTGTACAGTAGTTCTATCTGATCTCCCTATTCACTGCGTACAGTAGTTCTATCTGATCTCTCTCCTCACTGTGTACAGTGGTTCTATCTGATCTCTCCACTCACTGTGTACAGTGGTTCTATCTGATCTCTCCACTCACTGTGTACAGTGGTTCTATCTGATCTCTCTATTCACTGTGTACAGTAGTTCTATCTGATCTCTCTATTCACTGTGTACAGTAGTTCTATCTGATCTCTCCATTCACTGTGTACAGTAGTTCTATCTGATCTCTCCATTCACTGTGTATAGTAGTTCTATCTGATCTCTCCATTCACTGTGTACAGTAGTTCTGTCTGATCTCTCCATTCACTGTGTACAGTAGTTCTGTCTGATCTGTCGATTCACTGTGTACAGTAGTTCTATCCGAACTCTCTATTCACTGTGTACAGTAGTTCTATCTGATCTCTCTATTCACTGTGTACAGTGGTTCTATCTGATCTCTCTATTCACGGTGTACAGTAGTTCTATCTGATCTCTCTATTCACTGTGTACAGTGGTTCTATGTGATCTCTCTATTCATGGTGTACAGTAGTTCTATCTGATCTCTCCATTCACTGTGTACAGTAGTTCTATCTGATCGCTCCATTCACTGTGTACAGCAGTTCTGTCTGATCTGTCGATTCACTGTGTACAGTAGTTCTATCTGAACTCTCTATTCACTGTGTACAGTAGTTCTGTCTGATCTCCCTGTTCGCTGTGTATAGTAGTTCTATCTGATCTCTCTATTCACTGTGTACAGTAGTTCTATCTGATCTGTCGATTCAGTGTACAGTAATTCTATCTGATCTCCCTATTCACTGTGTACAGTAGTTCTATCTGATCTCCCTATTCACTGTGTACAGTAGTTCTATCTGATCTCCCTATTCACGGTGTACAGTAGTTCTATCTCATCTGTCGATTCACTGTGTACAGTAGTTCCATCTGATCTCTCTATTCACTGTGTACAGTAGTTCTATCTGATCTCCCTATTCACTTTGTACAGTAGTTTTATGTGATCTCTCTATTCACTGTGTACAGTAGTTCTATCTGATCTCTCTATTCACTGTGTACAGTGGTTCTATCTGATCTCTCTATTCACTGTGTCCAGTAGTCCTATCTGATCTGTCGATTCACTGTGTACAGTAGTCCTATCTGATCTGTCGATTCACTGTGTGCAGTAGTTCTATCTGATCTGTCGATTCACTGTGTACAGTAGTTCTATCTGATCTCTCTATTCACTGTGTACAGTGGTTCTATCTGATCTCTCTATTCACTGTGTACAGTAGTCCTATCTGATCTGTCGATTCACTGTGTACAGTAGTCCTATCTGATCTGTCGAATCACTGTGTACAGTAGTTCTATCTGACCTGTCCCCTTCCCTATTACTTTTCCGATGCTCACTCCAAACTCCTTCATTATTTCTCTCTTGTATAAGTCTGAAAGATTAGTTGGACTTAGAGGTGCAGAGTGTAACGGACAGTCCTGTGTCGTGCTTCAGTCTCACAGCTGTCGTGTGGTGATGTCTACTTTCAGCAAGTGGTGGTGCTGACTATGCAATTGCCACCACATTACATTCTGCCACATTTCCCTCATACCAACACGAGAGTACCCCCGGTGCCCCATGCTGTGTGCAAGTCCTTTCTCCAGAGAACCCAGCCTGGGGTTTATGGACTGGAATAATTTGAACAACCCCCCCCCCCCCACCAAATCCATTTTTCAATTTTATTCCCTAGACTCGAACCATTCAGTTTCTTATTGATTCCATTCGAAAATGCAGATCACTTTGGAAAGGAGCAGTGCTGAGCAGCAACTGAAATCCCTCAGCTCAGAGTACAGCTCCTCCCCGACAGTGAGCTGGAGGCCGTTATCACAGCGATTATGAAACAATGCCAAGGACGAGAAGTGATGTGGAAATCCCGCTGGACTGTGTACTGCTCTTTCCTTTTATCAAACAATATGAACAGCTACAGCTGTCAGTGCAGAACCATGTGCGGAATGTTACACTTGTCCAGCCCGCAGGGAAAGTGCTCTCGATGCTGTTCCCTGACCAAGCTGTATCATATTTTAGCTTGTTTTAGATCCGCTACAATCCTATTCTTCCTTCCGGACAGCATAGCTTTCAGGGTATGCTATCACAATTATCTTAGCCATCCACTCAAAGGCATATTCGCTGCATTTAAGGAGGGACTGTAAGTAATAGGATGTGCGTGGAGAGACAATGTAAAACAAAACGTACAATTCTAAACAGTCTGAGGGGCAGCCGTACTTTGGGGTATTTGTGCAGTGGAGGCTGGTCACGTGGAATGTGGGGCGGTTGATTGGGCCGGTCAAACCGTCATGTTTGTTCATGCACCTGAGGAGTCTGAAGCCAGAAGTAGCCTTTATGCAGGACACACACTTGAAGATAGGTGACCAGACAAGGCTGAGGAAAGGATGGGTGGGGCATGCGTTCCACTCAGGGCTGGATATGAAGACGAGGGGGGCGGCGGTGTTGGTGATTAAGCGGGTGGAGTTTTAGGTGGGGAACATCGTGGCAGATTCGGGAGGGAAGTTTGTGATGGTGAGTGGGAAGCAAGAAGGGTTGCCGGTGGTCCTGGTAAACGTTTATGCCCCAAATTGGGATAATGTCGATTTCATGAGGCGAATGTTGGGGAAGATTCCGGACTTGGATTCACATCGGTTGATCATGGGAGGGGGATTTTAATACGGTTATAGAACCCAGCTTGATTGGTCGAGCCAGAGGTCAGGGAAGGTGTATTTTGTGGCTAGCGAGCTGAATGGGTTTATGGAGCACATGGGGGTTGTGACCCGTGGAGGTTCGGGAGACCGAGGGTGAAGGAATTTTCATACTTAACCCACGTGCACTCTGTGTGCTCCCGGATTGACTTTTTTGTGTTAGGGAAGGCATTCCTGGCAGGGGTGATTGACTCAGAGTATTCGGCGATCGCAATCACTGACAGTAGAGCGGAGCTGCTGATTGGCTGTTGCGGGGGAAATTTGCATACATCCGTGTGCTCACCCTAACTTGAAGGTGGTTTGTGGAGGAGCTGTTGTCAAGTGACACTTCAATCCGAAACACTTCTTCAATGTTTCCCTCCCTATCCCCTCCTCTAACCAAAAAAAAACCAACCGCTGTAAAGATCAAGAGGAAGGCTCGAGGGCAGGTAGAAGTCGAAAGAAGTTGAACCGTGACATCACAGCCTGCAGGTAAGGGACTGGCTGGTGATTGGTAAGAAGTTTTTCTTTTGTTTTCCCTCGGGTGTTGTCGTGCGGGGCGCAGAGGTTGCTGAGTGAGTGCTTGCTGAGAAGGGGAGTGAATAACAGTTAAGCTCTTTCTTTCTTTTGCTTTTTTTATCTAGAGGGGATGGCAGGGAAGGTAGTGCAATGTTCCTCCTGCAGAATGTTTGAGGTGAGGGACGCCGTCAGTGTCCCTGCTAATTTCATCTGTGGGAAGTGCACCCATCTCAAGATCCTCAGAAACCGCGTTAGGGAACTGGAGCTGGAGCTGGATGAACTTCGGATCATTCGGGAGGCAGAGGTTGTCATAGATAGAAGCTTCAGGGATGTAGTTACTCCGAAGAATAAAGATAGATGGGTGACAGTGAGAGGGGCTGGGAGGAAGCAGTCAGTACAGGGATCCCCTGTGGTCGTTCCCCTTAGTAACAAGTATACCGCTTTGGATACTGTTGGAGGGGGGGGGGCTTACCAGGGGTAAGCCATGGGGTACAAGTCTCTGGCACAGAGTCTGTTCTTGTTGCTCAGAAGGGAAGGAGGGAGGGGAGCAGAGCATTAGTCATTGGAGACTCCATAGTTAGTGGGATAGATGGCAGATTCTGTGGGAACGAGAGAGACTCGCGGTTGGTGTGTTGCCTCCCAGGTGCCAGAATGCGTGATGTCTCGGATCATGTTTTCGTGATCCTTAAGGGGGAGGGGGAGCAGCCCCAAGTCGTGGTCCACATAGGTACCAACGACATAGGTAGAAAAGGGGACAGGGATGTAAGGCAGCAATTCAGGGGGCTAGGGTGGAAACTTAGATCTAGGACAAACAGAGTTATTATCTCTGGGTTGTTACCCATGCCACGTGATAGCGAGACGAGGAATAGGGAGAGAGAGGAGTTGAACACTTGGCAACAGGGATGGTTCAGGAGGGAGGGTTTCAGATTTCTGGATAATTGGGGCTCATTCTGGGGTTGGTGGGACCTCTACAAACGGGGTGGTCTACACCTGGACCAGAGGGGTACCAATATCCTGGGGGGGGAAATTTGCTAATGTTCTTCGGGAGGGTTTAAACTAGTTCTGCAGGGGCTTGGGAACCTGAATTGTAGCTCCAGTATACAGGAGGTTGAGAGTAGTGAGGTCATGAGTAAGGTTTCAAAGTTGCAGGAGTGTACCGGCAGGCAGGAAGGTGGTTTAAAGTGTGTCTTCTTCAATGCCAGGAGCATCCGGAATAAGGTGGGTGAATTTGCGGCATGGGTTGGTACCTGGGACTTCGATGTTGTGGCCATTTCGGAGACATGGATAGAGCAGGGACAGGAATGGTTGTTGCAGGTGCCGGGGTTTAGATATTTCAGTAAGCTCAGGGAAGGTGGTAAAAGAGGGGGAGGGGTGGCATTGTTAGTAAAGGACAGTATTACGGTGGCAGAAAGGACGTTTGATGAGGACTTGTCTACTGAGGTAGTATGGGCTGAGGTTAGAAAAAGGAAAGGAGAGGTCACCCTGTTAGGGGTTTTCTATAAGCCTCCGAAAAGTTCCAGAGATGTAGAGGAAAGGATTGCAAAGATGATTCCGGATAGGAGTGAAAGCAACAGGGTAGTTGTTATGGGGGACTTTAACTTTCCAAATATTGACTGGAAACGCTATAGTTCGAGTATTTTAGATGGGTCCGTTTTTGTACAATGTGTGCAGGAGGGTTTCCTGACACAGTATGTAGATAGGTCAACGAGAGGTGAGGCCATATTGGATTTGGTACTGGGTAATGAACTAGGTCAGGTGTTAGATTTGGAGGTATGACCACAATTCGATTAAGTTTACTTTAGTGATGGAAAGGGATAGGTATATACCACAGGGCAAGATTTATATCTGGGAGAAAGGCAATTATGATGCGATGAGGCAAGACTTAGGATGCATCGGATGGAGAGGAAAACTGCAGGGATGGGCACAATGGAAATGTGGAGCTTGTTCAAGGAACAGCTACTGTGTGTCCTTGATAAGTATGTACCTGTCAGGCAGGGAGGAAGTGGTCGAGCAAGGGAACCGTGGTTTACTAAAGTAGTTGAAACACTTGTCAAGAGGAAGAAGGAGGCTTATGTAAAGATAAGACATGAAGGTTCAGTTAGGGCGCTCGAGAGTTACAAGTTAGCTAGGAAGGACCTAAAGAGAGAGCTAAGAAGAGCCAGGAGGAGACATGAGAAGTCTTTGGCAGGTAGGATCAAGGATAACCCTAAAGCTTTCTATAGATATGGCAGGAATAAAAGAATGACTAGGGTCAGAGTAGGGCCAGTCAAGCACAGTAGTGGGAAGTTGTGCTTGGAGTCCGAGGAGATAGGAGGGGTGCTAAATGAATATTTTTCATCAGTATTCACACAGGAAAAAGACAATGTTGTCGAGGAGAATACTGAGATTCTGGCTACTAGACTAGAAGGGATTCTGGAAAGTGTGAAAATAGATATGTCCCCTGGGCCGGATGGGATTTATCCTAGGATTCTCTGGGAAGCTCGGAAGGAGATTGCTGAGCCTCTGGGTTTAATCTTTAAGTCATCTTTGTCTACAGAAATAGTGCCAGAAGACTGGAGGATAGCAAATGTTGTCCCCTTGTTCAAGAAGGGGAGTAGAGACAACCCCGATAACTATAGACCAGTGAGCCTTACTTCTGTTGTGGGCAAAATCTTGGAAAGGTTTATAAGAGATAGGATGTACAATCATCTGGAAAGGAATAATTTGATTTGAGATAGTCAACACGGTTTTGTGAAGGGTATGTCGTGTCTCACAAACCTTATTGAGTTCTTTGAGAAGGTGACCAAACAGGTGGATGAGGGTAAAGCAGTTGATGTGGTATATATGGATTTCAGTAAAGCGTTTGATAAGGTTCCCCACGGTAGGCTACTTCAGAAAATACGGAGGCATGGGATTCAGGGTCATTTAGCAGTTTGGATCAGAAATTGGCTAGCTGGAAGAAGACAAAGGGTGGTGGTTGATGGGAAATGTTCAGACTGGAGTCCAGTTACTAGTGGTGTACCACAAGGATCTGTTTTGGGGCCACTGCTGTTTGTCATTTTTATAAATGACCTGGAGGAGGGCGTAGAAGGATGGATGACACTAAAGTCAGTGGAGTTGTGGACAGTGCGGAAGGATGTTACAAGTTACAGAGGGACATAGATAAGCTGCAGCGCTGGGCTGAGAGGTGGCAAATGGAGTTTAATGCAGAAAAGTGTGAGGTGATTCATTTTGGAAGGAATAACAGGAAGACAGAGTACTGGGCTAAGGGTAAGATTCTTGGTAGTGTGGATGAGCAGAGAGATCTCGGTGTCCATGTACATAGATCCCTGAAAGTTGCCACCCAGGTTGAGAGGGTTGTTAAGAAGGCGTACGGTGTGTTAGCTTTTATTGGTGGAGGGATTGAGTTTCGGAGCCATGAGGTCATGTTGCAGCTGTACAAAACTCTGGTGCGGCCGCATTTGGAGTATTGCGTGCAATTCTGGTCGCCGCATTATAGGAAGGATGTGGAAGCATTGGAAAGGGTGCAGAGGAGATTTACCAGAATGTTGCCTGGTATGGAGGGAAGATCTTATGAGGAAAGGCTGAGGAATTTGAGGCTGTTTTGGTTAGAGAGAAGAAGGTTAAGAGGTGACTTAATTGAGGCATACAAGATGATCAGAGGATTGGATAGGGTGGACAGTGAGAGCCTTTTTCCTCGGATGGTGATGTCTAGCACGAGGGGACATACCTTTAAATTGAGGGGAGATAGATATAAGACAGATGTCAGAGGTAGGTTCTTTACTCAGAGAGTAGTAAGGGCGTGGAATGCCCTGCCTGCAACAGTAGTGGAGTCGCCAACACTAAGGGCATTCAAATGGTCTTTGGATAGACATATGGACGATAAGGGAATAGTGTAGATGGGCTTTAGAGTTGTTTCACAGGTCGGCGCAACATCGAGGGCTGAAGGGCCTGTACTGCGCTGTAATGTTCTATGTTCTATGTTCTGACTACGCGTCGCACTGGGTGGATATGCGTGTGAACCGGTGGGGGAGATGGCAGAGCCCGCAGTGGAGGCCGGATGTGTGGCTGTTAGCAAATAAACAGGTGTGCGAGCAGGTGCGAGCCGCCATTCGGGGATACGTGGAGTTAAACGACGGGGGAGGTCACAGCCGTTACGCTTTGGGAGCCAATCAAGGCGGTGGTCAGGGGGGAGTTTATTTCAATTTGGGCGCAGAGGGAGAAAGCGGAGCGGGTGATGGCAAGGCTGTAGATGAGATCCTGAGGGTGGACAGGAGGTATTCGGATGCCTTGGGGGCAGGGCTGTTAAAGGAGAGGCAGAAGCTCCAGATGGGGTTTAGGTTGGTGTCCACGGGGAAGGCGGTGGGGCAGTAACTGGGGACCGGAGGGGCAGTGCATGAGTACGGGGAGAAGACAAGCAGGATGCTGGCCCACCAGTTGAGGATTCAAAAGGTGGCGAGGGAGAGCGGCAGAGTAAAGGACGATAAGGGCAGGATGGTGTTGGACCCAGAGTAGGTGACTGGCATGTTTGAAGCGTTTTACAGAAGATTATATGAGTCGGAGCCTCCGGCCGGGGAGGGGCGGGGGATGCGGCAGATTTTGAATGGGCTGGGGTTTCCCAATAATAATCTTTGTTGTCACAAATAGGCTTACATTAACACCGCAATGAAGTTCCCATGAAATGTCCCTGGTCGCCACACTCCGGCACCTGTTCCGAGTACACTGAGGGAGAATTCAGAATGTCCAATTCACCTAACATCACATCTTTCGGAACTTGTGGGAGGAAACCAGAGCACCCGGAGAAAACCCACTCAGACACGGGGAGAACGTGCAGACTCTGCACAGACAGTGACCCAAGCCAGGAATCCAACCTAGGTACCTGGCGCTGAGTGCTAACCACTGAGTGCTAACCACTGTGCTACCTTGCTGCCCCAAGTAGAGAAGGATCTGGTTCAAGGATTGGGGCCCCAATTGGGTTGAGGGAGGCAATGGACAGTATGCGTTGCAGGCAGGGAAGGCCCCGGGTCCGGATGGGTTTCCAGTGGAGTTTTATAAAATGTTTGGGTGTGGCCTGGGACCACTGCTGGTGAGGGCGTATAGTGAAGCAAGGGACAGGGGGGGAACTCTCCCTACATTGTCGCAGGCTTCAATCTCCCCGATATTGAAAAAAACAAGGATTCAGAGCAGTATGGGTCGTACCGCCTGATATCGTTACTGAACATACATATCAAGTTGTTGGCGAAGCGGCTGGCCTTGGTATCGAGGACTGCGTCCGGGGGGTTGAAAGGCGAGGACCAAACGGGTGTTGTGAAGGGGATGCAGTTGTCGGTGAATGTGAGGAGAATGCTTAATGTAATCATGCTGCCTTCGGAGGGGCAAGAGGTGGAGATTGTGGTATCAATGGATGTGGAGAAGGCGTTTGACCGGGTGGAGTGGGAGTATTTGTAGGAGGTGTTGGGCGGTTTGTGTTTGGACAGGCACTGGGTCCGGTTGCTGTACAAGGCGCAAGTGTGCAGACGAACCAAGTGAGTTTGGGACATTTTAGGCTGCATCGGGGGATGAGGCAGGGGTGCCCGCTCTCCCCTTTGCTCTTGGCTTTGGCGATAGAGCCGCTGTCAATGGCGCTTAGGGTGTCGAGGGATTGGAGAGGAATTGAGCCGGGGGGGGGGGCGAGCACGGGGTTGCGCTGTATGCAGACGACCTGCTGTTATATATTTCAGACCCATGGGGTAGTATTGGGGACAATAAGAGATTTTGGAGGTTAGGATCTGTAATGTACTGTCTGAGAGTGTGGTGGAGACAGGTTCACACAGCGAGTGGTTAGGATCTGTAATGTACTGTCTGAGAGTGTGGTGGAGACTGATTCACACAGCGAGTGGTTAGGATCTGGAATGCACTGTCTGAGGGTGTGGTGGAGGCAGGTTCACACAGCGAGTGGTTAGGATCTGGAATGCACTGTCTGAGAGTGTGGTGGAGACTGATTCACACAGCGAGTGGTTAGGATCTGTAATGTACTGTCTGAGAGTGTGGTGGAGACTGATTCACACAGCGAGTGGTTAGGATCTGGAATGCACTGTCTGAGGGTGTGGTGGAGGCAGGTTCACACAGCGAGTGGTTAGGATCTGGAATGCACTGTCTGAGGGTGTGGTGGAGACTGATTCACACAGCGAGTGGTTAGGATCTGGAATGCACTGTCTGAGGGTGTGGTGGAGACTGATTCACACAGCGAGTGGTTAGGATCTGGAATGCACTGTCTGAGGGTGTGGTGGAGGTAGGTTCACACAGCGAGTGGTTAGGATCTGGAATGCACTGTCTGAGAGTGTGGTGGAGACTGATTCACACAGCGAGTGGTTAGGATCTGGAATGCACTGTCTGAGGGTGTGGTGGAGGCAGGTTCACACAGCGAGTGGTTAGGATCTGGAATGCACTGTCTGAGGGTGTGGTGGAGATTGATTCACACAGCGAGTGGTTAGGATCTGGAGTGCACTGTCTGAGGGTGTGGTGGAGGCAGGTTCACACAGCGAGTGGTTAGGATCTGGAGTGCACTGTCTGAGGGTGTGGTGGAGGCAGGTTCACACAGCGAGTGGTTAGGATCTGGAATGTACTGTCTGAGAGTGTGGTGGAGGCAGGTTCACACAGCGAGTGGTTAGGATCTGGAGTGCACCGACTGAGATTATGGTGGAGACAGGGTCACACAGCGAGTGGTTAGGATCTGGAGTGCACTGTCTGAGAGTGTGGTGGAGGCATGGCCAGTTGAGGCTTTCTAAAGGAAATTGGGTCGTTACCTTATGAAAAGATTTGCTGGGGTATGGATAAAAGATGAGGGGCAGTGGCACTAGCTGGGTAGCTCTTGTCGAGTGCTTGCACAGACAGGGTGAGCTGAATGGCCTCCGCTGTGAAATAACCATTTGGTTATTATGACCTCAGTCTGGGACGTGCTGAAACTGTCAGAATTCCTGGCTGTTTAAAGCCCAGTCTCTCACACTCACAAGCAAGTCTTTTCATTTAGAAAATATTGTACGGGTGAAGCAATGCATCATGGAATTGTACTGCACACAACACCATTCAGCCCATCTTGGCTGTGCTAATCATGAAAGAACAAACCAATTCGTGCCATTCACCTGCTCTTTCCAATAGCCGTGTAAATCTTTCCTTCAGAAGGTATCAAATGCCCTTTTTGAAAGTTTCTCTTGAAACTGCTCCCGCCACCATTTCAGGCAGTGTTTTCAGGACTATAACTCTCTGAATAAAAAACAGTCTCATCTCCTCTCCAGACTTTCGAAACATTCTCTGAAAATGTCTCCCCTCTGCTTGCTGGCCCTTCAGCCGCTGGGAACAGTTTCTCTCTAACCCATCATCGTGTTAAACACTTCCACTAAACCTCTTCTTCATTGCAATGTTATTATTATTAATCTTCTCTTTGCTGAGGAGAACAACCTTCATCTCTCCGCATGACTTCCTTCTCAGGTGACAAGGAAAGACTTGCATTCATATCGAGTTTTGGTTATGCTCAGTAGGCCTGTTGTTAATGAAGTACTCTTGACACTTGTGGCTACAGAAACAAGCAGCACCTCAAAGCCACACTGCATCTGCATGTTACTCATTGAATGAGGTTGTACATGTTTCCTGTGGTAACCTAGGTAGTGGCGAAAGCTCACTGCCACTGTGACTTTTAGTGCTGCCACACCTGTCCTCACCTGGAGTGGAGGTAGGCACTAAGTGAGCTTGGGCGCTCCCTCGGTGCTGTACAGCAGTACCAGCTTGTAGCGCTCAATTCTTTGGAGTGGGGCTTGCACATCTGGCTCAAAGGGAAGAGTGCTACCAACTGAGATATCTTTAAGTGTTTGGACTCAGTCGTTATGGTAACAGTGAGTGCGAACAGCCTCGTCTGTTGTCAGAGTGGTGGCTTCAGTCTTCTCTAACCTCCTTTATCAACTGAGTGAAGCTCTGTATCGAAGGACTGTAGCTCTCAGTGTGCCTCCAAATTAACTGTGGCGGTTACAGAACCCCCTGTGCTCGAGGAGGGATGGCAGGGAGACGATGTGAACCCCCCCAAAAGGGGATCAGTGAATCTTTAAGGAAAAGCCTTTGTGACTGGCAGTCCCCACTATCCCTGTAATAGCAATTTATTAAAGCAAATTATTCAGCCTGTTCTGTGTCTTTGATCTCTTTATTGCCGGTAAACATGGGTCAATTCAAGTGGAACACTTGAAGGTTACCATGGGAAAATATTCAGCTATCTCCAGGCTGCATGTGTCTGTATCTGGGTTTGGAAATGACTGAAACATGCTCATTAATGATCCCATCAACCTCACTCTCCCACCTAACCCTTGACCTGAAGATTGAACCATGCTTTTTATGTCTAAAAACTGGCAGTGACCAACTAGCTGCTGCGAAAGAATGCCAGACATCAGCATTTGGTGTTGGATGTCGCTGCATAGCTCTCTAAGTCAGACAGCCTTGGGTTCAAGTCCAATGTCAGGACCTGTGCACTGAATCAAGGCTGACACTCTAGTGCAGTAATGACGGTGTGCTGCACTGTTGGAGGTGCCATTTTCTGGGTGAGACATGGAACCACGGTGTTATCCACTCTCAGGAGGATGAACGATCTTCGGCAAACATATCTGAGGGAGAAAGAAAATCTGGACCTTCTCCATAAGCCCTGGGCCAAGGACTATGTCTAATGTGTCGATATCAATGTTCGGGCTCTGCTTCTAAGTGGCACCCATGGAAATCGACTCTGCAAGTCCCACTGGCACACAACCTGTGTTTATATTTCCCTCTTACACACGTCAACGAGAGCAAAACTTGTTCTTACTGCCCTGAATACTGGGGCACATCGACTAGTGAGCTCAACCTTTCTGGATCCTTTAACGAGAGTGAAGATGAATATGTGAAGCAGATGAAAGCTTGGGATTGCTCTACTCAGGAGTCATCTCATATTTGACGTACCAAATAGCATGTTCCCTTGTCGGAAATATCTATGGGCACGACCGAATGGCCACGCTGCGCCCAAAAAGCAGCTCCCCATGGCGCAGCGTGGCCTCTAGAAGCCGAGAGACCTCGCTCCCAGGATCTACCCTGCTCGCAACACCTCTTGAGATCTAATGCAATCTCGCGAGACGTTGCGATGTAAATTACAATCACCTTTTTGGCAAATCTGCATATTAAAGCGAGACAGCTAGTCTCACTTTCTTCTGCAGTTTCCCAAGGTACCCGAGCAGTTGGGTGAGTGCCATTCAGTACTGGTCTCTACAAATGGGGACCAGACGGAACAGCACTCATGGGAGTCTCCCCGGGGATTGGAGGCTTCCAAGTGCATGCCCTTTGGGCAGGGTGATTCCCTGGCACTGCTAGTGCCACCCATGCCCCCTAGCAGTGCTAGCCTGGCACCCTAGCGGTGCTAGCCTGGCACCCTGGCGATAGTTTTTGTGCGGTGGTGATCAGGCTGGAGGTGCCCATGCGGCTGTTAGGACATGGGGCAGACCCTTCCATAGTGCGTTGGCGGGGGGGAAGGTCGGAGGTCGCTTTGGGGGGCTTCAGAGATTGGGACCCCACCGAACCCTTGCTATACTGAAGAGTTACGCTGAGCAGAGCTCCACAAAACGAGGCTATCTACGGCCTCGGCTGTGCATTCCCCGCTGAGCCCCCTATCTAACCCGGGTGCCGGTTTATAGCATTGTGTTTCTCGGTGCTGCGAGCGCCGGGAAACATGCGGCTAAACACGCTCGCTCTGGCACTTTGTTCCCATTTAGTTAAATCCCGCTCGCAAACTCACTGAGATTAGAAAGATGGTGCCAGGTCACACCATTCCAACTTGGAACAACAGGGTCATTGAGCAGCAGATCATTGACTCTTTGACTCTCTGCTGTCACGTAACACCCAGTCAGATAAAATGTGCATTGGGCCAACTATGTGTTAAGTGGCAGCTGTAAACAGCTGAGAAGAACATGGCCCTTTGGAGGATGAACAGAGAAAACTGATATTAAAACTGCTTAAAACATCAGGGTTCTGAAACAAAATAAAATAGTTTTTAAAACCTTGGTCGAAATTCTCCGACCCCCCGCCGGGCTGCCGTGAATCCCGCCCCCGCCGGTTGCCGAATTCTCCGACACCGGATATTCGGCGGGGGCGGGAATCACGCCGCGCCGGTTGGTGGGCACCCCCCCACGATTCTCCGGCCCGGATGGGCCAAAGTCCCGCTGCTAGAATGCTTGTCCCGCCGGCGTAGATTAAACCACCTACCTTACTGGCGGGACAAGGCGGCGTGGGCGGGCTCTGGGGTCCTGGGGCGCGGGGCGATCTGGCCATGGGGGATGCCCCACGGTGGCCTGGCCCGCGATCGGGGCCCACCGATTCGCGGGCGGGCCTGTGCCGTGGGGGCACTCTTTTCCTTCCGTCTTCGCCACGGTCTCCACCATGGCGGAGGCGGAAGAGACTCCCTCCACAGCACATGCGCGGGGATGCCGTGAGCGGCCGCTAACGCTCCCGCGCATGCGCCGCCCGGAGATGTCATTTCCGCACCTTTGGGGCGGCGCGATGCCCGACTGATTTGCGCCGTTTTGGGCACCGGTCAGCGGACATCTCGCCGATACCGGAGAATGTCGCCCATGATTTCAAAAACCATGGGGATTTCAAAAACCATGGGGGTTGTAATTGGTGTTGAGCAATGTTGAGCATCAGGGAATGGGCAATTAGCTCCCATTCTATGCCCCACCCTTTTAACTTTCTCATTAAGTGTGGTATTGATGTTTGTAAACATGCTTCCCATTCACTATCGTCCATACCACTGAAGACTAGATTCACCCCCATGGAGTCCGAGATGATCCCAGATCCATGCCATGGAATGTGGTTGAGGTGGCTGCACACCTTCAACACTGGTGTGAAATCCGGTGCCGGTGAAATGCTGAGCGCCAGATACAAGAAGGAAAACTCACCACATTACAGCCATCATCAGAGGCTCCTGCCTCCACACCGTCACCAAATGGGCTCAATCTCTCTTCAGAACCATCGTGCTGGCGAGGTGATGGCGAATCACCTGGATGCTTCAGAGAGTACTCGGTTGAACCGGGGGAAGACAGCCATCGAGACCTCCCGGTGTCGGGGCGGTTTAACTCCACACAGTTGTCCGGATCCAGGGGGCCACAATGCCTGGCTGATCTCCGCTCCGACAGGCTAAAATCGAACAAGGAGGGTGAACCGTGCGAGGTTCTAGACATAGCCCTTCCCTCCGTTTCATTGTAACTGGGCTCGAGTTGTGGTGAGCACGCTCCGCTTGGGGACAGGGACAGTTTCTGCAGCTGCTCACCAATCTTCTCAATGCTGCTGACTGATGCTCCTGCCGTGCTGTCACCTGCCTTATTGTATTCTGAGCAAAGGTTCAGAATAGTTTCCAATCGCTGCCGTTCCTGCAAAGTGAGATCATGACAGTTAGTAATAACAACCTTTATTAGTGTTACAAGTAGGCTTACATTAACACTGTGTGATGAACGGTTACTGCCTTATCATCATGTAAGGTGATGTCCCCTTTAAGACCAGGCTTGGAACCCTGGGGACTCCGCCTCTGGCCCCGCCCATCTGGGAGCCATACATAAAGGCCTGCCTCATGGTCTGTATAGCAGTCAGCTCTCGTCCAAATCTGTAGCATAGTTATTAGCCTAATAAAGCCTTCTTTACAGTTTAATCTCTAAGCATCATTATTGAGGGTACCTCACACTGCAATGAAGTTACTGTGAAAAACCCCTAGTCGCCGCACTCCGCCACCCGTTCAGGTACACAGAGGGAGAATTCAGAATGTCCACTTCACCTAACAGTTACTATTGAATCCTCAAGGCGGCACAGTAACATCAGGAACATGGGCAGCCCCTCCAGCTCACTCTTCTACTCAATGAGCTCTTGGCAACATCTGAAGTCTATTTAATAGCCTTTGCTTCACATCTCTGGATACCTTCAACAGACCAAAATCTATGGTGAGGTTATTGGACTCACAGGCCAATGGTCATCTCTTCAAATCTTACCATACATAGCAAGTTATGGAACTGAAATTAATGAATCTCACTCACAGTGAGCAATTTGAGGAAAATCCAAGGGCGCATTGTTGCACAATCCCTAAACAGTTAGAATCATAGAATCATAGACGTTTACAGCATGGAAACAGGCCCTTCGGCCCAACCAGTCCATGCCGCCCAGTTTTTTACCATTAAAGCTAGTCCCAGTTGCCCGCACTTGGCCCATAACCCTCTATACCCATCTTACCCATGTAACCATCTAAATGCTTTTTGAAAGTCACAATTGTACCCGCTTCTACTACTACCTCTGGCAGCCCATTCCAGACACTCACGACCCTCTGAGTGAAGAAATTGCCCCTCTGGGCCCTTCTGAATCTCTCCCCTCTCACCTTAAACCTATGCCCTCTAGTTTTAGACTCCCCTACCTTTGGGAAAAGATGTTGACTATCTACCTTATCTATGCCCCTCATTATTTTATAGACCTCTATAAGATCACCCCTAAGCCTCCTACGCTCCAGGGAAAAAAGTCCCAGTCTATCCAGCCTCTCCTTATAACTCAAACCATCAAGTCCCGGCAACATCCTAGTAAATCTTTTCTGCACTCTTTCTAGTTTAATAATATCCTTTCTATAATAGGGTGACCAGAACTGCACACAGTATTCCAAGTGTGGCCGTACCAATGTCTTGTACAACTTCAACAAGACGTCCCAACTCCTATATTCAATGTTCTGACCAATGAAACCAAGCATGCCGAATGCCTTCTTCACCACCCTGTCCACCTGCGACTCCACCTTCAAGGAGCTATGAACCTGTACTCCTAGATCTCTTTGTTCTATAACTCTCCCCAACGCCATACCATTAACTGAGTAGGTCCTGGCCTGATTCGATCTGCCAAAATGCATCACCTCACATTTATCTAAATTAAACTCCATCTGCCATTCGTCGGCCCACTGGCCTAATTGATCAAGATCCCGTTGCAATCCTAGATAACCTTCTTCACTATCCACTATGCCACCAATCTTGGTGTCATCTGCAAACTTACTAACCATGCCTCCTAAATTCTCATCCAAATCATTAATATAAATCACAAATAACAGTGGACCCAGCACCGATCCCTGAGGCACACCACTGGTCACAGGCCTCCAGTTTGAAAAACAACCCTCTACAACCACCCTCTGCCTTCTGTCGTCCAGCCAATTTTGAATCCAATTGGCAACCTCACCCTGGATCCCGTGAGCTTTAACCTTCTGCAACAACCTACCATGCGGTACCTTGTCAAAGGCTTTGCTAAAGTCCATGTAGACAACGTCTACTGCACTACCCTCATCTACCTTCTTGGTCACTCCCTCAAAAAACTCAATCAAATTTGTGAGACATGATTTTCCACGCACAAAGCCATGCTGACTGCCCCGAATCAGTCCTTGCCTCTCTAAATGCTTGTAGATCCTGTCTCTCAGAATACCTTCTAGCAACTTACCTACTACAGACGTTAGGCTCACCGGTCTGTAGTTCCCAGGCTTTTCCCTGCTGCCCTTCTTAAACAAGGGCACAACATTCGCCACTCTCCAATCTTCAGGCACCTCACCTGTGGCTGCCGATGATTCAAATATCTCGGTTAGGGGACCCGCAATTTCCTCCCTAGCCTCCCACAACATCCTGGGATACATTTCATCAGGTCCCGGGGATTTATCTACCTTGATGCGCTTTAAGACTTCCAGCACCTCCTCCTCTGTAATATGCACACTTCTCAAGACATCACTATTTATTTCCCTTAGTTTCCTAACATCCATGCCTTTCTCCACCGTGAATACCGATGAGAAATATTCATTCAGGATCTCACCCAACTCTTGTGGCTCTGCACATAAATGCCCTTGTTGATCCTTAAGAGGCCCTACTCTGTCCCTAGTTACTCTTTTCCCCTTTATGTATTATGAGTTCATTGATCCTTCTGCAAAGGATTGTCTTTAACCAATCTGGAGCTATGCTGGACTCCAGTTCCACAATTAATGCCCTCCAAAGGGATCAAGGGGGCAACAATAATGGCTTTTCCAATACTGCTTCCTTCTTGAGAGCAAGTCATTGTTTTTGAACATCAGCAGTCTCCAAATCCTGCTGAACTGTAATACAGCAACACCGTCTCCTGCCAATTTAAGATGGCTGCTGATAGCTGCCTGGACATGCACAGAAAAGCAATCACATTATTCACAGGAGTCACAAGCCGCTGAATGCTTCCAGCATTTTCTATTTTTGTTTATTTAATGAAAAGGTCTATTACAAGAATAAAATTCCCAATGTGTTTAATGCAGACAAATGTGAGGTAATGCATTTTGGAAGGTCTAATACAGGTGGGAAATATACAGTAAATGGCAGAATCCTTCAGAGTATTGACAGGCAGAGGGATCTGGGTGTACAGGTGATGCGACCATCAATTCACACGAAACAAGGAGTAGAAGTAAACTGTGGCTTTAATCGACTAGAACAGTGCCTGCCTGCGACTGCTCTGGTACTGGGAGCCGAGTCAGGGCATCAACATGACACATCACAAGTAATACCTTACAATGGTCCATAGGTGGAGCCCTCATGGGCAACAGCGTGATACAGTTACATACATGGTGAATGGTTAATGCAATACATTCACCATATTCACCCACTGTTAAAAAGTGAAGTCCGGCGGGGGTGAAGGGTTCATGAGTTCAGCCTGTCCGGCGCCCGGATCGGCGCTGTGATCGCCGGAGCTCTGGTATCGCAGCTGGCCCGGGTGTTGAACTCATCCGTACGGGCGTGGGTAATGACGTTGCCGGTGCGGGTACAGACGTGGACTCCGGGAGCGTGTCTTCCGGAGCTTCGTTCCTGTGGGTCGGTGAAGAGGGAATGGGGGGGCGGGAGGGCGTGCGGGTCCGCCCATGTAGGGGCGGGGGCACTGGTCAGCGTAGGTTGGGTGGGGTAAGTTGGTGTGGCGGTGGTAGTGGAGCCTGAGGGCGCCATGTCCCGGAGGGAAACTGTATCCTGTCGGCCGTCGAGGTATTCTATGTATGCGTACTGGGGGTTGGTGTTTAGGAGCTGGACCCTCTCAACCAGGGGGTCGGATGTCTGGCTCCTAACGTGTTTGCGGAGTATGACGGGCCCCGGTGTCTTCAGCCAGGACGGAAGTGAGGCCCCGGAGGTGGATTTCCTGGGGAAAACAAATAGGCGGTCATGAGGGTCTCGTTTGTGGCCGTGCAAAGGAGGGACCTAATGGAGTGGAGTGCGTCGGGGAGGACCTCCTGCCAGTGGGAGACTGGGAGATTCCTAGACCGTAGGGCCAGGAGGACGGTCTTCCAGACCATCGCGTTCTCCCTTTCCACCTGCCTGTTTCCCCGGGGGTTATAACTGGTAGTCCTGCTCGAGGCGATGCCCTTACTGAGCAGGTACTGACACAGTTCGTCACTCATGAACGACGAGCCCCGGTCACTGTGAACATACGTGGGGAAACCAAACAGGGTGAAGACACTATGTAGGGCTTTAATGACGGTGGCCGCGGTCATGTCGGGCAAGGGATTGCAAAGGGGAAGCGGGAGAACTCGTCAATGACGTTGAGGAAATATGTGTTGTGGTTGGTGGAGGGGAGGGGCCCATTGAAATCGATACTGAGGCCCTCAAAGGGCCGGGATGCCTTTACCAGGTGGGCCTTAGCCGGACGATAGAAGTGCGGCTTGCAGATCAGGTAGTCCCTGGTCATGGCCCTGACCTCCTCGGTGGAGTAGGGCAGGTTGCGGGCCTTGATGTAGTGGAGAAGCCGGGTGACCCCTGGGTGGCAGAGGTCGGCGTGGATAGCCCGGAGTCGGTCCTCTTGCGCGCTGGCGCATGTGCCGCGGGACAGGGCGTCTGGGGGCTCGTTGAGCTTCCCAGGGCAATATATATCGTAGTTATAGGTGGAGTGTTCGATCCTCCATCTCAAGATCTTATCGTTCTTGATTTTGCTCCGCTGCGTATTATCGAACATGAAGGCTACCGATCGTTGGTCGGTGACGAGGGTAAACCTCCAGTGCCGCACGGCTTCCACGATGGCTCGGACTTCTTTTTCGACCGAGGAGTGTCGAATTTTAGAGGCGGTGAGGGTGCGTGAAAAAAATGCTACTGGCCTGCCTGCCTGAGGGTAGCGGCGAGGGCGACCTCTGACGCGTCGCTCTCCACCTGGAAGGGGACGGACTCATCCACCGCACGCATTGCGGCTTTGGCGATGTCCACCTTGATGCAGCTGAAGGCCTGGCGGGCCTCGGCCGCCAGTGGGAAGGTGGTGGCCTTGGTTAGTGGGCGGGCTTTGTCCGCATAGTTGGGGACCCACTGGACGTAATAGGAAAACAACCCAAGGCACCTTTTCAGGGCCTTGGAGCAGTGGGGAAGGGGGGAGTTGCAGGAGGGCGCGCATACGGTCAGGGTCGGATCCTAGAACCCCATTTTCCACAACGTAGCCGAGGATGGCTAGCCTGGTTGTGCGGAAAATGCATTTCTCCTTGTTGTAAGTGAGTTTAAGGGTTTGGGCGGTCTGGAGAAATCTCTGGAAGTTGGCATCGTGGTCCTGCTGATCATGGCCGCAGATGGTGACATTGTCCAAGTACGGAAACGTGGCCCGCAGCCTGTACTGGTCCACCATTCGGTCCATGGTTCTTTGCAAGACCGAGGCCCTGTTTGTGACGCCGAAGGGGACACGGAGGAAGTGGAAGAGGCGGCCGTCTGCCTCAAAGACCGTGTAGTGGCGGTCCCCCGGGCGGATTGGGAGCTGGTGGTACGCAGACTTCAGATCCACCGTGGAGAACACCCGGTAGTGCACAATCTGGTTAACCATGTCTGCGATCCGGGGAAGGGGGTACGCATCAAGGTGCGTGTACCGGTTTATGGTTTGGCTGTAATCTACAACCATCCAGTTCTTTTCCCCGGTCCTGATGACCATCACCTGAGCTCTCCAGGGGCTATTGCTGGCCTCAATGATGCCCTCCTGCAAGAGTCGTTGGACCTCGGACCTGATAAAAGTCTTGTCCTGAAGGTGTTTCGTGTCCATTTACCCAGACGGTCATCATGGAGCTCCGGAGGTGTTTGGGTCGCAACTGGTCCAGGGTGACTGCGCTGAGTTGCGGTTATCTGGTGTGGTCGGAGGTGCTGGGGTGGTTCCAAGATGGTCGCCCCCGTCGGTCGCACGTGTCAGGCAGCGTTACAGATGGCGTCCAAGATGGCGGCCCCCACAAGTCACACGTGGCAGGCCGCATGGGCGAGGATGGCCAAGATGGCGGCCCCCGTGAGTCGCACACGTTGTGCGGGCTTGAAGATGGCTGCCCCCACGGACAGCACTTGTCCGATGACGCGTCCAGGGGCGGTGCCGTCAGGCAAGCTGTTACACTGCGGGATCTTCGGGGCTGTGAGTCTGAGGGTCAGACCTGCGGTTTTGAGGGTTTGGACCTGGCCAGGCAAACCTTAGCAAAATGTCCTTTTTTTCCTCAGTCGCTGCAGTTCGCGTTCTGGGCCGGGCAGCGCTGCCTGGGGTGCTGATGTTGGCTGCAGAAATAGCAGGGTAGCCCCCCATGTTGGCCGGGCAGCCGCGCGGCACAGGCCTGGGGTACACTTTGGTCGGGGGTCCACGAGGGGGGTCGCGTGATCAGACGGGAATGCGTTGAAGCTTTGGAACGCTACTTCTTGGGAGGAGGCTAGCTTTACCGTCTCTTCCAGGTCTAGGGCACCGTTCTCGAGTAGGCGCTGTCTCACGTTGTTGGACCGGCCTCCAGCCACGTAGGCGTCCTGGACTGCGAGGTTCATATGTTGAGTGGCCGTAACGGCCTGGTAGTTGCAACTTCGCGCAAGGATTTTGATGTCGCGTAGGTACTCCTCCAGCGATTCCCCGGGGTGTTGGCGGCACGTAGTGAGGAGATGCCGCACATACACCTCGTTCACTGGCCTTACATATAGGCGCTTCAACATCGCGAGCGGTCTGCATAGGTGGAAGCTTCCTCGAGTTGAACAGAGATTCGATGGCTCACCTGGGCGTGGAGGAGGCTCAGCTTCTGATCGTCGGCGAGGAGGAGCTGCAAGGTAGGCCTTGAAACAGCGGAACCAGTGCGAAAAAATCCCTTTCACCTCGGCGGCTTGCGAGTTGAGTTCCAGTCGGTCAGGTTTGAGGGCCGATTCCATTGTGGTGTTGTAATCGATGAAATTGATGCGACCAGCAATTCACACGAAACAAGGAGTAGAAGTAAACTGTGGCTTTAATGGACTAGAACAGTGCCTGCCTGAGACTGCTCTGCTACTGGGAGCCGCCTACAGGGCTACTGCTCTTTATAGCTCCCTTCAAAGGGAGGAGCCAGGGGCGGAGGCCACAAAGGCACCAACATGATACATCACAGCTAATACCTTACAATGGTCCATAGGTGGAGCCCTCATGGGAAACATACATGGTGAATGTTACATACATGGTGAATGTTAGTGCAATACATTCACCACAACAGGCAACACAGGTGGAGAAGGTAGTCAAGAAGGCATACGGCATGCTTGCCTTCATCGGCCAGGGCATTGAGTATAAGAATTGGCAAGTCATGCTGCAGCTGTATAGAACCTTAGTTAGGCCACACTTGGAATATAGTGTTCAATTCTGGTCGCCACACTACCAGAAGGATGTGGAGGCTTTGGAGAGGGTGCAGAAGAGGTATACCAGGATGTTGCCTGGTATAGAGGGCATTAGCTATGAGGAGGGGTTGAATAAACTTTGTTTGTTCTCACTGGAACGACGGAGACTGAGGGGCGACCTGATAGAGGTCTACAAAAGTCAGAAGCTTTTTCCCAGGGTGGAAGAGTCAATTACTAGGGGGACATAGGTTTAAGGTGAGAGGGGCAAAGTTTAGAGAAAGTGTGCGAGGTGTGTTTTTTACACAGTGGGTGCCTGGAACTCGCTGCCGGAGGAGGTGGTGCAAGCAGATATGATAGTGACGTTTAATGGGAGTCTTGAAAAATACATCAATAGGATGGGAATAGAGGGATACGGACTCCGTAAGTGTAGAGGTTTTAGGTGAGACGGGCAGCATGGTCGGCACGGGCTTGGAGGGCCGAAGGGTCTGTTCCTGTGCTGTACCTTTCTTTGTTCTTTGTTCATTATCAATCCATAAAACAATTATCCATCAATCGGTTATTTATTTTGACACTTTGATTTTGCATCAAGGTATTCCTTCATTTTTAATGTGAAAACATTCTACTTTGCATTGTATAATAAAGTGAAACATGTTTGTCAGGCATTACCTGTTTTCAGGAGAGACATTGGATGTCCCTATAACCTCTGTGTTATAAATAGCATCATTCATAGCATCTCTTGCATTTCTCCATCAACATCACTTGTCTTTAGTTCCTAGCATTTTACTGATATGAACATATGAAATAGGAGGGGTAGGCCATTCAGCCCATCGAGCCTGCTCAACAGTAAGATCACGGCTGATCTGTTTGTGTTGAGTTCCACATTCCCATCCACCCCAATAACTTTGATTCCCTTGCCTCGCAAGAAATCAATGGTCTTAATGATGGTGCGAATACAAGGTTAGAAGCTCATCTCGGGGTCAAATACTCTTCCAGAGGGTCGAATGGCTTCCTTCTGCACTGTAGGGTTTCTGTGGATTATACAATCAAGTTGGCAGGACAGCAGGAGATGTTGGTGGTCAGTGTGATCCATAACAACCACATCTGCTGGAAGTGTTTTTTTATTCATTCAGGAGAGTCGGGATTCATTGGTTATGCCAGTATTCATCGTCCATACCTAAAGTGTCTGCAGCTCAATAAACCTTTGCTCCAGGTTAATTACCTGGAGTCCGGCACCAGAAGATTGGGAACATGTTAGAAAACAGCAAAGGAAGACTATATGAGGGAGGAATGAAGGTAAATTAGCAAGAAATGTAAAAAACAGCTTCTCCAAGTATATAAAAAGGAAGAGAGTAGCTAAAGTAAATGTTCGGAGGATGAGACTGGAGAATTAATAACCAGAAACAAGTAAATGGCAGAGACTTTGAACAAATATTCTGCATCTGTCTTCATTGGAAAAGCATCACAAAATAAAAGAAAAGCAGGGCGATAAAGGGAGGATTTTTTTACTATAAATTTAGAGGACCAAATTATTTTTTTCCAATTAAGGGGCAATTTAGTGTGGCCAATCCACCTAACCTGCACATCTTTGGGTTGTGGGGGTGAAACCCTTGCAGACACGTGCGCAAGTGCAAACTCCACACAGACAGTGACCCAGGGCCAGGATCGAACACGGGTCCTCAGCGCCATAGGCAGCAGTGCAGCGCCAAAAGGGAGGATCTTAAAATAATCAGTTCCACTAGAGGTTGAAGTACTAAGAAAACTAATGGGGTCAAAGGCTGACAAGCCTCCAGACCTAATGGGCTGTCTCCAAAGATCTTACAGGAAGTCCAGTCATAATAATAATCTTTATTGTCACAAGTAGGCTTACATTAACACTGCAATGAAATTACTGTGAAAAGCCCCTAGTCGTCACATTCCGGCGCCTGTTCGGGTACACAGAGGGAGAATTCAGAATGTCCAAACTACCTAACAGCACGTCTTTCGGGACTTGTGGGAGGAAACCGGAGCACCTGGAGGAAACCCACGCAGACACAGGGAGAACGTGCAGACTCCACACAGAGAGTGACCCAAGCCGGGAATCGAACCTGGGACCCTGGAGCTGTGAAGCAACAGTGCTAGCCACTGTGCTACCATGCTGCCCACATAGTTGTTTGGAAAGCCACAAATGTAATGCCACTATTCAAGAAAAGGAGGTGAGTAGTGAATTTAAAAACCCTTACCTTTACAGGAGCAGCCCTTCGGATTTCGGCGGCAGCGGTGCGCAGGGGCCTTCTGGGAGGTGAGTACTTACTTTAAAAAGCCTTACCTTTACAGGAGCAGCCCTTCGGATTTCGGCGGCAGCGGTGCGCAGGGGCCTTCTGGGAGGTGAGTACTTACTTTAAAAAGCCTTACCTTTACAGGAGCAGCCCTTCGGATTTCGGCGGCAGCGGTGCGCAGGGGCCTTCTGGGAGGTGAGTAGTGAATTTAAAAAGCCTTGCCTTTACAGGAGCAGCCCTTTGGATTTCGGCGGCAGCAGTGCGCAGGGGCCTTCTGGGAGGTGAGTACTTACTTTAAAAAGCCTTACCTTTACAGGAGCAGCCCTTTGGATTTCGGCGGCAGCGGTGCGCAGGGGCCTTCTGCGAGGTAAGTCGTGAATTTAAAAACCCTTACCTGGTCCCGTGTCTGTTCTTCTTTTCTGTTTTATTTGTTTTTATATAAGGCGGGAACCGGAAGTTCGACCCGCGGACCTCTGGGAAGTCCCCCGTTCCCCCCCCCCCCCCAAACCAATAAATTCTGGTGGAGAGGAAACCCGAGACACTACACGTGTAGTGTCTCCCACCCGCCCTCCTCCTCTAACCTAATAATAAGACCCATTGGTGTGAGGTAAGTGCCATATTATATTATTATTATATTATTAGCATTGTGCAGGTCAAGGTTCGGAGGTGGAGGAGCAGTCTCTGTCAGCGAGAGAACCTGAGAACATCTAAGACACTACCACTCAGAAGGTAAGAAGGTAAGTAAGTCATTTTTACTCATTTTTACTTTTATACCTTTTTTCAAATTGTGTGCGTCGGGGGGAAACTTAAGTGACATCACAGAAAAGCTGTGGCCAGAGTGGCTGGTTGGGATTCTACACTAAATTTTAAAAAAAATGTGAGTATTTGGTAACTAATTAAACATAATAACTTAATTATAATTTAGAGGGATATCTAAGCCAGAGATCGGAGAGTACTATAGTTAGCTATCGCATTTCTATTAGAAATCTAGTGCTAGGAAACAGATAGTTGACAGTAACTTTGAAATTAAAAAAAAATTATTAAAAAAAAGACAAATTTTAATTTTAATTAATTGACGCAATGTCAGTTAGAGGGGTGCTGTGCTCTGACTGTGAGATGTGGCAGGTCCCGGATGGCTTCATCTGCAGAAAGTGCACCCAACTGGAGCTCCTCACAGACCGCATGGTTCGGTTGGAGCAGCAATTGGATGCACTTAGGAGCATGCAGGTGGCGGAAAGCGTCATAGATCGCAGTTATGTAAATGTGGTCACACCCAAGGTGCAGGCAGAGAAATGGGTGACCACCAGAAAGGGCAGGCAGTCAGTGCAGGAATCCCATGTGGTTGTCCCCCTCTTGAACAGATATACCCCTTTGGATACTGTTGGGGGGGATAGCCTATCAGGGGAAAACAGCAGCAGCCAGAGCAGTGGCACCACGGCTGGCTCTGATGTTCAGAAGGGAGGGTCAAAGCGCAGAAGAGTAATAGTAATAGGGGACTCTATAGTCAGGGGCACAGATAGGCGCTTCTGTGGACGTGAAAGAGACTCCAGGATGGTATGTTGCCTCCCTGGTGCCAAGGTCCAGGATGTCTCCGAACGGGTAGAGGGCTTCCTGAAGGGGGAGGGCAAACAGGCAGAGGTCGTTGTACATATTGGTACTAACGACATAGGCAGGAAGGGGCATGAGGTCCTGCAGCAGGAGTTCAGGGAGCTAGGCAGAAAGTTAAAAGACAGGACCTCGAGGGTTGTAATCTCGGGATTACTCCCTGTGCCACGTGCCAGTGAGGCTAGAAATAGGAAGATAGAGCAGCTAAACACGTGGCTAAACAGCTGGTGTAGGAGGGAGGGTTTCCATTATCTGGACCACTGGGAGCTCTTCCGGGGCAGGTGTGACCTGTATAAGAAGGACGGGTTGCATCTAAACCGGAGAGGCATAAATATCCTGGCCGCGAGGTTTGCTAGTGTCACATGGGAGGGTTTAAACTAGTATGGCAGGAGGGTGGGCACGGGAGCAATAGGTCAGAAGGTGAGAGCATTGAGGGAGAACTAGGGAATAGGGACAGTGTGGCTCTGAGGCAGAGCAGACAGGGAGAAGTTGCTGAACACAGCGGGTCTGGTGGCCTGAAGTGCATATGTTTTAATGCAAGGAGCATTACGGGTAAGGCAGATGAACTTAGAGCTTGGATTAGTACTTGGAACTATGATGTTGTTGCCATTACAGAGACCTGGTTGAGGGAAGGGCAGGATTGGCAGCTAAACGTTCCAGGATTTAGATGTTTCAGGCGGGATAGAGGGGGATGTAAAAGGGGAGGCGGAGTTGCGCTACTGGTTAGGGAGAATATCACAGCTGTACTACGGGAGGACATCTCAGAGGGCAGCGAGGCTATATGGGTAGAGATCAGGAATAAGAAGGGTGCAGTCACAATGTTGGGGGTTTACTACAGGCCTCCCAACAGCCAGCGGGAGATAGAGGAGCAGATAGGTAGACAGATTTTGGAAAAGAGTAAAAACAACAGGGTTGTGGTAATGGGAGACTTCAACTTCCCCAATATTGACTGGGACTCACTTAGTGCCAGGGGCTTAGACGGGGCGGAGTTTGTAAGGAGCATCCAGGAGGGCTTCTTAAAACAATATGTAGACAGTCCAACTAGGGAAGGGGCGGTACTGGACCTTGTATTGGGGAATGAGCCCGGCCAGGTGGTAGATGTTTCAGTAGGGGAGCATTTCGGTTACAGTGACCACAATTCAGTAAGTTTTAAAGTACTGGTGGACAAGGATAAGAGTGGTCCGAGGATGAATGTGCTAAATTGGGGGAAGGCTAATTATAACAATATTAGGCGGGAACTGAAGAACATAGATTGGGGGCGGATGTTTGAGGGCAAATCAACATCTGACATGTGGGAGGCTTTCAAGTGGCAGTTCAAAGAAATACAGGACCGGCATGTTCCTGTGAGGAAGAAAGATAAATACGGCAATTTTCGGGAACCTTGGATGACGAGTGATATTGTAGGCCTCGTCAAAAAGAAAAAGGAGGCATTTGTCAGGGCTAAAAGGCTGGGAACAGACGAAGCCTGCGTGGAATATAAGGAAAGTAGGAAGGAACTTAAACAAGGAGTCAGGAGGGCTAGAAGGGGTCACGAAAAGTCATTGGCAAATAGGGTTAAGGAAAATCCCAAGGCTTTTTACACGTACATAAAAAGCAAGAGGGTAGCCAGGGAAAGGGTTGGCCCACTGAAGGATAGGCAAGGGAATCTATGTGTGGAGCCAGAGGAAATGGGTGAGGTACTAAATGAATACTTTGCATCAGTATTCACCAAAGAGAAGGAATTGGTAGATGTTGAGTCTGGAGAAGGGGGTGTAGATAGCCTGGGTCACATTGTGATCCAAAAAGACGAGGTGTTGGGTGTCTTAAAAAATATTAAGGTAGATAAGTCCCCAGGGCCTGATGGGATCTACCCCAGAATACTGAAGGAGGCTGGAGAGGAAATTGCTGAGGCCTTGATAGAAATCTTTGGATCCTCCTGTCTTCAGGGGATGTCCCGGAGGACTGGAGAATAGCCAATGTTGTTCCTCTGTTTAAGAAGGGTAGCAAGGATAATCCCGGGAACTACAGGCCGGTGAGCCTTACTTCAGTGGTAGAGAAATTACTGGAGAGAATTCTTCGAGACAGGATCTACTCCCATTTGGAAGCAAATGGACGTATTAGTGAGAGGCAGCACGGTTTTGTGAAGGGGAGGTCGTGTCTCACTAACTTGATAGAGTTTTTTGAGGAGGTCACTAAGATGATTGATGCAGGTAGGGCAGTAGATGTTGTCTATATGGATTTCAGTAAGGCCTTTGACAAGGTCCCTCATGGTAGACTAGTACAAAAGGTGAAGTCACACGGGATCAGGGGTGAGCTGGCAAGGTGGATACAGAACTGGCTAGGCCATAGAAGGCAGAGAGTAGCAATGGAGGGATGCTTTTCTAATTGGAGGGCTGTGGCCAGTGGTGTTCCACAGGGATCAGTGCTGGGACCTTTGCTCTTTGTAGTATATATAAATGATTTGGAGGAAAATGTAACTGGTCTGATTAGTAAGTTTGCAGACGACACAAAGGTTGGTGGAATTGCGGATAGCGATGAGGACTGTCGGAGGATACAGCAGGATTTAGATTGTCTGGAGACTTGGGCGGAGAGATGGCAGATGGAGTTTAATCCGGACAAATGTGAGGTAATGCATTTTGGAAGGTCTAATGCAGGTAGGGATTATACAGTGAATGGTAGGACCCTCAAGAGTATCGAAAGTCAAAGAGATCTAGGAGTACAGGTCCACAGGTCATTGAAAGGGGCGACACAGGTGGAGAAGGTAGTCAAGAAGGCATACGGCATGCTTGCCTTCATTGGCCGGGGCATTGAGTATAAGAATTGGCAAGTCATGTTGCAGCTGTATAGAACCTTAGTTAGGCCACACTTGGAGTATAGTGTTCAATTCTGGTCGCCACACTACCAGAAGGATGTGGAGGCTTTAGAGAGGGTGCAGAAGAGATTTACCAGAATGTTGCCTGGTATGGAGGGCATTAGCTATGAGGAGCGGTTGAATAAACTCGGTTTGTTCTCACTGGAACGAAGGAGGTTGAGGGGAGACCTGATAGAGGTATACAAAATTATGAGGGGCATAGACAGAGTGGATAGTCAGAGGCTTTTCCCCAGGGTAGAGGGGTCAATTACTAGGGGGCATAGGTTTAAGGTGAGAGGGGCAAGGTTTAGAGTAGATGTACGAGGCAAGTTTTTTACGCAGAGGGTAGTGGGTGCCTGGAACTCACTACCGGAGGAGGTAGTGGAAGCAGGGACGATAGGGACATTTAAGGAGCATCTTGACAAATATATGAATAGGATGGGAATAGAAGGATACGGACCCAGGAAGTGTAGAAGATTGTAGTTTAGTCGGGCAGCATGGGCTTGGAGGGCCGAAGGGCCTGTTCCTGTGCTGTACATTTCTTTGTTCTTTGTTTTGTTCTTTGTTGAGACAGAAAGCAGGAAACTATTGGTCAGTTAGCCTATCATCTATCATTGGAAAAATATTTAAAGTAATTCTTAAGGAGATAATCGCAGGACGTTGAGAAAATCTAATCCAATCAGACAGTATCAACATGGTTTGTGAAAAGGAAATTGTACTTGATAAATTAATTTGAGTTCTAGGAGGGTGTAATAAGCAGGCTGGATAAAGGAGAACCATTAGATGTGTGTTTGAATTTCCAAAAGGCATTCGATAAGGTGCCACATAACTGTTTACTGCGTAATTTAAGAGTGCTGGGGTAATATATTAGCTTGGATAGAGGATTGATTAACTAACAGGGAACAGAATCAGGATAAATGGGTCAATTTCAGGTTGGCAAATTGTAACTAGTGGAGTGTTGCAGGGATCAGTGCTGAGGCCTCAAGTATTTATAATCTATATTAATGACTTGGAAGAAGGGACTGACTAGCAAATGTGCGCTGACAATACAGAATGTTAGGAAAGCAAGTTGTGAGGAGGACACAAAGTGTCTGCAAAGGGAAGTGGATTAAGTGAATGGGCAAAAAAAATTGTAGATGGAATACAATGTGGAAAAATGTGAAATTGTCCATTTTTGTCAAAAGAATAGAAAAGCAGATTGTTTAAATGGCGAGAGATTGCAGAATGCCACGGTACAGAGGATCTGGGTGTCCTTGTACATGAATCATAAGACGTTAGTCTGCAGATACAGCAAGTAATTAGGACAATGGAATGTTGGCCTTTATTTCAAGGGTGATGCAATATAAAAGTAGGGAAGTCTCGTTACGGGGGAGGCAGTGGTGTAGTGGTATTGTCACAGGACTAGTAATCCAGAGATCCAGAGTCGTGCTCTGGGGACCCGGTTTGAATCCCACCATGGCAGATGACGAAATTTGAATTCAATAAAAATCTGGAATTGTAAGTCCAACGATGACCATGAAACCATTGTCAATGGTTGTAAAAACCCATCTGGTTCATTAATGTGCCATCCTTACCTAGTCTGGCCTACATGTAACTCCAGAGCCTCAGAAATGTGGTTGACACTTAAATTCCCTCAGGGACAGGCAATAAAACCAGGGACGCCCACATCCGATGAACACATTGTTTTAAAGAAGCTGCACAGGGTATAGGTGTGGCCACACCGATTGTGTATAGTTTTGAGTTCCTTATTTAAAGAGGTTTATACTTGTATTGGAGACAGTTCACAGAAGGATCACTCGACTGATTCCTGGGATGAAGGGTTTGTCTTATGAGGAAAGGTTGAGCAGGTTGAACCTGTGTTTATTGGAGTTTGGAAGAATGAGAGGTGACGTTATATAAAAGATTCTGAGGGGGTTTGATAGGGTGTGTAATGAGAGGATGTTTATTCTCATGCGAGAGTCTAGAACCAGGTGGCACAGTTTAAAAATAAGGGGTCTCCCATTTAAGACCAGGATGCAGAGGAACCTCTTCTCTCAGATGGTTGTTAATCTTTGGAATTCTCTTCACCAGTGAGCCGTGGAGGCTGTGGGTCATTGAATATATCCAAGGCTGAGTTAGACAGATTCTTCATCTACAAGGGAGTCAACGGTCATTGAAGTTGGCAGACAGAAAAGTGGAGTTGAGACAACAATCAAATGAGCCATGGTCATCCTGAAAGGGAGAGCAGGCTTGAGGGGCCGAATGATCTACTGTTCCTTTACCTATTTTTAACTCTTTCAATTGCCAGCAGCAAACGCCAGCAGCAAAGAGCTTTGGGAGCCATGGGTCCAAAGTCACCTCTTCCTCCTAAACCTAGCCCTGCCACAGCTCATGGCCAGGATTCTCCGAGCCTGCGGCGGATCGGAGAATCGCCGGTGACGCGGGACATTCCCGCCACGCCGACGGCGGGACCCGATTCTCCAGCGACCGGAGGATCGCCGCCAGTCACGCCCGAGCGGTCGACGCGACTGCCACCGATTCAGGGGCAACCGATCGGCGGGCGCCTGCGATCTGGAGGGGGCCTACCTCCTTCCGCACGGGCCCGCTGTAGGGCTCTGCCATGTTACGCGGCACCGGCGCGGAAACAGCCGCCGCGCATGCAGAGACCCGTGTCGGCAGTGCAGGGCCGCGTATCGGCGCCGGAGCTGCGTGGTGCACTCCGGCGCCGTGCTGGCTCCCTGAGGGCCGCTGAACCGCTGGGCCAAGAGGCCCGTTGACACCGGCGCGAAACACTCCGGTGTTTACGCCGGCATCAACACTTAGCCGGGATTTCAGAGAATCCCGGCCCATGTCTCCCATTATTTGTTGTTATATGAAAGAAAGGGGAAAATTTGGTCTTCTGCTTCAAATCCAGTATTGTTTTTTGAGGTGAGGCTGTATTCCAGGCCACAGTTCCCTCTACACCGCACTGTCCAGCAACAAGATTTGAGCTTTGGTAGGCTGGGTGCTCCCTCAATTGTAAATGATTGGACTGTCTACATGCTTGCTGAAGTGCTCTGATTTCTCATACAGGATCCTGGGCTTCATAAGAGTGTAAAATCACAGAATTAACGGAAAATGTTTATGGATAACTGGTTCATTATCAGATGGACTATTCTGTCCCACACTGGGCACCACACATTTGAAAGACTGTCAAAGCCTTGGAGAGGGTGCAGAAGAGATTTGTCAGAATACCACCAGGGATAAGGGACTTCAGTTGATGTGGACAAGCTGGGGTTTGCTCTCTTTGGAGCAAAGAGGGTTAAGGGAAGATTGAAGAGTATGTTCAAAATTATGAAAGTGTGGCCACCTAAGATGGGATGCTGGGAGAATTGGCCAAGTTTGAGGACAAGCAGGCTGCAGCTCAAATAAACACTAAGGAATAAACTGCAGCCCAGACTCTACAATACACAGGAAAAAAGCCATCTCTAGGCCATCCCAGGAACAATAGACTGTCCTGTCAATCACACTTGTTTACCAGACACAGCAGCACCTAAACTCCTTATTTGGAAGGGCCTACCTGCCCCAACACTTGCAGGCATGACCACTGAGTGCCTACCCCAAAATCGATGTGGTAGCTCCTGATTGGACTTGATTGATCAGGGTGCTTGAGCCCTGAGTAATTGATTTACAATGACCCAGAGACCATCCACAAAAGGGCACAAAATCCAAGCAGGTTAAAAGGTGCTGCACCACCTTAGAACTTTTCTGCACAGCAGCAACCAAACAACAGTGACCTTCACCGGCCAACGAGGAAGACCATCACCCACCAACAGAAGGAAGACCAGAGCCAGGAACAGACCAGACCAAGGACTGAACATCGAGGACTGCAAGTCTTAGGATAACAGATAAAGGCCAATAAGTGTCCAGTACTTGTCAGTCACTCTGAAGTTAAGTCAAGGTCCTGTATGAACTTGTTCTGTAGTATAACTTATGTTAACATAGTTAACATAGAACATACAGTGCAGAAAGAGGCCATTCGGCCCATCGAGTCTGCAGCGACCCACTTAAGCCCTCACTTCCACCCTATCCCCGTAACCCAATAACCCCTTCTAACCTTTTTGGACACTAAGGGCAATTTAGCATGGCCAATCCACCTATCCTGCACATCTTTGGACTGTGGGAGGAAACCGGAGCACCCGGAGGAAACCCACGCAGACACAGGGAGAACGTGCAGACTACACACAGACGGTGACCCAGCGGGGAATCGAACCTGGGACTCTGGCGCTGTGAAGCCACAGTGCTATCCAACTGTGCTACCGTGCTGCCAGGGTGTGTGTGCGTGATTGTATAACCTTAACATTGAGTGCACGTGAATAAATATTGATTGTTTAAAGAAACAGACTTGCAGTCATTTGTCCACCACATACAGATTAAGACACACTGGTTTAGCAACAAAGGGCTCAGATGAAGTAAACGAGGAGAGGCCATTTTCACTAGCGCAGGATGGATAAGGAGCAGATACAAATGTAATATTATTGCTAACTGGACAGTAGGGACACTGGAACAGGAGTAGGCCATTCAGCGCCACTGAGACGGTACTGCAGCGGTTGGCAATCTGCGTCCTGGGGACCACATGCAGCCCATCCAGGTTCTGAGTGCGGCCCATGAGACATTTTGTTGATCATTGCCCAAGGACGCAGGGTTACCACATTCATAAAACATAGAACGTAGAACATTACAGCGCAGTACAGGCCCTTCGGCCCTCGATGTTGCGCCGACCTGTGAAACCATTCTAAAGCCCATCTACACTATTCCCTTATTGTCTATATGTCTATCCAATGACCATTTGAATGCCCTTAGTGTTGGCGAGTCCACTACTGTTGCAGGCAGGGCATTCCACGCACTTACTACTCTCTGAGTAAAGAACCTTCCTCTGACATCTGTCTTATATCTATCTCCCCTCAATTTAAAGCTATGTCCCCTCGTGCTAGACATCACCATCCGAGGAAAAAGGCTCTCACTGTCCACCCTATCCAATCCTCTGATCATCTTGTATGCCTCAATTAAGTCACCTCTTAACCTTCTTCTCTCTAACGAAAACAGCCTCAAGTCCCTCAGCCTTTCCTCATAAGATCTTCCCTCCATACCAGGCAACATTCTGGTAAATCTCCTCTGCACCCTTTCCAATGCTTCCACATCCTTCCTATAATGCGGCAACCAGAATTGTACGCAATACTCCAAATGCGACCGCACCAGAGTGTTATATAGCTGCAACATGACCTCATGGCTCCTAAATTCAATCCCTCTACCAATAAAAGCTAACACACCGTACGCCTTCTTAACAACCCTCTCAACCTGGGTGGCAACTTTCAGGGATCTATGTACATGAATACCGAGATCTCTCTGCTCATCCACACTGCCAAGAATCTTACCATTAGCCCAGTACTCAGTCTTCCTGTTATTCCTTCCAAAATGAATCACCTCACACTTTTCTGCATTAAACTCCATTTGCCACCTCTCAGCCCAGTGCTGCAGCTTATCTATGTCCCTCTGTAACTTGTAACTTTAGTGTCATCTGCAAATTTACTCACCCATCCTTCTACGCCCTCCTCCAGGTCATTTATAAAAATGACAAACAGCAGTGGCCCCAAATCAGATCCTTGTGGTACACCACTAGTAACTGGGCTCCAGTCTGAACATTTCCCATCAACCACCACCCTTTGTCTTCTTCCAGCTAGCCAATTTCTGATCCAAACTGCTAAATGACCCTGAATCCCATGCCTCCGTATTTTCTGCAGTAGCCTACCATGGGGAACCTTATCAAACGCTTTACTGAAATCCATATACATCACATCAACTGCTTTACCCTCATCCACCTGTTTGGTCACCTTCTCAAAGAACTCTATAAGGTTTGTGAGGCACGACTGATCCGCTGATTTCCATCCACACAGTTTTTTTCCTAACAGTATGTCTGAAGTAAAGCAAGGTGAAAGTGAAGTGAGATGCGTGCTGATTATACACAAGATTGACTGAGGGCCGTGCATTCCCTCTGCTTCCAAAGTGTTTATATTTTTGTTTTACCATTTGAAGTTGATGACAGTTCTATTAATAAATGAATGCTGAAGCATTTTCTATAACCTATTATGAAATATTTGGTGTGTATTAAATGTATTTAATCATATTCATGGGGTGATGGTTAGTGAACAAGGCCAATTTCAATCTTGCAGCCCACTGAGATGAAGGAGGGTCACTCCTGCAGCCCACTCACTCCCGTCGGTTGCCCACTGCTGGTGTCAGTATATTCAGTGGACTTTGACTGGCCTATATCCTAACTCCAGGCACACACCAGGGCATCGTATCCGTTAATCTCCCTGGTCAGCAAGAATCTATCCATCTCAGATTTAAGATATTAATTGAACATCTACTGTTTTTTTGTGGGATAGAGTTTCAAACATTGACCACCCTTTGCATGAAGAAATATTTCCTGATTTATCTTCTGAATGGCTTGGTTCACATTTTAAGGTTATGTCCTCATGCTCTTGACTTCCTGACCAGCGGGGAAAGTTTCTCTCAATCTATCCTACAACTCCCTTTTAAAATCTTAAACACCTCAATCAAATTATCAATTAACCTTCTGTATTCCAGAAAATATAATTCCTGGAGTTTTAATAATATTCTGGTGAATCTGCTTGGCACTCCTAATATGGCCAATGTATCCATTCTAAGCTGCAGTGACCAGAACTGTACACAATAATTCAGATGATTAACCAGAACTTGGTATAACCATAGAATATCTTTCTCTCCTTTATTTCCCAGCCCTCTTGATTAACAAATAATCCTTTAGACTTTCTGATTCATTTTTGTACCAAACTACTACGTTTTAGTAATCCATGCCCATCAACTCGGAAAACTCTTTGGAACTTTATTATTCCTTACTTTCACTTTTGTCAAATACTTGGATCTATCCATTATTTGGCCTGAAATGGATAACGCACACTTACCCAGAGTAAAACCCATCTGCCACTGTTTCACCCAGAGAGATGATGGCCGGGATTCTCCCACAATTGGCGGGACGGCCCAACGCCGCCGGCAAGAACGGCGTGAACCACTCCGGCGTCGTGCCGCCCCGAAGTTGCGGAATCCTCCGCACTTCCAGGGGCTAGGCGGCGGGGTTGGCACCGCACCAACCGGCGCCGAAGGGCTGGCGGGGTTGGCGCATGCACAGAACCGCCGGCGTGTTCCTGCACTTGCGCAGGGGGGTTCTTTTCCGCGCCGGCCATGGCGGAGCCCTACAGAGGCTGGCACGGAGGGAAATAGTGCCCCCACGGCACATGCCCGCCCGCAGATTGGTGAGCCCCGATCGCGGGCCAGGCCACCGTCCGCAGGCCAGGCCACCGTCGGGGCCCCTCCCGGGGCTGGATCCCCCCGCGCACCCCACCCCCCCCCCCCCCACTCTCCCGAGGACTCCGCTAGACGCCCTCCAAGCCAGGTCCCGCCGGGATGAATCATGTCCATTTCACACCGGCGGGACTGGCCAGGAAAGCGCGGCTGCTCGGCCCATTGGGGCCCGGTGAATTGCCGGGTGTGCCGCTGCCAACGGCCCCCGACCAGCGCGGCATAAACCCCGCCCCCTCCCACAGACCGACGCCGGAGAATACGGCAGCCTGCGTAGGGGCGGGATTCACACTGCCCCCCTGGTATTGTCCGACCAGGCGGGGTGTCGGAGAATCCCGCCCAATGGATTTTTTATGATTTGGACTGCACTGCCCAAAAGGGAAGTGGGAGCAGATTCAAGAATGAATATCAAAAGGAAATTGGATAAACAGTTAAAGGGGAAAATTTTGGCAAAGCTATGGGGAAAGAGCAGGGGAGTGTGAATAGTGCAATGGACCTGACAATGAGTCCGCACAGGTATGATGGGCTGAATGGCCTCTTTCTGTGCTGTGTGACTCGACATCTCTGCTGGCTCAGCACTACGCCTCATCCATTTCAAATCAAGTTCATTGAAATGTTCAAACAAAATGAGCGTGGAGTGAAGACTGCCCCACTGATGTTCTCAGTTCCTCAGCTTTGTGCTCACTGAATAGAACTCACGACACAAAAAGAGGAACAAGGAACTGAATAACAGAGTAAGTCCCATTAACCGAATTGTGGTTTCACCTAAAGGACTGTTAGGAGCAGCATTTCTGCTGATGATACAGTTTCTGTGGTAGCAATATCTCAATAATTGCCCAAGAACCCAACAGGTCCCTTGCATTATCAACTCATACTTTTAGCAAGATACAAGACAAATTATATTCCACATGAAGGGTACAAGAAAAACTCAAATGCCACATGGCTCCAACGAGATTTTGCCCAATAGATATAATTTCAAAAGAAAACTCAATGGGCACCAGAGGGAAAATAACTTGCAGGGATGGAGAATGGGGCTGACTGGAATGCTCCACAGAGAACCAGCAGGGAGTCCATGGGTTGAACGGAATCCTTCTGTGCCGTTAATGACTATTACTTCCATTGATCTAACAATTCAAATGTGGCAACCGAAAAGATAGAACAGTTTTGTTGAAGAAACACTTCAAAAAATGGAGTTATGTGTCTCTAGTTTATCAATAACTTTGCTGCAACTCACTGCAATATCTTGGAGGATATTTAGAAGGCTTCTCACTTGTCGAATCTCAAGACCGTTCCGCTTTGGAAGTCAAAGCGTTGACTTGGTGTTGTACCTAACCTAAAGCAGGTTCTTTAAAATCGCTGAAACGTGGGAGATGATGATGGGGAGGGAGTGGGGGAGGAAAAGGTGGCAGGGTGGTCTGAACACCAAATCTGGTGGTTCAAGGCTGGCCAGCAGTCAAGTAGATATACTCCAGTCAGGAGGTCACGCTGAGGGACAGCAGAATAGAGACAGGGAAATGCGGGTAGAATTCAAAAAGTAAAAATCTTTACCAAAGTGAATGATGTAAAGATGCAGTGGGCGATTCTCCGAGCCCCGCGCCGGGACAGAGAATCGCTGCAACCGTGCCACGATGCCCCAACGCCGGCGCCTGATTCTCCGAGGTACGGAGAATTGGGGCCATTTGCGCCGGCGCGATTGGCACGGCGCCGGCTGCTGGAATCGGCGGGCCGCCGATTCTCCGGCCCGGATGGGCTGAGCAGCCTCGCCGATACGACAGAGTCCCGCCGGCAGCGTTCACCCCTGGTCGCTGCCCGCAGGAACTCTGAGGGAATGGTCGGGGGGGGGCCTCCGATGGGGTCTGGCCCACGACCGGGGCCCACATGGCTCCAACGAGGGGCCTGCCTCTCCCCCCGGGCCAACGTTCTGGCACGGCCGGCCCCTGAACACCGACCCCATGTTGGGTCGGGGCCGGTGCGCGTAAGGAGTCCCCTACCCATGCGCGGGTTGGCATAAGGAGGCTGGAGCAGCGTGAACCGTCCCAGCGCCGTGCTGGCCCCCTGTGGGGGCCAGAATCCGTCGTACCCGGGCCCGGTTCGCGCCATCGTGAAACGTGACGGCATTCACGATGACGCGAACACTTGGGCTCAATATTGGAGAATCTCCCCCGTATGCCTAACAAACGATACTGTGTGGATCAAACTGATTAACCAATTCCAGCTTCTGATTTCACTTAAACTAATTTCATTAATCACACCAATTATCAGTTAGTTTAAAAAAGGACCCCCCTCCCCCCGTACAAATAAAGATGTATTTAACAGATGCAAGGCTTCAATTAAAGCACCACAACACACCATTAATGGGTTGTCTTGGACTCACCTCAGATGATGATAATGGGGCTTCTAGTGGATTAAACCTCATGTTGATGGTTTCCCCTCTTGAGTTAACTAAAATACTGATCAGCAGGTAGGCCTCAGTGCTTTCCTTCTCACCCAGATTTTCAATCTTTTCTTAAAAAAATTAACAGCATCGATTTTAATCCTCCCTCCAGCAACCAACTGGGTGGATGGAACTGATATTCTGACCAGGCATCTCCACCTTCGCTCTCACGTTTAGATCAACAAGCAGTAAAACCTCATTACGCTAAGCACAGACTGCAACAACTGGGTAACTCTATCCAAACAGACTGGCCTGGCATCAGATGTCAGGGGAAGTGCAAATATAGGAGCTCAATGATAGTGGGCTTCCGTTCATCCAAGTTGTAAACTTGATCTGTCAGCAGCTTTAAGCATTCAGTTTATGGTGAGGGGCAGGTTTTGCCTCTGGGGCTTCCATTTTGCATTCATTATTCTTGAGTATGCCCAATCTGAATGAGGCTGTGTCATTTCTTATACCCGTCCATTCAGAATTGACAATGCGGAAAGACTATATCAGAGGGGCAGCAGAAACACCAACAGGGCCTGGTGGCCTGTTTCATTCAGTCAGTGTGATGTACCGTCAATTACCACAAGACGAGAATGGTGAAACAATCGAGGCTTTATTGCACAAGTTGTTGTGCCTCCTGCAGCTGGAACCAGAATGGGAGCAGCACAGGAGAGCATACACTTTTATACGCTGCCTGCTGGGAGGAGCCAGTGGATTTACTGTGGTACCTGTAATACAGGGGCAGTACCGTAATACATGCAATGTGTTACTAGTGGTGTTTACCACATTCACCCCTTGTTTAAAAGAAGAGTCCGGCGGGGGTGAAGAACAACATTACAGATTGAGTCTGTCTGCTCTGACCATCCGCTGCGATCGCCTCAGTCCTCGTGGTGGTGTGGGCGCCGATGTGGTCACCTGTGACTCCGGGAGCATGTTGTCCTCTGCTTCGTCACCCTTAGTGGATCCAGTGAGGGGACGGATCCTGCTGGGGCGGGGGCTGCGGTGAGGGTCGCTGGAGGGAGGGTGGGTGGCGCAGGGGTGAATGAGGCAACCCGGGGGGGGGGGAGGAGCGGTGTCAGGTCGGGGGTTGTGGGTGGGGACCCAGCGGGTGCCAGGTCCCGGAGGGAGACTGTGTCCTGTTGCCCGTCGGGGTGTGCCACGTAGGCGTACTGCGGGTTGGCATGGAGGAGGTGGACTTTCTCAACCAAGGGATCCAATTTATGGCTCCGCACATGCTTCCGGAGGAGGACGGGCCCAGGAACTGTCAGCCATGGAGGTGGTGGACTTCCTGGGGAAGTCCACCACCTCCATGAGGTGGACTTCCTGGGGAAGACAAACACACGTTCGTGAGGGGTCTCATTAGTAGCGGTGCACAGGAGCGACTGGATGGAGTGGAGCGCGTCGGGGAGGACCTCCTGCCAGCGGGAGACCGGGAGATTTCTAGAACGAAGGGTCAGCAGGACGGCCTTCCAGACCGTCCCGTTCTCCCTCTCGATCTGCCTGTTTCCCCGGGGGTTGTAGCTGGTCGTCCTGCTCGAGGCGATGCCCTTGCTGAGCAGGAACTGACGCAGCTCGTCGCTCATGAAAGAGGATCCCCGATCGCTGTGGATGTAAGTGGGGAAAACGAACAAGGTGAAGATGCTGTGCAGGGCTTTAATGACCGTGGCAGAAGTCATGTCGGGGCATGGGATGGCGAAGGTGAATCGGGAGTACTCATCAATTACGTTGAGGAAGTACACGTTGCGGTCGGTGGAGGGGAGGGACCCTTTGAAGTCCATGCTGAGGCGCTCAAAGGGGCGGGAGGCCTTCACCAGGTGCGCTCTATCTGGCCAGTAGAAGTGCGGCTTGTGGTCTGCGCAGACTTGGCAGTCTCTGGTTACGGTCCTGACCTCCTCAATAGAGTAGGGTAGGTTGCGGGCCTTGAGAAAATGGAAGAACCGGGTGACCCCCGGGTGGCAGAGGTCATAGTGGAGAGCCCGGAGTCGGTCCACTTGTGCGCTGGCACATGTACATTGGGATAGGGCATCAGGGGGCTGATTGAGCTTCCCCGGGCGATACAACATCTCATAATTATAGGTGGAGAGCTCGATCCTCCACCTCAAGATCTTGTCATTTTTGATCTTGCCCCGTTGCGTATTGTTAAACATGAAGGCAACCGACCGTTGGTCAGTGAGGAGAGTGAATCTCCTGCCAGCCAGATAATGCCGCCAATGTCGCACAGCTTCCACAATGGCTTGGGCCTCCTTTTCGACAGAGGAGTGCTGAATTTCGGAGGCATAGAAGGTGCGGGAAAAGAAAGCCACGGGTCTGCCCGCCTGGTTGAGGGTGGCGGCCAGAGCGGCGTCCGATGCATCGCTCTCCACCTGAAAGGGGAGGGTCTCGTCGACCACATGCATCGTGGCCTTGGCGATGTCCGCCTTGATGTGGTTGAAGGCCTGGCGGGCCTCAGCCATCAGGAAAAACTGTGGAGTTGATGAGTGGGCGGGCCTTGTCCGCATAATTCGGGACCCACTGGGCGTAATACGAGAAAAACCCCAGGCACTGTTTCAGGGCCTTGGGTCAGTGGGGGAGAGGGAGTTCCAGGAGGGGGCGCATGCGGTCGGGGTCGGGCCCAAAGACTCAATATTCCACTACGTAGCCAAGGATGGCTAAGCGGTTGGTGCGGAACATGCATTTCTCCTTATTGTAGGTGAGGTTAAGGAGTTTCGCGGTATGGAGGAATTTTTGGAGATTTGCGTTGTGGTCCTGCTGATTGTGGCCGCAGGTGGTGACGTTATCTAGCTACGGGAAGATGGCCCGCAGCCCCTACTGGTCAACCATTAGGTCCATCTCTCACTGGAAGACCAAGACCCCATTGGTGACGCCGAAGGGAACTCTGAGGAAATGATAGAGGCGACCATCTGCTTCGAACGCAGTGTATTGGCTGTCCTCCAGGCGGATGGGGAGCTGGTGGTAGGCGGACTTCAAGTCTACTGTGGAGAAGACTCGATACTGCGCAATCTGATTGACCATGTCAGATATGTGTGGGAGGGGGTACGCGTCGAGCTGCGTGTACCGATTGATGGTCTGACTGTAGTCAATGACCATCCTGTGCTTCTCCCCAGTCTTCACTACCACCACTTGAGCTCTCCAGGGGCTGTTGCTGGCTTCAATGATCCCCTCTCGCAGGAGCCGTTGGACCTCCGACTTGATAAAGGTCCTGTCCTGCGCACTGTACCGTCTGCTCCTAGTGGCAACGGGCTTGCAGTCCGGGGTGAGGTTCGCAAACAGCGAGGGTGGATCGACCTTGAGGGTCGTGAGGGCACAGACGGTGAGGGGGGGCAGGAGTCCGCCGAATTTCAAAGTAAGGCTTTGGAGGTGGCATTGGAAATCAAGACCTAGTAACAGGGCAGCGCAGAGGTGGGCGAGGTCGTAGAGCCTGAAGTTGCTGAACTCTACGCAATGAACGGTGAGGGTCGCGACACAGTACCCCCGGATTTCAACGGAATGAGATCCGGAGGCCAGGGAGATTTTCTGGGTGACGGGGAGTACCGGGAGGGAGCAGCACCTTGCCATAGCAGGGTAGATGAAACTCTCTGTGCTCCCGGAGTCAAAGAGTCAGGTCGTCTCGTGCCCGTTGATCTTCACCGTCATCGTAGCGGTCGCGAGGTTGCAGGGCCGAGACTGATCCAGGGTGATGGAGGCGAGCTGCGGAAGATGCTGGGAGGTCCCGGGATGATCAGCGGTGGCGAAGGTATCAGTAGGCAGCGAACGGCCAGACGAGCAGGGGTCCTGAGGCGCGGTCCAAAATGGCGCTGAAGATGGCAGCGCCCATGGGCGCACATGGCGGGCGGCATCAAAGGTGGCGGCGCCCACGGGCCGCACGTGGCTTGCGGTGGAGAAGATGGCGGCACCCCTGGATTGCACGTGGGGGGTGTAGTAATGACGGGCCTGGAAACAGCGGCTACCGACCGGGCCTGGCAAATGGAAATAAAGTGTCCCTTCTTCCCACACCCATTGCAGGTTGCGCTCCGCGCCGGGCAGCGCTGCCTGGGATGTTTGCTCTGCCCACAGAAATAACACTTGGGCACCCCAGAGTTGGCTGGCTACCGCGCGGCGCAGGCTTGCAGTGAGCTGGAGTCGGCAGCTGGTGGGGCCCACGAGGGTGCCGCGCGGTCGGGGTGTAGGCCTCCAGATTACGGGAGGCCACTTCTAGTGAATTGGCACGCTGCCTAGTCCCCGCAAGATCGAGCTTACCCCCTTCCAATAGTCGCTGGCGAGCGTACGTAGGCTTCATGCCCATGACATAAGCGTCTCTGATTAAAAGTTTGGTGTGTTGGACTGCTGAAACTGCCTGGCAGTCACAGTTCCTACCGTGAATCTACAGGGCCCGCAAGAAATCGTCCAGTCTCCCTCGGGAGTTGCCGTCTCGTGGCCAGGTGCCTGGCGTACACTTAATTCACTGACTTAACGTAATGTCCTTTCAGTAGCGTCATCACTTCTGCGTTGGTGGGCGCATTCCGGATGAGGTGAAAAATTTCAGGGCTCACCCGTGAGTAGAGGACTTGGAGCTTCTGTGGGTCCGAGAGTTATTCAGTGACTGCTCTGAGGGAGCCTTCAAAGCAGGCTAGCCAGTGCTCGAAGGTGGACGTGGCGTTGGCTGCATGAGGGCTCAGCTGCAGGCGATCAGGCTTGATTATGAAGTCCATCTTTTAAAATCTTGTGCAATAAATTGTTGTACCGTCAATTACCACGAGACGGGAATGGTGAAACACTCGAGGCTTTATTGCTGTGCCTCCTGCAGCTGGAACCAGAATGGGAGCAACGCAGGAGAGCTGACATTTTTATACAGCGCCTGCTGGGAGGAGCCAGCAGGCTGGGATTTACTGTGGTACCTGTAATACACAGGCAGTGCCGTCATAGAACATAAAACAGTACAGCACAGAACAGGCCCTTTGGCCCTCGATGTTGTGCCGAGCATTGTCCGAAATCAAGATCAAGCTATCCCACTCCCTGTCATTCTGGTGTGCTCCATGTGCCTATCCAATAACCGCTTGAAAGTTCCTAAAGTGTCCGACTCCACTATCACAGCAGGCAGTCCATTCCACACCCTAACCTTTTCCATTAACGTACCGACCACTGAAGTAAGACTAACCGGCCTATAATTACCAGGGTCATTCCTATTCCCTTTCTTGAACAGAGGAACAACATTCGCCACTCTCCAGTCCTCTGGCACTATCCCCGTGGTCAGTGAGGACCCAAAGATGAAAGCCAAAGGCTCTGCAATCTCATCCCTTGCCTCCCAAAGAATCCTTGGATATATCCCACCTGGCCCAGGGGACTTGTCGACCCTCAGGTTTTTCAAAATTGCTAATACATCCTTCCTCAGAACATCTATCTCCTCCAGTCTACCCGCCCATATCACACTCTCATCCTCAAAAACATGGCCCCTCTCCTTGGTGAACACTGAAGAAAAGTATTCATTCAACGTCTCTCCTATTTCTTCTGACTCCATGCACAAGTTCCCACTACTGTCCTTGACCGGCCCTAACCTCACCCTGGTCATTCTTTTATTTCTCACATAAGAGTAAAAAGCCTTGGGGTTTGCCTTGATCCAACCCGCCAAGGATTTCTCATGCCCCCTCCTAGCTCTCCTAAGCCCTTTTTTTAGCTCATTCCTTGCTACCTTGTAACCCTCAAGCGACCCAATTGAACCTTGTCTACTCATCCTTACATACGCTTCCTTTTTCCTCTTGACAAGACATTCAACCTCTTTTGTGAACCACACGGCCATTTCCCCCCTGCCTGACAGGGACATACCTATCAAGGACACACAGTATTTGTTCCTTGAACAAGCTCCACTTTTCATTTGTGCCTTTCCCTGACAGTTTCTGCTCCCTAATTCTTGCCTAATCGCATCATAATTACCCCTCCCCCAATTATAAACCTTGCCCTGCAATATACATACAATATATCACTAGTGGTGTTTACCACACAGTGCATGGGGAGTGCACTCCCAGGGGCCCAGTCACGCTGAAAATCCTCCAGCACTGCTCTCCTTCACAGGCCCAAATCATCACATAGCAGGGAGGCAGGAGCCCCACGGGAATACTGGTGCTGGAAGTGGACAAATCTCCTTCATATTTCAGGAATCCCGCTTGCCAAGGCATAGAGTTTAAGAGCAGGCAGGTTATGCTGGAACTGTATAAAATGTTGGTTAGGCCACAACTAGAGTAGTGTGTGCAGTTTTGGAATCCACATTATAGGAGGGATGTGAGGGCACTTGAAAGGGTGCAGAGGAAATTTCCAGGATGTTGTCTGGGCTGGAGAGTTTTAGCTATGAAGAGAGATTGGATAGACTTGGATTGTTTTTTTTGATGCAGAGGAGTCAAAGGGAGGAACATGAATGAGATGTATAACATTATGAGGGCATAGATTGTGCAGACAGGAACAAACTTTTCCCCTTGGTGGAGGGGTCAATGACCAGGGGGCATAGATTTAAGATAAAGGGCAGGAAGTTTAGAGGGGATGTGAAGAAAAATCTTTCCACCCAGAGGAAGGTGGGAGTCTGGAACTCGCTGCCTGAAAGGGTGGTGGAGGCAGAGACTCTTTAAGAAGTATTTAGATAGGGGCAGCACGGTGGCGCAGTGTATTAGCCCTGCTGCCTCACGGCACTGAGGTCCCAGGTTCGATCCCGGCTCTGGGTCACTGTCCGTGTGGAGTTTGCACATTCTCCCCGTGTTTGCATGGGTCTCGCCCCCACAACCCAAATATGTGCAGGCTAGGTGGATTGGCCACGCTAAATTGCCCCTTAATTGGAAAAAATGAATTGGGTGCACTAAATTTATTTTAAAAGGAAGTATTTAGATATGCAATTGTGATCCCAGGGCATACAAGGCTATGGACCAAGTGCTGGAAAATGGGATTAGACTACTTGGGTGATTGTTTTTGACTGGCGCAGGTGTGATGGGCCGAAGAGCCTTTTCTGTGCTGTGTGATTCTATGACCAAACAATACTAATGATAAAAACTTAAGGGTGCAATTTAATGGTCACATTTTAAGTTTCATTTTGTGCAAATTTGGAGCGTGTGTTTCTTGCCAGCTTTTTTGGTGAGGTCCACACCAGTATTTACCCACACTTAGTTCACAATTTAACGGAAATGAAACACAGGACGCAATCCAATGGCCATGCTGCGCCTGAAAAACAGCTCGTCGCTGCGCGGGGTGGCTGATGAAAGCCGAGAGGCACCACTCCCGGGATCTGCCCGGCTTGCAAAGCCTCTTGAGATCCAATGCGATCTCGTGAAACGTTGCGATGTAAATGCGACCCACTTTTTGACAAATCTGCAGATTTAGAGCGAGACAGCTAATCTCCCTCTAACGTGTAGATTTCTGAGGCACCTGAGGCTTTGGGATTCACCACCTTCACCTCGGAGACCTTGGGCAAGTTTCCATTCAGCACTGGTCCCCGCAAACGGGGATCAGATGGAACAGCACTTGTGGGGGTCACCCAGAGGATCGGCGGCCCCCAGCTGCAGGCTCATTGGGCAGGGTAGTACCCTGGCACTGATGGTGCCACCCGGGCACCCTGGCAGTTCCACCTGGGTGCCAGTCTGGCACTGCCAAGGTGCCCAGGTGACACTGCCAGCTGGTGTGGGAACTGCCAACATGCCAGGTTGGCACTGCCAAGGTGCCAAGCTGGCATTTTCTTGCGCGCACGTGATTGGGCCGGGGATGTCTTGCGTGGGTGTTGGGGGAGGTAGGGTCCCATTATTGAGCTTTGGGAGGAATCTCTCTCTCTACACAGGGGTGTTCCAGTGAGCAGACCTCCCCAGTGCACAAAACGGGGCTACAAGTTGTGTTGAATAGCGCTACGAGTGCCGGGAAACAAGTAGCTAAATGCGCTCGCTATGGGACTTTGTTTCCATTTGGCTGAATCGAGCCCAGAGTCCCGTGTCGAGCATGGTTCCCGGCGCGAGAACGATCCTGCTATTAAACCATGCTCTGCTTCATTTCTAGGCCTCGGCGAGGAATGCCCCAACGAAGCCTCACTTAGTCGCTGATGCACGATCAATTGCACAAAGACTAAAGTTGGGTACAACTGTGGCTTTATTAGTCAGATGCGAGGCCTCCTGCTGCAGCTGGCGAAATGGCAGGGCACTGGAGGTCATGCATATTTATACAGTTCTCCCTGGACGGAGACAGCCGGCAGGAGCTACCGGCGAACCTGTAGTGCAGGTCCTACCTTACATCTCCTATTACAGTGGTTCACCACAGTCGCGTTTCCTGCACTAACGACTCCACTCACCAGTGCAAGATTAGAGTGGGGTGCCATTTTTAAATGGTCCTGGACCCCCACAATGCCCCAACTGACCAAGAAGGAGGTCATTGAGCCCTCCGCACCCCACCACGGAAGGGCAGGGCACCTCAGGACCTGATCCCCGGCATGGGCATGATGTCACCTGGGCACCTGCCAGCCTGGAAGTGCCACCTGGGCACCCTGAGGTGGCACCTAGTTGGTCCTGCCATGGTGGTCCTGCCAGGGTGCCAAGATGGCAGTGCCACAGTGCCCAGGTAGCATTGAGGTGCCAGGGTACACCATCACCTTTGAGACCTCCCCCCTGACCCCGACCCCCCCCAGTGACAGTACACCTGGTCCACATTTGTGGAAACCATTGCTGAATGACGCCCGCTGGTGGTCTCCGAGGCGTGGCTGTCAGATCCCGGGCACTGGGTAGATCCGGCGTTGACATGTTCAAGTGAGGCTAACAGCTCACTACACTGGGCCTTGAGGAGATTCTTTCCGGTCTAGCCGATGCTTTGAAATTGTTCAGCGGTGGGGAGCTGAAGTGCCAGCCAGACGGCTCCTCAGAGATCGGACCGCCATTTTGAAAGTGTGCCCTGATCTCTATAATAATAATCTTTCTTAGTGTCACAATTAGGCTTACATTAACACTGCAATGAAGTTACTGTGAAAAGCCCCTTGTCGCCACATTCCAGCGCCTGTTCGAGTACACGGAGGGAGAATTCAGAATGTCCAATTCACCTAACAGCACATCTTTTGGGACTTCCGGAGGAAACCCATGCAGACATGGAGAGAACAGTCAGTGACCCAAGCCGGGAATTGAACCAGGGTCCCACTGTTAACCACTGCGCTACCGTGCCGCCCACAAGTGAGCTTGAGGGTCTCCACACCCCCGTTCACATGCTCACTACCCCCCCCGCCCCCCCCCCCCCCCCCCCCCAAATGCGCATACCCTGCTATGGGGTCGGCGAGGGCTGCCCCCCTTTTTTAGGCCTCCCCAAGCCCCTTTCAGATCCCCCCCCCTTTCAGGACCCCTCCATCTGCACCCCTCCCCACAACCTTTAGGAGGCCCCTTCATACCCGTTCTTCACCCTCCACCTTTCATACCCCACTTTCATGGGCATGGCTCCCCTCAGTTCCGGCCCTTGGCAGTGTCCATGCCAGACTGGCAGTGCCAACCAGGCATCTTGGCAGTGCCTGGATGCCAGAGGTAGAGCCAGGGTGTCACCCTGCCCTCTCCCTGATCACTGAGAGGCCTCCAATAGCCTGGGAGACACCCCAGGTGCCATTACGCTTGTTGTATGGACCAGTGCTAAATGGCACCTGGTCGAGGTCTGCCAGGCGTGGCCGTTAGTTCTAAGGCGCTGGGATGATCTGGCGCAGACATATTAAAATGAGCCTAATGGCTCATTCAAATATGTATATTGGGATCCCACCCAGTGAGGGCGAGATCCAGATCGCGATGTCGCGTGAGATCTCGTGAGGCGTTGCAAATCTCGCGAGAGGCCTTTAATGGCCTTGTCGCGTCACGGAGTGGGGTGCGATGAGGCTGTTCGATCGTGCCCTAAATCAACATTCGCCCGTCAAGACGGATTGCAGAAACCTGAGGTACAGAGGGTGTCCAGGTATATAAATCACAAAAAGTCAGTACACAGATAGAGCAACTGATTAGGAAGGTACATGTAATGTTGTCATTCATTGCAGGGGAATGGAATATAAAAGTAGGGATTTTTACTACAGCTGTGCAGGGTGTTGCTGAGACCACATTTCACGTACTGTGTCCAGTTTTGGTCTCCTTATTTAAGAAAGGATATAATTGTTCAGAGCAAGTTATCTTATGTGAACCGGTTAGGCCTGTATGCTTTGGAGTTTAGAAGAATGAGGAGTGATCTCATTAAAGCATACAAGATGGTGAGGGGATTTGACAGGGTGGATACCGTCGAGGCTGTTTCCTCCTGTGGGAAAGAATAGAACTAGGGGACGCAGTTTAATAGGCGTCCCATTTAAGATGGAGGTGAGGTAACCAGAGAGTTGTGAGCCTTTACCCAGAGAACGATGGAGGCTGGTTCACTGAATACACTCTAAATTGATGAGTTAGGTAGACTTTTGATTGACAAGGGAACCAATCCACAGACAGGAAAGTGGAGTCGAGGCTCGATCAGGTCAGCCGTGGTCTTAACGGTTGGTGAAACAGGCTTGAAAATAGGCTATTCCTACTCCCACGTTCAAACACCTTCAATCATGCTTTTACTTGGCGGACACACTCACAAGAAACATTTTAAGTTGACACTCGCCTCAGAGTTATCATTATCGAGTGAGTTTGAGCTAACAGCGGGATTTGTGGCTGTGATCTGCAGTCTGAGCAGCTGCTTGTGTGGATAATCCCCCGGCACACACCATTGTAACTCAAAATCCAACCATTTGGAGAGAACATCGTCAAAGTATTTTGAGTGCTCATTCCCAAATTATTTCATAAGAAACTCGGGTGCCAACCCTGTTTGGAAACGGGCAGGGGTGGGGGCAGGGGTGAGCGGTGCTGGGATTCTTCGCAGATAAACTCATTTAAAATTTCTTAAAACTTTCTGAGCAAGAGAGATTGCGGAGAGGGAAGACAGAAAGGAAAGCAACAGACAGAGAGAGAGAGACTGCCTGACAGAGAGGAACAGTTCCACTTTATTTCTCTTTATTTGATTCGGTCAAAAACAATTCGACAATAATTACTTTCTAAGCACAAATCAGAAAAGATCTGTCTGGGCAGTTCTGTTAAAAAGCTCTTTCCAAATCCTCTTACGCCCCAGAAAACCCAACACACTGTGCTCCAGAGAAAGGGTCTGAAAAGCAGGCTGAGTGGAACAACAGAGAGGCTGAGACAGGCTACAAGAGAGAAAAGAGGGAGAAAATACACAATGGTGAGAATGAATGATAATGAAAAATAACTATTTTGTTATGTTACACACAAGATTTATCAAGCTGCACTGGATAATACAGAACCTGAGTATTGCTGAAAAAGAGACATCCTGTCAAAGTTGCACTCATCAGGACAGACGCAAGAATACCAAATTTCAAATTGTCCTCTGCAGACAAAAGAAACGTGTCCACTCAAGTAAAACGTGGCAGCACGTTTTTCTCATGCAATAGAAATATGGCTCCTTTGAAATTTGGTATTCTTGCATTTGTCCTGATGAGTACAAGACAAAATGCTTCAACAACATCTCTTTTCTCAAGCAATAAATGTCCTACATGCCTTGCAGCAAATAACATACAAACATACGATTAGGAGCAGGAATAGGCCACTCGGCCCCTCGAGCATGCTCCACCATTCAATATGGTTGATCTGATTGTAACCTCAACCCCACATGCCTGCTGACCTCCAATAACCTTTCACCCCCTTGTGAATCAAAAATCTATCCAGCTCTGCCTTAAAAATTAAAGATTCTGCTTCCACTGCCTTTTGAGGAAGAGATTCCAGAACCTCACGACCCTCTGAGAGAAAAAAAACTCTCCTCGTCTCGGTCTTAAATGAATGACAAGAAGAAACATCCTCTCCACATCTACCCTGTCAATAACCCTCAGGATCTTAAAGGTGCTGATCAAGTCGCCTCTTGCTCTTCTAAACACCAGCAGATACAAACCTAACCTGTTCGACCTTCCCTCATAAAACAACCCGCCCAATTCCTGGTGCTAGTCGGGTAAACCTTCTCTGAACTGCTCTTAATGCATTTTGCAACTTTCCTTAAATAAGGAGAATACTGTACACAATATTCCAGATGTGATCTCACCAATGCCTTGTACAACAGAAGCATAACCTTTTGTCATCAGTTCCCCTCATATTAAACGATAACATTCTATTAGCTTTCCTAATTACTTGCTGTATCTGTACATTAACCTTTTGTGATTCATGCACTGGAGCACCCAGATCCCTCTGTACCTCAGAGCTCTGCAATCTCTCACCATTTACAGAATCAACTTCTTTTTATTCTTCCTGTCAAAATGGACAATTTAACATTTGCCCACGTTATTCTCCATTTTCCGGATCTTTTCCCTGCTCACTTAACCTATGCCTCCTTACATCCACTTCACAATTTACTTTCCATTTATATCTTTGTGTGATCAGCAAATTTAGCAACCATCCCTTCATCCAAGTCATTATGTAAATTGTGAAAAGTTGAGGTGCCAGCACTGATCCCTGTGGCACACCACACGTCACATCCTGCCAACCAAAATAACACCGATTTATACCAACTCTCTGCATCCTGTTAACTACCCAATCTTCTATCCATGCCAATATGTCACCCACTACACCATGAGCTTTTATTTTATACAATAACCTTGGATGTGGAACCTTAGCAAATGCCTTCCGGAAATCTAATTACAGTACATCTACTGGTTCTCCTTTATCTACAGCACATTTAACCCCTTCAGAGAACTCCAATAAATTGGTTAAACATGAGTTCCATTTCACAAAACCATGTTGACTCTTCAATTTTTCCAAGTGCCCTGCTATTAACATCTTTAATAACAGCTTCTAACATTTTCCCTCCTACAGGCTAACTAGCCTATTGTTTCCTGTGCTCTATCTCCCTCCCTTTTTGGATAAAGATTTGTTACCTTCCAATCTAATGGAACCTTCCCTGAACGTAAGGAATTTTGGAAAATTTAAACCAATGCATCAACAGTCTCAATTGTGAACCTCATCGCGAAGGTACCCCGGGATAGCATTACGTTTTGAAGCATTCAGCCCTATCTGCTGATTAATCTTAGATTTGTACTCTCTGCCCCTTCCTGTCATGGGCTGTTTATCATTTTCCATATTAATACTTTTCTCTCTTGCCTTGTCTCTACGTTTTGATTGACCACATCTTCCCAAATTTGATCCCTTGCCCCCACTCTCTACTTCACTAGTTATGAACAATAGCCCAGTAGAGTGCAGGGGCGGGATTCTCCGATATCGGCGCAACGTCCGCCAACCGGCGCCAAAAACGGCGCGAATCAGTCCGGCATCGCGCCGCCCCAAAGGTGCGGAATTCTCCGCATCTTGAGGGGCCGAGCCCTCACCATGAGGGGCTAGGCCCGCGCCGGACTGATTTCCGCCCCGCCAGCTGGCGGGAAAGGCCTTTGGTGCCCCGCCAGCTGGCGCGGAAATGACTTTGCCGTGCGGCGCATGCGCGGGAGCGTCAGCGGCCGCTGACGGCATTCCCGCGCATGCGCAGTAGAGGGGGTCTCTTCCGGCTCCGCCATAGTGGAGACCATGGCGAAGGCGGAAGGAAAAGAGTGCCCCCATGGCACAGGCCCGCCCACGGATCGGTGGGCCCCGATCACGGGCCAGGCCACAGTGGGGGCACCCCCGGGGCTCAGATCGCCCGCGCCCCCCCCCAGGACCCCGGTGCCCGCCCGCGCCGCCTTGTCCCGCCGTTCAAAAGGTGGTTTGATTCTCGCCGGCGGGACAGGCATTCCAGCAGCGGGACTTCGGCCCATCGCAGGCCGGAGAATCGCCGGGGGGGCCCGCCAACCGGCGCGGCGCGATTCCCACCTCCGCCGAATATCCGGTGCCGAAGAATTAGGCAACTGGCGGGGGGTCGGAGAATCCCGCCCCCGATGTAGACTGCCCCAACGCTACAGATCCCAGTTTCCCCAGAACAGGTGCCAGTGCCCCACTAACCAGAACCCACTTCTCCCATTACAGTCTTCGAGCCACACATTCATCTCCCTAATCTGATTTGTCCTATTCCAATTTGCACATTTCTCAGGTAATAATCCCAAAATTATTATCTTTGAGGTTCTGCTTCTCAATTTGGGAAGGAAAATTCACTGTCACCATGTTTACAAATATCTTTTTAAGATCTTTTCCTGGCGATGAGGCTGGAATTCTCTGGCCATTGGGATTTTCTTTTCCTGCCAGCAGTGAACCCCTGCCCACGGGATTCCTGGTGGCATGGGATGGCTTCAATGGGATTTCCTTAGTTATGAAGAGTTATGGTTAGACTTGGTTTGTTTTCATTGGAGCAGAGCAGACTGAGGGGGGACATGATTGAGATGTATAAAATTATGAGGGTATGAGGAGTAGACAGGAAGAAACTTTTACCCTTGATCAATGACCAGGGGGCATAGATTTAAGATCAGGGGCAGGAGGCTCGGAGGGGATGTGAGGAAAAACCTTTTATCCAGAAGGTGGGGGTAGTGGAGGCAGAGACACTGATAACATTTAAGAAGTATTTAGATGTGCACTTGCAATCCCAGGGTATACCAGGCTGTAAAATGGGAATAGAATGGTTAGGTGGTTGTTTCTGACCGGCGCAGATACGATGGGCCGAAGGGACTTTTCTGTGTTGTATGATTCTATGAATCTATGAAGCTAAGCGGTGGGATGAGAGAATACTGCCACCAGTGAACGGCACGCCGCCAAGATACATGTGGCTGGGGGACCAGAGAAGCCTGCCCATAGACTCTTTCCCCAGTCTATACCCTAACACACAGCTTCTCACTTCTAAAATAGAGGTTCACTCAGGCATAGAAAAACATCACTTTCCAACCCCAGGACCACTACCATCTAGAAGAAAAAGGGCAGCAGATACCTAGGAACCCCACCACCTGGAGGTTCTCCTCCAAGTCACTCACCATCCTGACTTGGAAATATATCGGCCATTCCTTCACTCTCACTGGGTCAAAATCCTGGAACTCCCTCCCTATCAGCACTGTAGTTGTACCTACACCACATAAACTGCAGCAGCTCAAGAAGGCAGCTCACCACCAACTTCTCAAGGGAAATTAGGGATGGACAATAAATTCTGGCTGAGCCAGAGAAGCCCTCATCCTATGAATTAATAAATGTTAAAAAAACCACGGGGTGATTACAGTTTGTATTTCCGCACTGGAAATCCACCAACATATGTTTATATGATGACATGTTAATTACTGTAATGATATCAGTACATGGAATCAGCAGCAGGAATGCCACAGGAGAGATGGTTAGAATGTGGAAAGCATTAAGGAAAGTGGAAAGAAACTTCCGATACCTGGGGATTCAGATCGCTAGGAGCTGGGGAACCTTGCACAGACTTAATCTGACACGGCTGGTAGAACAAATGGAGGAGGACTTCAAGAGGTGGGACATGCAGTCTCTATCGCTGGCGGGCAGGGTGCAAGCAATTAAGATGATGGTCCTCCCGAGGTTCTTATTTGTATTTCAATGTCTCCCTATACTAATCACCAAGACCTTTTTTAATAAAATAGATAGGAGCATCACGAGCTTCGTGTGGGCAGGGAAAGTTCCGAGAGTAAGGAGGGGGTTCCTTCAGCGTAGTAGGGACAGAGGAGGACTGGCACTACCGAACTTGGGTGATTACTATTGGGCCGCCAATGTGGCAATGATACGTAGATGGATGATGGAGGGTGAGGGAGCGGCGTGGAAAAGACTGGAGAGCAAGTCCTGTAAAGGGACGAGTTTAGAGGCGCTGGTGACGGCGCCGCTACCGTTCTCACCTAAAAAGTTTACCACGAACCCGGTGGTGGCGGCAACACTGAATATCTGGGGACAGTGGAGGCGACAGAGAGGAGTGCGGGGAGCCCTGGTGGGGTCCCCAATCAGGAACAACCATAGGTTCGCCCCAGGAAGAATGGATGGAGGATTTCAGAGCTGGTACCAGTTGGGAATTAGGAAGGTGGGAGATTTATTTATAGATGGGACATTTGCGAGCTTGGGAGCATTGGAGGAAAAGTATAAGTTGCCCCGGGAAAATTTCTTGCGATATATGCAGGTGAGGGCGTTTACTAGACAACAGGTGAGGAAATTTCCGTTGCTCCCGACACAGGGGATACAGGACAGGGTGCTTTCAGGGGTGTGGGTCGGAGAGGGCAAGGTGTCAGAGATTTACAGAGAGATGAGGGAAGAGGGGGAGGAGTCGGTGGGCGAACTAAAAGGAAAGTGGGAAGAAGAATTAGGGGAGGAGATAGAGGAGGGTACGTGGGCTGATGCCCTAAGCAGGGTAAATTCCTCTTCCTCATGCGCCAGGCTTAGCCTGATTCAATTTAAGGTGCTACATAGAGCACACATAACGGGAGCAAGATTGAGCAGGTTCTTTGGAGTGGAGGACAAATGTGGGAGGTGTGGCGGGAGCCCGGCAAACCACGCACATATGTTTTGGGCGTGCCGGGCACTGGAAGGGTATTGGAAGGGAGTGACGGGAGTGATTTCGCGGGTGGTGAAGGCCCGGGTCAAACCAGGCTGGGGGTTAGCTCTATTTGGAGTTGCGGAAGAGCCGGGAGTGCAGGAGGCGAAAGAGGCCGACGTTGTGGCCTTTGCGTCCCTAGTAGCCCGGCGCAGGATCCTACTCATGTGGAAGGAGGCGAAACCCCCCGGACTGGAGGCCTGGATAAACGATATGGCGGGGTTTATTAAACTGGAGCAGATAAAGTTTGCCCTGAGAGGATCAGCTCAAGGGTTCACCAGGCGGTGGCAGCCATTTCTCGACTACCTCGGGGAATGTTAGAGGGAAGACAGATGACCAGCAGCAGCAACCCAGGGGGTGGGGGGGGGGGGGGGGGGGGGGCTAGTTTAGTTTAGGTCAATAGACAAAGAGATTTTGTTACCTGTGTATTGTTAAAAATTTCTGTTTTGTTATTGTTTCGTTTGCTTTGTAAGAGGGAAAAATTGTTGTTTGGAAAAAAATTTCAATAAAATATATATTTTTTTAATTAAGAATGTGGAAAGCAAAAAGGAGTAAAGGAATTTATCTTGCACAATACAGCTCTTTTACACACACATGCACACACGCATATTCCACATAAACAGGATTTGGATGTGATTAGTTCTGTTCTGGGACACTTGCTGCCACAAGACAATCTGTACATTACAAAAATCCACAAGGACATGGTTTGGGAAATGCAGGGTAGTGGTATTGATCAGAGTGGGATCAATCGTGAGCACGATGGATTAGGAGGAGAAGGGGTGGATGGACTAGGAGGGTGAGGGGGATCAAAAAGCAGCAGAAGGGGCTGATTGACTGGGAGGGGAAGGGGGAATCGATTAATAGGGGAAGGAAGGAAGTATATATTGATTGAGAGAGAGGAGTGGTGGGGTTGGCAGTGTGTCCTGTGGAGTTAGATTAAAGATTCTTCACTTTGAAGATTTTAAACATCTTATACCTTGCAGCCATTGGCAGCTCCTTTAAGGACAGCCTGCTAGGCCGCAGGCTCCGTGCCAACCGTTTGTTCAGGGAGTCTTCAATCAGGTGGCAGGCCCCTATTGACATCCAGAATGTACCTAGTGCCCGTTTTGGACTGGAAAACTGAACACCTCTTCTAATGCCTTTACCTATATGGTGGGCAATGTACCATCAACCATTGAAAGCCCAGGAATGGCAGCTGCCATTTTCGACACTTTGACCCTATTTCAGGCCTTTCCAGTTTTATCAGATTCTTAGGGCACTACCTGAAAGGATAACAATCTTTTTGTAGCATCTCCAGTCAACCAATGAGCACAGAACTATTGTGAATTCCTTCAATAAAGGGCTGAGAGGAAAGGAAAACCAATGTCAACTAGTACACGAAGAGTAACTTTGAGAAATTTAAAACTTAACCACTTTTTAACATTTCTTTGGGATGTGGGCATGGCTGGCTAGGTCCAGCATTTATTGGCCATCCCTAATTGCTTTTGAGAAGGTGGTGGTGAGTCACCTTCTTGAACCGATGCCATCCCTGTGGTATAGGTAAACCCACAGTGCTCTTAGCTATCGTGACCCAGAGCCAATGACTCGATCAGAGCAGTGACGGAATGTGGAGTTCCCATCCCAGAAGCTCTCCATTAGAATATCTCGACTGCAGTTACATAAATCCTCTCACTCGGTCAGTCTGAGGGTAGAATCTGTCACTAGACTGTGTACTCAGTAGTTGGTGGTTGTATGGACTCTGCCTGAACCTACAATGGAAAGTCCATCAGCTGATTGTCAAATGGGACTCCAGTTAATAATAATGATGTCATTAGTTCTGAATCTCTCTACTCACCAGACGCTCCATTTCCTGTTCACGGAGCCTCTCTTCCTTTTGTCGTTGATGGTAGCCCATTAAATCCTCCTCGTTGCCCCCGATCGAGCTGATGCTGTTTGTGCGCTTGCGGAATGCGGGAGACACAGATCGTTGTCCCAGCGACGTCACCATCAGCTTACCCGTGTCACCAGTGTGGGGCTCCAGGGGGCTGCCAAGGCTGCTCCGACTCCAGAAGACCTGGTCGATAGAGTCGACAGACAAGTCTCCCCCTCCATTTTGAAACTCCTTCCTCCTGGGATCGAGTGTAAAGGGACTATCCCTACCATGCAAATGGGGTGAAGTTAGGGAAATTTTCTGAGCAATCCGCGGGCTTCCTGTGACTTGATGTTCCTCATGGCCTTCTGCTGTAGGGTTCGAATACGGTGTCACTGTTTGGTTTGGATGTGTGTAATAAGCTTCTTTCATCGGGAGAGGGAAGTACCTTGGACCCAAGTCTCTGGATTCATCCGAGGCGTTTCTCAGTTTAAGGAAGTCCCCAGACTGAATGGATGCGAAGGGCACCAGCTGGTTGTCTCCAGACTTGTGCAGTCTCGGAAGGGAGCGACTGTGTACTCCCATTTGCCGGAGACAACTCCCAGATGCTTCCCTAGTTCGGTAACTAGATCCTAAAGCTCCTTCACCAATAGCAATCCTCTCCCGAGCAGAGGGGTAGTAATCGGTGGGGCTGCACGACAAATGCAGCTTGCGGGCCAGCCTTGGGCTCGATGGCATGCTGGCTGACTCCTTGCCCCGGACTGATGCAAGACCCAAACAGGCACTTTCTGGCAATGTTGTGTCATCCCATGCTCCCCATCTGGACGGGTTTTCCATGAAGCAGTTCCCATAAGCAAGGCTCTGAGCCCTCGAGCCATTCCACAACTCCTGTCTCCTCCCCCAGTGGATGTCATAGGAGGAGGAAACCGTGGGTGATGGGGGACTCTGTGGAGGAGTTGGCGAACCAGTCAGATGAACTGGCGACCTGACAGGAAAGAACCTCTGGAAACCATTGCCGGCCTGCCTGTCTGCTGCAGTGGATGAGAACGGGGAATAAAATGGCGGCGGCGTGGCACTGCGACTGGTGAGCACTCTGGGCGCGAATCGCCTTCCTTCAGTGGGAGAGATCTCCAAGGGGCTCCGAGCCCATCCATCTGTCCGTGGGACATATCTACTTGTTTTCATTAGGTTAACCATGTTCTGCATGGTGTTGTCATCTGTGTAGCCATGGAAACCCGTTTCCAATCCAAACTGTCTCGAGGTTGGGCTCTGGCTTGCTGCTTGGTACTCTCTGATGGTGGGAAATTCTATCAAAAATAATATAAGAATTAGACCAGATTTGATTCAGTTCCTGCCCCCCACCCCATCTCCCCCAGGAATCCTGTTAACTAAAGGTGATGAGTTCCAATGTGGAGCTGTACCCCAAGGGGACGTTGGCCGGGGAGTCATCATTGTGATACTGCCTTGGCCTAGATTGTTGCTGGGAGTGCAGGATTTACACATTGATATTTTGATAGCGAGAACTACAAAAAGAGAGTGAGAACAGTACCTTGCAGGGAATATGACTTCTACAATTAGATCAGAAAGAAGATGGTCAGAGCAATATGGGTCAATGAAGAATGAGAGGTGACCTTATTGAAGTATAAGATTCTGAGGGGGCTTGACAAGGTAGATGCTGAGGGAATCTAGAGGGGGCACAGTTTAAAAATAAGGGGTCTTCCATTTCATAGAATCATAGAATTTACAGTGCAGAAGGAGGCCATTCGGCCCATCGAGTCTGCACCTGCCCTTGGAAAGAGCACCCCATTTAGGTCCACACCTCCAACCTATCCCCGTAACCCAGCAACCCCACCCAACCTTTTTGTACATTAAGGGCAATTTATCATGGCAAATCCACCTAACCTGCAAATCTTTGGACTGTGGGAGGAAACCGGAGCACCCGGAGGAAACCCACACAGACACGGGGAGAACGTGCAGACTCCGCACTTACAGTGACCCAAGCCGGGAATCGAACCTGGGACCCTGGATCTGTGAAGCAACTATGCTAACCACTGTGCTACCGTGCTGCCCTCTGTGCTACAGTGCTGCCCACTTTTAAGACAGAGATGAGGAGGAATTACTTCAAATGCTTATTAATCTTTGGAATTCTCTAGCCCAGATAGTAGTGGAAGCTGGGTCATTGAATATACTCGGTGCTGAGGTAGGTAGATTTTTGTTATACAAAGGAGTTGAGGGGTTGGGGCAGGCAGGGTAGTGGATGAAAGGCCACAGTCAAATCAACCATGATTGTATTGAATGGTGGAGCAGGCTCAATGGGCTGAATGGCCTCCTCCTGCTCCTATTTATTATGATCTTATGACCTTCTTTAAAATTGACAGTGGTGATTCTGTGAATGACAGACATCGTAAATAATTATTTTGTGTCAATATTTACAACAGAGGCCAACATGCAAGATGTCCCAAGGAACTAATATTAACTCAACAAAATTAACAAATTAACAGCAATGAAGAAAATAATGGCACAAAAGAGTGACAAAACCCCAGGACCCAATGGTTTCAATTCCAGGGTTTTAAAGAATGTAGGCGAAAACATTGTAGATACTCAAACTCTAATCTCCCAAAGTTCTCTCGAATCAGGAAGTGTTTCTTTAGATTGGAATATTGTTGATGTATTCACAAATGTTGAGGGGGGAAACCAGGGGATCATGGATCAGTTAGCCTAGTGTCTGCTGCTGGGAAACAAAGAGCGTCTGCACTGAAGGATAGAGTGACAATACAACTTTGAAAATTTCAGCTGATCAGAGAAAGTGAGCGCAGATTTGTAAAGGGTTGGTCATTGCCTGATGAACCTTTTGAAGAGGTGACGAAAGGAGTGAACAGGGAAGTGTCTGTGGATGTTGTTTATATGGGCTTTCAGTCGGCATTTGATAAAGTCCCTCAGAACAGATAGTTAGCAAACAGTGAAGCCCTTGGGTGTACAAGTATGGGGAGAAAGACAGTCGTCTCTTGCCTCACCAATTAAGGAGGCAGATGCCAGCCAGGGAGATTGTTCAGGTTAGGGATTTGGAGGAGAGGCTGGTGTCCACCCCGGTTAAGGTGAATGGAGTGTTTAGGGCCTTTTACGAGAGGCTGTACAGGTCGGGCCGCCGGAGGATGAATGGGAATGGCAGAGTTCTTGTGGGGTTTGGAGTTTCCCAAGGTTGGGAAGGAATTATGGGAGCATCTTGAGGCACTGCTGGGCCTGGAGGAGATTCAGATAGTGTTGAGGCACATGCAGGCAGGGAAAGCACCAGGGCTCGATGGGCTTTCAGTGGAATTTTATAAGAAATTTGCGGTTCAGTTGGGCGTGTTGTTGCTGGGCATGTTTAGGGACTCTTTGGTACAGGGCTCCCTCCCGCAGATGCTGGGGCAGGCACCTCGCTTCTCCTGAAAAAGGTTAAGGATCCTCCCCAGAGTGTGGGTCGCATCGCCCGATCTCACTGCTAAATGTAGATGCCAAGTTATTGGCCAAGGTGTTAGCGTTAAGGCTGGAGCCTTGCCTTCCGGAGGTAGTGGGGGAAGACCAGACTGGGTTTGTGAAGGGCCGGAGACTGTCGTCCAATGTGAGGCGATTGTTGAATGGAGTGCTCATCCCTGCGGCTGGGTCTGAACCAAAGATAATTGTTTCACTGGACACGGAGAAGACATTCGACCAGGTTGAGTGGGAGTACTGGAGAAGTTTGGATTTGTCCTGGGTTTGTCTTGTGGGTATGGCTGTTGAATGCGGCCCCGTTTGCTCGTGTTTGTACCATCACCATGAGCTTGGGGTCTTTCTGGTTGCATTGGGGAACGAGACAGGAATGTCCGATGTTTCCCCTGTTGTTTGCGCTGCTGACTGAGCCATTGGCCACTGCTTTGACGGCCTTGAATGCGTGGAGTGGGATTGTTAGCGGGTGCAGTGGAGCATAGGGTGTGGTTATATGCAGATGATTTGCTGCTGTATGTGAAGGACCCGGGCAATATTATGGGTATTTTGCAGGGCTTCGGTGCCTTCTCCGATTACAAGTTGGACATAGTGAAGAGCGAATATTTTGCTGTCGGGGAGGGGACTACTTTTTGATACTTGGGGGTCCGATTGGTTGGGGATTGGGCATGGCTCCAAGGTTGAACTATACAAGCATGGTGAGTGGAGTTAAGGCAGACCTGCAGAGGTGGGATAATCTTGGTGGGCCGGGTCCAATCGGGTACGATGAACATTTTGCCGAGTGTTTTGGTTTTATTTTAGTGTCTCCCAGTGTTCATGCCCAAGTCCTTTTTCCAAAGGGTCAAGCGGCTTATTTCCAGCTTTATTTGGGCAGGTAAGGCCCCAACGATTTGGATGGGGGTCTTTCAGAGGGACAGACCGTAAGGGAGATCTGGCGCTGCCAAACTTGCTATACAATTACTGGGTGGCCAAAGCGGTGAAAGTGTTGGGGTGGTGCGGCGACCCGGGGGCTCTCTGGGTTCAAATGGAGTCTGGGTGATGCAGAGGGACAGGTTTGGGGGCATTAGTAATGCCAAGGCCAATGTAGTAATGTAAACCTACGTTAGTAATGTAAACCTACGTTGCACTCCCTCCAAGGCTAAGATATCCTTCCTGAGGTGCGGTGCCCAGAACTCCTCACAGTGCTCCAAGTGGGGTCTAATCAGGGTTTAATATACATGAAGGCCAGCATTCCATTAGCCTTCTTGAATATGTTCTGCACTTGGTCGTGGAATTTTAAAGATCTGTGCACTGAACCCCCAGGACTTTTTGGACATCCACTGAAATTAGCTTCTTATCATCGAGAAGAATCTATCCTTTTTTGGTCCAAAATGGATAACCTCACACTTGCTTACATTGTAACCATCTCCCACAATTTTCCCATTCAACTAGTCTATCCCTTTGTAGTTTTATGCTGTCATCTACAGTGTCTACAATGCCACCCAAATTTGGATATGTGACTTTCTATGCCATTATCCACGTTGTTAATGAATAATGTGTACAATCGAAGCCCCAACAAAGATCCCGATGGGACACCACTAGTCACATCTTGCCAATTTGAGTACCTACCCAGTATCCCCAATCTGTCGCCTGCCACTCAACCAATTTCCCAGCCATGTCAGTAATTTGCCCTCGATCCTGTGGGCGTCTACCTTAGTTAACAGTCTCTTATGTGGGACTTTATCAAGAACCTTCTGTCAGTCCATATAAACAATATCCATAAACATTCCCCTGTCCACTACCTTAGTCATTTCTTCAAAAATTCAATGAAATTTGTCAGGAATGACCTACCCTTCATGGATCCATGCTGGCTGACTGATTAACTGAGACTGAAAATAAACAGAGCGAGGAATAGGAGGAGAAGGGAGGAGCATTTATGGCTGCTGGACGAGCTAATCGAGATGGACAGGAGATACTCGGGGGCTCCCACTAAGGAGTTGTTGGCGGAGAGGAAGAGACTGCAGGGGCAATTTGATAGGCTGATGACGGGAAAGGCAGTGGGGCAGTTACAAAGGGCGAGGGGGGTGCCGTATGAATACGGAGAGAAGGCGAGCCATGTGCCGGCCCACTAGCTGAAGAGGAATGCTGCATCCAGGGAAATTCTACGGGTATGAATAGGGAAGGGGAGGTAGTGAGGAGGCAGTGTCAGAACCAGAAAGGATAAATGAGGTGTTCAGGGGGTGTTATGAGAAGTTGTAGAGGGTCGAGTCGGGTGGAGAGGATGGGAATATGGGATGGTTTTTAGATGAGTTTCCAAGGTTGGAAGAAGAGAGAAGGCAGGTGTTGGAGGTGTTGGTGCTGAGCAAGGTGATTGACAGCATTAGATGGATGATGTAGGGGGAGGCTCCAGACTGCTTTCCGGCAGAGTTCTACAAGGTGTTTGTGGCAAAGTTGGCACTGTACTGGTTGGGGATGTTTAGTGAGATGTTGGAGAAGGGGGAGCTGCCAGAGACACTGACACAGGCGTCGATTATGCTAATCCCAAAGGGGAAGGATCCTTTGGAGTGTGGGTCGTATGGGCATATTTTGTTGTTGAACACGGATGTGAAAGTGCTGGCTGGTGGTGGGGAGGATGGAGGAATGTGTGCCAGGGGTGGTCGCTAAGGATCAAACGGGTTTTGCAAAGGCCCAAAAGCACTCTAGCAACATCAGGAGGCTGTTAAATGTGGTGTTGACTCCGTCAGTAGGACGGTTGCCAGAGGTCATTATTTCTATGGATGCAGAGAAGGCCTTCTACCAGGTGGAGTGGAGGTATTTATTCGAGATCTTGGCTAGGTTTGGGTTTGGCCGGATATTTGTGGCGTGGGTGCGTATTTTGTATTAGCCCCGGTGGCAAGTGTGTGTACAAATGAGATGAGTTCACAGAGTTTTGAACTGCACAGGGGAACAAGGTAGGAGTGTCCATTGCGTCTGCTGATGTTCACACTGGCGATTGAGCCCCTGGCGATTAAGTCCTTAGGGGGTCTGTAGAGTGGCAGGGGTTGTGAGGGGGATCAGGGAGCGCCAGGTGTCGCTGTACATAGACGACCTGTTGTTGTTCGTGTCGGACCCATTGGAGAGTATGGGTAGGATCATAGGAATATTGGAGAGGTTTCGGGCCTTCTCTGGATACAAGTTAAATGTCGGGAAGAGCGAGGTGCTTCCAGTGAATAAGGCGGGGTGGGGGTCCATCTTGGGGCCCTTTAAGGTAGGTAGGGAAAAGTCCAGGTACTTGGGGATTTAGGTGACAAGGGAATGGGCTAAGATGCACAAATGAATTTGACAATTTCGGTGGGGGATTTTAAGAGATGGGAGACATTCCACCTGACACTGGCAGGGAGAGTGCAGGTGGTAAAGATGAATTTGCTGCCAAGGTTGCTGTTTGATTTCCAGACACTCCCAATCTTTCTTCCTCAGGCCTTCTTCCGGAAATTGGAGAGAGTGATTTCGGAGTTTATTTGGCCAGGGAAGGTAAAGAGGGCCCTGCTAAAGAGGCAAAGACAGAAGGGGGGTTGTGTGAGGGCCACGAAGAATCCAGCACGAGTTTTAAGGATACAAAGTAATAACATTTATTTACAATAACACATATATATAACAGCAGCAGCAACTTCCCTTGCTGCACACTTCTTCCTGCTGGTTCCAAACTGGCCAGCTTTATTTATACATGGAGTTTACTAATGGTTTCTCCGCCCCCTCATTGGGGAAGCTCATACTCCCACAGGATTGTGGGATTGTCATTAGTCCCCAGCCAATGGTAAGTAGGCAGGTTATAACAGGGGGGTTGGCATGCCCGAACCTTTTGCACTAGTATTGGGCAGCGATTGTGGAGAAGGTGAGGAGATGGTTGAGGGGGTGGGGAGTGGGTCAGGATTGAGGAGGAGTTCTGTAGGGGATCTGTAGGGCTTTGGTGACGCCCCACTGCCGTTAACTCCGGGGAAGTATACGGCGAGCCCGGTGGTACAGTGGACGGTTAGGGTGTGGAATTAGCTGAGGAGACATTTTAACTTAGAGGGAATGTCGGTATTGACACCATTGTGCGGGACCCACAGGTTTAAGCTGGAGGAGGTGGATGGGATATATGGGAAGAGGAAGGAGGTGGGATTGGTGAAGGTGAGGGACTTGTATTTGGAAGGGAAGTTTGCAGGTCTGGATGAGTTGTGGGAGAGGATTGAGTTGCCGAGGAGGAGTGAATTTAGATATATGCAGGCGAGGGCTTTGCACGAAAGGAGTGGAGGATGTTTCCCAGGTTGCCGAGGTACATCCTATTGGAGCAACTGCTGCTCCCAGATGAGTTGGGAGAGGATAGGATTGGGGATATATATGGGTGGTTGAGGGAGCAGGGAAGGGCAGGTGGTGAGGATCAAGAAGACATGGGAGAACCACAGATCTGAGCCAGGGAGGTGGGATGGAAATTTTCAGAAATGGGAGGAGAAGGGGATTAAGACGCTAAAAGATTTGTTTCTTAGGGGTCGGTTTGCAGGACTGAAGGAGCTGGAAGTGAAGTATGGGCTGGAGCAGGGGGAAATGTTTAGATACATGCTGGTTCGAGATTTTGCCAGAAAGGAGATACAGAGCTTCCCGGTGGAGCTGGCCTCCACATTGCTGGAGGAGGTGCTGACGACAGGGGGACTGGGGAAGGGGGTAGTGTCAGCGGTTTACGGAGCTATTTTTGAAGAGAAGAAGGCACCACTGGAAGGGATCAAAGCAAAGTGGGATGAAGAGTTGGGAGAGGTTATGGAGGAGGGGGTCTGGTGTGAGGTGCTCCGGAGAGTAAATGCCTCCACCTCGTGTGCGAGGGTGGGGCTGATACAGCTGAAGGTGGTATGCAGAGCACACCTCACGAGGGCGAGGATGAGCTGATTTTTTGAAGGAGTAGAAGATATGTGTGAGCATTGCGGGGGGGGAGGGGCACTAATCACGTTCCTATGTTTTGGTCCTGTCCAAAGCTAGAGGATTACTGGAAGGGGGTTTTTAGGGTAATTTCCAAGGTGGTGCACGTGAAACTGGACCCGGGTCCCTGGGAGGCCATATTCGGGGTGTCGGACCAGCCAGGATTGGAAACTGGTGCGAAGGCAGATATCGTAGTCTTCGCCTCATTGATCGCCCGAAGGCCGATCCTGATGGGTTGGAGAGCAGCCTCTCCACCCTGTTCCCTGGCGCGGCGGGGCGACCTGTTGGAATTCTTGACTCTTGAGAAAGTTAAGTTTGAACTGAGGAGAAGGACGGAGGGGTTCTACAATTCATGGGCATTATTCATTATGCACTTTCAAGAACTGGATAACATCGAACATTAGTTGGGGGGGATGGCGGCCTGGCTGGGGGACTTGTACGATTTTCTCCAGTTGGAAAAGATTAAATTTGAGCTGAGTGGTGGACAGAGGGCTTTGACACAAGGTGGGGATTGTTCCCGACAATGTTTGAGGAACTGTTCGTCGTGGAAGGGGGACGGGTGGGGGAGGGGAGAATGTAAAAAGGACAAAAACTGTACAGACTATGGACTGTGAGTTGTGGAGTGTGTTTTTGTATATGTAACTTTTTTTTTTACACATGTTTGGAATAAAATACATTTTTTTAAAAAGAAAAGAAACAGAACAATCTTATAAAGCGCAAATGGAGAAAGCAGCTCACCCCACCACAGCTTCCCAGTTCACCACATATTCATATCCCGTCTCCTACCTGGAACCAAGCTGGGTGAAGAAATTAAGGTCTCATTATCAGGCTTCATGTTCTTTATATGTCTGGCTTTGATGGGATGATTGAATCGAAAGTAGTTTGATTGGCCTAGGCACAGAATGCAACCTGCAGCAGCAAAGAAATACAAGAGTGTTATCGATCGTTCTGTTTTGAAGCTCCTTCTTCCAGGAGACATTTTCCTGGTTTCTGATTGACTCATGAAAAGGAATAACATGATTATTAATTTGCTCCAATCAAATTGCAGAGCCAAAGCCAGCACCCTGCCATGACAGTTCACCCTTGTGGTGAGGTAGTTCGATGGTGCCATCTCTGGCCGGCAGTGGTAGTGGTGTAAATCGGGCAGGCAGTTGCCGAGGATGAGTAACAGATCTCTCCCAACATATCCAGACCCTCTCTCTGCTCGACAACAAGGAAAGGGGAGGAGGAAAGAAGGCGACATTCCCTTTAATATTAATTGGGGGAAGAATCATCCAGAATTGGCAGCTTTGACAAAGGGACATCTGGACTTGAAACTCTTTTCTCTCCCTACAGATGGTGCCAGACCTGCTGAGATTTTCCAGCATTTTCTCTTTGGTTTCAGCATTGGAATATGGCAGTTCAATTCAAAATCATGCCAGTGTGGCCTAGGTGGTTAAAGGTGGCAGATCGACAGACACATAAAAAAACACACACAAAACATACACACAGTTATACATGCACCCACGTTTTTTAAAAAATAAATGTTTTATTAAAGTTTTTCCAATGAGTGTTTTTACATAACAAAAATAGAAATACAGATAGCAATAAAAAAATAACAATAAACATATCCCAAAGCTTACAGTGAAACTACTTACACAACAGAATTTTTTTTTAAAAACAGAACAAGGTGGGTTTTGTCTCCATGCCCAACTCACATTATATCAACAGTACCCCCACCTGAACCCCCGCCCCCCCCCCCAGGATGCTGCTGCTGCTGACACTTACTGCTCCCCTAGAACGTCAAGGAAAGGTTGCCACCGCCGGGAGAACCCCATCAAGGACCCTGTCAAGGCGAACTTTATTCACTCCAGGCTGAGGAACCCCGCCATGTCGCTAACCCAGGTCTCCACACCCGGGGGTTTTGAGTCCCTCCACATTAGCAAGATCCGTCTCCGGGCTACCAGGGAGGCAAAGGCCAATACATCGGCCTCTTTCGCTTCCTGCACTCCCGGATCCTCCGACACCCCAAATATCACTACTGTTGGACTCGCCTTCACCCAAATGTCCAAAACCCTAGACATCACCCTTGCAAACCCCTGCCAGAATCCTTTAAGCGCCAGGCATGCCCAAAACATATGGGCATGGTTTGCCGGACTCCCTGCACATCTCGGGCACCTGTCCTCCACCCCAAAAAACTTACTCATTCTTGCCGCCGTTATATGCGCCGATGCACCACCTTAAACTGAATTAAGCTGAGCCTGGCACATGATGAGGAGAAGTTCACCCTGCCCAGGGCGTCGGCCCACAGGCCCTCATCCAGCTCCTCACCCAGCTCCTCCTCCCACTTGCCCTTCAACTCCTCCAGTGAGGCTTCCTCCACCTCCTGATATATGTCCGACACCTTCCCCTCCCCTACCCAGATGCCAGACACCACCATGTCCTGGATCCTACGCGGGGGCAGCAGCGGAAATGTCCCCACCTGTTTTCTAAGAAAGTCCCGAACCTGGAGGTACCTGAACGCATTCCCCGGGGGCAGGCCAAACTTCACCTCCAGCGCCTCCATGCTAGGGAAAGTCCCGTCTATAAACAGGTCCCCCATCCTCCTAATACCTGCCCTATACCAGCCTTGGTATCCCCCATCCAACCTACCCGGAGCAAATCTGTGGTTATTCCGTATCGGGGTCCACACCGAGGCTCCCCTCCTCTCCTCCACTGACCCCAGATCTTCAGTGCCGCCGTCACCACCGGACTAGTGGTGTATTGCGCCGGCGAGAACGGCAGCGGAGCCGTAACAAGTGCCCCCAGACTGGTTCCTCTACACGATGCCGCCTCCAACCGCCCCCTCCTCCATCATCCATTTCCTGATCATGGCCACATTGGCCGCCCAGTAATAACTGCAGAAGTTCGGCAGAGCCAGTCCCACCCCCCGCCCCCCCCCGCTCTCCCCTCCAAGAATACCCTTTTGACTCGCGGGGTTTTATTCGCCCACACAAATCCCGTCACAATCCTATTCACCCGCTTAAAGAAGGGCTTGGGGATGAAAATGGGGAGGCACTGAAATACGAAGAGGAACCTGGGGAGAACCGTCATCTTCACAGTCTGCACCCGTCCTGCCAAGGAAAGCGGGAGCGTATCCTACCTTTTAAACTCTCCCTCCATCTGCTCCACTAGCCGGGATAAGTTGAGCCTGTGCAGGCCATCCCAGTTCCTGGCCACTTGTATCCCCAAGTACCGAAAGCTCCTCTCCACTATCCTGAGCCGAAGCTCCCTCAGTCTCTCCTCCTGGCCCCTACCGTGGACCACGAACAGCTCACTCTTCCCCACGTTCAACTTATACCCCGAGAACCTCCCGAAGTCCCCCAGGATCCGCATGAGCTCCCCCATCCCCTCTAACGGGTCCGAAATATACAACAGCAGGTCATCCGCGTAGAGGGAGACCCGGTGCTCATCCCCTCCGCGCACCAGTCCCCTCCAATCCCCCAAAGTCCTGAGCGCAATGGCCAACGGCTCAATTGCCAGGACAAACAGCAACCGGACAGGGGACACCCCTGTCTCGTCCCCCGGTGCAGCCTGAAATACTCCAACCTTAGCCGGTTTGTGGACACACTCGCTACAGGGGCCTGGTACAGCAGCTTGACCCACCCCATAAATCCCTCCCCAAATCCAAACCTGCCTAGCGCCTCCCACAGATACTCCCACTCCACCCTGTCAAAGACCTTCTCCGCGTCCATCACAGCCACCACCTCCACCTCCCCCCTCTCCTAGGGCATCATGATAATATTCAGGATACTCCTCACATTCGCGTTCAGCTGCCTGCCCTTAACGAAACCCGTCTGGTCCTCCCCAATCACTCCCGGGACACAGTCCTCTATTCTGGTGGCCAGAACTTTTGCCAACAGCTTGGCATCCACGTTCAGGAGCGATATCGGCCTGTAGGACCCACACTGAAGCGGATCCTTCTCCTTCTTCAGGATAAGCGAGATCAATGCCTGCGACATTGTCGGAGGGAGGATCCCTTTCTCCTTTGCCTCATTGAAGGTTCTCATCAGGAGCGGGCTCAACAGCTCCAAGAACCTCTTATACAATTCTACGGGGAAGCCGTCCGGGCCCGGGGCCTTGCCCGTCTGCATGCCTGCCAGCCCCCCAACTATCTCCTCCAACCCAATCGGGGCCCCCAGTCCCTGCACCCGCTCCGCTTCCACCCTTGGGAACCTCAACCGGTCCATGAACCGCCTCATCCCTTCCCCCTCCCCAGGGGGTTCCAACTCGTATAACTTCCGTAGAACTCCCTGAAAACTTCATTAACCCTCTCTGGGCTCAGCACCATGTTGCCTTCCCTGTCCCGCACTCCCCCAATCTCTCTGGCCGCCTCCCTCCTGCGCAGCTGGTGTGCCAGCATCCTACTCGCCTTCTCCCCATACTCATAAACTGCCCCCTTCGCTTTCCTCAGCTGCGCCTCCGCCTTCCCCGTGGACAGCAGGTCAAACTCCGTCTGTAATTTCCGGAGCTCGTTCAACAGCCTCTGCGTGCCTCCTATCGACCCTGAGTATCTCTCCCACCAGTCTCTCCCTCTCCTTCTTCTCTCTATGGGACCTAATGGAGATTAACTCTCCTTTAATGACCGCCTTCAGAGCCTCCCAAACCACTGCCACCTCTCCTGTGTCATTCGCTCCCACATAATTCTCAATACTCCTCCTTATCCGCCCGCAGACCTCTTCGTCCGCCAACAGCCCCACATCCAGTTGCCAGAGAGGGCGCTGACCCCGTTCCGCCCCCAGTCGCAGGTCCACCCAGTGCGGGGCATGGTCCGAGGCCCCCTCCACCCTCGGGATTAACGCCCTACTCAACACAAAGAAGTCTATTCGTGAATAGACTTCATGGACATGGGAGAAAAAGGTCCTTGGCCGCGTAAACCTCCGGGGGTCCACTCCCCCCATCTGGCCCATGAACTCCCACAAGGCCCTGGCCGCCGCCGGCCTCTTTCCCGTTCTGGACTTGGAACGATCCAAGCTCGGATCCAAGACCGTATTAAAGTCCCCTCCCATAATCAGGTGACTTATCTCCAAGTCTGGGATCCTACCTAACACGCGCCTCAAAAGTCCGCATCGTCCCAGTTCGGGGTATATACATTCACTAACACCACCCGGGCCCCCTGCAGCTTGCCACTCACCATTATATACCTGCCCCCCTTAGCCGCCACGATGCTCCCCGCCTCAAATGCCACTCGTTTAGTGACCAAAGTAGCCACTCCTCTGGTCTTTGAGTCTAACCCCGAGTGAAACACCTGTCCCACCCATCCTTTCCTCAGCCTCGTCTGGTCCGCGAGCTTTAAGTGCGTCTCTTGCAAAATGGCCACGTCCGCCTTCAACCCTTCAAATGCGAGAACACACGGGACCGCTAGACCGACCCATCCAGGCCCCTCACGTTCCACGTGATCATCCTGGTCGGGGGTGGGGGGGGGGGGGGTAACCACACCCCCATCCCGCCGACTAGCCATCTCCCTTTTTCGGCCAACCGCGTGCCCCCGACTCCCTCCTCCAGCTCTCCCCTCGGCGGCCCCCTCGCCCGACTCTCCACCCATACCCCTCACCTGGCCCCTCTTGAGTCAGCAAAGCAGCAGCAGCCCCCCCCCCCACCAAACCCCCACCCCCCCAGAGTATCCGCTTAGCTCTGGTTTCCCCCCCCATTGTGCTTCCGTGAGTCAGCTGACCCCGGCCGCTCCCGCCTCTATCTACCAACCCTTAACTTGTTGCCTCCTTCGGGCCATCCTACCCCCCCTCCCCCGCAGGGTAGAGGGGCAAGCGCCATCTGTCACCTCCCCATACGCCGGACAGCGCGTCCCGGGCGTTTCCCACCCCCGAGCACCGAACACCTGGAAAACAAAACACCTGGAAAACAAGCAAAACAAACAACAAAACCCCCAACCAAACTAGGGCAGACATGCCCATAAACTTATGCTTTACCCGCCGTCCTCCCCTCGGTCCCTCCCCACCCACACATTTCACCCCCATACAACAATTCCTTAGTTCAGGTCCAGCTCCTCCTGCCTGATGAACGACCACGCCTCGTCTGGGGTATCAAAATAGTGGTGCCTGTCCTGGTATGTTACCCACAGTCTCACCGGGTGAAGGAGCCCAAACTTCACCCCTTTACCGTGGAGGACCGCCTTCGCCCGGTTAAAACCTGCACACCTCCTCGCCAGCTCAGCTCCCTGGTCTTGGTAAATTCGGATCACGCCATTCTCCCACTTACTGCTCCGCTCTTTCTTCGCCCACCGCAGGACTCGCTCCCGGTCTGCCAAGCGCTGAAACCGTATTACCATCGCCCTCGGTGGCTCGTTTACCCTTGGCTTTCTGGCGAGAACCCGGTGTGCCCCATCCAGCTCCAAGGGCCGCGGGAAGGCTCCCGCGCCCATCAGCGTCCCCAACATTGTGGCCACGTACGTGATCGCGTCCGCCCCCTCCGCTCCTTCAGGAAGTTCCAGGATCCGCAGACTGTGGTTCCGAGATCTGCACTCAAGGTGATCCAGCCTCTCCTGCCAACTCTTATGGAGCGCTTCATGCGCCTTCACTTTCACCGCCAGGCGCAGGATCTCGTTCTCCGCCACCTTCCTCCTCACCTCCTTGATCTCCTTCTCCTGCGCGTTCTGGGTCACCACAATTCTCTCCATGGAGGCCAGCATCTCCGTTTTCAGCTCCATGAAGCAGTTTTTAAGGAGCTCCTGCTGTTCCCTGGTCCACTGGGCCCACACCTCCCGATCCTCTCCGGCAGCCATTTTGTCCTCCCGGACCTTCTCGACCTTCCATTTCGGAGACATGGATAGAGCAGGGACAGGAAATACTTGTTAGGAAGGAAGATGTGTTGGGCATTTTGAAAAACTTGAGGATAGACAAGTCCCCCGGGCCTGCCGGGATATATCCAAGGATTCTATGGGAAGCAAGAGATGAAATTGCAGAGCCGCTGGCAATTATCTTTTCGTCCTCACTGTCAACAGGGGTGGTATCAGGGGATTGGAGAGTGGCGAATGTCGTGCCCCTGTTCAAAAAAGGGACTAGGGATAACCCTGGGAATTACAGGCCAGTTAGTCTTACTTCGGTGGTAGGCAAAGTAATGGAAAGGGTACTGAAGGATAGGATTTCTGAGCATCTGGAAAGACACTGCTTGATTAGGGATAGTCAGCACGGATTTGTGAGGGGTAGGTCTTGCCTTACAAGTCTTATTGAATTCTTTGAGGAGGTGACCAAGCATGTGGATGAAGGTAAAGCAGTGGATGTAGTGTACATGGATTTTAGTAAGGCATTTGATAAGATTCCCCATGGTAGGCTTATGCAGAAAGTAAGGAGGCATGGGATAGTGGGAAATTTGGCCAGTTGGATAACGAACTGGCTAACCGATAGAAGTCAGAGAGTGGTGGTGGATGGCAAATATTCAGCCTGGATCCCAGTTACCAGTGGCGTACCGCAGGGATCAGTTCTGGGTCCTCTGCTGTTTGTGATTTTCATCAATGACTTGGATGAGGGAGTTGAAGGGTGGGTCAGTAAATTTGCAGACGATACGAAGATTGGTGGAGTTGTGGATAGTAAGGAGGGCTGTTGTCGGCTGCAAAGAGACATAGATAGGATGCAGAGCTGGGCTGAGAAGTGGCAGATGGAGTTTAACCCTGAAAAGTGTGAGGTTGTCCATTTTGGAAGGACAAATATGAATGCGGGGTTAACGGTAGAGTTCTTGGCAATGTGGAGGAGCAGAGAGATCTTGGGGCCTATGTTCATACATCTTTGAAAGTTGCCACTCAAGTGGATAGAGCTGTGAAGAAGGCCTATGGTGTGCTCGCGTTCATTAACAGAGGGATTGAATTTAAGAGCCGTGAGGTGATGATGCAGCTGTACAAAACTTTGGTAAGGTCACATTTGGAGTACTGTGTACAGTTCTGGTCGCCTCATTTTAGGAAGGATGTGGAAGCTTTGGAAAAGGTGCAAAGAAGATTTACCAGGATGTTGCCTGGAATGGAGAGTAGGTCTTACGAGGAAAGGTTGAGGGTGCTAGGCCTTTTCTCATTAGAATGGAGAAGGATGAGGGGCGACTTGATAGAGGTTTATCAGATGATCAGGGGAATAGATAGAGTAGACAGTCAGAGACTTTTTCCCCGGGTGGAACAAACCATTACAAGGGGACATAAATTTAAGGTGAATGGTGGAAGATATAGGGGGGATGTCAGGGGTAGGTTCTTTACCCAGAGAGTAGTGGGGGCATGGAATGCACTGCCTGTGGAAGTAGTTGAGTCGGAAACATTAGGGACCTTCAAGCAGCTATTGGATAGGTACATGGATTACGGTAAAATGATATAGTGTAGATTTATTTGTTCTTAAGGGCAGCACGGTAGCATCGTGGACAGCACAATTGCTTCACAGCTCCAGGGTCCCAGGTTCGATTCCGGCTTGGGTCACTGTCTGTGCGGAGTCTGCACGTCCTCCCCGTGTCTGCGTGGGTTTCTTCCGGGTGCTCCGGTTTCCTCCCACAGTCCAAAGATGCGCAGGTTAGGTGAATTGGCCAATGATAAATTGCCCTTAATGTCCAAAATTTCCCTTGGTGTTGGGTGGAGGTGTTGAGTTTGGGTAGGGTGCTCTTTCCAAGAGCCGGTGCAGACTCAAAGGGCCGAATGGCCTCCTTATGCACTGTAAATTCAATGATAATCTATGATTAATCTAGGACAAAGGTTCGGCACAACATCGTGGGCCGAAGGGCCTGTTCTGTGCTGTATTTTCTATGTTCTTCCCCGGGTTCGCGCATCTGCCGGCTCCGCTCCTGGTCCTCTCCATGCACCAGCAGGGGGGGGGGGGGCTCTCCCAGGTCTGTTCCCACGCCGGTCCCTCCTGTTAACTGCCGCCGCCGCTCCTTTTAGCAGCCCGAAACCTGGATTGTAGTTTTAGGGTACGGGAGAATGAGAGTATAGAGGTCAGGAGCACAGATTTGACGTCGCAGGAGGGGGCCAGTGTGCAGGTAGGTGGTTTGAAGTGTGTCTACTTCAATGCCAGGAGTATACGAAATAAGGTAGGGGAACTGGCAGCATGGGTTGGTACCTGGGACTTCGATGTTGTGGCCATTTCGGAGACATGGATAGAGCAGGGACAGGAATGGATGTTGCAGGTTCCGGGGTTTAGGTGTTTTAGTAAGCTCAGAGAAGGAGGCAAAAGAGGTGAAGGTGTGGCGCTGCTAGTCAAGAGCAGTATTACGGTGGCGGAGAGGATGCTAGATGGGGACTCCTCTTCCGTGGTAGTATGGGCTGAGGTTAGAAACAGGAAAGGAGAGGTCACCCTGTTGGGAGTTTTCTATAGGCCTCCAAATAGTTGTAGAGGAAAGGATGGCGAAGATGATTCTGGATAAGAGCGAAAGTAACAGGGTAGTTATTATGGGAGACTTTAACTTTCCAAATATTGACTGGAAAAGATATAGTTCGAGTACATTAGATGGGTCGTTTTTTGTACAATGTGTGCAGGAGGGTTTCCTGACACAATATGTTGACAGGCCAACAAGAGGCGAGGCCACTTTGGATTTGGTTTTCGGTAATGAACCAGGCCAGGTGTTGGATTTGGAGGTAGGAGAGCACTTTGGGGACAGTGACCACAATTCGGTGACGTTTACGTTAGTGATAGAAAGGGATAAGTGTACACCGCAGGGCAAGAGTTATAGCTGGGGGAAGGGCAATTATGATGCCATTAGACATGACTTGGGGGGGATAGGTTGGAGAAGTAGGCTGCAAGTGTTGGGCACACTGGATAAGTGGAGCTTGTTCAAGGAACAGCTACTGCGTGTTCTTGATAAGTACGTACCGGTCAGGCAGGGAGGAAGGCGTCGAGTGAGGGAACCGTGGTTTACCAAAGAAGTGGAATCTCTTGTTAAGAGGAAGAAGGAGGCCTATGTGAAGATGAGGTGTGAAGTTTCAGTTGGGGCGCTTGATAGTTACAAGGTAGCGAGGAAGGATCTAAAGAGAGAGCTAAGACGAGCAAGGAGGGGACATGAGAAGTATTTGGCAGGTAGGATCAAGGAAAACCCAAAAGCTTTCTATAGGAATGTCAGGAATAAAAGAATGACTAGGGTAAGAGTAGGGCCAGTCAAGGACAGGGATGGGAAGTTGTGTGTGGAGTCAGAAGAGATAGGCGAGATACTAAATGAATATTTTTCGTCAGTATTCACTCAGGAAAAAGATAATGTTGTCGAGGAGAATGCTGAGACCCAGGCTATTAGAATAGATGGCATTGAGGTACGTAGGGAAGAGATGTTGGCAATTCTGGACAGGCTGAAAATAGATAAGTCCCCGGGTCCTGATGGGATTTATCCTAGGATTCTCTGGGAGGCTAGGGAAGAGATTGCTGGACCTTTGGCTTTGATTTTTATGTCATCACTGGCTACAGGAATAGTGCCAGAGGACTGGAGGATAGCAAATGTGGTCCCTTTATTCAAAAAGGGGAGTAGAGACAACCCCGGCAACTATAGACCGGTGAGCCTCACATCTGTTGTGGGTAAAGTCTTGGAGGGGATTATAAGAGACAAGATTTATAATCATCTAGATAGGAATAATATGATCATGGATAGTCAGCATGGCTTTGTGAAGGGTAGGTCATGCCTCACAAACCTTATCGAGTTCTTTGAGAAGGTGACTGAACAGGTAGACGAGGGTAGAGCAGTTGATGTGGTGTATATGGATTTCAGTAAAGCGTTTGATAAAGTTCCCCACGGTAGGCTATTGCAGAAAATACGGAGGCTGGGGATTGAGGGTGATTTAGAGATGTGGATCAGAAATTGGCTAGCTGAAAGAAGACAGAGGGTGGTGGTTGATGGGAAATGTTCAGAATGGAGTTCAGTTACAAGTGGCGTACCACAAGGATCTGTTCTGGGGCCGTTGCTGTTTGTCATTTTTATCAATGACCTAGAGGAGGGCGCAGAAGGGTGGGTGAGTAAATTTGCAGACGACACTAAAGTCGGTGGTGTTGTCGACAGTGCGGAAGGATGTAGCAGGTTACAGAGGGACATAGATAAGCTGCAGAGCTGGGCTGAGAGGTGGCAAATGGAGTTTAATGTAGAGTCGTGTGAGGTGATTCACTTTGGAAGGAATAACAGGAATGCGGAATATATGGCTAATGGTAAAGTTCTTGGAAATGTGGATGAGCAGAGGGATCTAGGTGTCCATGTACATAGATCCCTGAAAGTTGATAGGGATCAGGTTGATAGGGTTGTGAAGAAGGCCTATGGAGTGTTGGCCTTCATTGGTAGAGGGATTGAGTTCCGGAGTCATGAGGTCATGTTGCAGCTGTACAAAACTCTGGTACGGCCGCATTTAGAGTATTGCGTACAGTTCTGGTCACCGCATTATAGGAAGGACGTGGAAGCTTTGGAGCGGGTGCAAGGAGATTTACCAAGATGTTGCCTGGTATGGAGGGAAAATCTGATGAGGAAAGGCTGATGGACTTGAGGTTGTTTTCGTTAGAGAGAAGGTTAAGAGGAGACTTAATAGAGGCATACAAAATGATCAGGGGGTTAGATAGGGTGGACAGTGAGAGCCTTCTCCCGCGGATGGAAATGGCTAGCACGAGGGGACATAGCTTTAAACTGAGGGGTAATAGATATAGGACAGAGGTCAGAGGTAGGTTCTTTACGCAAAGAGTGGTGAGGCCGTGGAATGCCCTACCTGCAACAGTAGTGAACTCGCCAACATTGAGGGCATTTAAAAGTTTATTGGATAAGCATATGGATGATAATGGCATAGTGTAGGTTAGATGGCTTTTGTTTCGGTGCAACATCGTGGGCCGAAGGGCCTGTACTGCGCTGTATCGTTCTATGTTCTATGTTCTATGAAACACCGATCCCGGCGGGATCTGCCGTTCGCGTGACCTAGCAGGTCATGGCTGCTACCGGAAGTCCATACACCCAAATTTAACGCTCACACACACACATCCAGGCACAACCTGTAAAGGGATCTTGATAGATTAAGTGATTGGGCAAAATGTAGCAGGTGCAATTCAATGTGGAGAAGTGAGAGATTATACGCTGGTGTTCAAGAAAAATAAGTGAACAATAGAGTCAGGACTACACAGGAGGCCATTCAGCACAGCAAGTGCATGTCATCTCTGTGCCAAGAAACCTAGTCAGACCCATTCCCCCTGCTCTAAACCTGTAACTCTTCCCTCAAGTGTGCATCCAATTTCCTTGTGAAATAGTCAATTGTCTCTGCTTCCACCGGACTCGTGGGCAGCGAGTTCCAGTTTATTATCACTCCCTATGTAAAAAAAGGTTCTTCCTCACATTCCCCCCACCATATCTCTTGCACAAAACTTTCAATGTGTCCCCTAGTCCTTGTACCGTCAGATAATAGAAACAGCTTTACCCTTTGTTTATCTTATCTAAACCTGTCGGCCTCTTGACAACCTCTATCAAATCTCCCCTCAATCTCCTCTGCTCCAAGGAGAACAATCCCAGCTTCTCTCACCGAACCTTGTAGATAAAATCCCTCACCCCGGGGACCATTCTGGGAAATCTCCCTCTGCATTTTCTCAAGGACCTCTCACATCCTTCCTCATGTGCAGTGACCAGAATTGGACACAAGCCAGGGCTTTTATAAAGCAGTGGTTTTGATGTGATTACTGTCCAAAATGTTGTCCTGGGTCCTAGAATAGTCACTAACAGAACATTCAACACTGCACAGTCGAGGGTGAAGAGATTCCCAGCTATTAGTGTGAGGGGTTCCTCCAACAGTGTTTCATCCAGGTGTGATGAATGTAGGAATTTCAGATATATTCTATTGTATGTATTTGGTGCTGTAAGGGTTAAAAGCCTGGATTAGAGTGTGTATGACTGCTGCTGTAGTCTTCTTAAAAATACTTGTTTGAACGGCAGCCAGGCTTTTTGGAGGAGGAGGTGCAAATAAAGCATCGTAAAAGTTTGGGCTAATGGACTTTTATTCATATTAAGAGGGTTCCCTGGGGAGTAGATAATTAGAGATATTGGGCGGGATTCTCCACCCCCACGCCGAAGTGGCCGCGCCGTCGTGAACGCCATCGAGGTTCACGACGGCACGGAACAGCCCCGGTCCCGACCGATTCAAGCCCTGACAATCGGCCAGTATCGGGGTCGCGTCATCTACCCGCGCCAGGCCTTGTCGCCCGCGTAAAAGCGGCGCCGCATAGATGACGCGGCTGGCGCCGCATAACGGACATCATCCGCGCATGCGTGGTTGCCGTCCTCTCTAAGTCCGCCCCGCAAGAAGATGGCGGACGGATCTTGCGGGGCTGCGGAAGGAGGTCCTCCTTCAGCGAGGACGGCCCGACGATCGGTGGGCACCGATCGCGGGCCACCCCACATCTGAGGTACGCCCCGGTGCAGGATCCCCCCCAGCCCCCCCGCAGGCCCCCCCCAGCATTCACGCACCGTCCACGACTGCAGCGACCAGGTGTGGACGGCGATGGGGGGAACCCGCCGCTTTGGCCTGGCCGCTCGGCCCATCCGGGCCTCAGAATAGCAGGGGTGCCGGAGAATCGCCATTCTGGGTGTCTCCGGCGATTCTCCGGCCCGCGAAACTCAACCGGGCCGTTCCCGCCTCTTGTGAGAATCGCGGGGGGCGTCGGACCGGCGTCCCCGGAAATGTTGGCGGCCCAGGTGATTCTCCCAACCAGCGTGGGAGTGGAGAATCGCGCCCATTGTGTTCAGCTTAGTAAGATGATGTAGTTAATGGGAGGAGCTAGGGGCTGAAGCAGTCAGGTGTGGAGGTTTTCAGTGTAGTTTTATCTAGAAGGGGAGCTGAGAAGGTTTCTGAAGAAATACAAGAGACTCTGCATTATTCTGACAGGGTGTCAGATCTCATTCTTTCACATAGTCTCAGAAGATCTTTCTTTCTCAAAGTGGAGTATCCCAAGACAAATCTTTACAGCAAATATTCCGGAGTCTGCTAATTGTATTTAAAAGTGATTGTGACCCGATACGGTTTATTGTTTGAGTGTAAATAAAGATAGCAGTTAAGGGTTATTATGTCACTGCATTGCTAAGTATTGTTTAAGAGGTAATTGTGATGTTCTTTGATTTCTTAAGGAGGCTGGCTTCCAAGTGTAGTGTCTCACAAAGAACATCAAGCTATGTCTTGAACAAAGCTAATGTATTTACACTACAAATTGATCTGTCTTGCTTGCTAAGATATAAAAGGTTGAGCAGCACGGTGGCACAGTGGGTTAGCCCTGCTGCCTTACTGCGCCGAGGTCCCAGGTTCGATCCCGGCTCTGGGTCACTGTCCGTGTGGAGTTTGCACATTCTCCCTGTGTTTGCGTGGGTTTCGGCCCCACAACCCAAAGATATGCAGGCTAGGCGACTTGGCCATGCTAAATTGCCCCCAAAAATGAATTGGGTACTCTAAATTTATTTATTTTTAAATATATAAAAGGTTACAGATTGACTGAAACTATAATACTATCTACGGAGCTCCTAATAACCCGACTATTCATTATCCCGCCGAATAATCTACTCCCTGAATCAAGAGTTTCACGTGATCCACATGTATGCGCTTGATCGCCATCTAGTGGTTGGATGTAGTTACGGTAAATTGTTAATCCTTCATTATTCTTACAATATACATATTGTCTCAGTAATTATAAGCTATTTTCTTCACAGAATCACACAGAAAGAGGCCCTTCAGCCCAGTCTACACCGACACGTGAAAAACACCTGACCTGCCTACCTAATCCTATTTGCCAGCACTTGGCCCATAGCCTTGAATGTTATGGGGTGCCAAGTGCTCATCCAGGTACTTTTAAAAGGATGTGAGGCAACCCGCCTCTACCACCCTCCCAGGTAGTGTGTTCCAGACCGTCACCACCCTCTGGGTAAAACCATTTTTCCTCAATTCCCCCATAAACCTCCTGCCCCTGACCTTGAACTTGTGTAACCCTCGTGACCGACCCTTCAACTAAGGGGAACATAGGGCGGCATGCGGCGCAGTGGTTAGCACTGGGACTGCGGCGCTGAGGACCCGGGTTCGAATCCCGGCCCTGGGTCACTGTCCGTGTGGAGTTTGCACACTCTTCCCATGACTGCGTGGGTTTCACCCCCACAACCCAAAAGATGTACAGGCTAGGTGGATTGGCCACGCTAAATTGCCCCTTAATTGGAAAAGAAGATAATTGTGTATTCTAAATTTATTTTTAAAAAGAAAACAAAAACTAAGGGGAACAGCTTCTCCCTATCCACCCTGTCCATGCCCCTCATAATCTTGTTGTTGTAGTCAATGAGGAGCTCCAAAAAGGTGAGTCAAAAGTAGTTTATTTTGATTCACAGTTAGGAAATACAGCAACTAAACAACACTCCAGGTCCCAGCTGGAACCATTCTGAGATGCCAGCTCTCTTGGGCTAGTTTTTATCTCGGAGCATTAATGAGCCCACTCCTGGGCCTACGCCCCTTAGCAGGAGAGCCCGTATTCCATGAGCCCCATGGGGAAATTGATCGGGCCATCCCCTTGGGGGTAAAAACATTTGTACCCCTTGGTCAGGTCACCCCTCAGTTCTCTCTGCTCCAGCGAAAACAACCCAAGCCTATCCAACCTCTCTTAATAACTTAAATGTTCCATCCCAGGCAACATCCTGTGAATCGCCTCTGCATCCCCTCCAGTGCAATCACATCCTTCCTACAATGGGGTGACTGGAATTGCACACAGTACTCCAACTGTGGCCTTAACAAAGTTCTATACAACTCCAACATGACCTCCCTGCTTTTGTAATCGATGCCTTGATTGAAAAAGGTAAAGGTCCAAATGCCTTTTTCACTACCCTACTAACCGTACCCCTATTTCTTTGTGAAATCACTCCTGGAGTGAGGAGTCCTTTTCTCGGTCTTACAAAATTAAATTAAATATTGGGGTTTCTGTCCAGTATCCTAGACACTGCTGAGGTTTGGTCTGGGATTGTAATAACAAATTAACTCAATGCTTAATTAGTTTTTTAAAAAGTCACAGGACTGTCTCCATTGGATGGATCATTTGGTGTGTGGCACTTACTTTTTAAAATATTTTGCAATTAGTTTTTGATGCACATTCTTTCATTTAAAGCGGAGCCATGGAGACACAATTGTCTTTATTCATTCACAGATTCAATTATGGGAAATCTATTCTGGGTTCTTGGGTTAACCGACATCCCATAATTATTTTAAGACAAAAACCCAACTTGGAAGCTTTCACCCCAGAACCCAACCCACAAGTGAAATAAATCCAGGTTATTTCAAAAGAATCAGCAAGACTGAATTTGATTTCCTCAGAGCGTCAAGGAAACGGCCAAAGGATTGGGGGAAAAAATCCAGGTGTCTGTATTAAAAAAGCCTTTCCAAAATGCAGTTGATGAATAAGTAGCCCAGACCTAGACTTTAGAATGGATGATAATCGGAATGTGTTTCTCTGTCTCTATGCTGATCAACCCAAACTGAAGGTGTGAAAGCACTTTGGAGTTTTGTCTGTTTCTGACTGTCCGGTGTTCTGTCCTTCAGTCGGCAGGGGCGGGGCGGGGGGCTTTGTGTGCATTCCGTAAAGGTTGTAAATTTCCTCAATTCCAACTTCCCCTTTGAACATTTCAGCGGACGGAATTGTCCAGCCGTTTCGATTCACTTTTCCCACAAGCAGCACATCCCCTGCCTGCAGGTTTAACGACGGCATGGGGTGGATTCAATGGTGTGAATGGTTACTGCCTTATCATCATGTAAGGTGATGTCCCCTTTAAGACCAGGCTTGGCACCCTGGGGACTCCGCCTCTGGCTCCGCCCATCTGGGAGCCATACATAAAGGCCTGCCTCATGGTCTGTATAGCAGTCAGCTCTCGTCCATATCTGTAGCATAGTTATTAGCCTAATAAAGCCTTCTTTACAGTTTAATCTCTAAGCATCATTATTGAGGGTACCTCAAATGGGAAATCCCATTGATAAGCGGCAGGAGTATAGAATCCCACTGCCAGTGAACTGTGTGTCGCTGAAAAACACGCGGCTGGGGGACCGGAGAATGCCCAGCGGCGCTATATTTAAATACGGAACAAGGTAGATGAACTTGTGGCCCAGATTGTGACTGGCAGGTATGATGTGGTTGGCATCACAGAGACGTGGTTGCAGGGGGTTCAGGACTGGCATTTAAACATCCAGGGATTCACAACCTATCGAAAAGACAGAGAGGTGGGCAGAGGGGGCGGGGTTGCCTTGTTAATTAGGAATGAAATTAAATCAATAGCACTAAACGACATAGGGTCAGATGATGTGGAGTCTGTGTGGGTAGAATTGAGGAACCACAAAGGCAAAAAAAACATAATGGGAGTTATGTACAGGCCTCCTAACAGTGGTCAGGACCGGGGGCACAAAATGCACCACGAAATAGAAAGTGCATGTCAGAAAGGCAAGGTCACAGTGATCATGGGGGACTTTAATATGCAGGTGGACTGGGTAAATAATGCTGCCAGTGGACCCAAGGAAAGGGAATTCATTGAATGTTTACAGGAGGGCTTTTTGGAACAGCTTGTGATGGAGCCCACAAGGGAACAGGCCATTCTGGACTTAGTGTTATGTAATGATCCAGACTTGATTAAAGATCTTAAAGTAAGGGAGCACTTAGGAGGCAGTGATCATAATATGGTAGAATTCAATCTCCAATTTGAAAGAAAGAAGGTAGAATCAGATGTAAAGGTGTTACAGTTAAATAAAGGTAACTACAGGGGCATGAGGGAGGAACTGACGAAAATCGACTGGGAGCAGAGCCTAGTGGGAAAGACAGTAGAACAGCAATGGCAGGAGTTTCTGGGAGTAATTGAGGACACAGTACAGAGGTTCATCCCAAAGAAAAGAAAGGTTATCAGAGGGGGGATTAGGCAACCATGGCTGACAAAGGAAGTTAGGGAATGCATCAAAGCAAAAGAGAAAGCCTATAATGTGGCAAAGAGTAGTGGGAAGTCAGAAGATTAGGAAGGCTACAAAAACAAACAGAGGATAACAAAGAGAGAAATAAGAAAAGAGAGAATCAAATATGAAGGTAGGCTAGCCAGTAACATTAGGAATGATAGTAAAAGTTTCTTTAAATACATTAAAAACGGGAGGCAAAAGTTGACATTGGGCCGCTCCAAAATGACGCTGGTAATCTAGTGATGGGAGACAAGGAAATAGCTGAGGAACTAAATAAGTACTTTGCGTCAGTCTTCACAGTAGAAGACATGAGTAATATCCCAACAATTCCGGAGAGTCAGGGGGCAGAGTTGAATATGGTAGCCATCACAAAGGAGAAAGTGCTAGAGAAACTAAGAGGTCTAAAAATTGATAAATCTCCGGGCCCAGGTGGACTACATCCTAGAGTTCTAAAGGACTGAAGAAATAGTGGAGGCGTTAGTTATGATCTTTCAAAAGTCATTGGAGTCAGGGAAAGTCCCAGAGGATTGGAAAATTGCTGTTGTAACCCCCTGTTCAAGAAGGGAACAAGGAAAAAGATGGGAAATTATAGGCCAATTAGCCTAACCTCGGTTGTTGGCAAGATTCTAGAATCCATTGTTAAGGATGAGATTTCTAATTTCTTGGAAGTACAGGGTCGGATTAGGACAAGTCAGCATGGATTTAGTAAGGGGAGGTCGTGCCTGACAAACCTGTTAGAGTTCTTTGAAGAGATAACAAATAGGTTAGACCAAGGAGAGCCAATGGATGTTATCTGTCCTGACTTCCAAAAGGCCTTTGATAAGGTGCCTCACGGGAGACTGCTGAGTAAAATAAGGGCCCATGGTATTCGAGGCAAGGTACTAACATGGATTGACGATTGGCTGTCAGGCAGAAGGCAGAGAGTTGGGATAAAAGGTTCTTTTTCGGAATGGCAACCGGTGACGAGTGGTGTCCCGCAGGGTCTCTTTATATATTAACGATCTAGATGATGGGACTGGGGGCATTCTGGCTAAGTTTGCCGATGATACAAAGATAGGTGGAGGGGCAGGTAGGGGGTGGGGAGGCTGCAGAAAGATTTAGACAGTTTAGGAGAGTGGTCCAAGAAATGGCTGATGAAATTCAACGTGGGCAAGTGCGAGGTCTTGCACTTTGGAAAAAAGAATAGAGGCGTGGACTATTTTCTAAACGGTGACAAAATTCATAATGCTGAAGTGCAAAGGGACTTGGGAGTCCTAGTCCAGGATTCTCTGAAGGTAAACTTGCAGGTTGAGTCCGTAATTAAGAAAGCAAATGCAATGTTGTCATTCATCTCAAGAGGCTTGGAATATAAAAGCAGGGATGTACTTCTGAAGCTTTATAAAGCATTAGTTAGGCCCCATTTAGAATACTGTGAGCAATTTTGGGCCCCACACCTCAGGAAGGATATACTGGCACTGGAGCGGGTCCAGCGGAGATTCACACGGATGATCCCAGGAATGGTAGGCCTAACATACGATGAACGTCTGAGGATCCTGGGATTATATTCATTGGAGTTTAGGAGGTTGAGGGGAGATCTAATAGAAACTCACAAGATAATGAATGGCTTAGATAGGGTGGACGTAGGGAAGTTGTTTCCATTAGCAGGGGAGACTAGGACCCTGGGGCACAGCCTTAGAATAAAAGGGAGTCACTTTAGAACAGAGATGAGGAGAAATTTCTTCAGCCAGAGAGTGGTGGGTCTGTGGAATTCATTGCCACAGAGGGCGGTGAAGGCCGGGACGTTGAGTGTCTTTAAGACAGAAGTTGATAAATTCTTGATTTCTCGAGGAATTAAGGGCTATGGAGAGAGAGCGGGTAAATGGAGTTGAAATCAGCCATGATTGAATGGTGGAGTGGACTCGATGGGCCGAATGGCCTTACTTCCACTCCTATGTCTTATGGTCTTATGGCTCCATCAAGGACCCGAACCGAAGCTCTACATTCTTCGAGATCTAACCCTCTTAACAGAAACAGCCTCTTTAATAAATATTTACTAAATATAAACTTTCTGCCAAACATCACAGTATTGATTCATCAAACATCCTTTTTTTTTAAACTCAAGTCTTTTGCGTGTTTGGGAAAGACACAAATGACAGGAAGTAAGCGAGATCACAGGGTTGCCTTGTTATTTGTCGTTTGCCTCGTCAAAGCCATAATTATCATGTATCCATCAATTTCAATGTCTTTAAAATTATTTTCACGGAATAATGCAGAAATAAACAAACTAATTGAAAAATGCAGCCAAGAAAGGGGATGGTCACAAATATTAACAAATTTAACAGAGCAATTCAGGTCAATTTCCGGATTTATCAGAATCTTTTTCTCTCTCATTTTTGAAGGCAACAGATTTTGTTGAGTCATGGTTTGTAATATTTCCTCTTTCTCCCCAACCATGGCCTTGTTTAATTCAATTATTCTTAATTAAGGGCGGGCATTTAAAAAAAAATATATATAATATATATATAAAGTCCATCCAGAACTACCTGGAAACAAATGATACGGGGAGGTCTCTGCAGCGACGGTCTGGGAAGCTTTGAAGGCAGTAGTCAGAGGGGAATTAATCTCGATACGGGCCCACAGAGAAAAGGTGGAACGGGCTGAGGGAGAGGTTAGTTGAGGAGATACTCCAGGTGGACAGGAGATACCCGGGGGCCCCGGACGTGGGGCAACTGAGGGAGCGGCGGAGGTTACAGGTGGAGTTTGGACTGTTGACCACAGGGAAAGCAGTGGAACAGTTGAGGAAGGCAAGGGGGGCGATCTATGAGTACGGAGAAAAGGCAAGCAGAATATTGGCGCACCAGCTCAGGAAAAGAGAGGCGGCCAGGGAGATAGGGAGAGTAAAGAGTAGAGGCGGTAATACTGTCCTGGACCCAGCGGGGGTGAACAAGGTGTTTAAGGACTTTTATAGTAAATTATATGAGTCAGAACCCCCAGCTGGGGTGGAGGGGATGAGGCAGTTTCTGGATCAGTTGAGGTTCCCGAGGGTGGAGGAGGACCTGGTGGAGGGGCTGGGGGCCCCAATTGAGATTGAAGAAATAATCAAGGGGCTGGAGGGTATGCAGTCGGGCAAGACCCCGGGGCCTGACGGCTACCCGGTGGAATTCTACAAGAAGTTTTCGGAGATATTGAGCCCACTGCTGGTGAGGACATTTAACGAAGCAAGAGAGAAGGGAGTCCTCCCCCCAACAATGTCACAGGCCTCGATTTCATTGATCCTGAAACGGGAGAAGGATCCGGAGCAATGCGGGTCATACAGGCCGATTTCACTACTGAATGTGGACGCCAAACTGCTGGCTAAGATACTGGCCACAAGGATAGAGGACTGTGTCCCGGGGGTGATAGGGGAAGACCAGACGGGATTTGTTAAGTGCAGGCAACTCAAGGCCAATGTTCGAAAGCTTCTAAATGTTATTAGCATGCCCTCAGGAGAGGAGGTGGAGGTGGTGGTAGCGATGGATGCGGAGAAGGCTTTTGATCGGGTGGAGTGGGATTACCTGTGGGAGGCGCTGGGAAGGTTTGGGTTTGGTGAGGGCTTTATTGACTGGGTGCGGTTGCTCTATCAGGCACCAGTAGCGAGTGTGCGTACGAACCGGCTGAGGTCGAAGTATTTTAAACTACACCGAGGGACGAGGCAAGGGTCCCCCCCCTCTCCCCGTTACTGTTTGCTCTGGCCATAGAGCCATTGGCCATGGCATTAAGAGCCTCTAGGAACTGGAAAGGGCTGGTTCGGGGGGGGGGGGGCGGTGGAGCAACCGGGTCTCGCTTTACGCAGATGACCTGCTCTTGTATATTTCAGACCAATCGGAGGGGATGGGGGAAGTAATGCGAATCTTGGAGGAATTTGGCAATTTTCCGGGTTATAAATTGAACATGGGGAAAAGCGAGATGTTTGCGATCCAGGCAAGAGGACAGGAGAAGAGACTGGGATAGCTGCCGCTTAGAATGGTAGAGAAGAGCTTTCGATATCTGGGAATCCAGGTGGCCCGGGAATGAGCAGTACTACACAAGTTAAACCTATCCCGGTTGGTAGAACAAATGGAAGGGGACTTTAAGAGATGGGACATGCTTCCGCTATCACTGGTGGGGAGGGTACAGACCGTGAAAATGACGGTCCTCCCCAGATTTCTGTTTGTCTTTCAGTGCCTCCCCATCTTCAGCCCTAAGGCCTTTTTCAAGCGGGGAACAAGATTATTTCGGGCTTTGTGTGGGCGAGTAAAACCCCGCGAGTGAAGAAAGTATTGCTGGAGCGCAGTCGGGGGGAGGGTGGATTGGCGCTGCCGAACCTCTGCAATTCCCACTGGGCGGCTAATATAACCATGATCAGGAAGTGGATAGTGGGGGAGGGGTCGGTATGGGAGCGGATGGAGGCGGCGTCATGTAGAGACACCAGTTTGGGAGCACCTCTGTCGTTCTAGCCGGCCCGATACACCACAAGTCCGGTGGTAGTGGCTCTGAAGATCTGGGGGCAATGGAGAAGATATAAGAGAGTGGAGGGAGCATCGATTTGGACCCCGATTTATAATAATCACAGGTTTGCACCGGGTGGCTAGATGGGATCTATTTATAGACGGAGGCTTTCTCAGCTTGAAAGTTTTGGAGGATAAATTGGGGATCAGCAGAGCTCACTCCAACCTGAGGACACCTATACTGTGGCCTTTGGAGCCCACCCTGGTACTATGCCTCTTTGATGGCAGAGGCCTCACCAGTGACCCCCATCTCTCAGGATCACGAGCTGTCTCCTCCTTTTGAGGCTGGCAGCACTGACTGCCTCTGCCACCACCTTCCAGATGTTGTTCAGGAGGGCGGGCTTGAGTCTATGACCCACCCTGGGGAAGAGAGTGTCTCTCCTCTCTTCACTGGAGGAGCTGTGGGTCCACCTCAGACTCCTGACCTCGAGGGACATATCTTCTGTGAGTCATCTTCATGGCAGCAGTGAGTGTGTAGTCAGTGGAGCGCTTATAAACAGCTCCCGCTGTCAGGCTCTTTGGCGCTAATTCCGGCCTCAGCGGTTACAACGCCCGCTGGGCTGGGATTTGCTCTCAATTCACACCGGCAGAGCCCAGGCCCATTTACATGTCCTGAATCGCGGGACATATAGCGCCCCCAACAGAAACACGAATCACACGCAATTCAGTCCCATACAGCAGACTTTGGGCGGGATTCTCCGATTGCCGACGCCGAAATCGCATTCGCCGATTGGGCGGAGAATCCCTTTTGACGCTGAAATCGGGGGTGGCGCCTGTTTTCGGATCCTCCACCCTCTCCAAAACAGCATAATCGCTGAGTGCGTCGCACGCCGTTGGGACGGCCTCAGGACGTCACCTGAAGGCCCTCCCTCGATGCTCCGTCCCCAATGGGCTGACTTCCTGACATCATGGATCACTTGTGGTCTGAGGTTTTGTCAACCTCGCATGGCGGCTGTGGACTGTGTCCAGCGCCATGTTGTACGGCGCAACCGCTGCAGGTCGCCACTGTGCGCTTGCGCGGCCACGGACCCGGCAATTCTCCGTCCATACCTGCAGGGAACGTCAGGGGTTTTATGTGGCGTGGCTTCTAGTCTCCCACCGGGTGGAGCAGTTGTGCGGGGGCAGCGCCGACTTTTTGGTCGCAATACAAGACACATGCTCCAGACATAGCCTCAAAATCGGCGAATCCAGCCCCTTGTCTCCCAAATGGAGATGGATGGCCTATAGAAACTGGTTGAGTGTCAAGGACTCGGGAGAGATCGAATTGAGGTGTTTGTTCGGGTGAAATGGAGAGTAGAATTACCTCCACCTGGAAAGGGGGGCTTCAGATCAAGGGTCATTACCTTCAAATGAGCGCTAAGCTGTTCCTGGGTGACGTTAGGTGGCCGTGGGTCACACACAGTGGAAATCTGGAATTTTCTCCCTGCATTTTGTTTTGGGGACTAGATGCCAAATGTCAAGATTTGTCAAGACTGAGATTTTTGGTTAGGTAAGATCATCAACCAATCAGGAAGGCAAACAGAGTTGAGGTAGAGATCAGCCGTGACACAACACAGAATCATAGAATCCCTATAGTGCAGGAGGCGGCCATTTGGCCCTTCGAATTAGCACTCTACCCTTGCCCACTCTCCCCTATCCCCGTAACCTAACCTGCACATCACTAGACACTAAGGGGCAATTTAGCCTAGCCAATCCACCTAACCTGCACATCTTTGGACTGTGGGAGGAACCCAGAGCACCCGGAGGAAACCCACACAGACACGGGGAGAAGGTGCAAACTTCACACAGTCATCCAACGCCAGAATTGAACCCGGATCCCTGGCACTGTGAGACAACAGTGCTAACCACTGTGGCTGAATGGCTCTTCCTGTACCTATGTTACAATCTCGAGAGGCTGAATGGCCCCCTCCTGTTCCTATATAACAGGCTCAAGGGGCTAGAAACATAGAAAATAGCAGCAGGGAAGGGCTTTTCAGGTCATCGAGCTGCTGCACCATTCAATATGATCATGGCTGATTCTCTATCTCAGCACTATACTCCCACGCTCCCCCCATTCACCTTGATGTCTGTAGTGTCTAGAAATCTATCTATTTCTTTCATTCATGATTGGCCTCCACAACCTTCTGTGGTAGAGAATTCCACAGGTTCACGGCCCTCTGAGTGAAGAGGCTTCTCCTCATCTCAGTCCTAAATGGCCGTATCCTGAGACTGTGACCCCTTGTTCTATCTAGACCCTGTTAGAGGAAACAACATCCCTGCATCCAGTCTGTCCAGCCCTGTCAGAATCTAATACGTTTCAATGTGATCCCTCTCATTCTTCTAAACTCCAGTGAATACAGGGCAGGAATTAACCAACAAATCGGGAAGCATGGAGGCTATGGGATGATGCCCTTGAACTGCTCGATCATGCTCCTGCTGCACAAAGTCCTGCATGGTGAATGTTCATGGCAATGTTTACCTTCTGTTTCTCACTGGTCAGTGACAGGCAAGAATTCTGTTCTTCAAACCTCAGAAAATGAGCAGGATAGAGATAGGATTGCTGTGTCATCAAGTCTTCGCCACAGAAACTTTGTGAGAAAGACTTATTATTCATGCACACAGCTCCAAACATCTGGAAAGCATTCAATCTTTAGACGTGCCAGATGCTCAATCACATTTTGTTTGCCAAGATTCTTTTTAAACTGCACTTTTTTTTGTTTAAAACGCCATCTTTTACAGTCTGCACAAAGGCCAGTGCGAGAAGGCAGGCGAATTCCACAGATGTTTGATTGCCCACACATTTCCCAAAACAGACTCGGAGCTTAAAGCAGTAAGGCAGCATGACATTGTTGGGTGGGAGATCGTGGAATCCCATCCATCACCATATTTGGTCAAAGACAAAGGAAAACATATTATGAATGTAGCCCTGGAATGATTCCCTTCTTCAGCTCTCCAGACTGACTGATTATTCTCTGCCTCAGAAACATTGGCACAGCATTCACTTCCAAAAAAACACCGGGTGGTCCCCTTAGGGGGCAGCGACCACAATATGATAGAATTTACCCTGCAGTTTGAGAGGGAGGGGCTAAAATCAGATGTAACGGTTTTACAATTGAATAAAACTACAAAGACATGAGGGAGGAGCTGGCCAGATTTGATTGGAAGGGGAGCCCAGCAGGAATGACAGTGGAACAGCAATGGCTGGAGTTTTGGGGGGTTATTCGGGAGGCACAACAGAAATTTATCCCAAGGAGGAGGAAACAGACTAGGGGGGGGGGGGGGCATCCGTGGCTGATGAGGGAAGTCAGGAACAGCATAGAAGCAAAAGAAAAAGCATACAAAGTGGCGAGGATTAGTAAGAAACCAAAGGATTGGGAAGCCTTTAAAAGCGAACAGAGGACAACTAAAAAAGCAATAAGGGGGGAGAAGATGGAATAGGAGTGCAAGCTAGCTAGTAATTAAAAAGAAGATAGGAAAAGTTTTTTTCAATATATAAAAGGTAAGAGAAAGGCAAGAATGGACATTGGACCACTGGAAAATGAGGCTGGAGAAGTAGTAATAGGAAACAAAGGAATGGCAGAGGAACTGAATAGTTACTTTGCATCAGCCTTCAAGGTGGAAGACACCAGTGGGATGCCAGAGCTCCAGGAGAACCAGGTGGCAGAGGTGAAGATTCTGGGGAAACTGAAAGGTCTGAAGGTGGTTAAGTCACCTGGACCGGATGGACTACATCCCAGGGTCCTAAAAGGGATAGCTGAGGAGATTGTGGAGGCATTGGTGGTGATCTTTCAGGAATCACCGGAGGCAGAGAGGGTCCCAGAGGACTGGAAAATGGCTAATGTAACACCACTGTTTAAGAAGGAAGCGAGGCAGAAGATGGAAAATTATAGGCCGGTTAGCCTGACTTCGGTCTTTGGTGAGATTTTAGAGTCCATTATTAAAGATGAGATCGCAGAGAACTTGGAAGTGCATGGTAAAATAGGACTGAGTCAGCACGCCTTCGTCAAGGGAAGGTCATGTCTGACAAATCTGTTAGAGTTCTTTGAGTAAGTTAGACAAAGGAGAACCAGTGGACGTGATTTATTTAGATTTCCAGAAGGCCTTTGACAAGGTGCCATATAGGAGGCTGTTGAATAAGTTAAGAGCCCATGGTGTTAAGGGTAAGATCCTGGCATGGATAGGGGATTGGCTGACAGGCAGAAGACAGAGAGTGGGGATAATGGGGTATTTTTCAGGGTGGCAGCCGGTGACTAGTAGTGTGCCTCAGGGGTTTGTGCTGGGACCACAACTTTTCACAATATACATTAATGATCTGGAGGAAGGAACTGAAGGCACGGTAGCTAAGTTTGCAGATGATACAAAGATCTGTAGAGTGACAGGTAGTATTAAGAAAGCAGGCGGGCTGCAGAAGGATTTGGATAGGTTAGGAGAGTGGGGAAGAAGTGGCAGATGGAATACAATGTGGAAAAGTGTGAGATTATGTACTTTGCTAGGAAGAATGGAGGCATAGACAATTTTCTAAATGGAAAAAGGCTTCAAAAATCAGAAGCACAAAAGGACTTAGGAGTCCTAGTTCAAAATTCTTCTTAAGGTTAAAAGTGCAGGTTCAGTCTGTAGTTAGGAAGACAAATGCAATGTTCGCATTCATGTCGAGAGGGCAAGAATACAAGACCAGGGATGTACTTCTGAGGCTGTATACAGCTCTGGTCAGACCCCATTTGGAGTATTGTGAGCAGTTTTGGGCCCCGTATCTAAGGAAGGATATGCTGGCCTTGGAGACGGTCCAGAAGAGGTTCACAAGAATGATCCCTGGAAGGAAGAGCTTGTCGTATGAGGAACGGTTGAGGACTCTGGGTCTGTACTCGTTGGAGTTTAGAAGGATGAGAGGGGATCTTATTCAAACTTACAGGATACTGAAATGCCTTGATAGAATGGATGTGGAGAAGATGTTTCCACTAGTAGGAAAAACTAGAACACCAGGTCACAGCCTCAGACTGAAGGGATGATCCATTAAAATTGAGATGATGAGGAATTTCTTCAGCCAGGTGGTAAATCTTTTTTATTAGAATCCCTACAGTTCAGGAAGAGGCTATTCGGCCCATCGAGTCTGCACCGACCCTCTGAAAGAGCACCCTACACAGGCCCGCAATCCCACCTAGGGGCAATTTAGCATGGCCAATCCACCTAACCTGCATATCTTTGGACTGTGGGAGGAAACCGGAGCACCCGGAGGAAACCCATGCAGACACAGGAAGAATGTGTAAACTCCTCACAGTCACCTGAGATCAGAATCAAACCCAGGTTCCTGGCGCTGTGAGGCAGCAATGCTAACCACTGTGCCACCCTGCTGCCCCAGAACCTGTGGAACTCTTTGCTGCAGAAGGCTATGGAGGCCAAATCACTGAGTGTCTTTAAGACAGAGATAGATGGGTTCTTGATTATTATTATAATAATCTTTATTGTCACAAGTAGGCTTATATTAACACTGCAATGACGTTGTTGTGAAAATCCCCTAGTCGCCACATTACGGCGCTTGTGCGGGTACACGAAGGGAGAATTCAGAATGTCCAAATTATCCAACAGCACGTCTTTCAGGACTTGTGGGAGGAAACCGGACCACCTGGAGGAAACATATGCAGACACGGGGAGAACGTGCAGTTCCTCACAGACAGTGACCCAAGCCAGGAATCGAACCTGGGACCCTAGCGCTGTGAAGCAACAGTGCTAATAAGTGGATCAGGGGTTATGAGGAGAAGGCAGGAGAATGGGGATGAGAAACACCTGAGCCATAATTGTATGGTGGAGCAGACTCGATGGGCCGAACGGCCTAATTCTGCTCCTATATCTTAAGGTCTTATGGGTGCAATTTAACGAGTAGAAATCAGAGTGCATTTTGGGCGCGTATAGCAGCAGCTGCAGTGCCGAGAACAACCCCACTATCTAACGGAACTCTGCTATATTTTTTGGCCTCAGTCAGGAACACCCTACCGAGGCTGCACTTACCTAATTTCCTGCAATGATGGACGTTTTTATTGCCACCCAAGTTTTTGACACCCCTCCACCCCCCGCTCCTCCACTGCAGCCTCCAGGCTCCCCCATTGCCCCAACTTGCCCCTTAGGTGATCTTAGAGCCCTCCCCCCACCCCAAAGACGTCAATGGAACAAGAGAAAAACAAAATAAACTCTTTATAAATGTTTTTTTTTTAAATTTAGAGTACCCAATTCATTTTCCAATTGACGGACAATTTAGCATGGCCATTCCACCTAGCCTGCACATCTTTGGGTTGTGGGGGCGAAACCCACGCAAACACGGGGAGAATGTGCAAACTCCACACGGACAGTGATGCAGAGCCAGGATCGAACCTTAGACCTCGGCGCCGTGAGGCAGCAGGCTAACCCACTGCGCCACCGTGCTACCCTTAAAATCTTTATAAATGTCGACTGGAGAAACTCTCAACACCTAGAGAAAGTCAAAAGAAGATGTTTGGGTTAATGCAGAGTGGGCCAGCTAAACAGGTTCCGGGACAGCAGGGTGGCACAGTGGTTACCCACTTCATCCAGAGTCCCAGCCACGAGGAACAACAGTAACAATGGAAGATGGCAGGCAGGGCACGAGGAACGGGGTCCCAAATCGCTCCAGATCCCAAACCCAGGGTTAAATCGGACCACCCAGCTCTAAAACCCACCACCCCTCCTGACTGAACGTGGAGTTTAGAACCATGTCAAAGATCAGAGCTACTTGGACCTCGATCAGAATTCAGTGAGAAGGTTTCAGAAAATGAATCAAATAACCTGTGACACACTGACACAGCTCGGGAGCAAATGTTAAACCTTCAGGACAGTGTACACACAAGTCCTAATCATGTCAATATTTAGCAAACCAAATTCTGCCTGCTCAGATTATCAAAGTCAAATCCAATCTGTGTCCCCTGTCTGCTGTTGAAACTCCCATCCATGACTTTCTTTCCACTAGATTCGCCTATTACAATGCACTCCTGGTTTGCTCTCCCATATTCTATAAACTAGAGGTTGTCGAAAGCTCTGCTGCCCATGCCTTAATTCAGAGCAAAGTCCCGTTTCTGTATCACCCACTGTGCTCTCTGACCTACAATGGCTCCTGGTCAAGAAATGTCTTGATTTTAAAATTCTCCATCCTTTTTTGCAAATCATCCATCCCTCACCCCACTCTTCCCAATTGCTGTAAACCTCCTCCAGCCACTCTGAGATAGACACACTCCTCTAATTCTGGTCTCTTGTGAGTCGCCAATTTTATTGCGCTGCCTATGGTTCAGCTTCCTGGGCCCGAAGCTCCGGAATTCTCTCCCTACATCTCTTGACCACACTTTCCCCTTTGAGACACTGCTTGAAGCTGACCCATTTGGATCGACCCGATCCAGGGGTGTGCAGGTTAGGTGGATTGGCCATGCTGAATTGCCCCTTAGTGTCCAGGGATGTGCAGGTTAGGTGGATTGGCCATGCTGATTTGCCCCTTAGTGTCCAGGGATGTGCAGATTAGGTGGATTGGCCATGCTGAATTGCCCCTTAGTGTCCAGGGATGTGCAGGTTAGGTGGATTGGCCGTGCTGAATTGCCCCTTAGTGTCCAGGGATGTGCAGGTTAGGTGGATTGGCCATGCTGAATTGCCCCTTAGTGTCCAGGGATGTGCAGATTAGGTGGATTGGCCATGCTGAATTGCCCCTTAGTGTCCAGGGATGTGCAGGTTAGGTGGATTGGCCATGCTGAATTGCCCCTTAGTGTCCAGGGATGTGCAGGTTAGGTGGATTGGCCATGCTGAATTGCCCCTTAGTGTCCAGGGATGTGCAGGTTAGGTGGATTGGCCATGCTGAATTGCCCCTTAGTGTCCAGGGATGTGCAGGTAAGGTGGATTGGCCATGCTGAATTGCCCCTTAGTGTCCAGGGATGTGCAGGTTAGGTGGGATTACAGGGATAGTGTGGGGGAGTGGGCCTAGGTAGAATGCTCTTTCAGAGAGTCAGTGCAAGCTCGATGGGCTGAATGTCCTCCTTCGGCACTGCTATGGGTTAATTTCAGTCATATGACCAAATATCTCCTTATGTGACTTAGAGCCATATTTAGCTTTATAATGGTCCTTGAAGCACCTTTGGATGCTTCATTACATTAAGGGTGCTATATAAATATAAAATGTCACTGGTAATATACAACTAGCACCTAACTGTTTTTATTCAGTAATGGGATTCGAACATCACTGGCATTTATTGCCCATTCCTAATTGCCCTTGAGAAGGTGGTGGTGAGCTGCCTTCTTGAACTGCTGCAGTTTATGTGGTGTAGGAACATTCCGTGTGCTGTTTGTCAGGCAGGTCCAGGATTTTGACCCAGTAACAGTGAAGGAACGGCGATATATTTACAAGTCAGGTGGTAAGTGGGTTGGAGGAGAACCTCCACAGAGGTTCCCATGTGCCCTAGTCCTGGTAGAGATCGTGTACCTGGGAACATCACCACATAGAGGTTCCCCTCCAAGTCAATCACCATCCTGACTTTGAAATATATCGCCTTTCCTTTACTGTCGCTGGGGCAACATCCTAGAATTCCCTCCCTAACAGCAGTGTGGGTGCACCGTCACCACATGGAGAACAAAGACCAATACAGCACAGGACCAGGCCCTTCAGCCCTCCAAGCCTGTACCAGTCATGATACCACCCTTGGCCAAAACCCTCAGCGCTTCCTTGTGCCGTTTCCCTCTATACCCATCCTATCCATGTGTTTGTCAAGATGCCTTTTGAACGCCCTTAATGCTGAAGTGGCACTGACTAAATGACCTCTTACTGTAACCAAAGTTTCTTTGATTCTATCTACCAGGAAACAGAAACTGTCCACGAAGCAAAGCTACCTTCTTGTCACAGAATATGGAAAGTAATTCAATATTTGTCACCTCACCCCAATGTGTTGAATCCACAATCCCTGGCTCCGGAGGCCAGCGCCTTATCCATTAGGCCACTGGGACTGCACGACTGAAGAAGACACTTCACCACCAGCTTCTGAAGGGCAATTAGGGATGGGGAATAAATGCTGGCCTAACCAGTGACACCCACATCCCGTAAATGAATTAAAAGAACACAGCTGCTACTGTGCATCGGTGGTAGAGGGAGTGGCTGTTTTAGGTGGTGAATGAGGTGCTAATCAAGTCACTCCGAGAGAGAGAGAGAGAGAGGGGGGAACTATGAGAAATGATGATGTTGAAATCAAGGCATAATGTTAGAAATGCTGTATAAAGAGCACATCAAACCCAAAGTTCAACTAAACTTACTTATCTCAGTTTGAATCCATACACTGAAAGCTATTCAAATGACCTTTGGTAAAGTCAATGTGAAGCGTTAATAAACAGGAGTTCTCCCCCACACAGTGTCCTGGTCAATATTTAGCCCTCAAACACCCGCCATTTTGCAGGGGATCAAATAAAATACCTCGCGGTGCCCAATGTTGAAAAGAGGTTTTAGCTCAGTTGAGGCGTTGTCAGCTAATTCCAGAGAAATGTACCGGCAGCCTCGCCAACAACCTTTAAAGAGATCAACAATCTAAGTGTCTCCTTACCCGTATGTGGAGCCGGGATGCTCCCAAACCTGCGTTTAAAATCACACTCTTCAAAGCCATTCTTTGATCATTCACCACATTGACTTTTGTGGGATCGTGTTCTGCACAAATGTCTTTTCTACATTACAGTGAACGCACCGCCTAATACTTTGTTGGCTATAAAGTGCTTTGGGCGTGAAGTCAGGAAAGGCGCTATAGAAATTCAAGTTCCCTGGCTAAAAGCTTGGTCAGCTCTTCACTTGTACGAATACAATGTCCAATTCTGGTCTACTCACATGATATCGTGGTTGATGTTGAGATTTGGAAAGATTGCCAAGGGACAGAAGATTAATGGATCTTAGTTATCCAGATAGACTCAAAGAGCTGGGGCTGCACAGCTTAAACAGGGATAGGGCGCGATCTAACAGAAAGGTTTTGAATGGTGGGATCTACCAGTCACGTTGCGCCCAAAAAGCAGCGCAAGCGCAGCATAATGTGACCAGTAGTTGCCGGGAGATCCCACTTCTGGGATCTAGCCGGCTCGCCACACCTTGCGCGATCTCACACGACCTCGGGTGACGTCGCAAATGTGAATCCTGCACATTGTGGACGGGATCACTTTATGGTAAATTAGTACATTAAAATGAGACAGCTAATCTCAGTCGAACATGCATTCCCGAGATCTAACTAAGGTGTGGGATCGAACTCCCTCGCCTTGGAGACCTCGGGCGAGAGCCGTTCAGTGCTGGTCTCCACAAATAGGGGCAAGACGGAAAGGGTCTCCCAGGGGATCGGAGGCCCTGAGGTGCAAGCCCTCTGGGCAGGGTTGCACGCTGGCACTTCTGGTGCCACCTGGATGCCAGCCTGGAACTGCCAAGGTGCCCAAGTGCCACTAGCAGGGTAACATCCAGGGTGCCAGGCGGGCAATGCAAAGGTGTCAGCTGTCATTTTTTGAGCGGCAGTGAATGGGTCAGGGTGTGCCCTGCGCGGGTGTGGGAGGGTGAAGAGCGCCCATTAAAATGGCTTCTCGATCTCTCCCTGCTTTGAGGAGTTCCTGCAAGCGGAGCTCATCGGTGCAGAAAACGGGGTTGAGTGTGGCCTTATCGGGTAGTTCCCCGCTGAGGCCCCAATCTACCCGGATAGGCATTAGATAGCGGGGTGTTTCTTGGCGCTCCGAGCACCATGCAACGCCCAACTATTCGGGCCACCCCCTCCCCGGGGGTTTCCTGGCTGCCGCACGGCACAAGCTTGTGGGGAATTTAGGGGTGCTTTGGAATCGGCCGCGGGTGGGGTCCACCCTGTCCATGTGGGTACCGCACAGTCGGGAACGTAGGCCTGGGCGTTGCGGGAGGCTACATCTAGGGAGTGCTCATGTTTCCGTGCCTCTTTAAGCCCTAGCATGTCGTTTTCCAGCAGTCGCTGGCGGATTTTAGAGGACAGCATGCCCGCAACAAAAGCATCCCATATTTAGAGTTCGGTGTGGTCATTGGCTGAGACTTGTGGACAGTTACAGTTTCTACCTAACACCAACGATGTGCGGTAAAAATCGTCCAGTGATTCCCCTGGGATCTACCGTCTGGTAACTAAAAGATGCCGAGCGTATACCTGATTCACAGAGCGGACGTAGTGCTCTTTTAACAAAGTCATTGCGTCCTCGAAACCGTCCGCATCTTCGATAAGCGTGTAGATTTCTGGGCTCAACCTTGAGTGGAGGACTTGCACTTTCTGTTCCTCCTTGGGGGTAGGTGGGGCAGTCCTGATGTACCCGTTGAAACATGCCAGCCAATGTTTAAAAGTTGCTGTTGCATTTGCCGCGTGGGGGTTGATTTGTAGACACTCTGGCTTGATGCGGAGAGCAACCATTCTTCAATTTTGTTCATTAAATTGATGCACAATCAATCACTACTGAAGCGGGATTGTAGTCCAATTGAAGGCTTTAATGAACAAGTAGTTACCCCAGCAGCTCCGGTACTGAATGACTGCTGCGGGTGAAACACAGACTCTTATGCTCCGCCTGCTGGGCGGTACCAGCAGGCAGGTTCTACCACTCATACTACAGTATAAGGTACATCCCACCTAGGTACTGCAATACCCCTAATATAGCCGACCACAGAGGGGATGTCAGCGACACCCCAGCAGGTCCATAACTGATTGGAGGAGTCACAGAGCGCAAGAGATAGCACCATCAATGCGTGGTGCCGATGTCAACACTGCTAGGGTGACGACCTCAGTGGAGGGCCTGCTACACGACATCAGCATGAGTGGAGGTGTCCAAGATGTGGCGCAGTCGGTGACGGCCATGGCTGATGGCCTCGGTAGGCAGTCCGACACGCTGAGGGACGTGTCCCAGTCGCATTGCCGAGGCCCTCTAGAGCATGTCCCAGTCACTGAGAAGCATCGAGAGGCTTCCACGCCATGGTGCAGACACTGGGACGCCGCTAGGGCTGGCAGAGCCAGATGATGCAGTGGCAGCCGGAGCTCAATCCAGCTGCCCCTTCATCCCGAGGTGAACCCCAGGACCCTATGGGCACTGACCAGGAGGAGGGATGCTGAATGCCAACCCGGAGCCAGCTTATGGATGGCGATTACCAGTTCCCCCCCCCCCCGGCACTGCTGACAAGGGCGGGTCTCGGAGTCAGCCCCCAGAACAGGGTGGCACAGTGAGGCATGTGCCGCCGGCAGTCCCAGGATCCCCAGAGGACGCCCGCCAGGGGCATCGAAGGCCACAGGACGTGGTAAGCAGCAGGCTGCCTCCACTTTTGATGAGCAGCCTGGGGACACACCGAGATGCAGGTGTGTAGAGTACAGCAGGTCAAGTGGTATGGGCGGGATTCCCCCCTGGGCCCACCAGGTGCAGATGATGGGTGTGAGCGAGCACTCCGCAGACAGGCAGGGGCCAGACTATGGTAGAGATTGGGGAGCACCGCCGCTCAGCTCTCTGCGGATTATCATCACCCCCCTATCTCGACAGTGCCGACAAAGTCCCAGCACCTTGGGGTCATGTCACATGATACATGGCCCACGCTTACCCACGGGAATCCACTTGGGAGCAGTGAAGTGCACACTTAACTACGATTGCCAATTCCCTATTAGCAATAGCCTTCAGCCAGTGATCAGTTATGGGTGGTCGGTGGGGCAGACAGGCAGGGACTGGGTTTGCCCCGGTAACAGGTACACAGGATCCGGGGGATCCAGTTGTTGAGAAACTCCCCTTCCCCCCCAGCCCAGGGGCTGTGACCCCCACCACTGGCGGCTCATGCCCTCCACCCTCCCCCCCCCCCCCCACTTCCCCGAGGCATGTGTGTAAAGTGTTGTTTGTTTGAACATGGCTGATTGCAGAGCTGCATGGCTTTCCACAGTGTGAGCAAGAATAAATTGTCTGCTGCTGTTCGGTATGCCAGGTGTGTGCATCATGGGGGGTGGCAGGAAATTCAGGACTTCCATGTCCGGGGGGGCTGGGCAGGGAATTGGTGCTCAGCCCACAGAGCGGGCAAAAGTGCCAGAGGCGCCATATTTCTCGGGTGCAACGTTTTTTAATGTTGTTCATATGTGTCCCCAACTACCCCTCCCCACCCTTCCCCACCCCTGCCAATCACATCCCCCATCCCTTCCCCACCTTACCACCCTAACCCACATTCACCCCAGTGCCCCCTCAGTGATCCTCGACCTGCTTAGCATTCCGCCCTCCACCGCTGCATCTAGATGTGTCTCCAGGATGCACATCAGAGGTGGAGACAGCCTGCTGCTTAACACGTCCCGTGGCCTTCGATGCCCCTGGTGGGCACCCCCGGGGGCCCTGAGGCCGGAGGGTCCGGCCCACTAGCCTCGCCGTGACACCTTGTGCCGAGTGCAGACTCCGTGATGCGCCATTGAAATGGGGGTGGAACTCAGAGGAGCTCGTGGCCGCCATCGCCACTCCGTTGGGTGGCTCTGAACTGGTACCCAGCGCCACCTCATCCCGATTGGTGCCCATAGGGCCCAGGGAGTCATCGCGGGATGGAGGGGCAGCTGGGTTGCGCCCTGGCTGCCCCTGCACCATCTGGCTCTGCCAGCTCTGGCGACTCCCCGATGTCTGCACCATGGTGTTGACGCCCTCGGCGATATATGGGAGTACGGCGATATACAGAAATACAGCTGGGTGGAGAGTGTAGATATAGGACTGGGTGGGGAGGGTAGATATAGGGCTGGGTGGAGAGTGTAGATGTAGGGCTGGGTGGGGAGGGTAGATATAGGACTCGGTGGGGAGGGTAGATATAGGACTGGGTGGGGAGGGTAGATATAGGACTGGGTGGGGAGGGTAGATATAGGGCTGGGTGGGGAGTGTAGATATAGGGCTGGGTGGGGAGGGTAGACATAGGGCTGGGTGGAGAGTGTAGATGTAGGGCTGGGTGGGGAGGGTAGATATAGGGCTGGGTGGGGAGGGTAGATATAGGGCTGGGTGGGGAGGGTAGATATAGGACTGGGTGGGGAGGGTAGATATAGGACTGGGTGGGGAGGGTAGATATAGGGCTGGGTGGGGAGGGTAGATATAGGGCTGGGTGGGGAGGGTAGATATAGGGCTGGGTGGGGAGTGTAGATATAGGGCTGGGTGGGGAGGGTAGATATAGGACTGGGTGGGGAGGGTAGATATAGGGCTGGGTGGGGAGGGTAGATATAGGGCTGGGTGGGGAGAGTAGATATAGGACTGGGTGGGGAGAGTAGATATAGGGCTGGGTGGGGAGGGTAGATATAGGACTGGGTGGGGAGAGTAGATATAGGACTGGGTGGGGAGTGTAGATATAGGGCTGGGTGGGGAGGGTAGATATAGGGCTGGGTGGGGTGTGTAGATATAGGGCTGGGTGGGGAGGGTAGATATAGGACTGGGTGGGGAGGGTAGATATAGGGCTGGGTGGGGAGTGTAGATATAGGGCTGGGTGGGGAGGGTAGATATAGGACTGGGTGGGGAGGGTAGATATAGGGCTGGGTGGGGAGGGTAGATATAGGGCTGGGTGGGGAGAGTAGATATAGGACTGGGTGGGGAGAGTAGATATAGGGCTGGGTGGGGAGGGTAGATATAGGACTGGGTGGGGAGAGTAGATATAGGACTGGGTGGGGAGTGTAGATATAGGGCTGGGTGGGGAGGGTAGATATAGGGCTGGGTGGGGTGTGTAGATATAGGGCTGGGTGGGGAGGGTAGATATAGGGCTGGGTGGGGAGTGTAGATATAGGGCTGGGTGGGGAGGGTAGATGTAGGGCTGGGTGGGGAGTGTAGATATAGGACTGGGTGGGGAGTGTAGATATAGGACTGGGTGGAGAGTGTAGATATAGGGCTGGGTGGGGAGGGTAGATATAGGACTGGGTGGAGAGTGTAGATATAGGGCTGGGTGGGGAGGGTAGATATAAGACTGGGTGGGGACGGTAGATATAGGGCTGGGTGGGGAGGGTAGATATAGGGCTGGGTGGGGAATGTAGATATAGGGCTGGGTAGAGAGTGTAGATATAGGGCTGGGTGGGGAGGGTAGATATCAGGCTGGGTGGGGAGGGTAGATATAGGACTGGGTGCGGAGGGTAGATATAGGGCTGGGTGGGGAGGGTTGATATAGGACTGGGTGGAGAGGGTAGATATAGGGCTGGTTGAGGAGGGTAGATATAGGACTGGGTGGGGAGAGTAGATATGGGGCTGGGTGGGGAGGGTAGATATAGGACTGGGTGGGGAGAGTAGATATGGGGCTGGGTGGGGAGGGTAGATATAGGGCTGGGTGGGGAGGGTAGATATAGGACTGGGTGGGGAGAGTAGATATGGGGCTGGGTGGGGAGGGTAGATATAGGACTGGGTGGAGAGGGTAGATATGGGGCTGGTTGGGGAGGGTAAATATAGGGCTGGTTGGGGAGGGCAAATATAGGACTGGGTGTGGAGGGTAGATATAGGACTGGGTGAACAAAGAACAAAGAACAAATAAATGTACAGCACAGGAACAGGCCCTTCAGCCCTCCAAGCCCGTGCCGACCATACTGCCCGACTAAACTACAATCTTCTACACTTCCTGGGTCCGTATCCTTCTATTCCCATCCTATTCATATATTTGTCAAGATGCCCCTTGAATGTCCCTATCGTCCCTGCTTCCATTACCTCCTCCGGTAGTGAGTTCCAGGCACCCACTACCCTCTGCGTAAAAAACTTGCCTCGTACATCTACTCTAAACTTTGCCCCTCTCAGCTTAAACCTATGCCCCCTAGTAATTGACCCCTCTACCCTGGGGAAAAGCCTCTGACTATCCACTCTGTCTATGCCCTTCATAATTTTGTATACCTCTATCAGGTCGCCCCTCAACCTCCTTCGTTCCAGTGAGAACAAACCGAGTTTATTCAATCGCTCCTCATAGCTTATGCCCTCCATACCAGGCAACATTCTGGTAAATCTCTTCTGCACCCTCTCTAAAGCCGCCACATCCTTCTGGTAGTGTGGCGACCAGAATTGAACACTATACTCCAAGTGTGGCCTAACTAAGGTTCTATACAGCTGCAACATGACTTGCCAATTCTTATACTCAATGCCCCGGCCAATGAAGGCAAGCATGCCGTATGCCTTCTTGACTACCTTCTCCACCTGTGTTGCCCCTTTCAATGACCTGTGGACCTGTACTCCTAGATCTCTTTGACTTTCAATACTCTTGAGGGTTCTACCATTCACTGTATATTCCCTACCTGCATTAGCCCTTCCAAAATGCATTACCTCACATTTGTCCGGATTAAACTCCATCTGCCATCTCTCCGCCCAAGTCTCCAGACAATCTAAATCCTGCTGTATCCTCAGACAGTCCTCATCGCTATCCGCAATTCCACCAACCTTTGTGTCGTCTGCAAACTTACTAATCAGACCAGTTACATTTTCCTCCAAATCATTTATATATGGGTGGGGAGGGTAGACATAGGGCTGGGTGGTACACCGGTTGCTGGTGACGGGGTTCTATCTTCCCGCTGTTTGTCAATGGAATTTCCCATTGAAGTCACCCCACAGCACCTGGAAACCTGCAGGTGGGAGGCGTTGCCAGCGGGAAAGGAGATCCCAAAGCTGGAGAATTCCAGTCATTTGTGATGCACATTGTGACATGACAGTTGTGAGGGACAGGCTGCAGAAACTAACTGTTCCCATTCTCTCTGCTATCCATTCATATGTTTGTGAAACTCATTCGTTGGAATTCCAGATTCAATGCCAGGCCTGAAGGGGCTGAATTTCATAGCTAGAGATGATCGACATTGTCAGGTCAATGAACGTGGGGGGTGGGGCAGGGGGTATAAACAAAGGATCCCATGGTATCTGGACAGGACATGGGAGAAAGAGGAGTGTGAGCAGGAGAGAACAATCGTCACATTGAGGAAGAACTTTCCAACACTTTGCAGTCAGTGAAGCGCTTTTGATTAGTCTCATGTTTGTATCCAGTAAACATGGCAGCTAATTTGTGCATAGCAAGCTCCCAAAACCAGCGATCAGCTAAATGATTAAAGGTTTGGTGAGGGGAGAGAGGTTGGGAGGTGCTGGAGGGGGTTGGGGGGCTGAAAGCGGGTTGTGAGGGGCTGGAAGGGGTTGGGAGAGGCTGGAGGGGGTTGAGAGGGGCTGGAGGAGGTTGCAAGGGGCTGGAGGAGGTTGCGAGGGGATGGAGGGGGTGGGGATGGAGGGGGTTGGGATGGAGGAGGTTGGGATGGAAGGGGTTGGGAGGGGATGGAGGGTGTTGGGAGGGGGTTGGGAGGGGACGGAGGGGGTTGGGAGGGGACAAGAGGGGGTTGGGATGTGGTGGAGAGGGTTGGGAGGGGATGGATGGGATTGAGAGGGGCTGGGAGGGGATGTAGATGATTGGGAGGGGATGGAGGGGTTTGGGAGGGGATGGTGAGGGGATGGAGGAGGTTGGGAGGGGATGGGGAGGGGGTGGATGGGTTGGGAGGGGATGGAGGGGGTTGGGAGGGGATGGAGGAGGTTGGGATGGGATGTAGGTGATTGGGTGGGGATGGAGGGGGTTGAGAGGGGATGTAGATGATTGGGAGGGGATGGAGGGGGTTGGGAGGGGATGGAGGGGGTTGGGAGGATATGGAGGGGGAGGGGATGGAGGGGGTTGGGAGGGGCTGGAGGAGGTTGCGAGAGGATGGAGGGGGTTGGGATGGAGGAGGTTGGGAGGGGGGTTGGGAGGGGATGGAGTGGGTTGGGAGGGACGGAGGGGGTTGGGAGGGGATGTAGGGGGTTGGGTGGGAATGGGGAGTGGATGGAGGGAATGGGGAGTGGATGGAGGGAATGGGGAGTGGATGGAGGGAATGGGGAGTGGATGGAGGGAATGGGGAGTGGATGGAGGGGGTTGGGAGGGGGTGGAGAGGGGATGGAGGGGGTTGGGAGGGGATAGGGAGTGGATGGAGGGGGTTGGGAGGGGCTGGGAGGGGATGGAGGGGTTGGAGGGGTCAGAGGTGGGTCCGGAGGAGTCGCAAGGGATGGAGGAGGTTGCGAGGGGATGTAGGGGATTGGGAGGTGATGTAGGGGATTGGGAGGGGACGGAAGGGGTTGGGAGGGGACGGAAGGGGCTGGGTGGGGACGAAAGGGGCTGGGTGGGGGCGGAAGGGGTTGGGTGGGGGCAGAAGGGGCTGGGTGTGGGCAGAAGGGGCTGGGTGGGGGCGGAAGGGTTGGGTGGGGGCGGAAGGGTTTCAGAGGGGACGGAAGGGGCCGGGTGGGGGCGGAAGGGGCTGGGTGAGGACGGAAGGGGCTGGGTGAGGACGGAAGGGGCTGGGTGAGGATGGAAGGGGCTGGGGGGGGGGGACGGAAGGGGCTGGGTGGGGACGGAAGGGGCTGGCTGAGGACAGAAGGGGCTGGGGGGGGGGGGGCGGAAGGGCCTGGGTGGGGACGGAAGGGGTTGGGTGGGGACGGGAGGGGTTCGGAGGGGACTGGGTGGGGCCAGAAGGGGCTGGGTGGGGGCGGATGGGGTTTGGAGGGGACGGAAGGGGCTGGGTGGGGGCGGAAGGGGCTGGGTGGGGGCGGAAGGGTTTCGGAGGGGACGGAAGGGGCCGGGTGGGGGCGGAAGGGGCTGGGTGAGGACGGAAGGGGCTGGGTGAGGACGGAAGGGGCTGGGTGAGGACGGAAGGGGCTGGGTGAGGACGGAAGGGGCTGGGGAGGGGGCGGAAGGGGCTGGGTGGGGACGGAAGGGGTTTGGAGGGGACGGAAGTGGCTGGGTGGGGACGGAAGGGGCTCGGTGGGGGCGGGAGGGGTTCGGAGGGGACTGGGTGGGACCTGAAGGGGCTGGGTGGGGCGGAAGGGGTTTGGAGGGGACGGAAGGGGCTGGGTGAGGGCGGAAGGCGTTCGGAGGGGACGGAAGGGGTTGGGAGCGGACAGGTGGAGGAGGCTGGAAGGGGTTGGAGGAGGTTGGGGGGGTGGAGGAGGTTGGGAGGTGGTGGAGGAGGTTGGGAGGGGGTGGAGGAGGCTGGAAGGGGTTGGAGGAGGCTGGGGGTGTGGAGGAAGTTGGGGGGGTGGAGGAGGTTGGGAGGGGGTGGAGGAGGTTGGGAGGGGGTGGAGGAGGTTGGGAGGGGGTGGAGGTGGTTGGGAGGGTGGAGGGTATTGGGAGGGGGTGGAGGTGGTTGGGAGGGGGTGGAGGATGTTGGGGGGGTGGAGGGTATTGGGAGGGGGTGGAGGAGGTTGGGAGGGGGTGGAGGAAGTTGGGGGGTGGAGGGTATTGGGAGGGGATGGAGGAGGTTGGGAGGGGGTGGAGGATGTTGGGGGGGGTGGAGGGTATTGGGAGGGGGTGGAGGAGGTTGGGAGGGGGTGGAGGAAGTTGGGGGGGTGGAGGGTATTGGGAGGGGGTGGAGGTGGTTGGGAGGGGGTGGAGGAAGTTGGGAGGGGGTGGAGGGTATTGGGAGGGGGTGGAGGAGGTTGGGAGGGGGTGGAGGAAGTTGGGGGGGGGTGGAGGGTATTGGGAGGGGGTGGAGGAGGTTGGGAGGGGGTGAGGAGGTTGGGAGGGGGTGGAGGGTATTGGGAGGGGGTGGAGGAGGTTGAGAGGGGGTGGAGGAAGTTGGGGGGGTGGAGGGCTTTGGGAGGGGGTGGAGGAGGTTGGGAGGGGGTGAGGAGGTTGGGAGGTGGTCAAGGAGGTTGGGAGGGAGTTGTGGTGAACGTATTTCCTCTACAATTCACCACTGTATTGTGTTGTATTGTGTTGATGCCCTTGTGGGCTCTGCCTGTGGTGGTATCTTCAAAGCCGCCTGACACAGGCGACCGATGGGGTCCGCCATCTTGGGACCACCCCACTACCACGCCAGCTACCTGCAGCTTGGCACTGTCACTCCCGACCGGTCATGGCCCAAGCACCTCAAGAATTCCATGATGACCGTCCGGGTCAATGGGCACGAAACGTCCTGTCTGTTTGACTCTGAGAGCACAGAGAGCTTCATACATCCAGACACGGTAAGGCGCTGTTCCCTCCAGTTTTCCCCCGCATCCCAAACAATCTCCCTTGCTTCTGGATCACATTCAGTGCAGATCCGGTGGTACTGTGTCGCAAACCTCGCGATACAGGGTGCCGAGTACACCGATTTCAAACTCTATGTCCTCCCCCATCTCTGCGCTCCTCTCCTGTTAGGACTGGATTTCCAGTGCAACCTCAGAAGCCTAACCCTGAAGTTCGGTGGACCCCTACCCCCTTTCACCGTATGTAGCCTCGCGACCCTTAACGTCGCCCCCCCCTCCCCCTCGCTCTTCGCAAACCTCACCTCCGACTGTAAACCCGTCGCCACCAGGAGCAGGCGGTACAGTGCCCAGGACAGGACTTTTATCAAGTCGGAGGTCCAGCGGCTCTTGAGGGAGGGGATCACCGAGGCCAGTAATAGCACTTGGAGAGCCCAAGTGGTGGTCATCAGGACCGGGGAAAAGAACCGGATGGTTGTAGACTACAGCCAGACCATAAATCATTACACGCAACTCGATGCATACCCCCTTCCCCGCATAGCGGACATGGTGAATCAGATTGCACACTACCGGGTTTTCTCCACGGTAGATCTGAAGTCCGCATACCACCAGCTTCCGATCCGTCCAGAAGACCGCCACTCACTGCCTTTGAGGCAGATGGCCGCCTCTTCCACTTCCTCAGGGTCCCCTTCGGCATCACCAATGGGGTCTCGGTATTCCAAAGAACGATGGACCGAATGGTTGACCAGTACGGGCTGCGGGCCACGTTCCCGTACTTGGATAACGTCACCATTTGAGGCGATCAGCAGGACCACGACGGTAACCTTCAGAAGGTCCTTCAAACCGCCCAAGCCCTCAATCTCACCTACAAGGAGAAATGCGTTTTCCGCACAACCCGACTGGCCATCCTCGGCTATGTCGTGGAAAACGGAGTCCAAGGGCCCGACCCCGACCTGCAACTTCCCCTTCCCCACTGCCCCAAGGGCCTGAAATGATGCCTCGGGTTCTTTTCGTGTTATGCCCAGTGGGTCCCCAACTATGCGGACAAAGCCCGCCCACTTATCAAAGCCACCATCTTCCCCCTGACGACTGAGGCCCGCCAGGCCTTCAGCCGCATCAAGGCAGACATTACCAAGGCCGCGATGCACGCGGTGGACGAGTCCATCTCCTTCCAGGTGGAGAGCGACACGTCGGATGTCGCCCTGGCCGCTCCCCTTAACCTGGCCGGCAGTCCCATGGCCTTCTTTTCCCGTACCCTCAACGTCTCCGAGATTCGACACTCCTCTGTCGAGAAGGAAGCTCAAGCCATTGTGGAAGCTTTGCGGCATTGGAGGCACCACCTAGCCGGTAGGAGATTCACCCTCGTCACCGACCAACGGTCGGTAGCCTTTATGTTCAACAACACACAGCGGGGCAAGATCAAGAATGATAAAATCTTGAGGTGGAGAATCGAACTCTCCACTTACAATTACGATATCGTGTATCGTCCTGGGAAGCTCAATGAGCCCCCAGATGCCCTGTCCCGTGGCACATGCGCCAGCGCGCAAGGTGACCGACTTCGGGCCATCCACAATGACCTCTGTCACCCGGGGGTCACCCGGCTTCCCCACTTCATCAAGGCAAGGCCCGCAACTTGCCCAACTTCACCGAGAGGTCAGGGCCATGACCAGGGACTGCCAAATCTGCGCGGAGTGTAAGCCGCACTTCTATTGGCCAGACAAGGCCCACCTGGTGAAGGCATCCCGCCCCTTTGAGCGCCTCAGCATTGATTTCAAAGGGCCTCCCGCCCCTCCGCTGACCGCAACGTGTATTTTCTACGTTGACGAGTACTCCCGTTTCCCCTTTGCCATCCCATGCCCTGACATGACCGCGGCCACTGTCATTAAGGCCCTGCACAGCATCTTCACCCTGTTCGGTTTCCCCACTTCCGTCCACAGTGACCGGGGCTCCTCGTTAATGAGCGATGAGCTTCATCAGTACCTGCTCGGTAAGGGCATCGCCTCGAGCAGGACTACCAGTTACAACACCCGGGGAAACGGACAGGTGGAGAGGGAGAACGCGACGGTCTGGAAGGCCATCCTTCTGGCTCTACGATCTGGAAGTCTCCCAGTTTCCTGCTGGCAGGAGGTCCTCCCCGACGCGCTCCACTCCATTCAGTCGCTCCTCTGCACAGCCACGAACGAGACCCCTCAAGACCGTCTGTTTGTCTTCCCCAGGAAATCCACCCCCGGGGTCTCGCTTCCGTCCTGGCTGACAACACCGGGGCCTGTTCTCCTCCGGAAGCACCTGAGGAGCCATAAGTCCGACCCCCTGGTCGAGAGTATCCAGGTCCTACATGCCAACCCTCAGTATGCCTACGTGGCGCACCGTGACGGCCGACAAGATACAGTCTCCCTCCAGGATCTGGCATCCGTCGGTTCCCCAGCGACCATCACCTACGCGCCCCCCCCCCCCCCACACCAAACACCGCCCCGCCCCTACACGGCCTACACCCCCCCCCCCCCTCCCCCACCCACCGTGATAAAGCTCCAGACGACACGCTCCTGGAGTCAACGTGCCCAACACCCGTGCCCGCCGCGACGACTTCAACATCTGTGCCCGCAGCGAAGCCGGAGCTGAGACGATCACGGAGAACGATCAAGGGGCCGGACAGACTCGATCTGTGAGCCCACTTCACCCCCGCTGGACTTCAATTTTTTAACAGGGGTGAATATGGTGAATGTATTGCTGCTACAATTCACCACTGTATTGTATTGTATTATGTTGATGCCCTTGTGGGCTCCACCTGTGGCTCCGCCCCCTCAGGGTGGTATATAGATCTGCAGCCTGTAGGCGGCACTCAGTACAGAGCAGTCGCAGGCAGGCACAGATCTAGCTGTTTAAAACCACTGTTCATTTCTACTAATCGTCTTGTGTGAATTGATGGTCGCATCAGGGGTGGAGGAGGCTGGGGGGGTGGAGGAGGTTGGGGGGTGGAGGAGGTTGGGGGGTGGAGGAGGTTGGGGGGGTGGAGGAGGTTGGGGGGTGGAGGAGGTTGGGGGGTGGAGGAGGTTGAGAGGGGCTGGAGGAGGTTGGGGGGTGGAGGAGGTTGGGGGGGGTGGAGGAGGTTGGGGGGTGGAGGAGGTTGGGGGGTGGAGGAGGTTGAGAGGGGCTGGAGGAGGTTGGGGGTGGAGGAGGTTGAGAGGGGCTGGAGGAGGTTGGGGGGGTGGAGGAGGTTGGGGGGTGCAAGGTGTTGGGAGAGGGTGGAGGAGGTTGGGGGGATGGAGGAGGCTGGGGGCTGGAGGAGGTTGGGGGGTGGAGGAGGTTGAGAGGGGCTGGAGGAGGTTGGGGGGTGGAGGAGGTTGAGAGGGGCTGGAGGAGGTTGGGGGGGGGTGGAGGAGGTTGGGGGGTGCAAGGTGTTGGGAGAGGGTGGAGGAGGTTGGGGGGATGGAGGAGGCTGGGGGGGTGGAGGAGGTTGGGGGGTGGAGGAGGTTGAGAGGGGCTGGAGGAGGTTGGGGTGGAGGAGGTTGGGGTGGAGGAGGTTGGGGGGGTGGAGGAGGTTGGGGGGTGGAGGAGGTTGAGAGGGGCTGGAGGAGGTTGGGGGGTGGAGGAGGTTGAGAGGGGCTGGAGGAGGTTGGGGGCTGGAGGAGGTTGGGGGGTGGAGGAGGTTGAGAGGGGCTGGAGGAGGTTGGGGGGTGGAGGAGGTTGGGGGGTGGAGGAGGTAGAGGGGCTGGAGGAGGTTGGGGTGGAGGAGGTTGGGGGGTGGAGGGTGTTGGGAGAGGGTGGAGGAGGTTGGGGGGATGGAGGAGGCTGGGGGGGTGGAGGAGGTTGGGGGTGGAGGAGGTTGAGAGGGGCTGGAGGAGGTTGGGGTGGAGGAGGTTGGGGGGGTGGAGGGTGTTGGGAGAGGGTGGAGGAGGTTGGGGAGGTGGAGGAGGTTGGGGGGTGGAGGAGGTTGGGAGGGGGTGGAGTATGTCAGGGGGAATGGAGGGGGCTCAAAGGGTTGGTAGTGTTGGGGAGTTCAGGACAGAGTCAGTGAGGAGTAGGTCTGGCCACAGACCCCCGCTGAGCTGGGGAACAGAGACTGACTGGGACTTTTCCAGTTACTGTGAGGCACTCAAGGCTTTTTCTCAGGGAGGGTCAGTCCGAACAGAGGGACTTGAAGAATCCTGTCCAATGAAACATCCTGTTAACCAGTTCTTTGCAGTGTGGAGCTGCCTTGGTGAGCTAGTGGCTAAGTATTGCACTTGGTGCTGAGAACCTCTCCTGGTTTGAACACAGCTGCTGAAGCAGTAGAACTGCATGAGGAGGGCTGGAAATCTGCTCCATGTACCGTCTGACACTTCAACTCAGACTATTAACCATCTCTGAAGTTACTGGGAGAATTTAATTGAAACACAGAAACTGCTGCACACACAAACCTCCAGCTATCCTATCACCATCAGCATATCTTTTGATTCCTCTCTCCCCCTCTCAGCGATTTCCCCCTGAAATGCATGTGGAACTGTGCAGACACAGGGTTTAAAAATGCCCTCCAAATGCTGTACACAGGTCTGGTACATTCATACACTGAGTTCCTGTTGCTGCCCCCTCTGAAAGCCCCTCAACATCCCAGCAAAGAGACACGGAACACCAAGAGCAGACACAACCCTTGCCCACTAACTCACGGAGGCAGCCTTTACACTGGGGTTGGGCAGGGGGGGTTCTCAAGACATCAGCACACAGCCCAAAGAGGCAGTGTGTTACTAATGCCTGCTCTCGGAATTGGATGTTAACTGACACACACACACACACATCCCTCCAATTTATAGAGCCTCTGCATCTCCCCATGCTCTCTGCATTCTCCTCTCAGTAACACTGGGCAGGCCTCGCAATGCTCAGCGATCCCCCTGGCACTTTCAAAACTTTAGGACTGAGTGTCCGTAATGTGCAAACACTGACCTTCCCTCCTGTCCAGGGACTGCTATGTGACCACACTCTGTCTCAGAAGTTGCAACCGGTCCCTTGTCAGAGAGCGACGCCAGGCACTTTCAGTTCAGTTTCAGTCTGGAGAGAGAGTTCAGCCCCCTCCCACACCGCCTCCACCATCCCTCAGCAAGTGGGAGGACCCCAAATTTCCAGCAAACCAAGCTGACCCCCGCCCGGGACCCGACATTCAGGTGGGAGACTGTGTCGACTGCGAATTGTTTGCGAGGACTAGAAGAATCTGAAGTTTCCTGTTTAAATGCTGTTCCAGTGTGAGAGACTGCAAACCACATGTTTATTAAATCCAGTCAGCCCGGCTTCATTAGGAGTCTTTTATTGTGCAGAAAAGAATGTGTATAATCCAATAATTAATAGGTGCTGCTCTGCGACTTTCCCCAATGAAAATGCTGAGCTTTAAACAACATTCCAGCGTCTGCTGCGGTGCTGCAGGCTCCTTCACACAATCAACATCTTTTCCAGAAAAATCTAGGGGTGGAACTGGTCCAAAGAGACGCCCAATCCCTGCTGCTGGGATTGGAAAGTGGGTGTGACAGTGTTGTACAACAGTCCTGTGAAACTTGCCTGTGTCCCAGGCGCTACCGAAATGCAAGTTGTTGCTCTTGTTGAGGTGTGAAATGGGTGGTTGATAGCTGCGCCCAGTTCACAGGACCGTGCTGTCTGAGTACCTCCTCTCCGAAGGGTCAGGAAACACGTACCACAGGTTGACCCAATCCCGCTACAATCTGGCACACATAATATACACAGACAGAAACACGCACACATACATACTGACGCACACATACACAGACAAAAGCATGCACACACAGACACGCACTCATACACACAGGCAGAAACACACACAATCTACACACATACAGATGCGCACACAAACAATACACACAGATGCATACACACGGACAGATGTGCACAGGCACGCAGAAACACACGATAGATGTGCACAGACACACGCACAGACGGACACACTGACAGATGTGCACACATACTCACACACCAACACACAAACACGCACAGTAACACACACAGACACCCCCCCACCCCCACCCCCCATATGAAACAGTGCTAATCAGCTGCACATTGCGGATACTACACTCCCCCAATGTGGGCATTGCTGGCAAGGCCACAATTACAGTGGTTAGCACTGCTGCCTCACAGCTCCAGGGACCCGGGTTCAATTCCAGCCTTGTGTGGAGTTTTGCAGTTTCTCCCCGTGTCTGTGTAGGTTTCCTCCGGGTGCTCCGCTTTCCTCGCACAGTCCAAAGATGTGGAGGTTAAGTGGATTGATCATGCTCAATTGCCCCTTAGTGTCCAAAGATTAGATGGGGTAATGGGGATAGGGCGGGGAGTGGGCCTAGGTAGGGTGCTCTTTTGAAGGGTCAGTGCAGACTTGATGGGCTGAATGGCCTCCTTCTGCACTGTAGAGATTCAATGATTCTACGAGTTATTGCCCATTCCTAATTGCCCCGAGGGCATGAAAAGTGACGCTCACTGTATTTACCTCGAGTTCATGTTCAACGTCAAGTAATAAACACTCGTCAGTTTGGGCAACAGAAATATTATGAGATTGGAATCAGACAGAAAGGCAGACCTGCATGGCACCCTTCACAACATTAGGGCATTCCAAAGTGCTTCAGCTAGTGACATACTCTAAATGTAATGTAAGGAAACACAAAAGTCAAATTTCACACAGCACGATCCCACAAATAGCAAATGATCTGCTTTAGCATTACTGGTCAAGGAATAAATATTGGCCAGTGCACAAGGGAGAACTCCCAACTCTCCTTCAGAATGGTGCCATGGGATCTTTTACACCCGTCTGAGGGGCCTCAGTGTGTCTCATTCGAAAGACGAGCACCTCTGACTGTGCAGCCCTGCAGTTCATTCAATGTTCAATTCCCTGGAACTGCTGACTCGGAAGTGAGTGTCACAGAGTCACTAATCTGGTAGGTGTGGTGTGTTCCCTTCCTTGAAGGATATTAATGAACTAGTTGTGTTTTTACAACAATCCAGTAGATTTAATGGGTATTTGCTGGCACCAGTACACAAAGATTTATTGAATTCGATTTACAATTGAATAGGATGGGAATCAACCCCCTGAACTCGAGGCTGCTGTAACCAGTGAGGCCATGATTACATATCTCAGAAAGAAATCTGAAGTGGAATTTCTAGTTTATCAGTCAGAGATTAAAGGTGACCTCGGACTATGAAGCAGCCTCCTCCTTGTCGTAAAGCGAGATTGCTGAATAAACAATCACGTCTCTGAGTGGTTTTAAATGATTGGCGTGGGGATTCATACGTAACTGCAGAGGGAATCCCACTAAACACAGGGGGGGCGGGGGGGGATGTGGCTGCTTTTCCGAGGAGGGATTGCTGGGAAATTAAATCATTCCTTGCAATAAATCCCAAACGGCTTCCTTCCAAAGATTGACTGGTAGAAATCGCTGCAGAAATTCACCTTCATGGAGAATTAATCTGACCACAATATTTACCACAGGGACATTAACCAATTCACTGAGTTCCTGCCTCAGAATTGGTGATCTCACTCGAGAGGCCTTCTGGCCATTCCCAGCTTGCTCAATACTCACTGTATATTTTACAGGGGCTACAAGAACAGGTCTGGGGGTTGTATGGCCAAGTCACTGAATGTGGGAGGGTAATTGGGACAGTTGTTAAAAAACATTTGAGATCCGTGGTTTTGTTAATAGTACAAAATTAAGGAGGCTATATCAAACCTTTATAAATCACTGATTCGGCCTCAACTTTTTAAAAATGTTTAAAATATAAATGTAGAGGACCCAATTATTTTTTTTCAACTAAGGGGCAATTTAGCACGGCCAATCCACCTACCCTGCACGTTGTTGGTTGTGAGGGGTGAGACCCACGCAGACACGGAAGAATGTGCAAATTCCAAAAGGACAGTGACCCAGAGCCAGGATCGAACCTGGGACCTCGGCGCCGTGAGGCAGCAGAGCTAACCACTGTGCCACCATGCTGTCCAGAAGCCTCAACTATTCTATCTAATTCTGGGTACCACTGTTCATGAGAACAAGAGGACAGCTAACATTATCACAGAATCTACAGTGCAGAAGAGGCCCGTCGGCCCTTTGAGTCTGCACCAACGCGTGAAAGACACCCGACCTGCCTACCTAATCCCATTTGCCAGCACTTGGCCCATAGCCTTGAATGTTATGATGTGCCAAGTGCTCATCCAGGTACTTTTAAACGGATGTGAGGCAACCCGCCTCTACCACCCTCCCAGGCAGTGCGTTCCAGACCGTCACCACCCTCTGGGTAAAAAGGTTTTCCTCAAAACCCCCCTAAACCTCCTTGAACGTGTGTCCCCTCGTAACTGACCCTTCAACGAAGGGGAACAGCTGCTCCTTATCCACCCTGTCCATGCTACTCATAATCTTGTACACCGCGACCAGGTTGCCCCTCAGTTCTCTCTGCTCCAGTGAAAACAACCCAAGCCGAGCCAACCTCTCTTAATAACCTAAATGGCCCATCCCAGGCAACATCCTGGTGAATCTCTTCTGCATCCCCTCCAATGTTATCACATCCTTGCTATAATGTGGCGACCAGAATTGCACACAGTACTCCAGCTGTGGCTGCAGCAAAATTCTATACAACTACAACACAACCTCCCTGCTTTTGTAATCTATGCCTTGATTGATAAAGGCAAGTGTCCCACAATTTGGTTTGTTGGTCTCTAATTAATCTGTTCCTATCCCTTTATGCCTTTTTAAACAATGATGTGGAGATGCTGGCGTTGGACTGGGGTGAGCACATTAAGAAATCTTACAACACCAGGTTAAAGTCCAACAGGTTTGTTTCAAACACTAGCTTTCGGAGCACTGCTCCTTCCTCAGGTGAATGTTTTTAAACAATGGTACGGACGGGAGACGATGGCCTTGGGTAATATCACAGGATGATATTCCAGAGGCCCAGGCTAATCTTCTGTGGACTTGGGTTCAAATCCCGCTATAGCAGGTGGTGGAATTGAAATTCAATTCATAAATCTCTGGAGTATAAAACTTGTCTCAGTCATGATGACCATGAAACTTATCTTTGATAGTTTCTGGTTTTCCTTTCGGGAAGATATCTGCCATACTTACCCGGTTTGCCCGACATGTGAGTCCAGATCACAGTCACGGTTGACCTTGAAATGGCTGAATGAGACACTAGGGGCAATCTACTGACCACGTTGTGCCTGACCGGTGGCGTGCCGTGGCCGGAAGATGGTGGGTGCGCCTCACGCGGGCTTCCTGGCAGCCACTGCGCCTCGTGGGATCTACCCTAGTCCTGCGAGGCAACGTGAACAGTATCCTGCCCACAATGGGCGTGACCAAGCTGAGCACATTTAAGTAGGTTTTAAACCCCCCCCCCCCTAAACTCCCCATCCCCTCTGCCCATACTCCCCATCCCCAGGCACTCACCTCCCCACCCATACTCCCTGCTTCCCCACCCCCCACACACTTCCCATCATCCGCACACTTCCCATTCGCCCCATCCCCCTGTCCACACTCCCCATCCCCCCCAAACTCCCCGTCCCCCCGCCGATACTCCAATCCTCACCCCCACGATGAATGGCGCATGCAACTCACAATGCCCTCTCTGTGTCCCCACAGGAGAAGGTGGTCCACAACAGACGGGAGAGGGCCCAGGTGAGTGGTGGGGTGCCGGACATCAGAGTCCTGAACCCCTACGAGGAACGGCCCTCGGAGGTGGCGGAGTGGGGTGTCCAAGGTTAGATCTGTCACCGACGTAGAGGTGAGGATCCACCTGCCCCACCCAGACGACCTGTCACATGTGAATTGTTAATGTCATATAGTCTGACCCATCCCTCCCACTGACCACATGCCCTTTCTCCCGCAAGATCCTCATTCGATGGTGCCGGCCCACCTGGCATGCCCCCCATCCCCTCCAGCCACCCATGAGAACACCTCGGAGGAGACCACCTTATTCGCAGCACCTCTGTTACCCCCACACTCCACCCGCACAGAGATACACACCTCAGTGGGCAACGGTAGTGTACAGGCTTCCAGGGCACAATCTGGTGAGCACCACATTGGTGCACATCAGGTGGAGACAAGAACATCCAGGCGATACAACAGTAGGGACGGCTGCTGGCTCTCAGGACCCAGCTGGGTTCCAGCCAGATGCTGAGCCTCTGGAACAGGTTTACCCGGAGCTGATGCAGACGATAAGGTGCGGCCGTGATATTCAGAGGGTGATGTCAGTGATTCTCTAGCAGGTCCATAGTCGATTGGAGGAGTCCCAGAGGCTGTGGGCACAGGAGATGGCACCGACAATGCATGGCACTAACGCCAACATTTCTTGGGCATCGCTTCTCAGCCTTTTGTCTAAGATGAGCGTGAGGTCAGGTGTGATGCCTGGATCTGGTACGTCTCTCTTGTGGGAACCATGAATTGGATTCAATTTGAATTGTTTTTTGGAGCAGGCAAGGAGCTGGATTAGGGTAACTCAATAAGGTGGATTCAAAATTGGCTTAATAGGAGAAAAAGGGTGATGACAGACAGCTCCTTTAGTGACTGGAAGCCAGTGACCAGTGGCGTACCACAGGGATCTGTGCTGGATCCCTGTGTATGTCATTTATATAAATAAAATAGATAACTATGTGGGGGATAGGATCAGTACGTTTGCGGATGACACAAAGATTGACCGGGTGGTTAACAGTGAGGTTGAGTATCTTGAGTTACAGGAAGAGACAGGCGGGACAGCCAAATGGGCAGAAAAGTGGCAGATGGAATTTAACCCTTAAAAGTGTGAGGTGATACACTTTGTAAGGAGTAATGTGACAAGGAATTATTCAATGAATGGTCTGACACTGGGAAGTTCCGAGAGACAAAGGGCGGTATGGATATAGCTCGGCTCATTCACCTGTCGCTTAAGATTTGTAACATTGTCATACTGCCATATGCTTTGGCATATTTGTTCATTGTCTCTGAAGGCTCTCCACTTTAATAACATCTTTCCTATAGCAAGGCAACCAAAACTGAACACAATACTCCAGGTGCAGCCTCACCAACGTCCTGGAGTACTGTGCAACATAACCTCCTAACTTCTATACTCAATGCCCTAACTGATGAAGGCCAGCATGCCAAAAGCCTTCTTCATTCCCCGGTCTACCTGCGACTCCACCTTTAGAGAACAATGCACCTGAACTCCAAGGTCCCTCTGTTCCACGATACACCCTAAGGTCCTACCATTCACTGTGAAAGTCTTATCTTGATTTGACTTTCCAAAATACAACACCTCCCACTTATCTGTATTGAACTCCATTTGCCATTTCATGGCCACTTCCCCAACTGATCAAGATCCTGCTGCAATTTTTGATAACTTTCCTCACGGTCTACAATACCACCTACTTTAGTGTCATCTACAAACTTACTGATCATGCCTTGTACATTCTCATCCAAATCGTTGATATAGATAACAAACAGCAATGGGCCCAGCACTGACCCCTGCCCGTGAGGCACTCCATTAGTCACAGGTGTCCAGTGTGACAAGCATCCTTCCACCATTACCCTCTGCTTTCTACCATCAAGCCAAGTATATCCAATTGGCTTTTGACATAACCCCACATGGCACACTGCTCATGGGATCCAAGGGAAAATGGCAAGTAGATTATCATAGAATTTACAGTGCAGAAGGAGGCCATTCGGCCCATCGAGTCTGCACCGGCTCTTGGAATGAGCACCCTACCCAAGGTCAACACCGCCACCCTATCCCCATAACCCAGTAACCCCACCCAACACTAAGGGCAATTTTGGACACTAAGGGCAATTTATCATGGCCAATCCACCTAACCTGCACATCTTTGGACTGTGGGAGGAAACCGGAGCACCCGGAGGAAACCCACGCACACACGGGGAGGATGTGCAGACTCCGCATAGACAGTGACCCAAGCCGGAATCGAACCTGGGACCCTGGAGCTGTGAAGCAATTGTGCTATCCACAAGGCTACCGTGCTGCCCCAAATTTGTGATCCAAATTTGGTTGAGTGACAGGAAGGAAATGGTTGATGGGCGACCATCATGGTTGATTGGTTTACGAACGGTTCTCAATAAGGTTCTGCAGGGCTCAGAAACAGGTCACTTATTGCTCATGGTCTAAATCAATGCTCAGTGTCCTGGCCTCCACAGCCTCCTGTGAGAGAGAATTCCACAGATTCAGCACCCTCTGAGTGAAGAAATTTCTCCTAATCTCAGTCCGTATCCTGAGACTGTGACCCCTTGATCTAAACCCCCCAGTCTGAGTAAACAACACCCCTGCATCCAGTCTGTCCAGCCTTGCCAGAATTCTATACGTTTCAATCAGACCGCCACTCATTCTTCTAAACTCCAGTAAATACAAGCCCAGTCATCCTAATCTCTCCTCACACCACATCCTCCCATCCCAGGAATCAGTCTGGTGAACCTTTGCTGCACACCCTCTATGGCAAGTATATCCTTTCTCAGGTAAGGAGACCAAAACTGTACACAATACCCTGGCTGTGGTCTCACCAAGGCCCTGTCCAGCTGCAGTAAGACATCCTTGCTCCTGTACTCAAGTTCACTTGCAATGAAGGCCAATACCCTTTTCCTTCCTAATTGCTTGCTGCTCCTGCATGCTTGCTTTCAGTGACTTGTGTACAAGGACACCCAGGTCCCTTTGTCTGTCAACATTTCCCAATCTATCACCATTAAGATACAAGTCTGCCATTCCATTTTTCCTTGTGTCAATAACTTCACATTTATCCACGTTATACTGCATCCGCCCTCTTCTTGTCCACTCACTCAACTTGTCTAAATCACCTTAAAGCCTCATAACATCCTCCTCACCACTCACATTCCCATCAACTTTCATGTTGTCAGCAAATTTGGAAATATTACATTAGTTCTCTCATCGAAATCATTGATGTATATTGTGAAGAGCTGGAGCCCAAGCACTGAAGAAGGAAAGTGATCGATTTCTAGACACGGAAGACATCAGGGGTATAGTGAGAGAGTGGGGGTGGAATTGAATGGAAAAAAAATCAAAGTTCATTTGTTGCGGAGTTTCCCGCTGGCTCTGTTGGCGAGTTCCCCACCGCTATCAAATGACACTTAGTCAGTTTTTTGGGCCCTGGAGAGTTTCTCACCGGTTTAGCCCACACTAAGGGCAGGATTCTGCTGCCCCACCCGCTCCAAGATCGGCACAGACCATGTAAAGGTCCATTGACCTCGGGTGGGAATTTCTGGTCAGCGGGCGAGCGCAGCCGGAGATTCCCGCCTTTGAAATTTTTTCTTCACTGGGTAGCTGAAGTCCGATATCGGGCCGCCATTTTGAAAGGGTGCCCCGATCTCGAAGTGAGCGTGTCGGTCACGACCCACCCATGGCAATGTCACCCCCACACACATGAGCATTATCCCATAGCCCCCTGGAATGCTCGCCAGCCTAGAACACTCACCAGCCTGGCACATGTGCCGGCCTGGCATGCTCACAGCCTGGCATGCTCACAGCCTGGCACACACTCCAGCCTGGCACACACTCCAGCCTGGCACGCTCGCCATCCTGGCACATATTAGGGGCAGCACGATAGCATAGTGATTAGCACAGTTGCTTCACAGCTCCAGGGTCCCAGGTTCGATTCCCGGCTTGGGTCACTGTCTGTGTGGAGTCGTTCTCCCCGTGTCTGCGTGGGTTTCCTCCGGGTGCTCCGGTTTCCACCCACAGTCCAAAGATGTGCGGGTTAGGTGGATTGGCCATGCTAAATTGCCCTAAGTGTCCAAAAAGTGTAAGTGGGGGTTACTGGGTTACAGGGATAGGGTAGATACATGGGCTTGAGTAGGGCACTCTTTGGAAGGGCCGGTGCAGACTCGATGGGCCGAATGGCCTCCTTCTGCACTGTAAATTCTATGATATGCTCGTCTTGCATGTTTGTCAACCTAGCAGGCCTGGGACGTTCGCTAGCATGGCCCCGTCGCCAGCCTGTCACACTCACCAGCCTGGCACACTCACAGGCCTGGAATGCTTGCCAGCGTGGTTCCCTCGCCATCCTGGCACACTCATCAACCTGGCATACTCGCCCAGCCTGGCATACTTGCTCAGCCTGGCACAATCACCAACCTGGGGCATGGCACAGTGACCGCTTGGAACTCAAAATAATGTGCCAATGTCAATTGAAGATTGAAGGGGGGCAGCACGGTGTCACAGTGGGTAGCATTGCAGCCTCACGGCGCCGAGGTCCCAGGTTCGATCCCGGCTCTGGGTCACTGTCCGTGTGGAGTTTGCACATTCTCCCCGTGTTTGCGTGGGTTACCCCACCACCACGACCCAAAGATGTGCAGGGTAGGTGGATTAGCCATGTTAATTGCCCCTTAATTGGAAAAATGAATTGGGTACTCTAAATTTCTAAATAAAACAAAAAATAAATAAGAATTGAAGATTGGATGATGAAAGCTGCACCTACCCTGTGTCAGCTGAGTGGGTTCTTTTACCGTAAGCCCATCCATGGTGCAGCAATTTCCACAGGGGTACAGCTTGATCAGCCCCTTCCAATTTTCGATGTAACAGTGCTCAGCCTCCACGTCTTCACCTTGTAATATAATGTCCTGAGGTACTGGAGCATCTTCCGTGCCAATCCTGGTCTTACCTGAGGATGAAAAACAAACCATCACATTCAGGACAATTAGTCTGAAATTCTCAATCCAGGTGAAATGATCTTGGTTCTGATGTCGATGCGGAGTTGAGGTTGTCTCAAACACATTTTGTGCACATCTTCCAACTGTTGCTCCATGGCACTGCCCTCTTGCTAAAACATACAACACAGAAAGACCATTCGGCCCAACTGGTTTGTGCTGGTGTTTATATCACACATGTGCCTTCTACCACCTTACTTTATCTCACCTTATCGCCTGATCCTTCTGTCCCTTTCTCCCTCCTTATCTAGTTTTTAAAAATAAATTTAGAGTGCCCAATTCATTTTTTCCAATTGAGGGACAATTTAGCATGGCCATTCCACCTACCCTGCACATCTTTGGGTTATGAGGGGGAAACCCACGCAAACACGGGTAGAATGTGCAAACTCCAAAGTGACCCAGAGCCGGGATCGAACCTGGGGCCTCAGCGCCGTGACGCAGCAGTGCTAACCACTGCACCACCATGCTGCCCTGTTGGTTTAGCACAGTAGACTAAACAGCTGGCTTGTAATGCAGAACAAGGCCTGCAGCACGGTTCAATTCCCGTACCGGCCTCCCCGAACAGACACCGGAATGTGGCGACGGGGGGCTTTTCCCAGTAACTTCATTGAAGCCTACTTGTGACAATAAGCGATTATTATTATTATCTAGTTATCCCACCAATGCTCTTCACCTCATCTACTCCAATATCTCACCACTCTCAGAGTGAAGACGTTGAGATCAATCAGCTGGGTGCAACATGATGTTGGTGCTAAAAACCCAACAACTGTCAACAGGTGATTAAGAAGGCGAATGGAGTTTTGTCCTTCAATGTTAGAGGGATGGAGTTTAAGACTAGAGAGGTTATGCTGCAACTGTATAAGGTGTTAGTGAGGCCACACCTGGAGTATTGTGTTCAGTTTTGGTCTCCTTACCTGAGAAAGGACATACTGGCGCTGGAGGGTGTGCAGAGGAGATTCACTAGGTTAATCCCAGAGCTGAAGGGGTTGGATTACGAGGAGAGGTTGAGTATTCTGGGACTGTACTCGTTGGAATTTAGAGGATGTGGGGGGGGGGGGGGGATGTTGGAGAAAAATATAAAGTTATGAAGGGAATTGATAGGATAGATGCGGGGAGGTTGTTTCCACTGGCGGGTGAAAGCAAAACTAGAGGGCATAGCCTCAAAATAAGGGGAAGTAGATTTAGGACTGAGCTGAGGAGGAACTTCTTCGCCCAAAGGGTTGTGAATCTATGGAATTCCTTGCCCAGGGAAGCAGTAGAGGCTCCTTCATTAAATGTTTTCAAGATAAAGATAGATAGTTTTTTGAAGAATAAAGGGATTAAGGGTTATGGTGTTCGGGTGGGAAAGTGGAGCTGAGTCCACAAAAGATCAGCCATGATCTCATTGAATGGCGGAGCAGGCTCGACGGGCCAGATGGCCTACTCCTTCTCCTAGTTCTTATATTATGATGTAATATCAAGAAAATGAAAAACTAGAAAAGATGATTGATTAATATCATGAAAGATTTGCATTTATGCAGCATCTCTCATGTGAAGAAATGCACAAAGGTGCTTCACAGCGGTGGAATCAGGTAGAAATGGAGGCCATGGGGAAGAGGGAGATGTGCAAGTTCGCTGATTTCCGACAGGTCCTCAAGGTGGAAAGAGAGGCAGAATAGTTTCATGGGGCTTAGAGGCACAGAGAGACTGAGAATGCACAAGAGGCAAGATTGGGAAGAGCAGACAGTTCGGAGAAGGGGATGGGGTGATAGAGATAGGGGAAGACGAGACCCAGAAGGAAGTTAAAGAAGATGGATGTTGGAAATTCTCCTTTGGATATTTCAGTTCCAAATTGATCAATCCAGCTGTCTATGTCTCACAGGCAGATATTCCAAGCCCTCCCCTCAGCATATATCAACATAAACATAGGGGCAGCACGGTAGCCTTGTGGATAGCACAATTGCTTCACAGCTCCAGGGTCCCAGGTTCGATTTCAGCTTGGATCACTGTCTGTGCGGAGTCTGCACATCCTCCCCGTGTGTGCGTGGGTTTCCTCCGGGTGCTCCGGTTTCCTCCCACAGTCCAAAGATGTGCAGGTTAGGTGGATTGGCCATGATAAATTGCCCTTAGTGTCCAAAATTGCCCTTAGTGTTGGGTGGGGTTACTGGGTTATGGGGATAGGGTGGAGGTGTTGACCTTGGGTAGGGTGCTCTTTCCAAGAGCCGGTGCAGACTCGATGGGCCGAATGGCCTCCTTCTGCACTGTAAATTCTATGATAAACACAGAGGTCACTCAGATCTCAGAGTAAACGACAAAAACAAGAGTTGATGCAAATTGGCATCTTTCCTGAACTTGTTTACTTTGTGTCCTGTGTATAGTTTATCCAGCTTTAGAGTCAGGCATATTCTATGGAGCTTCAAGTAACCCCGCCATGGATTTACACTGGTTCTGTAAGGAACAGAACAAGCTGTAATATTGCCACATTGCTGAGAACACATATCAAATCACTTTCCTTCTGGGCTGAACTCATTGACTTCTTTTACATCAAAACCTGTGGAATTTTGCAATGTTAGAAACAATAGAGTGATTTTTATTTTCAAATTCAATATTGTGAGCTCTTACTTTGAAATAATCTATATCTATTAAATCAATATCAATCTATTTTCAATCATTACCTCCGGCCCACTGTTGCGTCTGGAGTGAAGATTAAGTCGATGATTAAAGTCAAACCACAATTCAGTTTGGATATCGCACAAATCTTCGCTGGGTGTTGTTCTTCATTCTGATGAATGAGTGTGTTTACAGTAGAGAGAGAGACATACAGATGCACACACATTCACACACACAGACACACGCACACACAGGCAGACACACACACGCAGCGAGAGAGAAAGGGAGAGAAGCCTAGTCTTTCAGCTTACTGAGTTAATCAAACTCTGTCAGCAACTCGCATCAAGCAGCACAGCTTGTCCTCCTCAGCAGTCGGAACCACAGCTGGTGAGCAGGAGTTGGGACCTTGCTAGCTGACTCTTCCCTCCCTAACCCAGGGGAGCTGACCTTTACTGGAGCCCCTACCCTGTCTGCAATGAGGCAACACGGCACAGAGCAGGGATTAAACATTGCAGCCTGCTGAATTCAGTTTGTCTGCAGATTTAAACTGATCAACACTTCCAGCAATTTAACTGAATATTAACCTTCAACTGGGTGGTTCAGGTAATGGTCTCGTCAGTCAAATATCCAGGAATAAGTCCAAAGATGTGCAGGTTAATTGGATTGGCCATGATCAATTGCCCCTTAGTACCCAAAGATGTGGAGGTTAGGTGGGGTTACGGGGATAGGGCCTGGGTAGAGTGCTCTTTCAGAGGGTTGATGCAGACTCAATGGACCGAGTGGCCTCCTTCTGCACTGGAGGGATTCTATGATCTTTGAATAAGGTCAGAGAGAGTTGACCAACTGTCCTGATATGTTCACTCCAGTGTGGATAGTGGTGTAGTGGTAATGTCACTGGGTGAATAATCGAGAGGTCCAGGCTGAAGCTCTGGGGACCTGGGAGGCAGCTGGTGGAATTTAAATTCAATTAATACATTCTGGAATTGGGGACTTCCGGTGGCGGCAATGGAGTGAATGGTCGCACATTTGGTGGCTCCCGCTCGAGGTGGAATGGTTTGGTCTTTTTCCATCCGATTAAGGGGGTGTTTGCTGGTGTGAGTACATGAGCACTGAGAGATAGAAGTGCTCCCTGGTGAGGCCGGTTTATGGCTTATCAAACGAGGAATGTAACAAGCAAGAAGCAGCAGTCTGGCCAGGAGGTTTATCAAACTGTGACAGAAGGAACGATGGCAAAGAACAAAGAACAAAGAAATGTACAGCACAGGAACAGGCCCTTCGGCCCTCCAAGCCCGTGCCGACCATACTGCCCGACTAAACTACAATCTTCTACACTTCCTGGGTCCGTATCCTTCTATTCCCATCCTATTCATATATTTGTCAAGATGCCCCTTAAATGTCCCTATCGTCCCTGCTTCCACTACCTCCTCCGGTAGTGAGTTCCAGGCACCCACTACCCTCTGCGTAAAAAACTTGCCTCGTACATCTACTCTACACTTTGCCCCTCTCACCTTAAACCTATGCCCCCTAGTAATTGACCCCTCTACCCTGGGGAAAAGCCTCTGACTATCCACTCTGTCTATGCCCCTCATAATTTTGTATACCTCTATCAGGTCGCCCCTCAACCTCCTTCGTTCCAGTGAGAACAAACCGAGTTTATTCAATCGCTCCTCATAGCTTATGCCCTCCATACCAGGCAACATTCTGGTAAATCTCTTCTGCACCCTCTCTAAAGCCTCCACATCCTTCTGGTAGTGTGGCGACCAGAATTGAACACTATACTCCAAGTGTGGCCTAACTAAGGTTCTATCCTCATCGCTATCCGCAATTCCACCAACCTTTGTGTCGTCTGCAAACTTACTAATCAGACCAGTTACATTTTCCTCCAAATCATTTATATATACTACAAAGAGCAAAGGTCCCAGCACTGATCCCTGTGGAACACCACTGGTCACAGCCCTCCAATGAGAAAAGCATCCCTCCATTGCTACCCTCTGCCTTCTATGGCCTAGCCAGTTCTGTATCCACCTTGCCAGTTCACCCCTGATCCCGTGTGACTTCACCTTTTGTACTAGTCTACCATGAGGGACCTTGTCAAAGGCCTTACTGAAGTCCATATAGACAACATCCACTGCCCTACCTGCATCAATCATCTTAGTGACCTCCTCGAAAAACTCTATCAAGTTAGTGAGACACGACCTTCCCTTCACAAAACCGTGCTGCCTCTCACTAATACGTCCATTTGCTTCCAAATGGGAGTAGATCCTGTCTCGAAGAATTCTCTCCAGTAATTTCCCTACCACTGAAGTAAGGCTCACCGGCCTGTAGTTCCCGGGATTATCCTTGCTACCCTTCTTAAACAGAGGAACAACATTGGCTATTCTCCAGTCCTCCGGGACATCCCCTGAAGACAGCGAGGATCCAAAGATTTCTGTCAAGGCCTCAGCAATTTCCTCTCCAGCCTCCTTCAGTATTCTGGGGTAGATCCCATCCGGCCCTGGGGACTTATCTACCTTAATATTTTTTAAGACACCCAACACCTCGTCTTTTTGGATCACAATGTGACCCAGGCTATCTACACCCCCTTCTCCAGACTCAACATCTACCAATTCCTTCTCTTTGGTGAATACTGATGCAAAGTATTCATTTAGTACCTCGCCCATTTCCTCTGGCTCCACACATAGATTCCCTTGCCTATCCTTCAGTGGGCCAACCCTTTCCCTGGCTACCCTCTTGCTTTTTATGTACGTGTAAAAAGCCTTGGGATTTTCCTTAACCCTATTTGCCAATGACTTTTCATGACCCCTTCTAGCCCTCCTGACTCCTTGCTTAAGTTCCTTCCTACTTTCCTTATATGCCACACAGGCTTCGTCTGTTCCCAGCCTTTTAGCCCTGACAAATGCCTCCTTTTTCTTTTTGACGAGGCCTACAATATCACTCGTCATCCAAGGTTCCCGAAAATTGCCGGATTTATCTTTCTTCCTCACAGGAACATGCCTGTCCTGTATTCCTTTCAACTGACACTTGAAAGCCTCCCACATGTCAGATGTTGATTTGCCCTCAAACATCCGCCCCCAATCTATGTTCTTCAGTTCCCGCCTAATATTGTTATAATTAGCCTTCCCCCAATTTAGCACATTCATCCTCGGACCACTCTTATCCTTGTCCACCAGTACTTTAAAACTTACTGAATTGTGGTCACTGTTACCGAAATGCTCCCCTACTGAAACATCTACCACCTGGCCGGGCTCATTCCCCAATACCAGGTCCAGTACCGCCCCTTCCCTAGTTGGACTGTTTACATATTGTTTTAAGAAGCCCTCCTGGATGCTCCTTACAAACTCCGCCCCGTCTAAGCCCCTGGCACTAAGTAAGTCCCAGTCAATATTGGGGAAGTTGAAGTCTCCCATCACCACAACCCTGTTGTTTTTACTCTTTTCCAAAATCTGTCTACCTATCTGCTCCTCCATCTCCCGCTGGCTGTTGGGAGGCCTGTAGTATACCCCCAACATTGTGACTGCACCCTTCTTATTCCTGATTTCTACCCATATAGCCTCACTGCCCTCGGAGGTGTCCTCTCGCAGTATAGCTGTGATATTCTCCCGAACAAGTAGCGCAACTCCGCCTCCCCTTTTACATCTCCCTCTATCCCGCCTGAAACATCTAAATCCTGGAACGTTTAGCTGCCAATCCTGCCCTTCCCTCAACCAGGTCTCTGTAATGGCAACAACATCATAGTTCCAAGTAGTAATCCAAGCTCTAAGTTCATCTGCCTTACCCGTAATGATCCTTGCATTAAAACATATGCACTTCAGGCCACCAGACCCGCTGTGTTCAGCAACTTCTCCCCGTCTGCTCTGCCTCAGAGCCACACTGTCCCTATTCCCTAGTTCTCCCTCAATGCTCTCACCTTCTGACCTATTGCTCCCGTGCCCACCCCCCTGCCATACTAGTTTAAACCCTCCCGTGTGACACTAGCAAACCTCGCGGCCAGGATATTTATGCCTCTCCGGTTTAGATGCAACCCGTCCATCTTATACAGGTCACACCTGCCCCGGAAGAGCTCCCAGTGGTCCAGATAACGGAAACCCTCCCTCCTACACCAGCTGTTTAGCCACGTGTTTGTCTGCTCTATCTTCCTATTTCTAGCCTCACTGGCACGTGGCACAGGGAGTAATCCCGAGATTACAACCCTCGAGGTCCTGTCTTTTAACTTTCTGCCTAGCTCCCTGAACTCCTGCTGCAGGACCTCATGCCCCTTCCTGCCTATGTCGTTAGTACCAATATGTACAACGACCTCTGCCTGTTTGCCCTCCCCCTTCAGGATTCCCTCTACCCGTTCGGAGACATCCTGGACCCTGGCACCAGGGAGGCAACATACCATCCTGGAGTCTCTTTCACGTCCACAGAAGCGCCTATCTGTGCCCCTGACTATAGAGTCCCCTATTACTATTACTCTTCTGCGCTTTGACCCTCCCTTCTGAACATCAGAGCCAGCCGTGGTGCCACTGCTCTGGCTGCTGCTGTTTTCCCCTGATAGGCTATCCCCCCCGACAGTATCCAAAGGGGTATATCTGTTCGAGAGGGGGACAACCACAGGGGATTCCTGCACTGACTGCCTGCCCTTTCTGGTGGTCACCCATTTCTCTGCCTGCACCTTGGGTGTGACCACATTTACATAACTGCGATCTATGGCGCTTTCCGCCACCTGCATGCTCCTAAGTGCATCCAATTGTTGCTCCAACCGAACCATGCGGTCTGTGAGGAGCTGCAGTTGGGTGCACTTTCTGCAGATGAAGCCATCCGGGACGCTGGAAGCCTCCCGGACCTGCCACATCTCACAGTCAGAGCACAGCACCCCTCTAACTGACATTGCGTCAATTAATTAAAATTAAAATTTGTCTTTTTTTTTTTTTAAATACTTTTTTTTTAAATTGCAAAGTTACTGTCAACTATCTGTTTCCTAGCACTAGATTTCTAATAGAAATGCGATAGCTAACTATAATATTCTCCGATCTCTGGCTTAGATATCCTCTAAATTATAATTAAGTTATTATGTTTAATTAGTTCCCAAATACTCAAATTTTTTTATTTTTTTTAAATTTAGGTTAGAATCCCAACCAGCCACTCAGGTCACAGCTTTTCTGTGATGTCACTTCAGTTTCCCCCCGACACACACAATTTGAAAAAAGGTATAAAAGTAAAAATCACTTACTTACCTTCTTACCTTCTGAGTGTCTGAGATGTTCTCAGGTTCTCTCGCTGACAGAGACTGCTCCTCCACCTCCGATCCTTGACCTGCACAATGCTAATAATATAATAATATAATATGGCACTTACCTTACACCAATGGGTCTTCACCATTGCCCGCCCAGTGGTCTACTGAGCAAATGGTGGACTTCTTGAATGCTAAGTTCCAGCAGCAGAGGCAACAGGCCTCTGAGGGCATAGCTAAGGTGGTGAAGCCACAGGTGGGGGTGGCATATGGTGCAGTGGTTAACACTGGGACTGCGATGCTGAGGACCCAGGTTCGAATGCCGGCCCTGGGTCACTGTCCGTCTGGAGTTTGCACATTCTCCCCGTGTCTGCGTGGGTTTCACCCCCCCAGAACCCAAAGATGTGCAGGGTAGGCGGATTGGCCACGCTAAATTGCCCCTTAATTGAAAAAATAATAATTGGGGACTCTAAATTTATAAAGAAAAAACGGGCGGCATGGTAGCACAGTTGTTTACAGTTCCAGGGTCCCAGGTTCGATTCCCGGATTGGGTCACTGTCTGTGCGGAGTCTGCACATCCTCCCCGTGTGTGCGTGGGTTTCCTCCAGGTGCTCCGGTTTCCTCCCACAGTCCAAAGATGTGCAGGTTCGGTGGATTGGCCATGATAAATTGCCCTTAGTGTCCAAAAAGGGGTTACGGGGATAGGGTGGATGTGTGGGCTTAGGCAGGGTGATCTTTCCATGGGCCAGTGCAGACTCAATGGGCCGAATGGCTTCCTTTTGCACTGTAAATTGTAAGATCTATGTATGTATGATCTATGTATGAGCCACTCAGGGCGGCGATTGAGCGAGTGGAGTTGAGGCTGGAGGTGCAGAGTTCGGCGCTCCAGAAGGTGGAGCAGTCGGTGGTGGAACAGAAGAACCATCTGGCCTCATTGGAGGCAGAGATGGTGCTCATGGTGGAGGGCCAAAAGCGGCTGAGGCAGAAGGTGCAAGACCTGGAGAATCGCTCCAAGAAGCAGAATTTCCATATCGTGGGACTGCTTGAAGGAATTGAGGAAACACAGGCCACAAAGTACGTTGCGAGTATTTTCGAGAAGTTGGTGGGAGAAGGGGTCTTTGACTGTCCCCTCGAGCTGGATCGAGTGCACAGAGCATTGAGGAGTAGGCCAAAGGTGAGGGAGCAGCCAGGGGCGATGGTGGTGTGGTTGCATCGTTTTCTCCATAAGGAGAAGATTCTGAGGTGGGCGAAGGAGATGAGAAACTACACCTGGGAAGGGAGCGTGCGGAGGATCTAGCAGAGCTTTGGTGCGGAGTTGGCCAAGCGGCCGGCCAGCTTCAATCGGATCAAGGCTGCCCTCCACAAGGAAGGTGTGACGTTTGGGGTGTTGTATCCTGCTTGTCTCTGGGTCACACACCAGAATCGAGAATTCTATTTTGATTCGCCGGAAGAGGTTGATTCGGGGTTGAGTACGTGGAACATTCGGGGTTTGAATGGCAGGCGTGGGCCGGGATACCCCTCCCCTAGCCTCGGGTACTCCAACCCATCTAGAAATTCCTGCATCTCACAGTCTTCCCCAGGTGGCTCTGAGCTGTACAACCTCTCATAAAATTCCTCAAAAACCTTGTTAATCAGATCCAGAGCCACCACCAACTTCCCTGCCCTATCCGTCACCTGAACAACTTCCCTCCGGAGTTGACCTGCTAACTTACCTCCATGTTCGTAACCTGCTCCCCTTGCTCGTCTCAGTTGGCGCACCGCCTTCCTGGTAGATAGTCGGTCAAAGTAGTTCCTTCCTCTTTTCCAGCTTTGCTGGGTCCCCATCCTCTGCATAACTCCTATCTACCTCCAACATCTCATCTATTACCCTCTGCCGCTCCAACCTCTCCTCTTTGTCCTCCCTGGCCTTAAACAAAATCACCTTCCCCCTCACCACTGCCTTTAGAGCCTCCCAGACGACTGCCTTCGACACCTTACCCGTACAGTTGAAACCTACATATTCCTTAATTACCTTTTCAATTTTGTCACAGAACACTTGGTCCCCCAAAAGTCCCACATCTAATTTCCACCCCGGCCTCTGCACTACCCCCTTCTCCAGCACCATATCCACCCAATGCGGAGCATGATCTGACACTGCAATTGCCGAGTATTCCGACCCCTTAACCCCAGCGAGCAAAGCCTTCCCCACCACGAAAAAGTCGATCCGCTGAGAAAAAACAGTACTCCCGTTCCCTCGGGTGCAGAAACCTCCAAGGGTCCACCCCTCCCATTTCCACCATTAGTCCAGCCAACGCCTTCGCCAACCCCCTGATGGGACCAGCGAGCGCGGCCGTGACCTGTCCAATCTTGGCTCCTGCACCAAGTTCCAGTCCCTCCCCCCCATTATCAGTTTGTGTGTGTCCAAGTCGGGGATGGCCCCAAACGCCTTCTTTGCGAATCCCACAACGTCCCAATTGGGACCGTATACACTTAACAGCGCCAGTAACCTCCCCTCCAGCGCCCCTGTCACAATCACATATCTACCCCCCTGATCTGCCACCACCTTCTCCACCTGGAAGCGTACTCTTTTGCTGACCATTACCGCTCCCCCTCGACGCTCTAACAGGGCGAGGGAGGCAGGGCCGACCCCGGAGAAGTTTAATTACTTCAAAAAATCAGCGGGGCACCCCCCGAAAAAGACCTCGATATCGCGGACCGGCGGGAGCTTCTCCTGAACCCGGCCGCTCCGCTCGCGAACGCCAACGGAAGTCCAATTCTCCCAGTCGGGTTCTATAAGAAGGGGCAGCAGTTGTCGGCGAATGTCTGGAGGTTACTTAATGTAATTATTATGCCCTCGGAGGGCCGAGAATTTGAAGTGGCTGTGGCGATGGACACTTTTGATCGGTGGAGTGGACGTACTTATTCAAGGTGCTGGAGTGGTTCGGGTTTGGGCAGGGATTTATGGACTGGGTTTGGCGCCTGAAGTGAGTGTTCGGATGAATAAGGTCAGTTCAGATTATTTTGGGTTACATCTGGGGGACAAAGCAAGGATGCCTGCTCTCCCCATTGATCTTTGTGCCCTGGAGATTGAGCAGTTGGCAATGGCGCTTAGGGGGTCGAGGGGATGAACCGGTATTGAGTGGGGGGTGGTCAAGCACCAAGTTCTTTGTCAGAGAATGATTTCCTGCTGTACATTTTGGATCGGTTCAGGAGCTTTAATAGGATCAAGGAGATATTGGGGGAGTTTAACCGCTTTTCGGGCCAAGCTTTTACAAGCTTAACATGAGGGAAAGTGAGATATTCCCAATTAATGCCCGGGGACAGGAGTGGAGGCTGTGGGGACTGCTGCTCCGGTTGGTAGGGGCGAGGTTTTGTTACCTTGGGATACAGGAGGCACGGATTTGGGCCCAGCTGCATAAGTTGAACTGGTTGGTGGAGGGAATGAAGACGGACTTTAAGGGGTGGGATGTGCTGCCATTGTCATTCGCGGGTTGGGTCCAGACAGTAAAGGTGACTGTGTTCCTGAAGTTTTTGTTTGTGTTCCAAATCCTCACGGTTTTTACGCTCAAGTCCTTTTCTAGGAAGGTTAATGGGATGATTTTGAGATTTGTGTGGGCGGGGAAGACTCCACGGGTTAAGAGGGTGTTCTTGGAGAAGGGTCGACGGGGTGGGGGGGCGGGGGGGGGGGGCGTTCAGGTAAATCAGAATTGAGAGTGTGGAACCAGTGTAGGCAGCACTTTGACCTCTCCTCATAGCTAATGCCCTCCACACCAGGCAACAGTGCCCTTTTCTGTACCCTCTCCAAAGTCTCCACATCCTTCTGGTAGTGTGGCGACCAGAATTGAACACTATATTCCAAGTGTGGCCTAACTAAGGTTCCATACAGCTGCAACATGACTTGCCAATTTTTAAACTCAATGTCCTGGCCAATGAAGGCAAGCATGCCGTATGCCTTCTTGACTACCTCCTTCACCTGTGTTGCCCCTTTCAGTGACCTGTGGACCTGTACACCCAAATCCCTCTGCCTGTCAATACACTGAAGTGTTCTGCCATTTACTGTACATTTCCCACCTGTATTAAAGCTTCCAAAGTGCATAATCTCACATTTGTCCGGATTAAACTCCATCTGCCATTTCTCCGCCCAAGTCTCCAACCGATCTGTATCCTGCTGTATCCTCTGACAGTCCTCATCGCTATCCGCAATTCCACCATCCTTTGTGTCGTCTGCAAACTTACTAATCAGACCAGTTACATTTTCCTCCAAATCATTTATATATATTACAAACAGCAAAGGTCCCAGCACTGATCTCTGCGGAACACCACTAGAACTAATATCCTCTTGGGAAGGAAATCTGCTATCCTTCCCTGGTCTGGCCTACATGTGACTCGAGACCCACTGCAATGGTTAAGCCATTCATATCAAAGGCAATTAGAGGTGGGCAACAAATACTGGCCTTGCCAGCAATGCCCACATCCCATGAAAGAATTATTTAAAATCATGAAATGCCTATGTTTTGTTTGACTCCTCTTCCTACTACTACTGTGTCGTGTTGGGTGCTCTGCTACACAGACGAACCAACACGGTTGCGGATGGTACAACTCAGTTTTATTACTAACAATATTTACAGTGGTAAACTGGTTACTGTGGTTCGATCATAAACCTTGAATCTGTGGACCTATTGCTAACACTATCTTGGAGTGGCACTCAGCACATGGTGGATGTCTGAGTGGCTTGCTGTGAGCTCTGTGCCCTGAGCTGTCTCCTGCTGGCATCCGCGGTAAGTGTCGTGTTCCCCGTTTTATAGTGTGTATGCTCTTGCCTGTGATTGGCTGTGGTGTTGTGTGTGTATTGATTGGTCCGTTGATCTGTCCATCAGTATGTATGTATGTTTGCACCATGATGTTTACCTGAATATCATGACATACTGGATTCTCAAATGATCTCTGAGGTACTGCACGTCCCATTGTTTAATAATAGGGGAAAAACAAAGTGTTGAACAGGTACATGTGTCCATCTTCACTGTGGAAGATTTGTGCAAGACAACTTTCCAAAGACACTTGAAAATCAAAAGGTGAACGGGAGAAAGAAACTTAAAACTATCATCATCATTAGGGAAAACTATTAGACGTAAACCGCTGTCAACTCCCCTGGACCTGATAGGATAGAATCCACAGTGCAGGAGACCATTCGGCCCATCGGGTTTGCACCGACCCTCTGAAAGAGCACTTCACCCAATCTCAACTCCCCCGCCTACTTTATTGTCACAAGTAGGCTTACATTAACATTGCAATGAAGTTACTGTGAAAAGCCCCTAGTCACCACATTCCGGCACCTGTTCGGATACACAGGGAGAATTCAGAATGTCCAATTCACCTAACAAGCATATCTTTTGCTATTTGTGGGAGGAAACCAGAGCACCCGGGGGAAACCCACACAGACACGGGGAGAACGTGCAGACTCTGCACAGGCAGTGACCCAAGCCGGGAATCGAACCTGGGACCCTGGCGCTGTGAAGCGACAGTGCTAACCACTGTGCTACCGTGCTAGCCATTACACCCTTAATCTAACCAACACATCTTTTTTGGATGCTAAGGGGCAATTTAGCATGGCCAATCCACCTAACCTGCACATCTTTGGACTGTGGGAGGAAACTGGAACACCCAGAGGGAACCCATATAGATACGGGGAGTAAGCGCAAACTCCATACAGACAGTGACGCAAGGCTGGTATTGAACCCGAGACCCTGGCGCTGTGAGGCAACAGTACTAACCACTGTGCCACCGTGCTGCCTGATGACCTGCATCCTAGGGTCTTAAAGGAATTGGCTGGAAAGATGGTAGATGCATTGGTTATAATCTCCCAAAATTCCTTAGATTCTGGAATTGGATTGGAAAACTGAAAACATAACTTAATTCAAGAAAGCAGGGGAGAGAGAAACAGGGAAACTACTGGCCAGTCAGCCCTATACATCCGTCAGAGGGAATCTACGAGAATCCATTATTACGGGCGTTATCGCAGGATATTTAGAATGTCATAATTTGATCAGGTAGAGTCAACATGTGAAAGATAAAGACAATCTGTACTAATTTAGTACAGTTCTTCGAGGAAGGAATAAGCAAGGTGAAGAAAAGTAGATGTGGTGTACTTGAATTTCCAAGGATTTGATAAGGTGTCACATCAAAGGTTACTACACAAGGTAAGAGCATGTGGTGCTGGGAGGAACATATTGGGCAGGATTCTCCGAGCCCGCGCCGTGTCGGAGAATCGCCAGGGACATGGGAAATTCCCGCCACGCCGCTCCGACACTGGGACGCGATTCTCCGGCGACCAGAGAATCGACGCCAATCGCGCCCGCGCGGCCTCCTCAATGCCGGTTGGGGCCACTGAAAGGGGCCCCGTGGCAATTCTCTGCGGTCGACCGGCCGAACTCCCGCCGAGTTCCGGCGAGTCCTGCCGGCGTGGTTCCAACCTGGTACCACCAGGTGAGCCTGGACCCGCTGCCGTGGTGGACGTCTTGGTGCGGGAGGTGGGGGGATCTGACTCTGGGGGTGACCTCAACGGGGTCCAGGCCCGCGATCGGGGGCTTCCGATCGGCGGGCGCCCACGATCTGGAGGGGGCCTACCTCCTTCCGCGCGAGCCTGCTGTAGGTCTCTGACATGTTGCTCAGTGCTGGCGTGGAGATGATCACCACGCGCATGCGCGGACCCGCGCCGGCCGTGCAGGGCCGCCTTCCGGTGCCGGAGCAGCGCGCAGCACTCCGCCGCTGTGTTAGCCCCCTGAAGACCACTGAATTGCTGGGCCAGGAGGCCCGTTGGCGCCGGCGTACACCACTCCGGTATTTACATAGGCGTCAACACTTGGCAGGGATTTCGGAGAATCCCGGCCATTATCATGGAAAGAGGATTACTTAGCTAACAGGAAGCAGAGAGTCGGGATCAATGTGTCATTCTAAGGTTGGTAACATGTAGCTAGTCAAGTATCACAGGAATCAGTGCTGGGGCCTCAACTATTTACAAACTAGAGCAATGACCTGGATGAGGGGGTCGAATGTATGTTTACTAAATTTGCTGATGGCACCAAGATATATAGGAAAGTAAGTTGACAAGAGGAAGTACGGAGATATAGACAGGTTAAGCGATTGGCAGATGGAATATGTGAGAAAATGTGAACTTGTCCACTTTGGCAGGAAGATCTATAAATCAGTCTATTATTTAAATGGAGAGGGATTGCAGAACTCGCTGCTGCAGAGGGATCTGGGTGTCTGAGTTCATGAAACACCCACAGGTTAGTCCACAGGTCAAGCAAGTGATTAGGAAGGTAAATGGAATGTTGGTGTGTAGTGCGAGGGCAATAGAATATAAAAATAGGGACGTTTTACTCCAGTTGTACAGAGCCTTGGTGAGACCACATTGTATACTGTTTCTGTCTCCTTATTTGAAAAAGGATATAATTATATCATGGACAGTTCATATTCGACCCATTCAATATATTCAAGGCTGAGTTAGACACATTTCTGAGTGACAAGGGAGTCTCGGGTTACGGGGGGCAAGCCAGGGAAGCGGAACTGAGACAATAATCAGACCAGCCATGATCTTATCAAATGATGGAGTAGGCTGAAGGGGCCGAATGGCCTACTCCTACTCCTAAGTTCCATGATTTATGTTCTGAAAGATTGTGATTGGGGAGTACAATTCCTTTATATTCTAAAACATGTCAATACATTCAAGGTTACTGCTTTGTACAAGCCAGGTGGACAATTGCCATTTATCCAGAGTTTGCAGGTATCTGTTCCATACCTTCGTTTATTGGTAGCAGTGTAATAGCTATACTGAGCCGCCCACGACCTAGACTCACTAAGTGAGGTTTCTCCGACTGCATCTTCCAGCCTTTTCCAATATCAATGATATCCAATGATGCGTTCTGTAAATAAACCCAAATTCAACATCACTTCCAATAAATGTCTACATTTATATAGTGTTTTTCCCCAACTCAGGACACCCCGAGGCTTTATACCCAATAAAGTACCTTTGAAATGGCACATGTAGAGAAAATGACGCTGATTGGTTGAGTCAACTTGCCTGTTGGCTTAAATCTGAAATGAAATACTAATATCAGTAATGGTGACCATGAATCCACCAAACAGTCATAAATACCCAGCTTTTTAAAACCTGTTCTTTCATGGGATGTGTCGCTGACTATAATTAGCCAGGCCTTTTCAGAGGGCAGTAAACAGTCAACCACTGTGGGGCTGGAGTCATGTGTACGCCAGATCAGGTATGGACGGCAGATTTCCTTCCCTAAAGTGAACTAGATGGGGTTTTAATGACAATCTGGTAGTTTAACCGTTACTGAGATTAGCTTTTATATTCCAGATTTATTGAATTTAAATTCCACCAGCTGCCGTGGTGGGATTTGAACCCAGGTACCCAGACCAGCAGTCTGTGCCTCTGGATTACAAATCCAGTCACATCACCACAACTCCACCATCTTGACTCTGGGAGTAATAGGATAATAAGCACGAAAAACCAAATATTTTCATGTGATCTGACATCGACAGATAGGTCACACAGCAAGAAAGAAATATCTCCCATCCCCGGCTCCCTTTCGCCTGAATTTCTGGTTACTCTTCATTATTCCTGGCCACAGTGGACCTTGATTTCAGAAACATCATAATAATAATCTTTATTATTGTCGTAAGTAGGCTTACATTAACACTGCAATGAAGTTACTGTGAAAAGCCCCTAGTCGCCATATTCCGGCGCCTGTTCGGGCACACAGAGGGAGAATTCAGAATATCCAAATTACCTAACAAGCACTTCTCTCGGAACCTGTGGGAGGAAACCGGAGCACCCAGAGGAAACCCACACAGACACGGGGAGAACGTACAGACTCCGCAGACAGTGACCCAAGCTGGGAATCGAACCTGGGACCCTGGCGCTGTGAAGCAACAGTGCTAACCACTGTGCTAGTTGTGGGTTCCTCACTCCATCACTTAAAGTGTAACCTGCATGTTTAGTGAAGTTACAAAATGACAGATGGTTACAGTTCAGGAGGAGGCCATTTGGTCCACTGGGTCTTGACCAGCTCTCTTTTAGAGCAATCCAGCACATTCCAATCACCCACACTTTTTATTAATTCATAGAATCCCTCCAGTGCAGGAGGTGGTCATTTGGCCCATCGAGTCTGCACCGACCCTCTGAAAGAGCACCCTACCTATGCCCACACCACAGCCCTATACCCACCTATCCTTTGGACACTAAGGGGCAATTTCGTAGGTAATTTGGACATTCTGAATTCTCCCTCTGAGTACCCGAACAGGCACCGGAGTGTGTGACTAGGGGATTTTCACAGTAACTTCATTGCAGTGTTAATGTAAGCCTACTTGTGACAATAAAGATTTATTAATTTAGCATGGCCAATCCACCTAACCTGCACATCTTGGACTGTAGGAGGAAACCATAGCATCCGGAGGAAACCCACGCAGACACGGGAAGACAGTGCAAACTCCACATATATAGTCACACAAGGCTGCAATTGAACCTGGATCCCTGGCGCTGGGAGGCAGCAGTGCTAACCACTGTGCCACCGTGCCACCCACTCTTCTACTCTATCCAGACCCCTATCAAGTTTCTTCCTTCACCGTCTCGTCTCCAAGGAGAACAGTCCCAGCTTCTCCAATCAATTCCCATAACTGAACTGTCTCATCCTCAGAGCCATTCTTGTTAATCTTTTCTGCATCCTCTGCCTTCATAACGTTCCAAAACTGAGGTGGCCTAAATGAGGCACAATTCTCCAGGATAAAATAAACCAATATTTTAAACAGGAAACTTTCAGCCATAGCTCAACACAAGGCTTTCCAATATACTTAGTGAGGGAAACGGTCAGAGCCAATCATTGGTGAATGTTACTTTGTCTTATCATTTCCTTTCATTGTGCAGCCGGTGAACTGCAGAATTCGCAATAGGAGACACTCACTTTCAGTATTTCCGGATCATTCTTTGATGCCTTCTTTTCCTCCAATTCATTTTTGGTTTCAGACTTTCCCATCTCCTGTATGTTTACAAAACAATGGGAATTGAAGGTTTAGTTAAACAGAAAGTCTAAGAATCAGAGAATTATACTCAACAGGATGTTGCTGGCATGTTGAAAGAGCTTTCCAATTAGTACCCCTCTCCTATTTTTAGCCCAGCAAGATTATTTTCCTTCTTAAGTAAATCTCCAATTTCCTTTCGAAAGTTACGATTGAATGTTTTTAATGTCCTATCAGCTGATAATTCCAATAATTGTATGTTGAGGAAAAAAAAATGCGAAGCTAAGTTGTACCTTAAAACAGATTTTTTTCCAAGACAGCAAAGTCACAGTGTTGTCTGTAAATTATCAGACACTTCAACCAGTTCATTCGCAAAACGTTTTACCCAGGTGCCTTTACATATGAGTCGAACTAAGGACAAAGTAGGTTCATCATTTAACCCAATTTTATTCACAGTTCTCTCATTTACACAAAATGTGACTCAGACTCACAGCTAAGCTCTAGGTTTTACTCGCATATAGTGAAGGGGGTTGGCCAGGCTATGATCACTCAATGTGGATATCTTCTCTGGGCTTCTGAACCCAGGCTCTCTTCTTCTTATGATGGTTGTGCCATGGGGGACTTCCAGGTTATTGCTCCAGATCTGTTTTGATATTCCTTCTTTTATACTGGTTCTGCCAGTACTGAGTAATAGCTATACGCCCACAGCTGGCCTGAGTTATACTGAAACGAAAGAGAAAATGCTGGAAAATCTCAGCCGGTCTGGCAGCATCTGTAGGGAGTGAAAAGGGCCCGGATAGGTCTGGAACAAGGAATGTTCCACATACCCCATAAAAAAGCAAGCATAACTCGGACCCAATCGGGTACCCATTGCTACACCTTTGATTTGGAGAAAGTGAGATGAGTTAAAGGAGAAGTTGTTGAGAGATAGAACGAGTTCAGCCAGGCAGAGGAGAGTGGTGGTGGATGGGAATTGTCCGGGTCTCTTTTCGAGAAAGAAGCGAAGAGCTCTCAGGCCATCCTGGTGTGGGATGGAGGTGTAGTCAGATTGCACATCCCTGGTGAATAGAATGCGGTTAGGGCCCGTGAACTGGAAGCTGTAAATATGACGCAGTGCATCAGAGGAATCCCGGATGTAGGTGGGGAGGGAATGGACCAGAGGAGTGAGGATGGAGTCAAGATAAGAGGAAATAAGTTTGGTGGGGCAGGAGCATGTTGAAACAATAGGTCTGCCGGGACAGTCCTTTTTGTGGATTTTAGGAAGTAGGTAAAAGCGGGCTGTCCGGGGTTGGGAGACTATGAGGTTGGAAGCTGTGGAGGGGAAGGCATCCGGAGGAAATGAGGTCGCTAACGGTGATGGAGATAATGGCTTGATGTTCAGTGGTCTGGTCATGGTCCAGGGGGAGGGAAGAGGAAGTATCTGAGAGTTGGCGCTCAGCCTCTGCGAGGTAGAGGTCAGTGCGCCAGATAACAACAGCACCCCCTTTGTCGGCAGGTTTGATGACAAAGTCGAGGTTAGACCTGACGGAGTGAAGAGTAGAAAGTTCGGAAGGAGAGAGGTTGGAATGGATGAGGGGGGCAGAAAAATTAAGACGGCCAATGTCCCGTTGACAGTTCTCAATGAAAAGATCAAGGGCAGGTAATTGTCCCAGTGGAGGGGTCCACTTGGAGGCAGAATGTTGGAGGCACATGAAAGGATCAGTGGAACGGGGGGAGGATTCTTGCCCAAAGAAGTGGGCACGGAGACGAAGGCGACGAAAGAAGAGTTCAACATCATGTCGGGCTTTGACAAAGAATCATCGGACTCGAAGCGTTCTTTTCTCTCCCTACAGATGCTGCCAGGCCTGCTGAGATTTTCTAGCAACTTCTCTTTCGTTTCAGATTCCAGCATCCGCAGTAATTTGCTTGTATCCTGAGTTATACTGTCCCATCCTGACTTAAACTCGTTGATGGGAATAAACAGGATACTCCTGTTCAGACAGAGTGATTCGATCAAGATCCACTGTCCTCTGAAACACTCTGGTCTGACCAGCTATTAGTGCATTATGGAGCCTGATCACCTCTTTGTTTGTCCAGTATGGGCACCACGGTAGAACAAGTGGCTAGCACTGTGGCTTCACAGCACCAGGGTCTCAGGTTCGATACCCCGCTGGGTCACTGTCTGTGCGGAGTCTGCACGCTCTCCCCGTGTCTGTGTGGGTTTCCTCCGGGTGCTCTAGTTTCCTCCCTCAGTCCAAAGATGTGCAGGTTAGGTGGATTGGCCATGCTAAATTGCCCTTAGTGTCCAAAAAGGTTAGATGGAGTTACTGGGTTATGGGGATAGGGTGGAAGTGAGGGCTTAAGTGAGTCGGTGCAGACTCGATGGGCCGAATGGCCTCCTTCTGCACTGTATGTTCTATGTCCTGCTACAAAGTTGATGATCTGTATCTGGAAGTTAGTTACATATTCATAGCCTGGTCTTGTTCTTTTGCGTAAATATGAGTGGGTAATCACAAAGTCCAGATAATAATAACGAGTTTATATGTTCAGTTGAGTGCTCTTGTAGACGGCCAGTATCGATTCCAGTCAGGGCACCATGTGGCAGTTTCTGTTCCTGGCGTGTCTTGTCAGTTTGTTCCCAGGACCACAACAGACTGTCCCGATTCCTCAGAGTGAACTGATTGGTAAACTCTAACAATGATTTTTAGAATCTTTTAAAAATAGAATTACATATTCCCCATATTTCCCCGCCTGGGGACAGTTGTGCTGAATTATCTAATTGCCCGTTGACACGCTGACATAGTGCAATAGTCACTGGTGGCTTCCTCCTGTGACCTAGTGGTCATTGAACTGGAAAACCACAAACCAAGAGCAAGGCCCTGGTGTCCGGGGCTCAAATGCTACCACACTAGATGGTAAAATTGTCCTGTGGCAGGCATGACTGAGCTGAAACATTAGGGTGTTGCAGATTGCACTCCCCTCTCAATTAGAGGGGCTGTTTAGCACAGGGCTAAATCGCTGGCTTTGAAAGCAAACCAAGGCAGGCCAGCAGCACGGTTCGATTCCCGTAACAGCCTCCCCGAGCAGGCGCCGGAATGTGGCGACGAGGGGCTTTTCACAGTAACTTCATTTGAAGCCTACTTGTGACAATAAGCGATTTTCATTTCATTTCATTTTCATTTTTCATTTCATTTCATTAATTAAAAATCTTCTGTTGTAGTTTTGTTTGCACTTCAGCTCCACGCGCCTCCTGATCTATGGGCCCCACGTGTGGAGGGGAATGGGGAAGGACCTCCTCATGAACTTGCTCCTGGGCCTGACCAAACACACCATCACACCGTAGGTCCAGGCAGCGGGTGGCCAAGGGGGTCGTCTGACCTGACTGTAATCCCCTCTACGGCAGCTAAATCTGCGGCCAGGTGTCCGTGGAGAGGGAGCACGCAGAGTCCACCAGCACCGGCGAGGTCTTCCGTGTCTGATGGGCACCACGGGGCCTAGCGTGCATTATCGACCCTGGTAATCATATTTTAATTTCATTTTTTGTAGTTTCATTTGTGATTTGTTTTTGGTTAAGGCAGTATCCCTTTAAGGGGCTGCCCTTTTGCAATAATCTTTATTGTCACAAGTAGGCTTATATTAACACTGCAATTAAGTTACTGTGAAAAGCCCCTAGTCACCACATTCCGGCACCTGTTCGGGTACACAGAGGGAGAATTCTGAATGTCCAATTCAGCTTACAGCACGTCCTTCGGGACTTGTGGGAGGAAACCGGAGCACCGGGAGGAAACCCACACAGACACAGGGAGAACGTGCAGACTCTACACAGACAGTGGCCCAAGCCGGGAATCGAACCCGGGACCCTGGCGCTGTGAAGCAACAGTGAAGCACTGTGCTACTGTGCCGCCCAGATTTGTCCCTCAGACTATTTTAGTCTATTTGGTTACTTAATCTACATCAAAGTAGGGTATTGTCATTGGTCGAGGAATTCAGAAACCCAGGGTAATGCTCTGTGGATCCACATCTGAATCCCACCACAGCAGATGGTGAAATTCGCCAGCCTCTGGCTGAGATTAACAGTAACTGTGTTTATTATGATGTGCCACTGCTCAAATGGCTTTATGGTCTGCCTTCCTCGCTTCATAACCTCCTTGAGCCTTCTCAGCCTCCTAGACTATTGTTCTCCTTGAATTCCTGATTTCCCATTGCTCCATGATCAGCACCCAAGCTTTCAGCCATTTAGACCACAAGCCGTGTGGTCTGTGGGCCCGCTGGGCCCCAAGCTTGAGTGCTCCTTAAATGTCTCTGCCCCCCTTCACCTCTCTCACTTTTTAAGGCTCTCTTTACAACCTACCTCTTCGACCATGTCTTGGCTCCACATGTCCTATCAACTCATTCTTTGGTGATAATTAATTTTTATTATGACCTAGGAAGGGCCATGGTGCTATATATATATATATTTAATAATTTACAGAACCCAATTCCTTTTTGGCAATTAAGGGGCAATTTAGTACAGCCAATCCACCTACCCTGCACATCTTTGGGTTGTGGGGGTGAGACCCACGCAGACAAGGGGCGAATGTGTAAACTCCACATGGACAATGGCCTGAGGCCGGGATCGATCCCGGGTCCTCGGGGCCATGAGGCACCAGTGCTAACCACTGCACCACTGTGCTGCCTTTCCATAGTTCTATATAAATGCAAGTTGTTGTTGATTTGAACGACCAACCATTGATATTTAAACACATTGAATTGGAGCAACATAAACAATCGCTTGTGCAAACCATTAAGGATCTTCACTCTCAAGCTTTTGAAACTCGCCTTCTGCCTATATGGGCCCTTGGGAAACGCTTCAATGTTAACTGATCTTGCAGACTTTACCTTTACATTGATCTGCAGTTAAGTCATTTAGCACCCTGTGTAAACTGATGCATTGCTGGCCGGGTCATCATATTCACATATGTTGTAAATCACTTCAAGAAATGAGGCTGTTCCTTGGCAATTGCAACCGAGCTGGCTGAGGGACCATCCTGATCCCACATATCCCAGCCACTGGAATTCTGCCAGTCAAACTTGGCCTCTCACTGGAATGTGCTCCGACAAAACCATGACACAATAGCAAACAGCTCTCATCAGAAATCACACAATGTGGGGCAGGGATTTTCACAAGTTCAGCTGACCATAACCGGATAGTGACAGAGGAATATTGACCCTCAAACTTCACATTTTAAATTCCAGGGTAGGGGTGAGGTTACTATCTCAGCGAATGTTGTCAGTCTCTATGGGAATCTATTTATCTGGGAGCAGCATGTATCCTCTGGTATGTAGCTCGCTGATACTCACTGTCCAGGCAACATTCTTGTCAGATGTCCAGGCAATGTTATTGTCAGAACTATCAGAAGGTGATGGGAAATGACGAAAAACATCACACTTCCTTTAGCATCGATTCACATACCCAGAGATGTTTGCAATCTCGTGATTATTCAATGTAATTCAACAAAGAACAAAGAACAAAGAAATGTACAGCACAGGAACAGGCCCTTCGGCCCTCCAAGCCCGTGCCGACCATACTGCCCGACTAAACTACAATCTTCTACACTTCCTGGGTCTATATCCTTCTATTCCCATCCTATTCATATATTTGTCAAGATGCCCCTTAAATGTCCCTATCGTCCCTGCCTCCACTACCTCCTCCGGTAGTGAGTTCCAGGCACCCACTACCCTCTGCGTAAAAAACTTGCCTCGTACATCTACTCTAAACTTTGCCCCTCTCACCTTAAACCTATGCCCCCTAGTAATTGACCCCTCTACCCTGGGGAAAAGCCTCTGACTATCCACTCTGTCTATGCCCCTCATAATTTTGTATACCTCTATCAGGTCGCCCCTCAACCTCCTTCGTTCCAGTGAGAACAAACCGAGTTTATTCAATCGCTCCTCATAGCTTATGCCCTCCATACCAGGCAACATTCTGGTAAATCTCTTCTGCACCCTCTCTAAAGCCTCCACATCCTTCTGGTAGTTCTAATTCCAACGCTCCAATCTCATTCCATAGCCCAGTATCAATCCCAGCCAAATCCTACTGCCCCACTCTCTCCCCATAGCCCTGTATCAATCCTAAACTAATCCCACTGCCCCACTCTCTCCCCATAGCCCTGTATCAATCCTAAACTAATCCCACTGCCCCACTCCCTCCCCATAGCCCTGTATCAATCCCAAACTAATCCCACTGCTCCACTCTCTCCCCATAGCCCTGTATCAACCCCAAACTAATCCCACTGCCCCACTCTCTCCCCATAGCCCTGTATCAATCCTAAACTAATCCCCCTGCCTCACACTCCCCATAGTCCTGTATCAATCCTAACCCACTGCCCCACTCTCTCCCCATAGCCCTGTATCAATCCTAAACTAACCCCTCTGCCTCACTCTCTCCCCATAGCCATGTATCAATCCCAAACTAACCCCTCTGCCTCACTCTCTTCCCATAGCCCTGAATCAATCCCAAACTAATCCTACTCTCTCCCCATAGCCCTGTAACAATCCTAAATTAATCCCACTGCCCAACTCTCTCCCCATAGTCCTGTATCAATCCCAAACTAATCCCACTGCCCCAGTCCCCTTAGCCCTGTATCTTCCTCTGATTCAAATACTTATCTAATGTTCCTTTCGAAGATGTGAAGCTCTCTGCCTGAACCACCCTGAACTACAACATCTCATGTTCAAACAACCCTTTGTGCAAATACATTTCTGCTAAACCCTCTCCTCACTCTCTCAATGTTAAATTGAAGAACCATGACTTACTGGAGGAAACTAGAGAAATCCTCATTCCCTGTTCACTTGATCATAATTTAAAAACCTCAAATAAATCTCCTCTGATCTGTAGATAAGAGTGTGGCACAAGCAGGGTTAATGTAGGACATAGCCTACTTAATGAGTTAAGAAGACACATGACCCTCGGGTTAGGTCAATGTGGTGCTGAGCAGAGAGACCTGTATAGACCTAGACTCCATGCCTGTATTCTGTGTACATATATATACAGTTGCAAGTTGCTGATGAAGACTTGCTGTTAACATACAGAAAACTGTAATATCCTGCGCGGGGCCTATGGGGTGGGAATGCTCGTCTTCCGCGTGCTCCTTGCGGAGTACGAGCACCCCCGCTCGGGGCGGGGTATCGCAGCTCCCCAGTGAGTCAACGACCAGAGAAGTACCCAGTAGGTTTGTAACTAAAACTGTTCTTATTTTTATTCGGTTTCGACTCCCGCATCCTTATTAAAAGACATCCTGAACAGACACGTTCTGTAATCAACACGTTCTGTAATGATCAAGTAAAAATAGCCCCAGTTTCTCCAATCACTTATCATAACTAGAGTTTCTCATTCTTTCATCACGTTGGTTAATCTATACCTTCACTCTCCATCATTTTTAATAACATTTCTATAAAGGGAATCCAAATGCGCTAAGTTGTGGCCACACCTGCACATCCATTGTCTTTGTCTCGAAGCTTTGTCCGTTCAGCTCCACTGGGCCTGTGATACTTAGTGGGCAAACAGAGCTCTCTTTATTTCAGGCACTCACAAACTCCACTGCCTGTTGGCAAACAGAGATTGGGAACATTCAGTTTGAACAATGTATTTCTTACAGATGGCAAGTTAGAAACAGAGACAAAACATCTTGCAGAAAGGGCTTCGAGAACAGTGAAGAGAACTTGGCCAAGGTTTGCTGTTTCTGCCCTCTCTTGACTGCTCAAGATTTCCAGTCTCCACTGGATTGAAAATGGCGGGCAAGTACTGGATAGTCCCCATGTGTAGGTTTGAACCTTTTGTTTACTTAACTTCAGTTTGAGTATTGGGAAGAACGCTTGGCCCAGTGGTGTCACTCAGTCTCACCTCAGTCCGTCTGTGCGTTGAAGTCCCTCTCTAGAGACTTGGGTACATGATTCAGGCTGATGTGACAGTGCAGTACCAATGGAATGCTGCACTGCAAGCGGTACCATTTCTTAGATAAGGCATTACCTAAGGATCCCTCTGCCCTCACAGGTCAACTCTGTAATGACACAGTTTGAAGAAAAGCAGGGGAGTTTACCCTTCCATCCTGGCAGATATTTATCTCTCAGCCCGGATCACAAACAATTCTGTGAATAAGGTGGCTGAAAGTTACCAACATTGAATACACTTCCAAAGTGTTTCACAGAGTGCAGGAACATAAGAATTAGGAGCAGAAGTAGGCAATTCAGCCCCTTGATCCTGCTCCACCTTTCAATCAGATCATGGCTGATCTCTTCCTGGTCCCAAACCCACCTCCCTCCCTGTTCCCCGTATCCCTTCAACCCATTTTATCAGAAATATATCTATCTCCCGTTTGAAACCGTTTAATGACTCAGACTCCACCGCACTATGGGACAGCGAGTTCCATAAATTCACCACCTTCTGTGCTGCCTACGGCTCTGAGGACCCGGGTTCGAATCCCGGCCCTGGGTCACTGTCTGTGTGGAGTTTGCCCATTCTCCCCGTGTCTGCGTGGGTTTCACCCCCACAACCCAAAGATGTGCAGGTTAGGTAGATTAGCCATGCTAAATTGCCCCTTAATTGGAAAAAATAAAATAAAATAATTGAGTACTCTAAGTCGATAAAAAGATTCACCACCCTCTGCGAGAAGTAGTTCCTCCTCATCTCTGTTCTCAATCTACCACCTCTCAACCTAGATCCGTGACCTCTCATTCTAGATTTCCTCACAAGGGGGAACATTTGGACTACGTTTACTTGAGTATTTTATACAGCTTCATCAGATCCCTTCTCATTCTTCGAAACTCCAGCTGGTATAAGACCAAAATGTTTAATCCCTCCTCATATCTCTCCATAACAGGTAAGCTCTTTCTTTCGTTTTCTTTCTTTTATGTAGAGGGAATGGCAGGGAAGGTAGTGCAATGTTCCTCCTGCAGAATGTTTGAGGTGAGGGACGCCGACAGTGTCCCTGCTGATTTCATCTGTGGGAAGTGCACCCATCTCCAGCTCCTCAGAAACCATGTGAGGGAACTGGAGCTGGAGCTGGATGAACTTCGGATCATTCGGGAGGCAGAGGTGGTCATAGATAGAAGCTTCAGGGATGTAGTTACTCCGAAGAATAAAGATAGGTGGGTGATGGTGAGGGGCTGGGAGGAAGCAGTCAGTACAGGGATCCCCTGTGGCCATTCCCCTTAGTAACAAGTATACTGCTTTGGATACTGTTGGGGGGGGGAAACTTACCAGGGGGAAGCCATGGGGTGCAGGTCTCTGACACATACAGTCTCTGTTCCTGTTGCTCAGAAGGGAAGGGGGGAGAGTAGAGCATTAGTCATTGGAGACTCCATAGTTAGGGCGATAGATAGGAGATTCTGTGGGAACGAGAGAGACCTGGGTGTGTTGCCTCCCAGGTGCCAGGGTGCGTGATGTCTCGGATTGTGTTTTCGGGATCCTTAAGGGGGAGGGGAAGCAGCCCCAAGTCGTGATCCACATAGATACCAATGACATAGGTAGGAAAAGGGATAGGGATGTAAGGCAGGAATTCAGGGAGCTAGGGTGGAAACTTAGATCTAGGACGAACAGAGTTATTATCTCTGGGTTGTTACCCGTGCCACGTGATAGCGAGACGAGGAATAGGGAAAGAGAGGAGTTGAACACGTGGCTACAGGGATGGTTCAGGAGGGAGGGTTTCAGATTTCTGGATAATTGGGGCTCATTCTGGGGTCGGTGGGACCTCTACAAACGGGATGGTCTACACCTGGACCAGAGGGGTATCAATATCCTGGGGGGGAAATTTGCTAATGCTCTTCGGGAGGGTTTAAACTAGTTCAGCAGGTGCTTGGGAACCTGAATTGTAGCTCCAGTATACAGGAGGTTGAGAGTAGTGAGGTCATGAGTAAGGTTTCAAAGTTGCAGGAGTGTACCGGCAGGCAGGAAGGTGGTTTAAAGTGTGTCTTCTTCAATGCCAGGAGCATCCGGAATAAGGTGGGTGAACTTGCTTGGTTGGTACCTGGGACTTCGATGTTGTGGCCATTTCGGAGACATGGATAGAGCTGGGACAGGAATGGTTGTTGCAGGTGCCGGGGTTTAGATATTTTAGTAAGCTCAGGGAAGGTGGTAAAAGAGGGAGAGGGCAAGTATTATTGTTAGTCAAGGACAGTATTACGGTGGCAGAAAGGACTTTTGATGAGGACTCGTCTACTGAGGTAGTATGGGCTGAGGTTAGAAACAGGAAAGGAGAGGTCACCCTGTTAGGGGTTTTCTATAGGCCTCCGAAAAATTTCAGAGATGTAGAGGAAAGAATTGCAAAGATGATTCTGGATAGGAGCGAAAGCAACAGGGTAGTTGTTATGGGGGACTTTAACTGTCCAAATATTGACTGGAAATGCTCTAGTTCGAGTACTTTAGATGGGTCCGTTTTTGTCCAATGTGTGCAGGAGGGTTTCCTGACACAGTATGTAGATAGGCCAACGAGGCGAGGCCATATTGGATTTGGTACTGGGTAATGAACCAGGACAGGTGTTAGATTTGGAGGTAGGTGAGCACTTTGGTGATAGTGACCATCATTCGATTACGTTTACTTTAGTGATGGAAAGGGATAGGTATATACCGCAGGGCAAGAGTTATATCTGGGAGAAAGGCAATTATGATGCGATGAGGCAAGACTTAGGATGCATCGGATGGAGAGGAAAACTGCAGGGATGGGCACAATGGAAATGTGGAGCTTGTTCAAGGAACAGTTACTGTGTCTCCTTGATAAGTATGTACCTGTCAGGCCGGGATGAAGTGGTCGAGCAAGGGAACCGTGGTTTACTAAAGCAGTTGAAACACTTGTCAAGAGGAAGAAGGAGGCTTATGTAAAGATAAGACATAAAGGTTCAGTTAGGGCGCTCGAGAGTTACAAGTTAGCTAGGAAGGACCTAAAGAGAGAGATAAGAAGAGCTAGGAGGGGACATGAGAAGTCTTTGGCAGGTAAGATCAAGGATAACCCTAAAGCTTTCTATAGATATGTCAGGAATAAAAGAATGACTAGGGGAAGAGTAGGGCCAGTCAAGGACAGTATCAAGGACAGATGGTGCAACATCGTGGGCCGAAGAGCCTGTACTGCGCTGTATTGTTCTATGTTCTATGTTCTAAGTAGCGGGAAGTTGTGCGTGGAGTCCGAGGAGATAGGAGCGGTGCTAAATGAATATTTTTCGTCAGTATTCACACAGGAAAAAGATAGTGTTGTCGAGGAGAATACTGAGATTCTGGCTACGAGACTAGAAGGGATTCTGGAAAGTGTGAAAATAGATAAGTCCCCTGGGCCGGATGGGATTTATCCTAGAATTCTCTGGGAAGCTAGGGAGGAGATTGCTGAGTCTTTGGCTTTGATCTTTAAGTCATCTTTGTCTACAGGAATAGTGCCAGAAGACTGGAGGATAGCAAATGTCCCCTTGTTCAAGAAGGGAAGTAGAGACAATCCCGGTAACTATAGACCAATCCCGGTAACTATAGACCAGTGAGCCTTACTTCTGTTGTGGGCAAAATCTTGGAAAGGTTTATAAGAGATAGGATGTATAATCATCTGGAAAGGAATAATTTGATTAGAGATTGTCAACACGGTTTTGTGAAGGGTAGGTCGTGCCTCACAAACCTTATTGAGTTCTTTGAGAACGTGACCAAACAGGTGGATGAGGGTAAAGCAGTTGATGTGGTGTATATGGATTTCAGTAAAGTGTTTGATAAGGTTCCCCACGGTAGGCTACTGCAGAAAATACGGAGGCATGGGATTCAGGGTGATTTAGCAGTTTGGATCAGAAATTGGCTAGCTGGAAGAAGACAAAGGGCGGTGGTTGATGGGAAATGTTCAGACTGGAGTCCAGTTACTAGTGGTGTACCACAAGGATCTGTTTTGGGGCCACTGCTGTTTGTCATTTTTATAAATGACCTGGAGGAGGGCATAGAAGGATGGGTGAGTAAATTTGCAGATGACACTAAAGTCGATGGAGTTGTGGACAGTGCGGAAGGATGTTACAAGTTACAGAGGGACATAGATAAGCTGAAGCGCTGGGCTGAGAGGTGGCAAATGGAATTTAATGCAGAAAAGTGTGAGGTGATTCATTTTGGAAGGAATAACAGGAAGACAGAGTACTGGGCTAATGGTAAGATTCTTGGCAGTGTGGATAAGCAGCGAGATCTCGGTGTCCATGTACATAGATCCCTGAAAGTTGTCACCCAGGTTGAGAGGGTTGTTAAGAAGGCATATGGTGTGTTAGCTTTTATTGGTAGAGGGATCGAGTTTCGGAGCCATGAGGTCATGTTGCAGCTGTACAAAACTCTGGTGCGGCCGCATTTAGAGTATTGCGTGCAATTCTGGTCGCCGCATTATAGGAAGGATGTGGAAGCATTGGAAAGGGTGCAGAGGAGATTTACCAGTATGTTGCCTGGTATGGAAGGAAGATCTTATGAGGAAAGGCTGACGGACTTGAGGCTGTTTTCGTTAGAGAGAAGAAGGTTAAGAGGTGACTTAATTGAGGCATACAAGATGATCAGAGGATTGGATAGGTTGGACAGTGAGAGCCTTTTTCCTCGGATGGTGATGTCTAGCACGAGGGGACATAGCTTTAAATTGAGGGGAGATAGAGAAAAGACAGATGTCAGAGGTAGGTTCTTTACTCAGAGAGTAGTAAGGACGTGGAATGCCCTGCCTGCAACAGTAGTGGACTCGGCAACACTAAGGGCATTTAAATGGTCATTGGATAGACATATGGATGATAAGGGAATAGTGTAGATGGGCTTTAGAGTGGTTTCACAGGTCGGCGCAACATCAAGGGCCGAAGGGCCTGTACTGCGCTGTAATGTTCTATATGTAATAACAATAATAATCTTTATTGTCACAAGTAGGCTTACATTAACACTGCAATGAAGTTACCGTGAAAAGCCCCTAGTCACCACATTCTGCCGTCTATTCGGGTACACAGAGGGAGAATTCCGAATGTCCAAATTACCGAACAGCATGTCTTTCGGAACATGTGGGAGGAAACCGGAGCACCCGGAGGAAACCCACGCAGACGCGGGGAGAACGTGCAGATTCTGCACAGACAGTGACCCAAGCTGGGAATCGAACCTGGGACCCTGGCACTGTGAAGCAACAGTGCTAACCATTGTGCTACCATGCCATCAACCCTCTCATCCCCTTGAACCTCGTCTGAACTGCTTCCAATACTACCACAGCCTTCCTCAAATTAGGAGATCAAAACTGGACACAATACTCCAGATGTGGTCTCACCAACACCCTATACAATTGCAACAACACTTATCTACTTTTATACTCCAATCCGTTTGCAATAAACGCTAACATTCCATTTGTCTTTTTATTTACATGCTGTAGCTGCATACCGCCTCTCTTCAATTCATTAAAAAAAAAAATTAGAGTACCTAATTTTTTTTTCCAATTAAGTGGCAATTTTGTGAGGCCAATCCACCTACCCTGCACATCTTTGGTTTGTGGGGGTGCAACCCACGCAGACATGGGGAGAATGTGCAAACTCCACATGGACAGTGACCCAGGGCCGGGATTCGAACCCAGGTCCTCAGCGCTGCAGTCCCAGTGCTAACAGCTGTGCCACATATCACCTACTTTCTGCGATTCATGAACAAAGACACCCAGATCCCTCTGCCCAGACACATAGAATCATAGAATCATAGAAGTTTACAGCATGGAAACAGGCCCTTCGGCCCAACCAGTCCATGCCGCCCAGTTTTTACCATTAAGCTAGTCCCAGTTGCCCGCACTTGGCCCATAACCCTCTATACCCATCTTACCCATGTAACTATCTAAATGCTTTTTAAAAGACACAATTGTACCCGCCTCTACTACTACCTCTGGCAGCACATTCCAGACACTCACTACCCTCTGAGTGAAGAAATTGCCCCTCTGGGCCCTTCTGAATCTCTCCCCTCTCACCTTAAACCTATGCCCTCTAGTTTTAGACTCCCCTACCTTTGGGAAAAAATGTTGACTATCTACCTTATCTATGCCCCTCATTATTTTATAGACCTCTATAAGATCACCCCTAAGCCTCCTACGCTCCAGGGAAAAAAGTCCCAGTCTGTCCAGCCTCTCCTTATAACTCAAACCATCAAGTCCCGGTAACATCCTAGTAAATCTTTTCTGCACTCTTTCTAGTTTAATAATATCCTTTCTATAATAGGGTGACCATCATGAATCTTCTTTCCATTCAGATAATAATTTGACTTTCTATTTTATCAGCCAAAATGGATAACCTCACACTTATCTACATTAAACTCCATCTGCCAAATTTTGGCCCAATCTCCTAGCCTATCTATATCCATCCGTAAAATCTGTATCTCCTCTTCACTGCCTCCTCTCCCACCTATTTTCGTATGTTCCGCAAATGTTGCTATATTACATTCTCTCCCTGCTTGCAGATCATTTATATAGATCGTAAACAGTTGAGGCCCTGCAAGTTACAGTTTGTCAGCCAGAGAAGGACCTAGTTATCCCGACCCTCTGCTTTCTCAGTCAGCCAATCCTCAATCCAATCTAGTTTCGGCCCCCAATTCCCTGTGATCTCACCTTCTGGATTAGTCTTTTACGCGGCACCTTATCAAACGCCTTCCGGAAGTCTAAAGATACCACATCCACAGGTTCCCCATTATCCACCTTACTGGTGACTTCCTCAAAGAACTCAAGCAAGTTTGTCAAGCATAACTTACCCCTCATAAAACCATGCTGACAATGGTGGATTGAGCTTTGTCTTTCCAAATATTCAGTCATCTCCTCCTTAATGATTGATTCCAGCAACTTCACCACCACAAGCTAACTGGTCTATTTTTGCCTGCTTTTTGCCTCTCTCCCTTTTTGAATAGGGGAGTCACATTAGTGTGTTTCCAATCTACCGGGACCCTTCCAGAATCCAGGGAATTCTGAAATATCATAACCAATGCATCCACCATCTCCGCTGCCACCTTTGGGATGTTCTTGAAGGAATGAAAGGTATCACTGCACAGGAATGAGTGATGACTGTAGAAATTGTTATCCATTACATTTCATATTTGTGGCAGTAAGGTTATTAAAAATCCCAGTTTAAAATACATGCAGCGTGTCTACCAAAACTGTAATTAAGAAGTCATAAAAAGTGAGGTAATTATTGTTTTTAACCATTTACTTGTTTACAGCGAGATGGATAATGGGATATTGTTTTGATTGGTAGAGATCCCTTGGAGAGTAGATAATTTCTGAGGAAAAGATGTGCTGCTAGGTAATTTGGACATTCTGAATTCTTCCTCTGTGTACCCAAACAGATGGCAGAATGTGGCAACGAGGGTCTTTTCACAGTAACTTCATTGTAGTGCTTAGTTCTATCAAAGCCAATCAGGGATATTTTAGTGGGATGCAGAGGACGTAATTAATGGGTGGAGCCAGGTGCAGGTTAGCCAAATGTTGTTAGGTTGAGCGGAAGGGTCTGACAAGACAAAAGCAAGTAACCTGTTTTGTTTACTTTATTTATAAGTGGCATTTGAACTGTATTTGGTTGCTTAAATTGGTATTAGTGGCAGGTGTAGATAGTAAATTAAAGTTTTTCCTTTTATTTAAGAACTGTTTAATTGATAACTGTTTAATCAATTTCTTTCATTAATTACATCTTCTGTATCCCTCTAAAATGTCCCGTGATCGGATTTGTTAGAACTATGATGTGGAGATGCCAGCGTTGGACTGGGGTGGGCACAGTAAGACCTCTTACAACACCAGGTTCAAGTCAAACAGGTTTGTTTCAAATCACTACTTTCGAAGCACAGCAACTTCATCAGGTGAGGGAGCTGTGCTCCGAAAGCTAGTGATTCAAAACAAACCTGTTGGACTTTAACCTGGTGTTGTAAGACTTCTTTTTTTTTAATAATCATTTTATTTGAGGTATTTATGGTTTTATAACAGTAACAGAAGAAACAGTGTACTTACAATTATAAACATAGTGCAAAAGCCGTCTTCCTCCCTCACAGGTCTGTTATGGGCCAGGGTTGAGAGAACCCCAAATTGTATCATGGAGTTCACCTGACCCACGACTTTTACTAGATTGTGATATGGGGAGCACACAGCCCACTCTACAGGTGTGGTACAGCAGAAATCGAAAAGTATTTTTTTAAGCAAAACAATGTTTATTCTATGAACTCAAGTTAACCTTAAAACATTGTCATGAAAATGGCACTTTAAGAAATGTTTGAATGCTCATGTTACTGCTGATGTCAGAGTGTGGGTGGAGCTGAGCTCTGGTTCTGCTTTTTAGTTCCACTTTGAGAAAAGCTTGGGTGTGTCTGTATTTTTTTGGTTTCGTTTTCAGTGTTGGAGCTGAAGCCAGACAAAGCAGGTGTACTGTTGTTCTCTCTGCCATGTAAAGACTATCTCTTGATCATTTAGTGAATTCAGAATTATAAATGTTTTCAGTAGAGAATGTAAACCTGATGTGCTTCTGTTAAAAGGTATTTCTTTTATCTCCTGAATGTTGTTTTGTACGTTATTAAGGATTACTTAGTGTTGTATTCTGTGGATGTTGTATTTGAATTGATGGTTGTAAAGATGTTCACTGTATGTTTTAAAAAGGTTAAGTTGAGTTCATAGAATAAACATTGTTTTGCTTTAAAAAATACTTTTCCATTTCTGCTGTACCACACCTGTAGAGTGGGCCATGTGCTCCCCATACCACAATCTATTAAAAGTTGTGGGTCAAGTGAACTCCATGATACACTTTGGGGTTCTCTAAACCCTGGCCCATAACAACATACAGTAAACATCTTAGCAACCATTAATTCAAATACAACCCCCAAAGAATACAACACTAAGTAATCCTTAAGATTTCCTTTTAACACCCATAAGACTTTTAAAAAACTTTTTAACAGAAGCACATCAGGTTTAAATACACGACTGAGAACAGTTATCACTCTGAATTCACCGAATGATCAAGAGATAGTCTTTAAATGGCAGAGAGAGAGAACAACATTACACCTTCTCTGTGGCTGGCTGCAGCTTCAACACTGAAACAAAACCAAAAAAACACAGAAACACCCAAGTGTGTCTCAAAGTGAAACTAAAAGCTGACAGACAGCCCAGCTCCATCCACACTCTGACATCACTGCAGTAATAAACACCCATTTCCTCAAGGTACACCCACGACAACTATTCGATAAACCCCCATTTCTTAAACATCCATTTCTTAAAGGTACTCTCACATGACAGGTCCCACTTTTTCTAACCCCCTACTCTAAACTAAACTAGCCCCTCAGCACCCCCCCCCCACCCCTTCTGCTGACGGTTAATTTTCCCTAAAGAAGTCGACGAACGGCTGCCACCTCCGGGCGAACCCTAACATTGACCCTCTCGGGGCGAACTTGATTTTCTCCAGACAGAGAAAGCTAGCCATGTCAGTTAGCCAGGTCTCCGACTTCGGGGGCTTTGAGTCCCTCCAAGCTAATAGTATCCGTCTCCGGGCTACCAGAGAGTCAATGGCCAGAACATCTGCCTCTTTCTCCTCCTGGATTCCGGGGTCTTCCGACACTCCGAAAATCGCCATCTCTGGACTCGGCGCCACTCTTGTTTTCAACACCTTGGACATGACGTCCGCAAACCCCTGCCAGAATCCCCTGAGCTTCGGGCATGCCCAGAGCATATGAACATGGTTTGCAAGACACCTTGCGCACCTGTCTTCTACCCCAAAGAACCTGCTCATCCGGAGCCACTGACATGGCAGCCCGATGAACAACCTTAAATTGTATCAGGCTGAGCCTGGCACATGTTGTGGACGCGTTGACTCTACTCAACGCATCCGCCCAGAGACCATCCTCTATCTCTCCTCCTAACTGCTCTTCCCATTTGTGTTTCAGCTCCTCGGTCTGCGTTTCCTCTGACCCCATAAGTTTCTTATAAATGTCCGAAACCCTCCCTTCTCCCGCCCACACTCTGGAAACTACCCTGTCCTGTATCCCTCTTGGTGGTAGGAACAGGAAGGTTGAGACCTGCCTGCGTAAGAAGTCCTGTGCCTGCAGGTACCTAAATTCATTCCCTCCTGTCAATTCAAATTTCTCCTCCAGTTCCCTCAGGCTGGGAAAGCTCCCCTCTATAACCATATCTCCCATCCTCTCGATCCCTGCTCTCTGCCATCTCCAGAACCCTCCATCTAACCTCCCCGGGGCAAACCGGTGATTGTTGCAAATTGGAGACCAGACCTCTGCTCCCTCTGCTCCCACATGTCTCCTCCCCCAGATTCTCAGGGCCGCGACCACCACGGGGCTGGTGGAGCACCGTGCCGGCGGGAACGGCAGAGGCGCCATTACCAACACCCCCAAACTTACATGATGCCGCCTCTACTCGCTCCCACATCGACCCCCCCCCCCCCCCGGCTACGCTCAAGCATCCCCTTTTTAACTCGCGGGGTCTTACCCACCCATACAAAGCCCGAGATCATCTTGTTGACCCGTTTATAAAAGGACCGAGGAATAAAGATGGGGAGACACTGAAACACAAACAGAAATCTCAGGACGACCGTCATTTTCACTGTCTGTACCCTCCCAGCCAGTGACAGCGGGAGCACGTCCCACCTTCGGAAATCCTCCTTCATTTGATCTACTAGTCGGGCCAGATTTAGCTTGTGCAGCCGTTCCCATTCCCGCACCACCTGGATACCCAGGTACGGAAAGCTTCCCCCTACCACTCTCAACGGCAGTTCCTCCAATCGCCCCTCCTGCCCCCTTGCCTGAATGGCAAACATCTCATTTTTCCCCATGTTCAATTTGTAACCCGAAAACCAGCCAAAATCCCCCAGAATACCCATAATTTCTTCCATCCCTTCCAATGGGTCCGACACATACAAGAGCAGATCGTCCGCGTATAGTGAGACTCTGTGTTCCACCCCCCCCATTCCCCCCCCCCCCCCCCCCCCCGCCCCCCGGACCAACCCCTTCCAGCCCCTTGAGGCTCTCAACGTAACTGCCAGCGGTTCTATGGCCAGTGCGAACAACAGCAGGGAGACGTGGCATCACTGCCTCATCCCCCGGTGCAGCTTAAAATAGCCGGATGTCAACCTGTTTGTCCGAACACTTGCCACGGGCGCCTGACCCAGTCAATGGTGTCCCGTCCAAATCCAAACTGCCCCAGTACCTCCCACAGATAGTCCCATTCCACCCGGTCAAATGCCTTCTCTTCGTCCATTGCGACCATCACCTCTACGTCCCTACCCTCTGGGGGCATCATAATTACATTCAGCAGCCTTCTTACATTGGCCGCCAACTGCCTCCCCTTAACAAATCCCATCTGGTCCTCCCCAATCACGTCCGGGACACAGTCCTCAATCCTTGAGGACACGATCTTAGCCAACAGTTTGGCATGTACATTTAGTAGGGAAATCGTACTGTAGGACCCGCATAATTCCAGGTCCTTATCCCACTTCAGGATCAATGAGATCGTGGCCTGTGACATCGCTCTCCCTTGCCTCATTAAATGTCCTCATCAGCAGTGACCCCAGCACCCCAGAGAACTTTTTGTAAAACTCCACGGGGTACCCGTCCGGTCCCGGGGCTTTAGCCGACTGCATGGCCTTCAGCCCTTCTGCTATTTCTTCCAACCCGATCGGAGCCCCCAGCCCTTCTACCAAGTCTTCATCAACCTTCGGGAACTTCAGCCCCCCTAACAATTGCCTCATCCCCTCCGGCCCAGTTGGGGGTTCCAACTCATACAGCCTGCTGTAGAATTCCTCAAACGCCTTATTGATGCCAGCTGAATCTCCGACCAGGTTCCCATCACTGTCCCTTACCTTCCCAATCTCCCTGGCCGCCTCCCGCTTTCTAAGCTGCTGCGCAAGCATTCTGCTGCCCTTCTCCCCATATTCATAGATCGCCCCCCTCACCTTCCTCAGCTGCTCCACCACCTTCCCTGTAGTTAACAAGCCAAACTCCACCTGTGGCTGTCATTCTCTTAGAAGCCCTGCCTCTGGGGCCTCTGCATACCTCCTGTCGACCTGTAGTATTTCCTTTATCAGTTGGTCCGTCTCTGCTCTGTCTGCATTCTCCCTGTGGGCCCGTATCGAGATCAGCCCCCTCTAACCACCGCCTTCAGCGCCTCCCAGACCACTGCAGCCGAAACTTCCCCGTGTCGTTGACTTCCAGATAGTTCTGGATACATTTCGGCAGCCGCCCACACACCTCCTCATCAGCTAAAAGTCCAGCCTCCAGTGCAGGCGCTGGCTACCCTCCTTGCTCACCTGTAGGTCAACCCAGTGCGGGGCATGATCCGAGATCGTGATCGCTGAATACTCAGTGTCCACTACCCCCGTCAGTAAAGCCCTATTCCAGATAAGAAAGGTCAAGAACAAAGAACAAAGAAAAGTACAGCACAGGAACAGGCCCTTCGGCCCTCCAAGCCCGTGCCGACCATGCTACCCGACTAAACTACAATCTTCTACACTTCCTGGGTCCATATCCCTCTATTCCCATCCTATTCAAGTATTTGTCAAGATGCCCCTTAAATGTCACTATCGTCCCTGCTTCCACCACCTCCTCCGGCAGCAACTTGAGAATCCTGCTGCATCCTCTGACAATCCTCATCGCTATCCGTAATTCCACCAACCTTTGTGTCGTCTGCAAACTTACTAATCAGACCAGTTACATTTACCTCCAAATCATTTATATATACTACGAACAGCAAAGTCCCAGCACTGATCCCTGTGGAACACCACGTGTCACAGCCCTCCAATTAGAAAAGCATCCTTCCATTGCTACTCTCTGCCTTCTATGACCTAGCCAGTTCTGTATCCATCTTGCCAGCTCACCCCTGATCCCGTGTGACTTCACCTTTTGTACCAGTCTATCATGAGGGACCTTGTCAAAGGCCTTACTGAATTCCATATAGACAACATCCACTGCCCTACCTGCATCAATCATCTTTGTGACCTCTTCGAAAAACTCTGTCAAATTAGTGAGACACGACCTCCCCTTCACAAAACCATGCTGCCTTTCACATTTGCTTCCAAATGGGAGTAGATCCTGTCTCGAAGAATTCTCTCTAGTAATTCCCCTACCACTGACGTAAAGCTCACCGGCCTGTAGTTCCCTGGATTATCCTTTCTACCCTTCTTAAACAAAGGAACAGCATTGGCTATTCTCCAGTCCTTCGGGACATCACCTGAAGAGAGTGAAGATCCAAAGATTTCTGTCAAGGCCTCAGCAATTTCCTCTCTATCCTCCTTCAGTATTCTGGGGTAGATCCCATCAGGCCCTGGGGACTTATCTACCTTAATATTTTTCAAGACGCCCAACACCTCGTCTTATTGGATCTCAATGTGACCCAGGCTATCTACACCCCCTTCTCCAGACTCAACATCCACCAATTCCTTCTCTTTGGTGAATACTGATGCAAAGTATTCATTTCGTACCTCATCCATTTCCTCTGGCTCCACACATAGATTCCCTTGCCTATCCTTCAGTGGGCCAACCCTTTCCCTATCTACCCTCTTGCTTTTTATGTACGTGTAAAAAGCCTTGGGATTTTCCTTAACCCTATTTGCCAATGACCTTTCGTGATCCCTTCTAGCCCTCCTGTCTCCTTGCTTAAGTTCCTTCCTACTTTCCTTATATTCCACACAGGCTTTGTCTGTTCCCAGCCTTCTAGCCCTGACAAATGCCTCCTTTTTCTTTTTGATGAGGCCTACAATATCTCTCGTTATCCAAGGTTCCCGAAATTTACCGTATTTATCCTTCTTCCTCACAGGAACATGCCGGTCCTGAATTCCTTTCAACTGACACTTGAAAGCCTCCCACATGTCAGATGTTGATTTACCCTCAAACATCCACCCCAATCTAGGTTCTTCAGTTCCCGCCTAATATGGTTATAATTAGCCTTCCCCCAATTTAGCACATTCACCCTAGGACCACTCTTATCCTTGTCCACCAGCTCTTTAAAACTTACTGAATTGTGGTCACTGTTCCCGAAATACTCCCCTACTGAAACTTCTACCACCTGGCCGGGCTCATTCCCCAATCCCAGGTACAGTACCGCCCCTTCCCTAGTTGGACTGTCTACATATTGTTTTAAGAAGCCCTCCTGGATGCTCCTTACAAACTCTGCCCCGTCTAACCCCCTAGCACTAAGTGAGTCCCAGTCAATATTGGAGAAGTTGAAGACTCCCATCACAACAACCCTGTTGCTTTTACTCCTTTCCAAAATCTGTCTACCTATCTGCTCCACTATCTCCCGCTGGCAGTTGGGAGGCCTGTAGTAAACCCCCAACATTGTGACTGCACCCTTCTTATTCCTGATCTCTACCCATTTGGCCTCACTGCCCTCTGAGGTGTCCTCCCGCAGTACAGCTGTGATATTCTCCCTAACCAGTAGCGCAACTCCGCCACCCCTTTTACATCCCCCTCTATCCCGCCTGAAACATCTAAATCCTGGAATGTTTAGCTGCCAATCCTGTCCTTCCCTCAACCAGGTCTCTGTAATGGCAACAACATCATAGTTCCAAGTACTAATCCAAGCTCTAAGTTCATCTGCCTTACCCATAATACTTCTTGCATTAAAACATATGCAACACAGGCCACCAGACCCGTTTTCAGCAACATCTCCCTGTCTGCTCTTCCTCTTGGCCCTATTCCCTAGTTCTCCCTCAATGCTTTCACCTTTTGACCTGTTGCTCCGGTGCCCACCCCCCTGCCATACCAGTCAATCCGGGAGTACACATTATGCACGTGCGAGTAGAAGGAAAACTCCTTCACTCTCGGCCGCCCTTCCCCCCCCCCCATCTGCTCCATAAACCCCTTTAGCTCCTTTGCCATTGCCAGCACCCTGCCTGTCCTTGAGCTCGACCGATCCATGACTGTGATCCATGATCCAATGACTGTGTTGAAGCCCCCCCCCCCCCCCCCGTCCCATGACCAGCTTATGCAAATCCAGGTCCGGGATCTTCCCCAACATCCTCCTTATGAACTCCACATCATCCCAATTCGGCGCGTACACATTCACGAGTACCACCGGCAGCCCCTCCAGCTTCCCACTGACCATAATGTACCGACCCCCCACATCCACAACTATTCTTCCCGCCTCGAATGACACTCGCTTATTAATCAGGATCGCGACCCCTCTAGTCTTAGAGTCCAGCCCTGAGTGGAAAACCTGTCCGACCCATCCCTTTCCTTAGTCTGACCTGGTCAGTTACTCTAAGGTGCGTCTCCTGCAACATTGCCACGGCCGCCTTCAGTCCCCTCAAATGGGCGAACACGCGTACCCTCTTAACCGGCCCGTTTAGCCCTCTTATGTTCCATGTGATCCAGCCTGGTTGGGGGGCTTCTTCCCCCCCCCCCCAACCACCCCACCCCACCACCCCTCTGCTGATCAGCCATCACCTCTCTTGGGCCAGTCTCCAGCCCCAGGCATCCGCAGGCCCGACTCCCAGCAGTCTCCGTCCCCAACCTCTCTATTGTCCCACAGCAAAAGTCCCTCCCCCGTCAGCAGAACATTCCCCCCCCCCCCAGTAACAGCACTATACACACAGCCCCCTCCAACAAGCATAACATCTGCTCACCCCCCCACTGCACTTCCTTGAGCTTGCCCGCCCAGCTTGCTTGGTGGCCCCTGCCCATGGCGCCAGACATTTTCCCACCTATTGTTCCCTCCCCCAACCCCCTCGCTCAGACCCACACATATGCAAACGTAAACAATCCCAACTCAATTGCCCAAAAGAAACTCACACAGCTCATCCGCAGACCCCAAATCAATACAGAAGGCATTACAAATAACGTCCAAAAACAAAAACTTAAAAAAAAAAAAAATATGAACACTGCAGCAAAATTCAGTCCAAACACCTCAATCCGCTACCAACCCTTTCCTTCTAGCGAAGTCCATCGCTTCCTCGGGCGACTCGAAGTAGAAATGCTGCTCTTCGTGAGTGTCCCAAAGACGGGCCGGATACAGCAGTCCAAACTTAACCTTCTTCTTAAAAAGGGTTGATTTTATCTGGTTGAACCCCGCTCTTCTCCTGGCCACATCCGCACTGAGATCCTGATATATACGTAGGACGCTATTCTCCCATTTACAGCTCCGTGTCTGCCTGGCCCACCATAGAATGCACTCCTTGCCCAGGTACCTGTGGAATCTCACCACCATTGCTCTCGGGGGGTCACCTACACACGGCTTCCTCGCTAGCGCTCTGTGCACCCTGTCCACCTCCAAGGGCCGGGTGAATGCCCCCTCCCCCAGTAACTTCTCGAACATACCCGCTATGTATGCCCCTACATCCGTTCCTTCGGATCCCTCCGGGAGACCCACGATTCTCAGGTTCTGCCGGCGGGACCTGTTCTCTAGATCCTCCACCTTCTCCTGGAGCCTTTTCTGCTGGTCTCTCAACATTCCCACCTCCAACTCCACTGCAGCTTGATGCTACTCCTGCTCCGTCAGTGCCTTCTCCACTTTCTGGATCGCCCGGTCTTGAGCCTCCAGTCTGAGTTCCAGCCGGCAATCGATCTCTTAATCGGGTCCAAGCATTCCTGATTCTGCTTGGCAAAGCCCTCCTGGATGAACTGCATCAGTTGCTCCGTCGACCGCTGGGTCATCGAGCCAGAACTCCGGTCGTCCACCATGCTTTCTCCCACTGCAGCCTCAGCCCAAGCATTTTCCATTCGCCTATTTCTTCCTTTGCAAGCACTCCTGGTCCGCTTCTCCATGCACTGATGTAGGATTCCTTGTCACAATTGCATCCAATATCAATTTTCCCACATCAGATCTGATAAAAAATCGGGGGGAAAAGGTCCAAAATTCCGACCTGAGCGGGAGCCACCAAATGTGCGACCTACTCCTTCATAGCCACCACCGGAGGTCCGTTGTAAGACTGCTTGTTAGAACAAAGCACTGCAATGAAGTTACTGTGAAAAGCCCCTAGTCGCCACATTCCGTTGCCTGTTCGGGGAGGCTGTTACGGGAACTGCCGTCTGTTCGGGTACACAGAGGAAGAATTCAGGATATCAAATTACCTAACAGCACGTCTTTCCCTCAGAAATGATCTACTCTCCAAGGGATCTCTACCAATCAAAACAATATCCCATTATCCATCTCGCTGTAAACAAGTAAATGGTTAAAAACAATCATTACCTCACTTTTTATGACTTCTTAATTACAGTTTTGGTAGACACGCTGCATGTATTTTAAACTGGGATTTTTAATAACATTACTGCCACAAATATGAAATGTAATAGATAACAATTTCTGCAGTCATTACACATTCCTGTGCAGTAATACCTTTCATTACTTAACGAACATCCCAAAAGTGACAGCGGAGATGGTGGATGCATTGGTTATGATATTTCAGAATTCCCTGGATTCTGGAAGAGTCCCGGTAGATTGAAAACACACTAATGTGACTCCCCTATTCAAAAAGGGGGAAGAGGCAAAAAAGTAGGAAAAAATAGACCAGTTAGCTTGTGGTGGTGAAGTTGCTGGAATCAATCATTAAGGAGGAGATGACTGAATATTTGGAAAGACAAAGCTCAATCCACCATTGTCAGCATGGTTTTATGAGGGGTAAGTTATGCTTGACAAACTTGCTTGAGTTCTTTGAGGAAGTAGCCAGTAAGGTGGATAATGGGGAACCTGTGGATGTGGTATATCTAGACTTCCAGGAGGCATTTGATACGGTGCCGCGTAAAAGATTTATTCAGAGGTGAGATCGCAGAGGATTGGGGGTGGAGTACTAGATTGGATTGAGGATTGGCTGACTGACAGAAAGCAGAGGGTCGGGATAACTGGGTCCTTCGCTGGTTGGCCAACTGTAATTAGCGGGACCTCAACTGTTTACAATCTATATAAATGATCTGCAAGCAGGGAGAGAGTGTAATGTAGCAACATTTGCGGAAGATACTAAAATAGGTGGGAAAGCAGGCAGTGAAGAGGAGATACAGATTTTACAAATGGATATTATAATGGCCAGGATTTAAAGAACACCAAAGTATATCATGGAGTTCACCTAACCCACAACTTTTAAGAGATTTTGGTTATGGGGAGCACAAGGGTCCACTCTCCAGGTTTTATGCAACAAAGACCTTAATTATTTTTAAACAAAAACAATGTTTATCAAATGATCTGAACACCTTTTTAACATAGAGAGAGACTCCAACATTCTTGTAGTCTGAATACAGCTTTCAACTGACAACGAAACTAAGACACAGCAACTCCCAGCTCAGAACGAAAGTAAAAGACAGAATCACATTCCAGCTCCACCCACACGATGACATCACTGCAGCCATTTGTTAAAACACACTTTTCTTAAAGGGAGTCTCACATGACAATATAGTTAGGCTAGGAGAATGGGCCAAAATTTGGCAGATGGAGTTTAATGTAGACAAGTGTGAGGTTATCCATTTTGGCCAAAAAAATAGAAAGTCAAATTATTATCTAAATGAAAAGCAGATTCAAAATGTGTCTGGGCAGAGAGATCTGGGTGTCTTTGTTCATGAAACGCAGAAAGTAGGTGGCATGTGGCGCAGTGATTAGCACTGGGACTGCGGCGTTGAGGACCCGCGTTCAAATCCAGGCCCTGGGTCACTGTCCATGTGGAGTTTGCACATTCTCCCCATGTCTACGTGGGTTGCACCCCCCACAAACAAAGATGTGCAGGGTAGGTGGATTGGCCACGCTAAATTGCCCCTTAATTGGAGAAAAAATAATTGGGTACTCTAAATGTTTTTTAAAAATGAATTGCCGGAAGTCGGTATGCAGCTACAGCATGCAATTAAAAAGGAAGGATGGGGGAGGAGGAACAGGAAGGACGTTCTGCCTCTAGGCGGAGGACAGAAGAGGTTGAGTGAGAAAAGGTTTAACAACTGATGTATCCAGAAAGGTTGGGAATAGTTTAACTGCTATATACAACATACTTGTTGTGGCTGTTCCTAACTCCCGTGAACAAATTCTGAGGGAGCTCAATGAAGACATGAAGAAAGTACAGATTTACCTGGTCTTCGACCTTTCCTCTGCCTCATGTGTACAGGAATTTGCAATATGAATGTGTCTTACCTGCTGAAGCATCATGGCCTATCCGAGGTCCCAGGCTTGTGGACTTGGCTCTGGGCTGTCCCTGTGAAATGTTTCCAGGTATCCTTCCTCCCTGCCAGTTACCAAGGACAAATCTAGGGGATGTCTTGTCACACAATAGTCATGTCCAGCACCCTGCTGCTTCAGCACATTAACTCAACATCAATAAACAGGGAGATCTTCAAACACCTGATGAGTTCAAGCAAAAAAACCGAAAGGAGTAATTTAGTGAGGTCAGGTGAAGATCCTTGGTGGTTTGCTTTACGTGAACGACGGTCCCAGCATTGGCCCTCCCCATGTTTCAAACATGATCTCAGATAGGCGGCATGGTAGTACAGTGGTTCAATTCTGGCCTTGGGTGACTGGCTGTGCGGAGTCTGCACGTTCTTCCCGTGTCTGTGTGGGTTTCCTCCGGGTGCTCTGGTTTCCTCCCACAATCCAAAGATGTCCAGGTTAGGTGGATTGGCCATGATAAATTGCCCTTTGGTTAGGTGGGGTTACTGGGTTACGGGAATAGGGTAGAGGTGTGGGCTGAAGTGGGGTGCTCTTTCCAAGAGCCGGTGCAGACTTAATGGGCCGAATGGCCTCCTTCTGCACTGTAAATTCTATGATTCAATGATCCACTATGGTACTCAGTGAGGGCCCAGAGCCTCATTTGGGACTGCACAGAATAACCACATGTTACAAGTTAAACATAGAAACATAGGGGTCCTGCCGTGGATATTTCTTCAGGTACAGGAGTGCGCACTCCTGTCAGGAGTCCCAGTGACTTACATGTCCGGACCACATAATATCTAACTATGGAAGTTAGGATCGGGGTATTGAACTTGATGATCAGCCATGATCATAATGGATGGCAGAGGCAGCTCGAAGGGCCGAATGGCCTCCGCCTGCTTCACAAGTCCCTTCAAAGGCAGACCAAGACTAGACTTGATATGAATCAAATTATTTCACATCGACTGAACAACACAGAGTAACAATTATAACCAGGTTCACTTTGTGGAACTTTGTACAAAACATAGAAATGAGGAATTAACATTTCCACACATTCACTGAATTGTCTTAAAATGGCTTTGAGCAAAACAAGTGTTCACAACCCTCTGAACCCTCTGACAGCCTTCACTGGGTCACTGCCAGCGCCCTGGTCTCACTGTCCTCAGAATAAAATGGAGATGTTGAGGAGGTATTTCAGACTCAGAACATTCCAACATGAAGCAGAGTCAGTCAAACCAAAGCCAGGGCTCATTGGATGACAAGGAAGTTGGAGAAACAAAAAAGAGTGTGCAATGCATGTCAGGTGAATTCTTCCAAGCAAGAACTGGATTAAATATAATAAATTGAGAGGGAAAATGAAGAGTAAGATTAGATTGGCAAATAATGAACATGAGAATAGAATGGCAGATAACATAACAGATAGCCCCAGAATCTCCAATTGGCAGATAAATACTAAGTGAGTAGTAAGGAACAGGATGGGGCCAATCAAGGACAAAGTTGGTGATAAGTACTTGGAGATGCAGGGCAAGGTTAGAATGCTGAATGTGCATTGTGTAGAGCTGTTTACTGAGGAGGAATCTGATAAAATATCAGTGAAGATGAAAATGAAAGACGTAATTGATGGGGTGAAGATTGAGAGACAGGGTGTAGTGGAGCAGTTGGATATGCTTCAAGTGGATACATCACCTGGTCCGGATGACCTGCATCCCAGGTTGCTAATGGAGGGGGAGAAAGGAGATAACGGAATGGGCCTGTCGTAATCTTCCCAGATTCAGCGGAGATACCGGAGGATTGGAGACTGGCAAACGTGACACCCTTATTCAAGAAGGGGTGTCGGATCAATCCTAGTAACAACAGGCTGGTCAGTTTAACATCAGCGGTGGGTGAGGTTTTAGAAACAATAATCAGGGGAAAAGTCCAACAGGGACTCGGAGAGGTTTGCGTTAATTAAAGATAGGCAACATCGATTTGTAAAACGGAGAGAGTGTTTGACTAATCTAATTGAATATTTTGAGGAAGTAACTGAGAAGGTTGATAAGGGGCAAGTGGTAGATGTTGTATATGGATTTTAAGAAAATGTTTGACAAAATATCACATAAAAGGTTGGTAGAAAATGAAGGCTGATGGAATAGGTGGTTCAGGGTCAGCTTGGATGAAATACCGAGAGGAATTCTCTGTTTGGGAGAAACCGAGAGGAATTCGCTGTTTGGGAGACAATGGGCAAATTTTCCGTTTGGGTGACTAAGTGCTAACACCGGGACTGAATTACGTGTGGTTCACATTCCCATTGGGGGCGCTACTTGTGGAGCAATTCAGGACATGCAAATGAGCCAGCACTCTGCTGGTGCAAATTCCGAGCAATTCCTAGCCCAGCGGGCATACAGAGCCTGGCAGCTGGAGCTGTTTTCAAGCCTACCTCCTGAATACTGCCTGGGAGGTGGTGGCAGAGGCAGTCAGCACTGCCAGTCTCACCAGGAGGAGACAACGGGAGGGGTGGGGGTCATTGGTCAGTCCTCTGCCCTGAGAGGGGTAGAGAACCAGGGAGGGTTCCAAAGGCCACGGTGTAGCTGTCCCCTGGTTGGTCCAGTTTCCTCTACAGTGGGGCAGTGCTTCTGAGCAGTGCCAACATTTGGTGGGCCTGATTGAGCTTGGCTGCGCCCATCCTTTTGATGAAACAGCTGGGGTATGAGTGTCCAGAGGGGCGACCTGGGTAGGCTTCCAAATGACCAGAGGCCTTCTGAGTATTTAAAGGACACAAGCAGCACCCCACAGTGTGAGCAGCCAGGAGTGTGTTTCAAAGACAGACTGCAGCAATGGCAGTCTGAGCCAGGCCACTCTGATCCCAAGAGGGACACCCCAAGTCACTACCTGCTACTGCCCCTGGCCCTGGCAGCCATTGCCCAGCAAGCCCGACAGTTTTCTTTCTTCTTTTTTTAAATTAATTTAGCGTATCCTATTCATTTTTTCCAATTAAGGGGCAAATTTAGCGTGGCCAATCCACCTACCCTGCACATCTTTGGGTTGTGGGGGCGAAACCCACGCAAACACGTGGAGAATGTGCAAACTCCACACGGACAGTGACCCAGAGCCAGGATCGAACCTGGGACCTCGGTGCGGTGAGACAGCAGTGCTAACCACTGCACCACCGTGCTGTCCTTGCCCAATAGTTTTCAATGGTTTTTCAGTGGGTTTTTTAGCCTCCTGCTCCCCCTCTGCAGTCATGGTGCCCAGTCCCCGTGTACTTGTAGTCTCACCCCTGCGAGACTTCTGTCTGAGAGAAGCGGAGCATCGCGGGAGCGGGGAGCATTCAGTGTCCAACCCACTAATGACATTTAAATGCGTGCAAATGCTGGTTTTGCATGCCGCTGGGAGCAAACCTTGTTATCGTGGACCTTGATCGGAATTCTCCTGTCGTTGTGATTCACTTTTCCTGCCTGCCGCGCACACCTACCCGTGGGTTTTGCAGTGGTGTGAAATGGTTTCCATGCCTTTGCAGCGTCATGAGTCAGAGAATCTCACCCGATATGTTCTCCCGCCAGAGCTCAATTGCACCTGATTTGTACTCCCGATTCTCAATCCTTAGCCATGCAAATTTATGCATTTATTTAGGTGAGGATTGCAAGGGACTCCCGGGGGAACCCTGCTATCAGGCCGCAATTTTGATCGGGCAGCCTGATAGCATGGTCCCGGGGCTGTCCACCACCTCCCCCCTGCAGCACGATTCAGCCCCCCAGCCCTGCATTTTCTGGGTTCCCCCCTCCCCCTACAGAGACCCCCTGAATAAAGAGACCCCTCCACAGACCCCTAAATAAAGAGACCCCCTAAATAAGGACACTCCTCCCCTTCCCCCACAACCCCCCCCCCCCCCCCCCCACAAGAGAGGCCCCTATCTGAGAGCAGTCCGGACAGGGGCAGTAAAAGAAAAACTCTGCTTTAACATTCACCTGGGCATCACAGCTGCTGGCTCAGACACAGGAAGCAGCACCTGTCAATTCCTGGAAAGAGAAAACCAGTCAGCTGGGTTTAATTCCACTCAGATCTTCTGCAAGCCATTCATTCATTTCTCTTTGATATTGATTTTATTATACTGTAATTAACAGCTTCCACACATCCCAGCTGTCAGCATTGTTCTATTCATCTTCCTTCATGGTTGAGTAACTCTAACCACAATGTTTATAAACATCAAGCTTTGATTAACAGCTCCTGGACCACTTCAGAGTTAAATGCTGTCAATTTTCAGCTGACCACTTCAAAGTAACTCAAGCGTGAAGGGAGGTGATTGGAAAGCATTTAATTCTGTTTAATTCACCCAGCGCTGATCTTGTTTTCTTCACAATTGCTGGATTCTCCGCCTTATCGGGAACTCTGCTACCGGCGGCGCGAGGCAGAGAATTTTGCCCGGGGCAGAACTCAGCGAGTCGTGGTAAATGGTCACTTTTCACACATGAGGATGTTTCCCCCCCAAGGGTCAGTGTAGGGAGTACTGCTTTTTCAGAAAAATAGAAATAACCCGGAATCAGAGAGTAAAGTTTCAATATTTGATGATATCTAACATGGAGTGGCAAATAGAGATAATATGAATCACCTACAGCAGGACTTAGACAGGCTGGCGGAATGGGCCGACAGAATTTCATACTGCAAAATGTGAGGTGATGCATTTTGGCAGTAGGATTAGGGAGAGGTAAAATTGAGTTCATAGCCTTTCTAGAGAGTGTATAGGGACAGGGAGACCTGGGGGTTCATGTTAAATTTAGATGTATTGTCATATGTACCGAGGTACAGTGAAAAGTATTGTTCTGCATACAATCCAGGCAGATCGTTCCATGCATGAAAAAAAAAGGACATATGATAAAGTATGGTTTTGAGAGATGTAGGAAGAGAATCTGTGGGTGAGAACTCGCAAAGAGTTGCCACACGCTGGTGCCTTCTTCTCTGATTTGATAGTGTGATTAGCAAAGCATATGGGATCGTGGGCTTCATAAATAGAGGCATTGAAAACATAAACAGGGAAGTTATTCTGAACTTTTAGAAAACTCTGATTAAGCCCCAACTGGAGTATTGTATTCAGTTCTGGCCATCCCACTTAAAGAAGGATGTGAGGGTCCTTGAGAGGATGCAGAGGGAGATTTCCCAGGATGGTTCCAGGATTGAGGGAATTTACCGACAAGGTTACTTTGAAGAAGTTGAGGTCGTTCTCCTTGGAGTGTAGGATTATTGACGTGAATATTGACGTGCAGCACCTCTTAAAGATCTGCTGCTCGTGGGTAAAGCTGCAACAGTGACCAAATTCTTTCAGAGAATCAGAAAATAATATTTTGAGTTCAGTAATTTGAGACATAGATAGCGGATCTTGCTGTGTCCAAATTGGTTGCTGCATTGACTACACATCAAAAAAATGTACTGAGTTGGCTCTGCAGTTCTTTGTAATATGCTGAGGTTGTGACAGGCACCATATAAATGCACATTTGCACCCCCCCCCCCCTGTCTGAATCTGTTGTGCATCAAGAGAGATTAAGTGCTATGGTTCATCAACAGCTCTACCATTGCTTTATCATGTGGCTTGCAGGATAATGGAAGGGAAATGAGATCAACTGTGACCTTCCTTTGTCTCACAATTTCCATGCTCTGTAAGCGCTATGTCAGGAAATCCCTAAAATAAAAAGAGTAGTCTTTACTGGAATGGATTCCCTCACTTCTGTCAACAACAGCTACCTGACTATATAATCACATTGGTGTGCCAACCAGTGTGGAAGGGATGGGGCTGGGGAGGGGTGGAGAGCGAGGATGTGGTGGGGCAAGAGCCAGGGAGGAAATGTGATGGACATAAACAGAGCTCCCAAAGTGAATCCACTGGGCTGAAGTTTCTGGTCCTTGCTGCCGGTGGGATCTTCCAGTTCCACCAAAGGTGACCCACCCTCCTCATGGCGGGTTCCCCGGTGGCACGGCCAGCGAACAATGCTAATTGCCACTGATGACTTTGGTGGGATCACAAGATCCCATCATCGCCCAATGGCGAGCCGCCTCCGTCGCCCAATGGCGAGCCGCCTCCGTCGCCCAATGGCGAGCCGCCTCCGTCGCCCAATGGCGAGCCGCCTCCTTCGCCCAATGGCGAGCCGCCTCCGTCGCCCAATGGCGAGCCGCCTCCGTCGCCCAATGGCGAGCCGCCTCCGTCGCCCAATGGCGAGCCGCCTCCGTCGCCCAATGGCGAGCCGCCTCCGTCGCCCAATGGCGAGCCGCCTCCGTCGCCCAATGGCGAGCCGCCTCCGTCGCCCAATGGCGAGCCGCCTCCGTCGCCCAATGGCGAGCCGCCTCCGTCGCCCAATGGCGAGCCGCCTCCATCGCCGGAAAATCCCAATCCCCGTGTTTCACTTTCTAATACTAATAGTTTGAGTAGCATTACATACGAAAGACAGACCAGGTTGTTGCCTGGGCTGGAGAGTGTTACTTATGAAGAGAGATTGGATAGACTTGGATTGTTTTCCTTGGAGCAGAGGAGACTGAGGGGAGACCTGATCAGATGTACAAAATTATGAGGAGTATAAATAGAGTAGATAGGAACAAACATTACCCTTTCATGGAGGGATCAATGTCCAAGGGCATAGATTTAAGGTTAAGGGGCAGGAGGTTTAGAGGGGGTGTGAGGAAAACCCTTTCCACCCAGAGGGTGGTGGGAGTCTGGAACTCGCTGCCTGAAAGGGTGGTGGAGGCAGAGACCCTGATAACATTTAAGAAGTATTCAGATGTGCACTTGCGATGCCAGGGCTTTACAAGGTTATGGGCCAAGTGCTGGAAAATGGGATTACAATAGTTAACTAACTAGTTAGTTAACTAATAGTTGTGTCTGACCAGCACAGACGGATGGGCCAAAGGCCCTTTTCTGTCCTGTATGATTCTATGATTCTGTGACTCTAAATGGTCACCTCAGGCAAGCAGCTTGGTAGTTGAGCGACACACCAAACACCGACCTGGGAACAGGTTCAGTATAACACCTTTCCCAAACTCAAAACATCCAAAAGCCTCTTACAAACCAATGATACATTTTTGAATTGTTGCCATCGTTGTAACGTAGCACATAGGGCAGCCCAATTGTGCACAGCAAGCTCCCACAAAGACTAATGAGATAACCGCGCAGACAAACTGTTTTTATGATGTTGAATACGGCATGAATATTAACAAGGACACCAGGGAGAATTCCCTTGCTCTTCTTCAAATAGTGTCACGGGATCTTCAACATTCCAACTGAGGGATAAATTGGGGTTTTGGTTTAATATTTCATCCAAAAGTAGGGCAGGGTGTATTGCTTGAGTTTTCATCATGTGACCTGCTGTTTACAACTGCCTCACGTCTGCTATCCCCTCCCCTCTCACTATTGGCTGCTCAACGTATCCAAGCTTACAACACTGCCCTCACACACCAATAGACTCTCTGTTATCTGATTTGATGATTTTTGACTGTCAGTCAAACATTGTTTACATGAGCACAATCCAACATGCTGAATATTGTCCTTTTGAAATGTTCCCTTAACTTCCAGGCGCCTCTGTGTCGGATTTGGGGGTACCCCAAACAAAGAACAAAGAAAAATTACAGCACAGGAACAGGCCCTTCGGCCCTCCAAGCCTGCGCCGATCCAGATCCTCTATGTAAAACTGTCGCCTATTTTCTAAGGATCTGTATCCCTCTGTTCCCTGCCCATTCATGTATCTGTCTAGATACATCTTAAATGATGCTATCGTGCCCGCCTTTACCACCTCCGCCGGCAATGCGTTCCAGGCACCCACCACCCTCTGTGTAAAGAACTGTCCACGCATATCTCCCTTAAACTTTCCCCCTCTCACCTTGAACTCGTGATCCCTAGTAATTGAGTCCCCCACTCTGGGAAAAAGCTTCTTGCTATCCTATCCACCCTGTCTATACCTCTCATGATTTTGTAGACCTCAATGAGGTCCCCTCTCAACCTCCGTCTTTCTAATGAAAATAATCCTAATCTACTCAACCACTCTTCATAGCTGACACCCTCCATCCCAGGCAACATCCTGGTGAACCTCCTCTGCACCTTCTCCAAAGCATCCACATCCTTTTGGTAATGTGGCGACCAGAACTGTACGCAGTATTCCAAATGTGGCCAAACCAAAGTCTTGTACAACTGTAACATGACCTGCCAACTTCCCTCTCGGAAGTTCCCAGGTAAGGGTTTATCCGGCAATTGTCCAGAAGTGCTAATCGCCCCCAGGACAATTGCGCTGGGCCGGGGAACATCCGACAATGTGATTTAAATCAAACGGTTCTGCCAGTTTTACACCAAAAGTTACTCTGAAAGAGTTAAAGAAATAAAAGCACTTCTTTAATTTCAGCGTAACTGTTTTAAACCAGATCAAGCCCTACATGGGACAACCCCCCTCCCCCCATGGTATGTCCAACACCTCACTCACATAGCCCCCCCAAAACGCAACCCCCCAAAATATCTTGTCCATTTACCTTCTTGGTGCCCCGTTATTTTCAATGGGACCTTTAAACTCACCTGCTTTTTGGCAACTAGCGATGTAAAAAGGGTGCGTGTCCTCCTTCGCTCCGAATCTTTCGAACTCTGACGCTAGACCGAGGGACCCACCGTGCTACCCTGACCTTGTCCAGCCTGAGTCCGGAAGGTCAGGGGAGACAGGCACTGAAGAAATTTGCTCGGATGAAAGTGGGCACGGAGTGGCAATCTGATGATGATTACCACACTGAGGAAGTTTCACTGTTACAGAATCAGGACAGTTTTAATGGATAGCCGCAGCCCTATAAGTGCTGCTGGAACTGAGAAAGGGAAGGTGCTTCCAGACATCACAAACCGAACACCCTGTGAAAATATTCGGATGTGTTGACCTTAATCGCACAAAGTTACCATACTGGACACGAGCAGCACTTTGTGAACAGCAGCAAATGTGCCTTCATCTTGGGTCAATCTTCTTGCTTTTGTGGAGTTGTGTGCAGTGATGTCCTCATCTTTTGGCAATAATGTGTTCACATCTCTCACTTACTGCCATCATTCACTTTGTTTTGAAAGCACACTTTCATGAAGGAATCACGCTTCGTAGAATAGTTACTGCACAGACCATTCAACCCATTGTGTCTCCACCAGCTCTCTTCGAGAACAACTCCCCTCGTCGCTCTCCCTTTCCATGTAACCCTCCAAAACCTCTCTTTTCAAATATTCCAGTTCCCTTTTGAAAGCTCTGATTGACCCAGCCTCCACCAGATTCTCAGACAGTGTATTCCAGATCCTAACCACTCGCTGTATGACCCTGTCTCCACCACACTCTCAGACAGTGCATTCCAGATCCTAACCACGCGCTGTGTGACCCTGTCTCCACCAGAAAGTGTGGTCACACCCAAGGTGCAGGCAGAGAAATGGGTGACCACCAGAAAGGGCAGGCAGTCAGTGCAGGAATCCCCTGTGGTTGTCCCCCTCTCGAACAGATATACCCCTTTGGATACTGTCGGGGGGGATAGCCTATCAGGGGAAAACAGCAGCAGCCAGAGCAGTGGCACCACGGCTGGCTCTGATGTTCAGAAGGGAGGGTCAAAGCGCAGAAGAGTAATAGTTATAGGGGACTCTATAGTCAGGGGAACAGATAGGCGCTTCTGTGGACGTGAAAGAGACTCCAGGATGGTATGTTGCCTCCCTGGTGCCAGGGTCCAGGATGTCTCCGAACGGGTAGAGGGAATCCTGAAGGGGGAGGGCAAACAGGTAGAGGTCGTTGTACATATTGGTACTAACGACATAGGCAGGAAGAGGCATGAGGTCCTGCAGCAGGAGTTCAGGGAGCTAGGCAGAAAGTTAAAAGACAGGACCTCGAGGGTTGTAATCTCGGGATTACTCCCTGTGCCACGTGCCAGTGAGGCTAGAAATAGGAAGATAGAGCAGACAAACACGTGGCTAAACAGCTGGTGTAGGAGGGAGGGTTTCGGTTATCTGGACCACTGGGAGCTCTTCCGGGGCAGGTGTGACCTGTATAAGATGGACGGGTTGCATCTAAACCGGAGAGGCATAAATATCCTGGCCGCGAGATTTGCTAGTGTCACACGGGAGGGTTTAAACTAGTATGGCAGGGGGGTGGGCACGGGAGCAATAGGTCAGAAGGTGAGAGCGTTGAGGGAGAACTAGGGAATATGGACAGTGTGGCTCTGAGGCAGAGCAGACGGGGAGAAGTTGCTGAACACAGCGGGTCTGGTGGCCTGAAGTGCATATGTTTTAATGCAAGGAGCATTACGGGTAAGGCAGATGAACTTAGAGCTTGGATTACTACTTGGAACTATGATGTTGTTGCCATTACAGAGACCTGGTTGAGGGAAGGGCAGGATTGGCAGCTAAACGTTCCAGGTTTTAGATGTTTCAGGCGGGATAGAGGGGGATGTAAAAGGGGAGGCGGAGTTGCGCTACTTGTTCAGGAGAGTATCACAGCTATACAGCGAGAGGACACCTCAGAGGGCAGTGAGGCTATATGGGTAGAGATCAGGAATAAGAAGGGTGCAGTCACAATGTTGGGGGTATACTACAGGCCTCCCAACAGCCAGCGGGAGATAGAGGAGCAGATAGGTAGACAGATTTTGGAAAAGAGTAAAAACAACAGGGTTGTGGTGATGGGAGACTTTAACTTCCCCAATATTGACTGGGACTCACTTAGTGCCAGGGGCTTAGACGGGGCAGAGTTTGTAAGGAGCATCCAGGAGGGCTTCTTAAAACAATATGTAAACAGTCCAACTAGGGAAGAGGCGGTACTGGACCTGGTATTGGGGAATGAGCCCGGCCAGGTGGTAGATGTTTCAGTAGGGGAGCATTTCGGTAACAGTGACCACAATTCAGTAAGTTTTAAAGTACTGGTGGACAAGGATAAGAGTGGTCCGAGGATGAATGTGCTAAATTGGGGGAAGGCTAATTATAACAATATTAGGCGGGAACTGAAGAGCATAGATTGGGGGCGGATGTTTGAGGGCAAATCAACATCTGACATGTGGGAGGCTTTCAAGTGTCAGTTGATAGGAATACAGGACAGGCATGTTCCTGTGAGGAAGAAAGACAAATACGGCAATTTTCGGGAACCTTGGATGACGAATGATATTGTAGGCCTCGTCAAAAAGAAAAAGGAGGCATTTGTCAGGGCTAAAAGGCTGGGAACAGACGAAGCCTGTGTGGCATATAAGGAAAGTAGGAAGGAACTTAAGCAGGGAGTCAGGAGGGCTAGAAGGGGTCATGAAAAGTCATTGGCAAATAGGGTTAAGGAAAATCCCAAGGCTTTTTACACTTACATAAAAAGCAAGAGGGTAGCCAGGGAAAGGGTTGGCCCACTGAAGGATAGGCAAGGGAATCTATGTGTGGAGCCAGAGGAAATGGGCGAGGTACTAAATGAATACTTTGCATCAGTATTCACCAAAGAGAAGGAATTGGTAGATGTTGAGTCTGGAGAAGGGGGTGTAGATAGCCTGGGTCACATTGTGATCCAAAAAGACGAGGTGTTGGGTGTCTTAAAAAATATTAAGGTAGATAAGTCCCCAGGGCCGGATGGGATCTACCCCAGAATACTGAAGGAGGCTGGAGAAGAAATTGCTGAGGCCTTGACAGAAATCTTTGGATCCTCGCTGTCTTCAGGGGATGTCCCGGAGGACTGGAGAATAGCCAATGTTGTTCCTCTGTTTAAGAAGGGTGGCAGGGATAATCCCGGGAACTACAGGCCGGTGAGCCTTACTTCAGTGGTAGGGAAATTACTGGAGAGAATTCTTCGAGACAGGATCTACTCCCATTTGGAAGCAAATGGACGTATTAGTGAGAGGCAGCACGGTTTTGTGAAGGGGAGGTCGTGTCTCACTAACTTGATAGAGTTTTTCGAGGAGGTCACTAAGATGATTGATGCAGGTAGGGCAGTAGATGTTGTCTATATGGACTTCAGTAAGGCCTTTGACAAGGTCCCTCATGGTAGACTAGTACAAAAGGTGAAGTCACACGGGATCAGGGGTGAACTGGCAAGGTGGATACAGAACTGGCTAGGCCATAGAAGGCAGAGGGTAGCAATGGAGGGATGCTTTTCTAATTGGAGGGCTGTGACCAGTGGTGTTCCACAGGGATCAGTGCTGGGACCTTTGCTCTTTGTAGTATATATAAATGATTTGGAGGAAAATGTAACTGGTCTGATTAGTAAGTTTGCAGACGACACAAAGGTTGGTGGAATTGCGGATAGCGATGAGGACTGTCTGAGGATACAGCAGGATTTAGATTGTCTGGAGACTTGGGCGGAGAGATGGCAGATGGAGTTTAACCTGGACAAATGTGAGGTAATGCATTTTGGAAGGGCTAATGCAGGTAGGGAATATACAGTGAATGGTAGAACCCTCAAGAGTATTGAAAGTCAAAGAGATCTAGGAGTACAGGTCCACAGATCACTGAAAGGGGCTACACAGGTGGAGAAGGTAGTCAAGAAGGCATACGGCATGCTTGCCTTCATTGGCCGGGGCATTGAGTATAAGAATTGGCAAGTCATGTTGCAGCTGTATAGAACCTTAGTTAGGCCACACTTGGAGTATAGTGTTCAATTCTGGTCGCCACACTACCTGAAGGATGTGGAGGCTTTAGAGAGGGTGCAGAAGAGATTTACCAGAATGTTGCCTGGTATGGAGGGCATAAGCTATGAGGAGCGATTGAATAAACTCGGTTTGTTCTCACTGGAACGAAGGAGGTTGAGGGGCGACCTGATAGAGGTATACAAAATTATGAGGGGCATAGACAGAGTGGATAGTCAGAGGCTTTTCCCCAGGGTAGAGGGGTCAATTACTAGGGGGCATAGGTTTAAGGTGAGAGGGGCAAAGTTTAGAGTAGATGTACGAGGCAAGTTTTTTACGCAGAGGGTAGTGGGTGCCTGGAACTCACTACCGGAGGAGGTAGTGGAGGCAGGGACGATAGGGACATTTAAGGGGCATCTTGACAAATATATGAATAGGATGGGAATAGAAGGATACGGACCCAGGAAGTGTAGAAGATTGTAGTTTAGTCGGGCAGTATGGTCGGCACGGGCTTGGAGGGCCGAAGGGCCTGTTCCTGTGCTGTACATTTCTTTGTTCTTTGTTCTTTGTTCTTTGTTCTTTGTTCTTTGTTGTTCACCACACTCTCAGACAGTACATTCTAGATCCTAACCACTCGCTGTGTGAACCTGCCTCCACCAGATTCTCAGACAGTGTATTCCAGATCCTAACCACTCGCTGTGTGACCCTGTCTCCACCACACTCTCAGACAGTGCATTCCAGATCCTAACCACGCGCTGTGTGACCCTGTCTCCACCACACTCTCAGACAGTGCATTCCAGATCCTAACCACTCGCTGTGTGAACCTGCCTCCACCAGATTCTCAGACAGTGTATTCCAGATCCTAACCACTCGCTGTGTGAATCAGTCTCCACCACACTCTCAGACAGTGCATTCCAGATCCTAACCACTCGCTGTGTGAATCAGTCTCCACCACACTCTCAGACAATGCATTCCAGATCCTAACCACGCACTGTGTGAACCTGCCTCCACCACACTCTCAGACAGTACATTCCAGATCCTAACCACTCGCTGTGTGAATCAGTCTCCACCACACCCTCAGACAGTGCATTCCAGATCCTAACTTCTCGTTGTGTGAACCAGCATCCACCACACTCTCAGACAGTGCATTCCAGATCCCAATCACTCGCTGTGCGAACCTGCCTCCACCACACTCTCAGACAGTACATTCCAGATCCTAACCACTCGCTGTGTGAACCTGCCTCCACCACACCCTCAGACAGTACATTCCAGATCCTAACCACTCGCTGTGTGAACCAGCATCCACCACACTCTCAGACAGTGCATTCCAGATCCCAATCACTCGCTGTGCGAACCTGCCTCCACCACACTCTTAGACAGTACATTCCAGATCCTAACCACTCGCTGTGTGAACCTGCCTCCACCACACTCACAGACAGTGCATTCCAGATCCTAACCACTCACTGTGTGAACCTGCCTCTACCACACTCTCAGACAGTGCATTCCAGATCCTAACTACTCACTGTAGGGCAGGTTGCGTGCCTTGGTGAAATGGTAAAAACGTGTGACCCCTGGGTGACAGAGGTTGTCGTGCGGGGTCGGGAGTCGGTCCACTTGTGCGCTGGCACATGTACCTCGGGATAGGGCATCGGGGGGCTTGTTGAGCTTACCGGGGCGATACAGAATCTCATAATTGTAGGTGGAGAGCTCGATCCCCCACCTCAAGATTTTATCATTTTTGATCTTGCCCCGATCTTGTTCCCTGTAACCCACCAAACATTTCTCCTTTCAATGCGTCTCAACTTCCCTTTTGAAGTTATGATTGAAGTTATGAAGTCTTTTTAAAGTCTATTGAAGCAACCTGTTGGCTAAAAATATTTCTCATTGCTCCTTCAACACCCTTTGCGCATTGTTTTAAATCGACCAGTGGACCTCCGGGGGCGGGCATGGCGTGAGTGGTCGCACATCTGGTGGCTCTGGCTCAAGGCGGAATTGTTTGGTACCTTTTCACCCGATTTAGGGGGTGTTTGCTGGTGTGAGGTACATGGGCACTGACAGATAGAAATGTTCCCCCGGTGGGGCCGAGTAATGGCGTAATAGACAAGGAGTGTAACGAGCAAGAAGCAGTAGTCTGGCCGGGAGGTTTATCAAACTGTGACAGAAGGAAAGCTGGTTGAGGGCTCTGGGGATTCGCTGTCCGCCCAGTCGTTTACTGAGCAACTGGCGGACTTCTTAGAACAACGAACAAAGAAAAGTACAGCACAAGAACAGGCCCTTCAGCCCTCCAAGCTTGTGCCGAACATGATGTCCTAACTAAAAAAAAAACTTTCTGCCCTTACTCAAATGTTGAAGTATTCTGAACCGTGAGGAAGCTAATCAGGGGCAACATTCTCCGGTATCGGCGCGATGTCCGCCGACTGGCGCCCAAAACGGCGCAAATCAGTCGGGCATCGAGCCGCCCCAAAGGTGTGGAATGCTCCGCATCTTGGGGTCCGAGCCCCATCCTTAAGGGGCTAGGCCCGCGCCGGACGAATTTCTGCCCCACCAGCTGGCGGAAAAGGCCTTTGGTGCCCCGCCAGCTGGCGCGGAAATGACATCTCCGGGCGGCGCATGCGCGGGAGCGTCAGCAGCCACTGACAGTTTCCCACGCATGCGCAGTGGAGGGAGTCTCTTTCGCCTCCGCCATGGTGGAGACCGTGGCGAAGGCGGAAGGAAAAGAGTGCCCCCACAGCACAGGCCCGCCCGCGGATCGGTGGGCCACGATCGCGGGCCAGGCCACCATGGGGGCACCCCCCCGGGACCCCCCCCCCCCAGGACTCCGGAGCCTGCCCGCGCCACCTTGTCCCGCCGGTAAGGTAGGTGGTTTAATCTACGCCGGCGGGACAGGCATTTTAGCAGCGGGACTTCGGCCCATCCGGGCCAGAGAATCGCGGGGGGGGGGTGGGGGGCCGCCAACCAGCACGGCGCGATTCCCGCCCCCGCCGAATATCCGGTGCCGGAGAATTCGGCAACCTGCCGGGGGGGGGCGGGGGGTTTCACGCCAGCCCCGGCGATTCTCCGACCTGGCAGGGTATCTCGCCCCAGAGACTTCAAGAAGCCCTTACTTCTTGAATGCTAAGTTTCAGCAGCAGAGTCAAGAGGTCTCAAAGGACCTGGCTAAGGTGGTGGAGCCGCTCAGGGCGGCGATTGAGCGAGTGGAGTTGAGGCTGGAGGTGCAGAGTTCGGCGCTCCAGAAGGTGGAGCAGTCGGTGGTGGAACAGAAGAACCATCTGGCCTCATTGGAGGACCAATGGTGGAGGGCCAAAAGCGGCTGAGGGAGAAGCTGGAAGACCTGGAGAATCACTCCAAGAGACAGAACCTCCGGATTGTTGGGCTGCCTGAAGTGATCGAGGGAACGCAGGCCACAAAGTACGTGGTGAATATGTTCAAGATGTTGGTGGGGGAAGGGGTCTTTGAGCCTCCCCACTCCCCCCCCCCATCCCTCCTCCACACCCATTCCCCCCCCCATCTCCCCACTTCCCCAAGGTGGATCGAGCGCACAGCGCATTGAGGAGGAGGCCAAAGGCGGGGGAGCGGCCAAGGGTGATGGTGATGCGCTTGCATCGTTTTCTCCATAAGGAGAAGATTCTGAGATGGGCGAAGGAGACAAAAAGTGCACTTGGGAAGGGAACGTGCTGAGGATCTACCAGGATTATGATGCGGAGATGGCTAAGAGGCGGGCCGGGTTCAATCAGATTAAGGCAGCCCTCTACAAGGAAAGAGAGAAGTTTGAACGAAGCGTGGACCTGGGGGAGCTGGTTAAAGAGGGGTTATGGCTGATCGGCGAGAGTGGGGAGCCCTCCGACCCGGTTGATTATGTGGAACATTCAGGGTTTGAATGGCCCGGTTAAAAGGTCTCATGTTTTCACGGAATTAAGACATTTGAAGGCAGACGTTGTGTTTCTTCAGGAGAAGCACCTAATGTTGGGGGACCGGATGGGTGGGGCAGATATTCCACTCGGGATTGGACATGAAAACCAGGGTGGTGGTGGTGCTGATCAAGAAGAGGGTGGCTTTTGAGGTGGGGGGTATAGTGACTGACCTGGGGGGCATGTTTGTGATGGTGAGTGGACGGTTGCCAGTGGGGCTGGTGATTGTTTATGCCCCAAATTGGGACAATGTGGAATTTCTGAGGCGGGTTTTAGCAAAGGCTCCGGACTTGGACACGCACTGGCTGATTATGGGGTGGGGGATTCAAATAAGGTGCTGGACCCTAGGTTGGACCAGTCATGCCCCAAGTCCCTGAAGGTTTTGGCTACAATGATGGAGTGTCGGGGTTTGTAGAGCAATGGGGGGAGGATCCATAGCGGTTTGAGGGGCCGAAGGCGAAGGAATTTTCGTATTTTTCGCACGTGCACCGGATGTATTCCTGGATTGATTTCTTTGTCTTAGATAAGGCGCAAGTGGTGGAGGTGGCAGGATTGGAGTATGGTTTCAGACCATGCGCCGCATTGGGTGGACCTGCAAAATGGGTGAACAGAGAACAAAAAGTAAAGTACAGCACAGGAACAGGCCCTTCGGCCCTCCAAGCCCGTGCCAACCATGTTGCCCGACTAAACTACAATCTTCTACACTTCCTGGGTCCGTATCCCTCTATTCCCATCCTAGTCATGTATTTGTCAAGATGCCCCTTAAATGTCACTATCGTCCCTGCTTCCACCACCTCCTCCGGTAGCGAGTTCCTGGCACCCACTACCCTCTGTGTAAAAAAAATTGCCTCGTACATTTACTCTAAACATTGCCCCTCGCACCTTAAACCTATGCCCCCTAGTAATTGACCCCTCTACCCTGGGGAAAAGCCTCTGACTATCCACTCGATCTATGCCCCTCATAATTTTGTCGACCTCTATCAGGTCGCCCCTCAACCTCCGTCGTTCCAGTGAGAACAAACCAGGTTTATTCAACCGCTCCTCATAGCTACTGCCCTCCATCCCAGGCAACATTCTGGTAAATCTCTTCTGCACCCTCTCGAAAGCCTCCACATCCTTCTGGTAGTGTGGCGACCAGAATTGAACACTATACTCCAAGTGTGGCCTAACTAAGGTTCTATACAGCTGCAACATGACTTGCCAATTCTTATACTCAATGCCCCGGCCAAATGAAGGCAAGCATGCCGTATGCCTTCTTGACTACCTTCTCCACCTGTGTTGCCCCTTTCAGTGACCTGTGGACCTGTACACCTAGATCTCTCTGACTTTCAATACTCTTGAGGGTTCTACCATTCACTGTATATTCCCTACCTGCATTAACATAGAACATAGAACATAGAAAATACAGCACAGAACAGGCCCTTCGGCCCACGATGTTGTGCCGAACCTTTGTCCGAGATTAATCATAGATTATCATTGAATTTACAGTGCAGAAGGAGGCCATTCAGCCCTTTGAGTCTGCACCGGCTCTTGGAAAGAGCACCATACCCAAACTCAACACCTCCACCCAACACCAAGGGCAATTTGGACATTAAGGGCAATTTATCATTGGCCAATTCACCTAACCCGCACATCTTTGGACTGTGGGAGGAAACCGGAGCACCCGGAGGAAACCCACGCAGACACGGGGAGGACGTGCAGACTCCGCACAGACAATGACCCAAGCCGGAATCGAACCTGGGACCATGGAGCTGTGAAGCAATTGCGCTATCCACAATGCTACCGTGCTGCCCTTAAAAACAAATAAATCTACACTATATCATTTTACCGTCATCCATGTACCTATCCAATAGCTGCTTGAAGGTCCCTAATGTTTCCGACTCAACTACTTCCACAGGCAGTGCATTCCATGCCCCCACTACTCTCTGGGTAAAGAACCTACCTCTGATATCCCTCCTATATCTTCCACCTTTCACCTTAAATTTATGTCCCCTTGTAATGGTGTGTTCCACCCGGGGAAAAAGTCTCTGACTGTCTACTCTATCTATTCCCCTGATCATCTTATAAACCTCTATCAAGTCGCCCCTCATCCTTCTCCGCTCTAATGAGAAAAGGCCTAGCACCCTCAACCTTTCCTCGTAAGACCTACTCTCCATTCCAGGCAACATCCTGGTAAATCTTCTTTGCACCTTTTCCAGAGCTTCCACATCCTTCCTAAAATGAGGCGACCAGAACTGTACACAGTACTCCAAATGTGGCCTTACCAAAGTTTTGTACAGCTGCATCATCACCTCACGGCTCTTAAATTCAATCCCTCTGTTAATGAACGTGAGCACACCATAGGCCTTCTTCACAGCTCTATCCACTTGAGTGGCAACTTTCAAAGATGTATGAACATAGACCCCAAGATCTCTCTGCTCCTCCACATTGCCAAGAACTCTACCGTTAACCCTGTATTCCGCATTCATATTTGTCCTTCCAAAATGGACAACCTCACACTTTTCAGGGTTAAACTCCATCTGCCACTTCTCAGCCCAGCTCTGCATCCTATCTATGTCTCTTTGCAGCTGACAACAGCCCTCCTCACTATCCACAACACCACCAATCTTCGTGTCGTCTGCAAATTTACTGACCCACCCTTCAACTCCCACATCCAAGTCATTAATGAAAATCACAAACAGCAGAGGACCCAGAACTGATCCCTGCGGTACGCCACTGGTAACTGGGATCCAGGCTGAATATTTGCCATCCACCACCACTCTCTGACTTCTATCGGTTAGCCAGTTCGTTATCCAACTGGCCAAATTTCCCACTATCCCATGCCTCCTTACTTTCTGCATAAGCCTACCATGGGGAACTTTATCAAATGCCTTACTAAAATCCATGTACACTACATCCACTGCTTTACCTTCATCCACATGCTTGGTCACCTCCTCAAAGAATTCAATAAGATTTGTAAGGCAAGACCTACCCCTCACAAATCCGTGCTGACTATCCCTAATCAAGCAGTGTCTTTCCAGATGCTCAGAAATCCTATCCTTCAGTACCCTTTCCATTACTTTGCCTACCACCGAAGTAAGACTAACTGGCCTGTAATTCCCAGGGTTATCCCTAGTTCCTTTTTTGAACAGGGGCACGACATTCGCCACTCTCCAATCCCCTGGTACCACCCCTGTTGACAGTGAGGACGAAAAGATCATTGCCAACGGCTCTGCAATTTCATCTCTTGCTTCCCATAGAATCCTTGGATATATCCCGTCAGGCCCGGGGGACTTGTCTATCCTCAAGTTTTTCAAAATGCCCAACACATCTTCCTTCCTGACAAGTATTTCCTCGAGCTTACCAATCTGTTTCACACTGTCCTCTCCAACAATATCGCCCCTCTCATTTGTAAATACAGAAGAAAAATACTCATTCAAGACCTCTCCTATCTCTTCAGACTCAATACACAATCTCCCGCTACTGTCCTTGATCGGACCTACCCTCGCTCTAGTCATTCTCATATTTCTCACATATGTGTAAAAGGCCTTGGGGTTTTCCTTGATCCTACCCGCCAAAGATTGTTCATGCCCTCTCTTAGCTCTCCTAATCCCTTTCTTCAGTTCCCTCCTGGCTATCTTGTATCCCTCCAATGCCCTGTCTGAACCTTGTTTCCTCAGCCTTACATAAGTCACCTTTTTCCTCTTAACAAGACATTCAACCTCTCTTGTCAACCATGGTTCCCTCACTCGACCATCTCTTCCCTGCCTGACAGGGACATACATATCAAGGACACGTAGCACCTGTTCCTTGAACAAGTTCCACATTTCACTTGTGTCCTTCCTTGCCAGCCTATGTTCCCAACTTATGCACTTCAATTCTTGTCTGACAACATCGTATTTACCCTTCCCCCAATTGTAAACCTTGCCCTGTTGCACGTACCTATCCCTCTCCATTACTAAAGTGAAAGTCACAGAATTGTGGTCACTATCTCCAAAATGCTCCCCCACTAACAAATCTATCACTTGCCCTGGTTCATTATCCAGTACTAAATCCAATATTGCCCCTCCTCTGGTCGGACAATCTACATACTGTGTTAGAAAAGCTTCCTGGACACACTGCACAAACACCACCCCATCCAAACTATTTGATCTAAAGAGTTTCCACTCAATATTTGGGAAGTTAAAGTCGCCCATGACTACTACCCTATGACTTCTGCACCTTTCCAAAATCTGTTTCCCAATCTGTTCCTCCACATCTCTGTTACTATTGGGGGGCCTATAGAAAACTCCTAACAAGGTGACTGCTCCTTTCCTATTTCTGACTTCAACCCATACTACCTCAATAGGGTGATACTCCTCGAACTGCCTTTCTGCAGCTGTTATACTATCTCTAATTAATAATGCCACCCCCCCACCTCTTTTACCACCCTCCCTAATCTTATTGAAACATCTATAACCAGGGACCTCCAACAACCATTTCTGCCCCTCTTCTATCCAAGTTTCCGTGATGGCCACCACATCGTAGTCCCAAGTACCGATCCATGCCTTAAGTTCACCCACCTTATTCCTGATGCTTCTTGCGTTGAAGTATACACACTTCAACCCATCTCCGTGCCTGCAAATACTCTCCTTTGTCAGTGTTCCCTTCCCCACTGCCTCACTACACGCTTTGGCGTCCTGAATATTGGCTACCTTAGTTGCTGGACGACAAATCCGGTTCCCAGTCCCCTGCCAAATTAGTTTAAACCCTCCCGAAGAGTACTAGCAAACCTCCCTCCCAGGATATTGGTGCCCCTCTGGTTCAGATGCAACCCGTCCTGCTTGTACAGGTTCCACCTTCCCCAGAATGCGCTCCAATTATCCAAATACCTGAAGCCCTCCCTCCTACACCATTCCTGCAGCCACGTGTTCAACTGCACTCTCTCCCTATTCCTAGCCTCGCTATCACGTGGCACCGGCAACAAACCAGAGATGACAACTCTGTCTGTCCTGGCTTTCAACTTCCAGCCTAACTCCCTAAACTTGTTTATTACCTCCACACCCCTTTTCCTACCTATGTCGTTGGTACCAATGTGCACCACGACTTCTGGCTGCTCACCCTCCCCCTTAAGGATCCTGAAGACACGATCCGAGACATCCCTGGCCCTGGCACCCGGGAGGCAACATACCTTCCGGGAGTCTCGCTCGCGACCACAGAATCTCCTATCTATTCCCCTAACCATTGAATCTCCTCCAACTATTGCTTTTCTATTCTCCCCCCTTCCCTTCTGAGCCCCAGAGCCAGACTCCGTGCCAGAGACCTGACCGCTAGTGCCTTCCCCCGGTAGGTCATCCCCCCCAACAGCATCCAAAACGGTATACTTGTTTTGAAGGGGAACGGCCACGAGGGATCCCTGCACTGTCTGCCTGTTTGTTTTTTTCCCCCTGACTGTAACCCAGCTATTCTTGTCCTGTACCTTGGGTGTGGTTACCTCCCTGTAACTCTTTTCAATCACCCCCTCTGCCTCCCGGATGATCCGAAGTTCATCCAGCTTCAGCTCCAGTTCCCTAACACGGTCTTTGAGGAGCTGAAGTTGGGTGCACTTCCCGCAGGTATAGTCAGTGGGGACATCGGTGGTATCCCTCACCACCCACATCCTACAGGAGGAGCATGTAACTGGCCTATCCTCCATCCCCTCTTACCTTAAGGAATATAGCTGCTGTGTGGACTAACTAGATCTCTGCCCTCCGACTCTGCTCCCAGTCAGCTACACTTCCTGTAAACTCCTGGCTCTCTTCGCACTCTTTGCGGAAATGTCGGAAACAAAATGAAAGGAGCACCTTACTCCCTCCTCACCTAACTCCCTCGGTCACCAAACTCTCACTATCGCACTCAAAAAGCACCAAATTCAGCACTCCCTCGGTCACCAAACTCTCACTATCGCACTCAAAAAGCACCAAATTCAGCACTCAGTGCAAACAAAGTCTGCACTGTAGGGAATCACTTTTATACTGTGAATCTAGCCTCTGAAAAACTGGCCTAATCCAATTAACTAATTAACAAGCTCCAGCTGCAAGTGCCGAGAAGTAGAAGCCTGTTTAAAGCTGATTGAAAATTCACCTTCTTCTAAACCAAACAGCAACTTTTAAGTTAATTAACTAAATAAAAGAAAGACTAAACTTTAGATAAAAATGAAGCCTTATACTCCCTCGGTCACCAAACTCTCACTATCGCACTCAAAAAGCACCAAATTCAGCACTCAGTGCAAACTCAGTGCATTAGACCTTCCAAAATGCATTACCTCACATTTGTCCGGATTAAATTCCATCTGCCATATCTCCGCCCAAGTCTCCAAACAATCTAAATCCTGCTGTATCCTCTGACAGTCCTCATCGCTATCCGCAATTCCACCAACCTTTGTGTCGTCTGCAAACTTACTAATCAGACCAGTTACATTTTCCTCCAAATCATTTATACATACTACAAACAGCAAAGGTCCCAGCACTGATCCCTGCGGAACACCACTAGTCACAGCCCTCCAATTAGAAAAGCATCCTTCCATTGCTACTCTCTGCCTTCTATGACCTAGCCAGTTCTGTATCCACCTTGCCAGCTCACCTCTGATCCCGTGTGACTTCACCTTTTGCACTAGTCTACCATGAGGTACCTTGTCAAAGGCCTTACTGAAGTCCACATAGACAACATCCACTGCCCTACCTGCATCAATCATCTTTGTGACCTCTTCGAAAAACTCTATCAAGTTAGTGAGACATGACCTCCCCTTCACACAACCATTCACGAATATGTCCATTTGCTTCCAAATGGGAGCAGATCCTGTCTCGAAGAATTCTCTCCAGTAATTTCCCTACCACTGATGTAAGGCTCACCGGCCTGTAGTTCCATGGATTATCCTTGCTACCCTTCTTAAACAGAGGAACAACATTGGCTGTTCTCCAGTCCTCCGGGACATCACCTGAAGACAGTGAGGATCCAAAGATTTCTGTCAAGGCCTCAGCAATTTCCTATCTAGCCTCCTTCGGTATTCTGGGGTAGATCCCATCAGGCCCTGAGGACTTATCTACTTTAATATTTTTCAAGACGCCCTACACCTCGTCTTTTTGGATCTCAATGTGACACAGGCTATCTACACACCCTTCTCCAGACTCAACATCCACCAATTCCTTCTCTTTGGTGAATACTGATGCAAAGTATTCATTTCGTACCTCGCCCATTTCCTCTGGCTCCACACATAGATTCCCTTGCCTATCCTTCAGTGGGCCAACCCTTTCCCTGGCTACCCTCTTGCTTTTTATGTACGTGTAAAAAGCCTTGGGATTTTCTTTAACCCTATTTGCCAATTACTTTTCGTGACCCCTTCTAGCCCTCCTGACTCCTTGCTTAAGTTCCTTCCTACTTTCCTTATATTCCACTTCGTCTGTTCCCAGCCTTTTAGCCCTGACAAATACTCCTTTTTCTTTTTGACGAGGCCTACAATATCTCTCGTTGTCCAAGGTTCCCGAAAATTGCTGTAATTATCCTTCTTCCTCACAGGAACATGCCGGTCCTGGATTCCTTTCAACTGACACTTGAAAGCCTCCCACATGTCAGATGTTGATTTACCTTCAAACATCCGCCCCCAATCAATGTTCTTCAGTTCCCGCCTATTATTGTTATAATTAGCCTACCCCCAATTTAGCACATTCACCCGAGGACCACTCTTATCCTTGTCCACCAGCACTTTAAAACTTACTGAATTGTGGTCACTGTTCTCAAAATGCTCCCCTACTGAAACTTCCACCACCTGGCCGGGCTCATTCCCCAATACCAGGTCCAGTACAGCCCCTTCCCTAGTTGGACTGTCTACATATTGTTTTAGGAATCCCTCCTGGATGCTCCTTACAAACTCTGCCCCATCTAGGCCCCTGGCACTAAGTAAGTCCCAGTCAATATTGGGGAAGTTGAAGTCTCCCATCACCACAACCCTGTTGTTTTACTTAAGAACATAAGAACTAGGAACAGGAGTAGGCCATCTGGCCCCTCAATACTGCTCCGCCATTCAATGCGATCATGGCTGATCTTTGTGGACTCAGCTCCACTCTCCGGCCCGTACACCATATCCCCGAATCCCTTTATTCTTTAGAAAAAGTATCTACCTTTTTCTTAAAAACGTTTAAAGAAGGAGCCTCAACTGCTTCACTGGGCAAGGAATTCCAGAGATTCACAACCCTTTGGGTCAAGAAGTTCCTCCTAAACTCGGTCCTAAATCTACTTTCTCTTATTTTGAGGCTATGCCCCCTAGTTCTGCTTTCACCCGCCAGTGGAAAAAACCTGCCCGCATCTATCCTATCAATTCCCTTCATAATTTTATATGTTTCAATAAGATCCCCCGCATCCTTCTAAACTCCAATGAGTACAGTCTCAGTCTACTCAACCTCTCGTCATAATCTGATCCCCTCAACTCTGGGATCAACCTAGTGAATCACCTCTGCACACCCTCCAGCGCCAGTACGTCCTTTCTCAGGTAAGGAGACCAAAACTGAACACAATACTCCAGATGTGGCCTCACCAACACCTTATACAATTGCAGCATAACCTCCCTAGTCTTGAACTCCATCCCTCTAGCAATGAAAGACAAAACTCGATTAGCCTTCTTAATCACCTGTTGCACCTGCACACCAACTTTTTGCGACTCGTGCACCAGCACACCCAGGTCCCTCTGCACAGCAGCATGTTTTAACATCTTACTGTTTAAATAATAATCCATTCTGCTGTTATTCCTCCCAAAATGGATAGCCTCACACTTGGCAACATTAAATTCCATCTGCCAGACACTAGCCCATTCATCTAACCTATCCAAATCCTTCTGCAGACTTCCGGTATCCTCTGCACTTTTTGCTTTACCACTCATCTTAGTGTCGTCTGCAAACTTTGCCACATTGCACTTGGTCCCCAACTCCAAATCATCTATGTAAATTGTGAACAACTGCGGGCCCAACACTGATCCTTGAGGGACCCCACTAGTTACAGGTTGCCAACCAGAGAAACACCCATTTATCCCCACTCTCTGCTTTCTGTTAGTTAACCAATCCTCTACCCATGCTACCACTTTACCCTCAATGCCATGCATCTTTAGTTTATGCAGCAACCTTTTGTGTGGCACCTTGTCAAAAGCTTTCTGGAAATCCAGATATACCACATCCATTGGCTCACCGTTATCTACTGCACTGGTAACATCCTCAAAAAATTCTACCAAATTAGTCAGACACGACCTACCCTTTGTGAACCTATGCTGCGTCTGCCCAATGGGACAATTTCCCTCCAGGTGCCCCGCTATTTCCTCCTTAATGATAGATTCCAGCATTTTCCCTACAACCGAAGTTAAGCTTACCGGCCTATAATTACCCGCTTTCTGCTGACCTCCTTTTTTAAACAGTGGTGTCACGCTTGCTACTTTCCAATCCTCTGGGACCACCCCAGAGTCTAGTGAATTTTGATCAATTATCACTAGTGCGTTTACAATTTCCCTAGCCATCTCTTTTAACACTCTGGGATGCATCCCATCAGGGCCAGGAGACTTGTCTACCTTTAGCCCCATTAGCTTGCCCAATACTGCCTCCTTAGTGATTACAATCATCTCAAGCTCCTCACCTATCATATCTTTATTTCCATCAGTCACTGGCATGTTATTTGTGTCTTCCACTGTGAAGACTGACCCAAAAAACCTGTTCAGCTCCTCAGCCATTTCCCCGTCTCCTATTATTAAATCTCCCTTCTCATCTTCCAAAGGACCAATATTTACCTTAGCCACTCTTTTTTGTCTTATATATGTGTGGAAGCTTTTACTATCTAGAACATAGAACATAGAACGATACAGCGCAGTACAGGCCCTTCGGCCCACAATGTTGCACCGACATGGGAAGTCAAAAAACAAAAGCCATCTAACCTACACTATGCCATTATCATCCATATGCTTATCCAATAAACTTTTAAATGCCCTCAATGTTGGCGAGTTCACTACTGTTGCAGGTAGGGCATTCCACGGCCTCACCACTCTTTGCGTAAAGAACCTACCTCTGACCTCTGTCCTACATCTATTACCCCTCAGTTTCAGGCTATGTCCCCTCGTGCTAGCCATTTCCATCCGCGGGAGAAGGCTCTCACTGTCCACCCTATCTAACCCCCTGATCATTTTGTATGCCTCTATTAAGTCTCCTCTTAACCTTCTTCTCTCTAACGAAAACAACCTCAAGTCCATCAGCCTTTCCTCATAAGATTTTCCCTCCATACCAGGCAACATCCTGGTAAATCTCCTCTGCACCCGCTCCAAAGCTTCCACGTCCTTCCTATAATGCGGTGACCAGAACTGTACGCAATACTCCAAATGCGGCCGCACCAGAGTTTTGTACAACTGCAACATGACCTCATGACTCCGGAACTCAATCCCTCTACCAATAAAGGCCAACACTCCATAGGCCTTCTTCACAACCCTATCAACCTGGGTGGCAACTTTCAGGGATCTATGTACATGGACACCGAGATCCCTCTGCTCATCCACACTTCCAAGAACTTTACCATTAGCCAAATATTCCGCATTCCTGTTATTCCTTCCAAAGTGAATCACCTCACACTTCTCTACATTAAACTCCATTTGCCACCTCTCAGCCCAGCTCTGCAGCTTAACTATGTCCCTCTGTGACCTGCTACATCCTTCCGCACTGTCGACAACACCACCGACTTTAGTGTCGTCTGCAAATTTACTCACCCACCCTTCTGCACCCTCCTCTAGGTCATTGATAAAAATGACAAACAGCAACGGCCCCACACAGATCCTTGTGGTACGCCACTTGTAACTGAACTCCATTCTGAACATTGTCTTCTTTCCTCTGTCTTCTTTCAGCTAGCCAATTTCTGATCCACATCTCTAAATCACCCTCAATCCCCAGCCTCCGTATTTTCTGCAATAGCCTACCGTGGGGAACCTTATCAAATGCTTTACTGAAATCCATATACACCACATCAACTGCTCTACCCTCGTCTACCTGGTTAGTCACCTTCTCAAAGAACTCGATAAGGTTTGTGAGGCATGACCTACCCTTCACAAAGCCATGCTGACTATCCCTAATCATATTATTCTTACCTAGATGATTATAAATCTTGTCTCTTATAATCCCCTCCAAGACTTTACCCACAACAGACGTGAGGCTCACCGGTCTATAGTTGCCGGGGTTGTCTCTACTCCCCTTCTTGAACAAAGGGACCACATTTGCTATCCTCCAGTCCTCTGGCACTATTCCTGTAGCCAATGATGACATAAAAATCAAAGCCAAAGGCCCAGCAATCTCTTCCCTGGCTTCCCAGAGAATCCTCGGAGAAATCCCATCAGGCCCCGGGGACTTATCTATTTTCAGCCTGTCCAGAATTGCCAACACCTCTTCCCTACGTACCTCAATGCTATCTACTCTAATCGCCAGGGTCTCAGCATTCTCCTCCACAACATTATCTTTTTCCTGAGTGAATACTGACGAAAAATATTCGTTTAGTATCTCGCCTATCTCTTCAGACTCCACACACAACTTCCCATCCCTGTCCTTGACTGGCCCTACTCTTACCCTAGTCATTCCTTTATTCCTGACATACCGAGAGAAAGCTTTTGGGCTTTCCTTGATCCTACCTGCCAAATACTTCTCATGTCCCCTCCTTGCTCGTCTTAGCTCTCTCTTTAGATCCTTCCTCGCTACCTTGTAACTATCAAGCGCCCCAACTGAAACTTCACTCCTCATCTTCACATAGGCCTCCATCTTCCTCTTAAGAAGAGATTCCACTTCTTTGGTAAACCACGGTTCCCTCGCTCGACGCCTTCCTCCCTGCCTGACCGGTACGTACTTATCAAGAACACGCAGTAGCTGTTCCTTAAACCAGCTCCACATATCCAGTGTGCCCAACACTTGTAGCCTACTTCTCCAACCTATCCCCCCCCAAGCCATGTCTAATGGCATCATAATTGCCCTTCCCCCAGCTATAACTCTTGCCCTGCGGTGTATACTTATCCCTTTCCATCACTAACGTAAACGTCACCGAATTGTGGTCACTGTCCCCAAAGTGCTCACCTACCTCCAAATCTAACACCTGGCCTGGTTCATTACCCAAAACCAAATCCAATGTGGCCTCTCCTCTTGTTGGCCTGTCAACAGATTGTGTCAGGAAACCCTCCTGCACACATTGTACAAAAAACGACCCATCTAATGTACTCGAACTATATCTTTTCCAGTCAATATTTGGAAAGTTAAAGTCTCCCATAATAACTACCCTGTTATTTTCGCTCTTATCCAGAATCATCTTCGCCATCCTTTCCTCTACATCCCTAGAACTATTTGGAGGCCTATAGAAAACTCCCAACAGGGTGACCTCTCCTTTCCTGTTTCTAACCTCAGCCCATACTACCTCGGAAGAAGAGTCCCCATCTAGCATCCTCTCCGCCACCGTAATACTGTTTTTGACTAGCAGCGCCACACCTCCCCCTCTTTTGCCTCCTTCTCTGAGCTTACTAAAACACCTAAACCCCGGAACTGCTTTTATGTTCTGAGCAAGTTTACTCTCATTATCTATCTTACTCTTCTTTATAGCTTTTTTAGTAGCTTTCTGTTGTCCCCTAAAGACTTCCCAGTCCTCTAGTCTCCCACTAATGTTTGCCACTTTGTATGTTTTTTCCTTCAATTTGATACTCTCCCTCACCTCCTTAGATATCCACGGTCGATTTTTCCCCTTTCTACTGTCTTTCTTTTTTGTCGGTATGAACCTTTTCTGAACACTGTGAAAGATCGCTCGAAGGTTCTCCACTGTTCCTCAACTGCTTCACCATGAAGTCTTTGCTCCCAGTCTACCTTAGCTAGTTCTTCTCTCATCCCATTGTAATCGCCTTTGTTTCAGAACAAAACACTAGTGTTTGATTTTACCTTGTCATCCTCCAACTGTATTTTAAATTCCACCATATTGTGGTCGCTCCTTCCAAGAGGATCCCGAACTTTGAGATCATTAATCAATCCTGCCTCATTACACAGGACCAGATCTAGGACCGCTTGTTCCCTTGTAGGTTCCATTACATACTGTTCCAGGAAATTATCCCGGACACATTCTATAAACTCTTCCTCAAGGCTGCCTTTACCAACCTGGTTAAACCAATCAACATGCAGATTAAAATCTCCCATGATAACTGCTGTACCATTTCTACATGCATCCGTTATTTCTTTGCTTATTGCCTGCCCTACCATCCTGTTACTATTTGGTGGCCTATAGACTTACAAAGGGTGGCAAAGGGTGGCAAAGGGCTATGCCACCGGCCGCAATGGAAGTTGGATGTGGAGTTATTGGAAGATATGTGGGTTTGCAAAAGGGCGAAGGTGGCCATCCGGAACTACGTGGAGCAGAATAAGACAGGGGAGGTTTCCGTCTCTACGCTGTGGGAGGCACTGAAGGCAGTGGTAAGGGGGGAGCTTATCTCGATCCAGGCGAATAGGGAGAGGGTGGAGCAGGCTGAGAGGTTGAGGTTGGTGGAGGCCATTCTGAGCGTGAACTGGAGGCACTCGGCGGCACCTGAGGAGATGCAACTAAAGGAGAGTCAGAGGCTTCAGATGGAGTTTGGACCCATGGGGCAATTGCGTCAAGCCATAGGGGCGATGTATGAGTACAAGGAGAAATCCAGCAGGATGCTTGCGCACCAGTGAGGCAGCGGGAGGCAGCAAGGAAGATTGTGTGGATGAGTGACAATAGGGGTACGATGGTACTGGAGCCTGAGAGGGTGAACAAAGTTTTTGAGGCTTTTTCCTGGAAATTGTATAGTTCGGAGTCTCCGGTGGGGGATTAAGGGATGAGGTGGTTTTGGGAGTTTGAGGGTGGAGGAGGTGATGGTTTAGGGGCTGGGGGCCCTAATCGGGTTGAGGGAGGTGATGGACTGTGTGGGGTCAATGCAGGCGGGGAAGGCCCCGAGTCCGGATGGGTTCCCAGTCGTGTTCGATAAGAAGTTTGGGTTAGACAAAGAACAAAGAACAAAGAAATGTACAGCACAGGAACAGGCCCTTCGGCCCTCCAAGCCCGTGCCGACCATACTGCCCGACTAAACTAGACCTGGGGCCCTCTTAGTCGAGATGTATAATGAGTTGATGGAGATGGGAGAGCTTCTCCCCACACTGTCTTAGGCTTCGATATCGCTTATCTTAAAGAAAGACAAGGACCCGGAGCAGGATGGATCATACAGCCCAATCGCGATATTGAATGTAGATGCGAAGTTGTTGGCGAATGTGCTGGCAATGCGGATCAAGGATTATGCGCTAGGGTGATAGGTGATAGGAGAGGACCAGGCGGGATTTGTGAAGGAGCAACAACTGTCGGCGAATGTCCGGAGGTTACTTAATGTAATTATGGGGCCTTCAGAGTGCCGGGAATTTTAAGTGGTTGTGGCGACGGAGGCGGAGAAAGCTTTTGATCGGTGCAGTGGGCGCACTTTATTCGAGGTGCTGGGGCAGTTCGGGTTTGGGCAGGGATTTGTGGATTGGGTTCGGCTGCTAGGTTTGGCACCTGAGGTGAGTGTTCGGATGAATAAGGCCAGTTCAGGTTATTTGGGGTTACAGCTGGGGACAAGGCAGGAGTGTCTACCCTCCCCGTTGCTCTTTGCCCTGGTAATTGAGCCATTGGCAATGACGCTTAGTGGTTCGAGGGGGTGGATGGGTATTGAGCGGGGGGGGGGGGGAATGGAGCACCGAGTATCTTTGTATGCAGGTGGTCTCCTGCTGTACTTTTCAGAGCCAGACAGGATCATGGGGATTTTGGGGAAGTTTAGCATTTTTCGGGCCAAGCTTTTACAAGCTTAACATGAGGAAAAGTGAGATATTCCCAATTAATGCCCGGTGACAGGAGAGGAGTTCAGGGGAAATGCCGCTTCGGTTGGTCGGGCGAGTTTTTGTTACCTTGGGATACAGGAGTCACAGAGTTGGGCCCAGCTGCATAAGTTGAACTTGGTGCAATTGGTGGAGGGAATGAAGACGGACTTTAAGAGGTGGGATGTGCTGCCATTGTCGTTGCTGGCCGAGTCCAGGCGGTAAAGTTGACGCTGTTGCCAAAGTTTTTGTTTGTGTTCCAGAATGTGGGCAGCACGGTAGCATTGTGGTTAGCACAATTGCTTCACAGCTCCAGGGTCCCAGGTTCAGTTCCCGGCTTGGGTCACTGTCTGTGCGGAGTCTGCACGTTCTCCCCGTGTGTGCGTGGGTTTCCTCCGGGTGCTCCGGTTTCCTCCCACAGTCCAAAGATGTGCAGGTTAGGTGGATTGGCCATGATAAATTGCCCTTTGTGTCCAAAATTGCCCTTAGTGTTGGGTGGGGTTACTGGGTAATGGGGATAGGGTGGAGGTGTGGGTTTGGGTAGGGTGCTCTTTCCAAGAGCCGGTGCAAACTCGATGGGCCGAATGGCCTCCTTCAGCACTGTAAATTCTATGATATGATTTAACCTCCTGACTTTTGTGCCCAAGTCCTTTTATAGGAAGGTTAACGGGATGATTTTGAGGTTCATGCGGGCGGGAAGGCTTCGCAGATTAGGAGGATGTTCTTGGAGAGAGATCGACAGGGGGAGGGTAGCAACGTTGCCAAGCTTGCTAAACTAGTATTGGGCAGCAAACAGTGGAATAGTTAGGAAATGGATGGTGGAGGAGCAGGCGGTTTGGGGTGGATGGAGGTAGCCTCGTGTAAGGGGACGGACCAGTATGAGGGCACTGTTGTTGGCACTCCTTCCATTCTCGCCGGTCAGGTACCCCTCGAACCCCCAGTTTTTACATTTGGAGGAGATCAAGTTGGCCATTCGAGATGCAGAGGAAGGATTCACCTTGAGGTGGAAGCTGTTCATCGACTTCTTTAAAGAATATTGAGATGGAAAGGGGGGAACCACTTTTGTGGGTTTTTTTGTTATGTATATATTTGAAAATGCCTTCAATAAAATGTTTTTTTATAAACACTCCTGCCAACGGAAGAAATTTCTCCCTACTTTCTGGATCATATCCAAGATTCTGAACACCTCTGTCAAGGATCTGCTAAGTTTCTCTGCACGAGGAAGAACAATCCCAGCTTCGCCAGTCTCTCCACATGGACTGAATTCCCTCGTCTACAGGATCATTCTGGTCAATGACTTCTGCGCCTTGACCTCCTGCCCAGAATTGAACACAATGCACAAGCTGAGATCTATCCAGCATTTTATAACGGTTCCTCATGTTCCTATTTGTAAAGTGAAGAATACGGTGTGCCTTTTTTTCGCAGTTTTGTGAACCTGCCCTGCTACCTTCAAAGATTTGTGTAACCTTGGGTATCTTTTTCGCTGCACCACCTTTAAGATTGTCCCATTCAGTGAGACATGGCAAGAATTAGAATCGAACCTCAGAATCGCTTCAATGCAGAAGGCCATTTGGCCCATCAGGTGTGCACCGAGCCTCTGAAAGAGCACCCTACCAAGGCTCCCTCTCCTGACATATCCCTGTAATCCCCAAACCCCACCTAACTTGCACATCCCTGGTACTATGGGGCAATTTAGTGTGGCCAATCCACATAACCTGTGCATCTTTTTTTGTGGACTGTGGGGGAAATCGAAGAGCCCAGAAGAACCCACATAGAAACAGGGAGAACGTGCAAACTCCACACAGTCACCCAAGGCTGGAATTGAACCTGGGTCCATGGTGATGTGAGGCAGCAGTGCTAATCACTGTGCTACCGAGCTGCCCTGTATCTGAGAGACTATGGCCGGGATTCTCCGATCTGCGCCGGGTCGGAGAATCCCCGGCGAGAGGCACGAATTCCGCCCCGCCGCCCCGACGTGGCTTCCCTATTCTCCGGCGGCGTTTTTCAGACGCCAGCGGGATTCCCGCCGCGACGGTCGGGGGCCGTTGGCAGCGGCCCATCCCGGCAATTCTCCGGGCCCCAATGGGCCGAGTGGCCGACGCATTTGCCCGAGTTTCGCCGGCATGGATTACTCACCTCACACATGGTGGGATCTGGAAGGTAAGTGTGCGAGGGCCTTCTTGGGGGGAGGATCTGACCCTAGGGGGGGCCCCCACGATGGCCTGGCCCGCGATCGGGGCCCACCGATCGGCGGGCAGGTTGGTTCCGTGGGGGCCTACTTTACTCCGCGCCAGGCCCCTGTAGGGCACACAATATTGCCCGGGGACCGCGCGGAGACGGGACTACGCCAGTCGTTCCATGCATGCACAAACTCGTACCAGCCCTTTGGCGCCAGCTGCAGGAACCACTCCGGCGTCAACCTAGCTCCCTAGAAAGGGGAGAATTCCTCACCTTCGACGGCCGTTGACGCCGGAGTGGTTGGCGCTGGCTTTCACGCCAGCGTGGGGACATAGCCCCATTATTGGAGAATCCCGCCCTATATCTGAGATAAACAGCTCTGGGAGATGTCAACTTGATTGAATGTGATTGTAACAGCTGACTGTATATGTTCATTCCCGAGATACTGGAAAAACCTTCAGCCCTACTTTGCCTACAATCCGGCTGTGCAAAACACCAAAGACGTGGAATATTTTCCTGCTTTCCATGAATAAACCACACTACGACCTCCGCTGACCCCATGGAACATGCAGCTAATGGACATCACATCCTGCCCAATGAGTCTCGGAAAGTCTGTTCCTCAATTTTTGCTCCGGAGGTCACCCCCGCCCCAAATACTACTTGTCTCCAAACGGGAGAGTGTTGACAAAGTGCAAATAGCTACCCAAAAGCTTCTGATTTCGATCAGGAATGAAATCAGAAGGTTCAGGAAACACACCATCATGTTCCAGCTTTTGTTATAAGCCAACCTCCATTCACAATTTATATCCCCAGTCTCTGAAAACTGTGACCCACATGGAACAACAGCTGGATTTTAACTGCCCAAACCTGGCAGCCAGCTGCTCACAACCTGCTGGGTGGAAGTCTACACTCTTTTATTTCAATGAGGGCCTGCTTTGCAGGGTCTACACACACACACTTTCCCGGCACATCCCCCGCTCCCTCCAAGTCTCCCCCAGGGTAATAAAATCAAAATGCTGCAGTTTCTGGACATCTGAAATAAAAACAGACAATGTTGGAAAATCACAGCAGTTCTGGCAGTGCCTGTGGACAGAAACACAGAGTTAACCTTCAGACCCTATCACTCTTCTTCTGAACTATTCCTAAAAGGGGACTTGAAACCTCCACTCTTTTTCTCTCTCTTCATAATCCCACGTTCAGAGCAATTGGGCCGCAAGCCGCACCCTCTCTTTTGAGTCGAATGGTTGTGGAATCAAGTCCCTCCCCAAGAGATTTAAGCACAAAATCAAGCTGACACACCCAATGCACCATTGAGGGAGTGCTGCACTGTCAGAGGGTCAGTACTGAGGGGTGCTGCACTGTCAGAGGGTCAGCACTGAGGGAGTGCTGCACTGTCAGAGGGTCAGGACTGAGGGGTGCTGCACTGTCAGAGGGTCAGTACTGAGGGAGTGCTGCACTGTCAGAGGGTCAGTACTGAGGGGTGCTGCACTGTCAGAGGGTCAGTACTGAGGGAGTGCTGCACTGTCAGAGGGTCAGTACTGAGGGAGTGCTGCACTGTCAGAGGGTCAGTACTGAGGGAGTGCTGCACTGTCAGAGAGTCAGTACTGAGGGAGTGCTGCACTGTCAGAGGGTCAGTATTGAGGGAGTGTTGCACTGTCAGAGGGTCAGTACTGAGGGAGTGCTGCACTGTCAGAGGGTCATTACTGAGGGGTGCTGCACTGTCAGAGAGTCAGTACTGAGGGAGTGCTGCACTGTCAGAGGGTCAGTACTGAGGGGTGCTGCACTGACAGAGGGTCAGTACTGAGGGAGTGCTGCACTGTCAGAGGGTCAGTACTGAGGGGTGCTGCACTGTCAGAGGGTCAGTACTGAGGGGTGCTGCACTGTCAGAGGGTCAGTACTGAGGGAGTTCTGCACTGTCAGAGGGTCATTATTGAGGGGTGCTGCACTGTCAGAGGGTCAGTACTGAGGTGTGTTGCACTGTCAGAGGGTCAGTACTGAGGGAGTGCTGCACTGTCAGAGGGTCATTACTGAGGGGTGCTGCACTGTCAGAGGGTCAGTACTCAGGGAGTGCTGCACTGTCAGAGGGTCAGTACTGAGGGGTGCTGCACTGTCAGAGGGTCAGTACTGAGGGGTGCTGCAGTGTCAGAGGGTCAGGACTGAGGGAGTGCTGCACTGTCAGAGGGTCAGTACTGAGGGGTGCTGCACTGTCAGAGGGTCAGTACTGAGGGAGTGCTGCACTGTCAGAGGGTCAGTACTGAGGGAGTGCTGCACTGTCAGAGGGTCAGTACTGAGGGAGTGCTGCACTGTCAGAGAGTCAGTACTGAGGGAGTGCTGCACTGTCAGAGGGTCAGTATTGAGGGAGTGTTGCACTGTCAGAGGGTCAGTACTGAGGGAGTGCTGCACTGTCAGAGGGTCATTACTGAGGGGTGCTGCACTGTCAGAGAGTCAGTACTGAGGGAGTGCTGCACTGTCAGAGGGTCAGTACTGAGGGGTGCTGCACTGACAGAGGGTCAGTACTGAGGGAGTGCTGCACTATCAGAGGGTCAGTACTGAGGGAGTGCTGCACTGTCAGAGGGTCATTACTGAGGGGTGCTGCACTGTCAGAGGGTCAGTACTGAGGTGTGCTGCACTGTCAGAGGGTCAGTACTGAGGGAGTGCTGCACTGTCAGAGGGTCATTACTGAGGGGTGCTGCACTGTCAGAGGGTCAGTACTCAGGGAGTGCTGCACTGTCAGAGGGTCAGTACTGAGGGGTGCTGCACTGTCAGAGGGTCAGTACTGAGGGGTGCTGCACTGTCAGAGGGTCAGTGCTGAGGGAGTGCTGCACTGTCAGAGGGTCAGAACTGAGGGAGAGCTGCATTGTCAGAGGGTCAGTACTGAGGGGTGCTGCACTGTCAGAGAGTCAGTACTGAGGGAGAGCTGCATTGTCAGAGGGTCAGTACTCAGGGAGTGCTGCACTGTCTGAGGGTCAGTACTGAGGGAGCACTGCACTGTCAGAGGGTCAGTACTGAGGGAATGCTGCACTGACAGAGGGTCAGTGCTGAGGGAATGCTGCACTGACAGAGGGTCAGTACTCAGGGAGTGCTGCACTGTCAGAGGGTCAGTGCTGAGGGAATGCTGCACTGACAGAGGGTCAGTACTCAGGGAGTGCTGTACTGTCAGAGGGTCAGTACTGAGGGAGTGCTGCACTGTCAGAGGGTCAGTGCTGAGGGAATGCTGCACTGTCAGAGGGTCAGTGCTGAGGGAATGCTGCACTGTCAGAGAGGCAGCATTGAGGGAGTGCTGCACTGTCAGAGGGTCAGTACTGAGGGAGTGCTGCACTGTCAGAGAGTCAGTACTGAGGAAATGCTTCACTGTCAGAGGGTCAGTACTGAGGCGTGCTGCATTGTCAGAGGGTCAGTGCTGAGGGAGTGCTGCACTGTCAGAGGGTCAGTACTGAGGGAGTTCTGCACTGTCAGAGGGTCATTATTGAGGGGTGCTGCACTGTCAGAGGGTCAGTACTGAGGTGTGCTGCACTGTCAGAGGGTCAGTACTGAGGGAGTGCTGCACTGTCAGAGGGTCATTACTGAGGGGTGCTGCACTGTCAGAGGGTCAGTACTCAGGGAGTGCTGCACTGTCAGAGGGTCAGTACTGAGGGGTGCTGCACTGTCAGAGGGTCAGTACTGAGGGGTGCTGCAGTGTCAGAGGGTCAGTACTGAGGGAGTGCTGCACTGTCAGAGGGTCATTACTGAGGGGTGCTGCACTGTCAGAGAGTCAGTACTGAGGGAGTGCTGCACTGTCAGAGGGTCAGTACTGAGGGGTGCTGCACTGACAGAGGGTCAGTACTGAGGGAGTGCTGCACTGTCAGAGGGTCAGTACTGAGGGAGTGCTGCACTGTCAGAGGGTCATTACTGAGGGGTGCTGCACTGTCAGAGGGTCAGTACTGAGGTGTGCTGCACTGTCAGAGGGTCAGTACTGAGGGAGTGCTGCACTGTCAGAGGGTCATTACTGAGGGGTGCTGCACTGTCAGAGGGTCAGTACTCAGGGAGTGCTGCACTGTCAGAGGGTCAGTACTGAGGGGTGCTGCACTGTCAGAGGGTCAGTACTGAGGGGTGCTGCACTGTCAGAGGGTCAGTGCTGAGGGAGTGCTGCACTGTCAGAGGGTCAGAACTGAGGGAGAGCTGCATTGTCAGAGGGTCAGTACTGAGGGGTGCTGCACTGTCAGAGAGTCAGTACTGAGGGAGAGCTGCATTGTCAGAGGGTCAGTACTCAGGGAGTGCTGCACTGTCTGAGGGTCAGTACTGAGGGAGCACTGCACTGTCAGAGGGTCAGTACTGAGGGAATGCTGCACTGACAGAGGGTCAGTACTCAGGGAGTGCTGTACTGTCAGAGGGTCAGTGCTGAGGGAATGCTGCACTGACAGAGGGTCAGTACTCAGGGAGTGCTGTACTGTCAGAGGGTCAGTACTGAGGGAGTGCTGCACTGTCAGAGGGTCAGTGCTGAGGGAATGCTGCACTGTCAGAGGGTCAGTGCTGAGGGAATGCTGCACTGTCAGAGGGTCAGTACTGAGGGAGTGCTGCACTGTTAGAGGGTCAGTGCTGAGGAGTGCTGCACTGTCAGAGAGGCAGCATTGAGGGAGTGCTGCACTGTCAGAGGGTCAGTACTGAGGGAGTGCTGCACTGTCAGAGAGTCAGTACTGAGGAAATGCTTCACTGTCAGAGGGTCAGTACTGAGGCGTGCTGCATTGTCAGAGGGTCAGTGCTGAGGGAGTGCTGCACTGTCAGAGGGTCAGTACTGAGGGGTGCTGCACTGTCAGAGGGTCAGCACTGAGGGAGTGCTGCACTGTCAGAGGGTCAGGACTGAGGGGTGCTGCACTGTCAGAGGGTCAGTACTGAGGGAGTGCTGCACTGTCAGAGGGTCAGTACTGAGGGGTGCTGCACTGTCAGAGGGTCAGTACTGAGGGAGTGCTGCACTGTCAGAGGGTCAGTACTGAGGGAGTGCTGCACTGTCAGAGGGTCAGTACTGAGGGAGTGCTGCACTGTCAGAGAGTCAGTACTGAGGGAGTGCTGCACTGTCAGAGGGTCAGTATTGAGGGAGTGTTGCACTGTCAGAGGGTCAGTACTGAGGGAGTGCTGCACTGTCAGAGGGTCATTACTGAGGGGTGCTGCACTGTCAGAGAGTCAGTACTGAGGGAGTGCTGCACTGTCAGAGGGTCAGTACTGAGGGGTGCTGCACTGACAGAGGGTCAGTACTGAGGGAGTGCTGCACTGTCAGAGGGTCAGTACTGAGGGGTGCTGCACTGTCAGAGGGTCAGTACTGAGGGGTGCTGCACTGTCAGAGGGTCAGGACTGAGGGAGTGCTGCACTGTCAGAGGGTCAGTACTGAGGGGTGCTGCACTGTCAGAGGGTCAGTATTGAGGGAGTGTTGCACTGTCAGAGGGTCAGTACTGAGGGAGTGCTGCACTGTCAGAGAGTCAGTACTGAGGGAGTGCTGCACTGTCAGAGGGTCAGTATTGAGGGAGTGTTGCACTGTCAGAGCGTCAGTACTGAGGGAGTGCTGCACTGTCAGAGGGTCATTACTGAGGGGTGCTGCACTGTCAGAGAGTCAGTACTGAGGGAGTGCTGCACTGTCAGAGGGTCAGTACTGAGGGGTGCTGCACTGACAGAGGGTCAGTACTGAGGGAGTGCTGCACCATCAGAGGGTCAGTACTGAGGGAGTGCTGCACTGTCAGAGGGTCATTACTGAGGGGTGCTGCACTGTCAGAGGGTCAGTACTGAGGTGTGCTGCACTGTCAGAGGGTCAGTACTGAGGGAGTGCTGCACTGTCAGAGGGTCATTACTGAGGGGTGCTGCACTGTCAGAGGGTCAGTACTCAGGGAGTGCTGCACTGTCAGAGGGTCAGTACTGAGGGGTGCTGCACTGTCAGAGGGTCAGTACTGAGGGGTGCTGCACTGTCAGAGGGTCAGTGCTGAGGGAGTGCTGCACTGTCAGAGGGTCAGAACTGAGGGAGAGCTGCATTGTCAGAGGGTCAGTACTGAGGGGTGCTGCACTGTCAGAGAGTCAGTACTGAGGGAGAGCTGCATTGTCAGAGGGTCAGTACTCAGGGAGTGCTGCACTGTCTGAGGGTCAGTACTGAGGGAGCACTGCACTGTCAGAGGGTCAGTACTGAGGGAATGCTGCACTGACAGAGGGTCAGTGCTGAGGGAATGCTGCACTGACAGAGGGTCAGTACTCAGGGAGTGCTGTACTGTCAGAGGGTCAGTACTGAGGGAGTGCTGCACTGTCAGAGGGTCAGTGCTGAGGGAATGCTGCACTGTCAGAGGGTCAGTGCTGAGGGAATGCTGCACTGTCAGAGGGTCAGTACTGAGGGAGTGCTGCACTGTCAGAGGGTCAGTGCTGAGGAGTGCTGCACTGTCAGAGAGGCAGCATTGAGGGAGTGCTGCACTGTCAGAGGGTCAGTACTGAGGGAGTGCTGCACTGTCAGAGAGTCAGTACTGAGGAAATGCTTCACTGTCAGAGGGTCAGTACTGAGGCGTGCTGCACTGTCAGAGGGTCAGTGCTGAGGGAGTGCTGCACTGTCAGAGGGTCAGTACTCAGGGAGTGCTGCATTGTCAGAGGGTCAGTGCTGAGGGAGTGCTGCACTGTCAGAGGGTCAGTACTGAGGCGTGCTGCATTGTCAGAGGGTCAGTGCTGAGGGAGTGCTGCACTGTCAGAGGGTCAGTACTCAGGGAGTGCTGTTCTGTCAGAGGGTCAGTACTGAGGGAGTGCTGCACTGTCAGAGGGTCAGTGCTGAGGGAATGCTGCACTGTCAGAGGGTCAGTGCTGAGGGAATGCTGCACTGTCAGAGGGTCAGTACTGAGGGAGTGCTGCACTGTCAGAGGGTCAGTGCTGAGGAGTGCTGCACTGTCAGAGAGGCAGCATTGAGGGAGTGCTGCACTGTCAGAGGGTCAGTACTGAGGGAGTGCTGCACTGTCAGAGAGTCAGTACTGAGGAAATGCTTCACTGTCAGAGGGTCAGTACTGAGGCGTGCTGCATTGTCAGAGGGTCAGTGCTGAGGGAGTGCTGCACTGTCAGAGGGTCAGTACTGAGGGGTGCTGCACTGTCAGAGGGTCAGTACGAAGGAGTGCTGCATTGTCAGAGGGTCAGTACTGAAGGAATGCTGCACTGTCAGAGGGTCAGTACTGAGGGGTGCTGCACTGTCAGAGGGTCAGTACTGAGGGGTGCTGCACTGTCAGAGGGTCAGTACGAAGGAGTGCTGCATTGTCAGAGGGTCAGTACTGAAGGAATGCTGCACTGTCAGAGGGTCAGTACTGAGGGGTGCTGCACTGTCAGAGGGTCAGTACTGAGGGAGTGCTGCACCGTCAGAGGGTCAGTACTGAGGGAGTGCTGCGCTGTCAGAGGGTCATTACTGAGGGAGTGCTGCACTGTCAGAGGGTCATTACTGAGGGAGAGCTGCACTGTCAGAGAGTCAGTACTGAGGGGTGCTGCACTGTCAGAGGGTCATTACTGAGGGGTGCTGCACTGTCAGAGGGTCATTACTGAGGGGTGCTGCACTGTCAGAGGGTCAGTACGAAGGAGTGCTGCACTGTCAGAGAGTCAGTACTGAGGAAATGCTTCACTGTCAGAGGGTCAGTACTGAGGGAGTGCTGCACTGTCAGAGGGTCAGTGCTGAAGGAATGCTGCACTGTCAGAGGGTCAGTACTGAGGGGTGCTGCACTGTCAGAGGGTCAGTACGAAGGAGTGCTGCATTGTCAGAGGGTCAGTACTGAAGGAGTGCTGCTCTGTCAGAGGGTCAGTACTGAAGGAGTGCTGCTCTGTCAGAGGGTCAGCATTGAAGGAGTGCTGCACTGTCAAAGAACAAAGAGCAAAGAAAAATTACAGCACAGGAACAGGCCCTTCGGTCTCCAAGCCTCCAGATCCTCTATCTAAAACTGTTGCCTATTTTCTAAGGATCATGAATCCCTCTGCTCCTTGCCCATTCATGTATCTGTCTCGATAGATCTTAAATGACACTATCGTTCCCGCCTCTACCACCTCCACCGGCAATGCGTTCCACGCACCTACCACCCTCTGCGTAAAGGACTGTCCACACATATCTCCCTTAAACATTTCCCCACTCACCTTGAACTCGTGATGCCTAGTAATTGAGTCCCCCACTCTGGGAAAAAGCTTCTTGCTATCCACCCTGTCTATACCTCTCATGATTTTGTAGACCTCAATGAGGTCCCCCCTCAACCTCCATCTTTCTAATGAAAATAATCCTAATCTACTCAACCTCTCTTCATAGCTAGCGCCCTCCATACCAGGCTACATCCTGGTGAACCTCCTCTGCACCCTCTCCAAAGCATCCACATGTTAATGAGGCGATCAGAACTGTACGCAGTATTCCAAATGTGGCCGAACCAAAGTTTTACACAACTGTAACATGACCTGCCAACTCTTGTACTCAATACCCCTTCCGATGAAGGAAAACATGCCGTGTGCCTTCTTGGCCACTCTATCGACCTGCGCAGCCACCTTCAGGGTACAATGTACCTGAACACCCAGATCTCTCTGTACATTAATTTTCGCCAGGGCTTTTTCATTTACTGTATAGTTCGCTCTTGAATTGGATCTTCCAAAATGCATCTACTCGCATTTGCCCGGATTGAACTCCATCTGCCTAACTCTCCAATCTATCAATATTCTGCTGTATTCTCTGACAGTCCCCTTCACTATCTGCTACTCAACCAATCTTAGTGTCATCTGCAAACTTGCTAATCAGACCACCTATACCTTCCTCCAGATCATTTATGTATATCACAAACAACAGTGGTCCCAGCACAGATCCCTGTGGAACACCACTGGTCACAGTTCTCCATTTTGAGAAACTCCCTTCCACTACTACTCTCTGTCTCCTGTTGCCCAACCAGTTCTTTATCCATTTAGCTAGTACACCCTGGACCCCATGAGACTTCACTTTCTCCATCAGCCTACCATGGGGAACCTTATCAACTGCCTTACTGAAGTCCATATATATGACATCTGCAGCCCTTCCCTCATCAATCAACTTTGTCATTTCCTCAAAGAATTTTATTAAGTTGGTAAGACATGACCTTCCCTGCACAAAACCATGTTGCCTATCACTGATAAGCTAATTTTCTTCCAAATGGGAATAGATCCTATCACTCAGTATCTTCTCCAGCAGCTTCCCTACCACTGACGTCAGGCTCACCGGTCTATAATTATCTGAATTATCCCTGCTACCCTTCTTAAATAAGGGGACAACATTAGCAATTCTCCAGTCCTCCGGTACCTCACCCGTGTTCAAGGATGCTGCAAAGATATCTGTTAAGGCCCCAGCTATTTCCTCTCTCACTTCCCTCAGTAACCTGGGATAGATCCCATCCGGACCTGGGGACTTGTCCACCTTAATGCCTTTTAGAATACCCAACACATCCTCCCTCCTTATGCCGACTTGACCTAGAGTAATCAAACATCTATCCCTAACCTCAACATCCGTCATGTCCCTCTCCTCGGTGAATACCGATACAAAGTACTCGTTAAGATTCTCACCCATTTTCTCTGACTTCACGCATAACTTTCCTCCTGTGTCCTTGAGTGGGCCAACCCTTTCTCTAGTTATCCTCTTGCTCCTTATATATGAATAAAAGGCTTTGGGATTTTCCTTAATCCTGTTTGCTAAAGATATTTCATGACCTTTTTAGCCCTCTTGCTTCCTCGTTTCAGATTGGTCCTACATTCCCGATATTCTTCCAAAGCTTTGTCTGTCTTCAGTCACCTAGACCTTATGTATGCTTCCTTTTTCCTATTAGCTATTCTCACAATTTCACCTGTCATCTATGGTTCCCTAATCTTGTCATTTCTAGCCCTCATTTTCACAGGGACATGTCTGTCCTGCACTCTAATCAACCTCTCTTTAAAAGCCTCCCACATATCAAATGTGGATTTACCTGCAAACAGCTGCTCCCAATCCACATTCCCCACCTCCTGCCAAATTTTGGTATAGTTGGCCTTCCCCCAATTTAACACTCTTCCTTTAGGACCACTCTCGTCTTTGTCCATGAGTATTCTAAAACTTACAGAATGTGATCACTATTCCCAAAGTAATCCCCGACTGAAGAGTATACTCTTCAATACTCAAGAGTATTGAAAGTCAAAGAGATCTAGGAGTACAGGTCCACAGGTCACTGAAAGGGGCAACACAGGTGGAGAAGGTAGTCAAGAAGGCATAAGGCATGCTTGCCTTCATTGGCCGGGGCATTGAGTATAAAAATTGGCAAGTCATGTTGCAGCTATATAGAACCTTAGTTAGGCCACACTTGGAGTATAGTGTTCAATTCTGGTCACCACACTACCAGAAGGATGTGGAGGCTTTAGAGAGGGTGCAGAAGAGATTTACCAGAATGTTGCCTGGTATGGAGGGCATTAGCTATGAGGAGCGGTTGAATAAACCCGGTTTGTTCTCACTGGAACGAAGGAGGTTGAGGGGCGACCTGATAGAGGTCTACAAAATTATGAGGGGCATAGACAGAGTGGATAGTCAGAGGCTTTTCCCCGGGGTAGAGGGGTCAATTACTAGGGGGCATAGGTTTAAGGTGAGAGGGGCAAGGTTTAGAGTAGATGTACGAGGCAAGTTTTTTGCGCAGAGGGTAGTGAGTGCCTGGAACCGCTACCGGAGGAGGTGGTGGAAGCAGGGACGATAGTGACATTTAAGAGGCATCTTGACAAATACATGAATAGGATGGGAATAGAGGGATACGGACCCAGGAAGTGTAGAAGATTGTAGTTTAGTCGGGCAGCATGGTCGGCACGGGCTTGGAGGGCCGAAGGGCCTGTTCCTGTGCTGTACATTTCTTTGTTCTTTGTTGTTTGAAACTTCAACCACCTGGCCGGGGTCATTCCACACCAGGTCCAGTATGGCCCCTTCCCGAGTTGGACTATTTACATACTGCTCTCGAAAACCCTCCTGGATACTCCTTACAAATTCTGCTCCATCTAGATCTCTGACACTAAGTGTATCCCAGTCAATGTTGGGAAAATTAAAATCTCCTATCACCACCACTCTGTTGCTCCTACATCTTTCCATAACCTGTTTACATATTTGTACCTCTATCTCACGCTCGCTGTTGGGAGGTCTGTAGTACAGCCCCAACATTGTTACCGCACCCTTCCTATTTCTGAACTCTGCCCATATCGCCTCACTGCCCAAATCCTCCATAGTGCCCTCCTTCAGCACAGCTGAATGCAACCAGTAATGCAACTCCTCCACCCCTTTTACCTCCCTCTCTATCCCGCCTGAAGCATCGATATCCTGGGATATTTAGTTGCCAATAATGCCCTTCCCTCAACCAAGTCTCAGTAATAGCAATAACATCATCCTCCCAGGTACTAATCCAAACCCTAAGTTCATCTGCCTTACCTACTACACTTCTTGCATTAAAACAAATGCACCTCAGACCACCAGTCCCTTTGCGTTCATCATCTGCTCCCTGCCTACTCTTCCCCTTAGTCACACTGACTTCATGATCTAGTTCCTTACAGGCTTTAGTTACTACCTCCTTACTGTCCACTAACCTCCTCATTTGGTTCCCATCCCCCTGCCACATTAGTTCAAACCCTCCCCAACAGCGTTAGCAAAAGCACCCCCTAGGACATTGGTTCCAGTCCGGCCCAGGTGTAGATCGTCCAATTTGTATGAGTCCCACGTCCCCCAGAACCGGTCCCAATGTCCCAAAAATCCGAACCCCTCCCTCCTGCACCATCTCTCAAGCCATGCATTCATCCTGCCTATTCTTTCATTTCTGCTCTGACTACCACGTAGCACTGGTAGCAATCCTGAGATTACTACCTCTGAGGTCCGACTTTTTAACTTGACTCCTAACTCCCTAAATTCTGCTTGTCGGACCACATCCTGATTTTTACCTATATCATTGGTGCCTATATGCACCACGACAACTGGCTATTCACCCTCCTCCTTCAGAATGTTCTGCAGCCGATCTGAGACATCCCTGACCCGTGCACCTGGCAGGCAACATACCATTCGGGATGTCTCATTTTCGACCACAGAACCGCCTAATACTCCCCTTACAATTGAATCCCCTATGACTATAGCCCTTCCTCTCTTTTTCCCGCCCTTCTGTATGGCAGAGCCAGCCACGGTGCCATGAACCTGGCTACTGCTGCCTTCCCCTGGTGAGTCATCTTTCGCAACAGTATCCAAAATGATATACCTGTTTTGGAGAGAGATGACCGCAGGAGACACCTGCACTGCCTTCCTGCTTTTTCTCTGCCTTTTGGTCACCCATTCCCTTTCTCCCTCAGCAATCCTAATCTGTGGTGTGACCAATTCGCGAAACGTGCTATCCACGACCTCCTCAGAATCGCGGATGCTCCAAAGTGAGTCCATCTGCAGCTCCAGAGCTGTCATGCGGTCTAACAAGAGCTGGACACACTTTCCGCACGTGAAGGAGCCAGGGACATCAGCCACGTCCCTGAGCTCCCACATTGAGCAAGAGGAGCATAACACGGGTCTGAGATCTCCTGCCATTTTAATCTTAAGCTTAACTTAGACCAAATATAATATAAAATAATAGTTAAATGAAAAAGGAAAAAAAAAAGAAAAATTGTTACCAATCACACGATAAAAAAAAAGAGAAAAACCTTACCTTATCAACACACCTCAGGGAAAAGAAAATGCACTGATGCAAATTTTCCCCGCAACAGCCAATCAGCAGCTCCACTCTGCTGCCCACTGCTGGATGCTTGCCTTCAATTGAACATGGAAGGTGTCTTGCTCAGGTACATCTTCTGGATACAGTGACCACAATGCACTGATGAAAATTGTCCCCACAACAGCCAATCAGCGGCTCTGCTCTGCTGGAAGTTTGCCTTCACTTGAACATGGAGGGTGTCTTGCTCAGGTACACCTTCTGGATACAGTGACCGCAATGCACTGATGCAAAGTTTCCCCGCAACAGCCAATCAGCGGCTCCGCTCTGCTGCCCTTTGCTGGATGGGGTGAGTACTGAGGGAGTGCTGCACTGTCAGAGAGTCAGCATTGAGGAAGTGCTGCGCTGTCAGAGGGTCAGTACTGAGGGAGTGCTGCACTGTCAGAGGGTCAGTATTGAGGGAGTGCTGCACTGTCAGATGGTCAGTATTGAGGGAGTGCTGCACTGTCAGAGGGTCAGCATTAAGGGAGTGCTGCACTGTCAGAGGGTCAGTATTGAGGGAGTGCTGCACTGTTAGAGGGTCAGTATTGAGGGAGTGCTGCACTGTCAGAGGGTCAGCATTAAGGGAGTGCTGCACTGTCAGAGGGTCAGTATTGAGGGAGTGCTGCACTGTCTGAGGTGCAGTATTGAGGTGACCCCCGACCTGGAATGCTTCAGCTGCCGACCAAACCCCGAGAAGTGCTCCCACACCACTAGGTTACCAGTTCCGGTGCTCTTGAGCTGCATGCTGGAAAATGGGATGGCTACTCACCTCCTCACTTTCCCTCAGAAGCTGTTGCAGCAGGTTCCCATATTTGAAAAGGAGTACGAAACGACTCCGCGTGACTTCCCGCTGGGAAGTCGGGTAATTCCCGGGAGCCTGCTGAATTTGACTTCAAACTCACAAATGAGATCGAAATGAATGCAAATGAGAGTTAATGATAGTCTCACCATTTTGGGGCGACATCTGGAAGTCGCCATCAGGAGTAGGCCGGGCAAATTACAAACTGGCTCGTGGCCAGCGCGAATGGCAATTTTGATCTTTCCCCTTTTTACCTGGTGCATCCAGATCCGCACCGGGTTCAGCGTGGTGGTTAAATCGTGCCCCTCTGGCACGACGCCCACATCCCATAAATAAATTTTTAAAAACAATTTGCAGTCTGGAGGATCGTGCTTTGAGTGAATGAGGGGGCTGCCTCAATTCCTACACTTCAGAATTTGTAAAGCTCTCATTCTCTTATAACCGAGACCACACTGATTTTGAATGATATTGTTTTCATATTTTGCCAAAATATAAAAAATATCTGAAACATTTGAAAATGGCCATCACAGAAAGTGCGATAATATTGCAATTTTCTACATCTATCATGTTGCACTCTCTGAGGTGCTCAACACAATATCAAGGAGGGACAGACATTTCAAAATCCCTCTGTCGTGTCCAGATACAGAATGCTCACAGTTCTGTGGCTCAATGTTTTCAATCTTTTCCATCTCTGTATACCAAGAAGTATCCAGGCCACAACTGCGTCAGACTTGCCAACTTGTTACGGTTGCAATTAAAGATTTTTTTAATGCATTCCATTACCCCAAACCGAGAAATGGCAGGCAAAACTGCCCCTTTTAACAATTATCTTCTTCAAGCTGTAATTTTCCACAGCTGTGATGTGGAATTTCCCACACTGTGGTGCCAGGAAGTTTGGTATTTTTACAAGGAGACTTGATGGCATTATACAAGGAGTTTCTTAAAATTGTTAGGGAGGAAAGCACTTTGCAATCAATACTGACTTCAAACAGATCTCTCTGCTTTAGGCCCGTCAGTAGTAATGAAAATTAATTAATTGACGGTAATGATTCAGGATGTTAAATTACCCCCATCTCTGGAAAGCCAAGAGATTCCTCACCACCATAATCTGCCCAACAGATTCGCTCCACACTCTTTTTACTGTATGTCATTTTTTTATTTTTATTTTTTTAAATAATTTTTATTAAAGGTTTTCATAAAATATCAATAACAAAATGAGAAAGAAAAAAGAACCCAACAGGGGTAAGTACAAAACACAATCTAAAAAAGCAACCCCCCAAACCCCTCCCCCCACTGTACATAAATAATAAATTAACATTAACACCCCAACTTAAGACAACAGGTGTATACACCCCCTCAGACCCTTCCAGTGTAAATAACATAAACAAAAATAAAGTAACCCCCCCCCCCCACCCCCCGAGCTGCTGCTGCCATTGACCAATGTCTATCGTTCTGCCAGAAAGTCTAAGAACGGTTGCCACCGCCTAAAGAACCCTTGTACCGACCCTCTCAAGGCGAATTTCACCCTCTCCAATTTAATGAACCCTGCCATATCGCTGATCCAGGATTCCACGCTTGGGGGCCTCTCATCTTTCCACTGAAGGAGAATCCTTCGCCGGGCTACCAGGGACGCAAAGGCCAGAATTCCAGCCTCTTTCGCCTCCTGCACTCCCGGCTCCTCTGCCACCCCAAATATTGCGAGCCCCCAGCCCGGTTTGACCCTGGATCCTACCACCCTCGACACCGTCCTCGCTACGCCCTTCCAAAGTTCCTCCAGCGCTGGGCATGCCCAGAACATATGGGTGTGATTTGCTGGGCTCCCTGAGCACCTAACACACCTGTCCTCACCCCCAAAGAACCTGCTCATCCTTGTCCCGGTCATGTCTGCCCTGTGCAGCACCTTAAACTGTATGAGGCTGAGCCTCGCGCACGAAGAGGAAGAGTTCACCCTCCCTAGGGCATCTGCCCACGTCCCCTCTTCGATCTCCTCTCCCAACTCCTCCTCCCACTTACCTTTCAACTCCACCACCGAGGCCTCCTCTTCCTCCTGCATCACCTGGTAAGTTTCCGAGATCTTCCCCACTCCCCCCCCCCCCCCACCCCGAGAGCGCCCTGTCCTGTACTGTGTGTGGCAGTAGCCGTGGGAATTCCACCACCTGCCGTCTGGCAAACGCCCTTCCCTGTAAGTACCTGAAGGTGTTCCCCGGGGGGAGCCCATACTTCTCCTCCAGCTCACCCAAGCTCGCGAACTTCCCGTCCACAAACAGGTCCCCCAACTTTCGTAACCCTGCTCTGTGCTACCCCGAAAACCCTCCACCTGTTCTTCCTGGGTTCCCCCGTAATGGGGTCCACGTCGAGGCCCTAACTTCCCCCCTATGCCGCCTCCACTGCCCCCAAATTTTGAGGGCCGCCACCACCACCGGGCTCGTGGTATACCTCCTTGGAGGGAGCGGCAGCGGCGCCGTTGCCAGCGCCCCCAGGCTCGTACCCACACAGGACGCCGTCTCCAGCCTCTTCCATGCAGCCCCCTCCCCCTCCATCACCCACTTGCGCACCATTGTCGCATTGGCGGCCCAGTAGTAAAGTCAGAGGCTGGGAATCCAACGGAGAGTAACTCACCTCCTGACTCCCCAAAGCCTGCCCACCATTTACAAGGCACAAGTCAGGAGTGTGATGAAATATTCTCCACTTACCTGGATGAGTGCAGCTCCAACATTGATTGGTACCTCTTCCACCAACATTCACTTCCTCCACTACCAACACAAGAAAGGAATGAAACTGGACGGACCACCCGGCATCGAACCAGGCACGGCAAACGACAATGGCAAACCCAGCTCTACCAACCCTGCAAAGTTCTCCTTACTAACACCTGGGGGTTTGTGCCAAAGTCGGAAGAGCCCAACACAAATGTGCAAAAGACAAGGCTGAGGCATTCACAACAATCTTCAGACAGAAGTGCCAAGTGGATGATCCATCTCGGTCTCCTCCAGAAGTTCCCAGCATCACAGATGTCAGTCTTCACTCCACGTGATATCAAGAAACGGTTGAAGGCACTGGATACTGAAAAGGCTCTGGGCCCTGACCATATCCCAGCAATAGTATTGAAGACTTGTGTTCCAGAACTTGCCGCATCCCTAACCAAGCTATTCCAGTACAGATACAACACTGGCATCTACCCGACAATGTGGAAAATTGCCTGAGTCTGTCCTGTACACAAGAAACAGGACAAATCTAACCCAGATAATTACCACCCTATCAGTCTACTCTCCATAATCAACAAAGTGATGGAAGGAGTCATCAACAGTGCTATCAAGCAACACTTACTCAGCAGTAACCTGCTCACGGATGCTCAGTTGGGGTTCCGCCAGGGTAACTCAGCTCCTGACCTCATTACAACCTTGGTTCAAACATGGACAAAAGAGCTGAATGCCAGAGGTGAGGTGAGCATGACCAGCAGTTGACCAGGTATGGCAACAAGGAGCCCCAGCTAAACTGGAGTCGATGGGAATCAGGGGGGAAACTCTCCGCTGGTTGGAATCGTACCTGGCACAAAGGAAGATGGTTGTGGTAGTTGGAGGGCAATCATCTTAGCTCCAGGACACCACTGCAGGAGTTCCTCAGGGTTGTGTCCTAGGCCCAACCATCTTCAGCTGCTTCATCAATGACCTCCCTTCCATCATAAGTTCAGAAGTGGGGATGTTTTCAGATGACTGCACAATGTTCAGCACCATTCTTGACTCTTCAGATAATGAAGCAGCCCGTGTCCAAATGCAACAAGACCTAAACAATATCCACACTTGGGCTGACAAGTGGCAAATTACATTTGTGCCACACAAGTGTCAGGCAATGACCATCTCCTACAAGAGAGGATCGAACTATCGCCCCTTGACAGTCAATGGCATTACCATTGATCAGAAACTGAGCTGGACTAGCCACATTAATACTGTGGCTACCAGGGCAGGTCATAGGTTAGGAATCCTACGGCGAGTAACTTACCTCCTGACCCCCCAAAGCCTGTCCACCATCTACAAGCCACAAGTCAGGAGTGTAATGGAATACTCTCTACTTATCTGGATGAGTGCAGCTCCAACAACACTCAGGAAGCTCGACACCATCCAGGACAAAGCAGCCCGCTTGATTGTTATCCCTTCCACAAACGTTTAAACTCTCCACCACCGACGAACAGTGTCAGCCGTGTGTACCATCTACAAGATGCACTGCAGTAACTCACAAAGGTTCCTGAGACAGCACCTTCCAAACGCACAACCAGTGCCATCTAGAAGGGCAAGAGTAGCAGACACCTGGGAACCCCATCGCCTGGAAGTTCCTCTCCAAGTCACCCAGCACCCTGATTTGGAAACATATCGTCGTTCTTCACTACTGCTGGGTCAAAATCCTAGAACTCCCTCCCTAACAGCACAGTGGGTGTACCTACACCTAAAGAACTGCAGCGGTTCAAGAAGGCAACTCACCACCTCCTTCTGAAGGGCAACTAGGGATGGGCAATAAATGCTGGTGTAACCAGCGACGTCCACATCCCATAAATGAATTTTTAAAATCACACAGTAGTAGCCGTATGTACCATCTACAAGCTGCACGCAGTAACTCACCAAGGTTCCTTAGACAGCACGATAGCATAGTGGTTAGCACTGTTGCTTCACAACGCCAGGGTCCCAGGTTCGATTCCCGGCTTGGGTCACTGCCTGTGCAGAGTCTGCACGTTCTCCCCGTGTCTGTGTGGGTTTCCCCCGGGTGCTCCGGTTTCCTCCCACAAATACCAAAAGACATGCTTGTTAGGTGAATTGGACATTCTGAATTCTCCCTGTGTATCATAACAGGCGCCGGAATGTGGTGACTAGGGGCTTGTCACAGTAACTTCATTGCAATGTTAATGTAAGCCTACTTGTGACAATAAAGTAGCTCACTGTCTGTGCGGAGTCTGCATGTTCTCCCCCTGCGTGCGTGGGTTTCCTCCGGGTGCTCCGTTTTCCTCCCACAGTCCAAAGGTGTGCAGGTTAGGTGGATTGGCCATGATAAATTGCCCTTAGGTTAGATAGGGTTGCAGGATTACGGGGATAGGGTGGAGGTGTGGGGTTAAGTAGGGTGCTCTTTTCAAGAGCCGGTGCAGACTTGATGGGCCGAATGGCCTCCTTCTGCACTGTAAATTCTATGAGCACCTTCCTAACCCATAACCACTACCATCTAGAAGGACAAGAGCAGCAGTTATCTGGGAACCCCACCAGCTGGAAGTTCCCCTCCAGGTCACACCATCCTGACTCGGCAATATATTGGCCGTTCCTTCACAATTGCTGGGTCAATATCCTAGAACGCCTTCCCTAACAGCACTGTGGGTGTAGCTACACCGCATGGATTGTAGCGCTTCAGGAAGGCAGCTCACCACCACCTTCTCAAGGGCAATTATGGATTAGCAATAAATGTTGGCCCAGGCAGTGACACTCACATCCCGTAAAATAATTTTTAAAATGCTCTTCCAGGCAGCGCAATCCAGATCACAACAACTTGCTGTGTATTGAAATGTTACCTTGTGTCACCTCTGGTACATTTGTCATTCCCCTTCCTTTGGTTTTAATGAACCCTGCTTGAGGCAGTAAATTCCACCCGGAGAGGGATCTAAACTCCGTGGTCTCCTCTCTTGCTCAACACTCCATGATCTCGTTCTGAATTGGCAATGGAATTGGTGATGGGCTGGCTTTAAGGGATGGGATATTCAGGCCGGTGAGTTCCAGACAATGACTGGGAATCCCCAGGCAGTGAGGAGTGAAGATTATCTCACTTTTCAATTGCGATGTGACTGGCCAGTTGTCCTTGGGAGAATTATGGTTAGCAATGGGTACGCTATTGAATGGCGGTGGTACAAGAGTGCTACGAGTCGGGTTTTGAAATGGACACGGAGGTATCCGCGTTGGCAGACATCAGTGTGTCCGACACCAAGGCCCTTATGGTTCACCTTTTATGGTCCGCGACCCGTTATACCCCAGATCCACAGCAAGGGGATGCACAGCCACCTTGGCAGCGCAGAAGGCCTCTGCCAGTGGCAGCTGATGGGGGATTTTTGGATTTTTTTTTGGGGGGGGGGGGCATAACCCCCATGAAGATCATGGTGAAACAATCATTGATCTCCCTGTGCGACTCATGGAATACGAGCTCTCTGGAACTCCCTCCCTGAAAACAGTGTAGCTGTAAGATGGATGTTTAAATACTCTAGGTCAAGTCGGCATAAGGAAGGGGGAAGTTTTGGGTATTCTAAAAGGCATTCAGGTGGACAAGTTCCCAGGTCTGGATGGGATCTATCCCAGGTTACTGAGAGAAGCGAGGGGTGAAATAGCTGGGGCCTTAACAGATATCATTGCAGCATCCTTGAGCATGGGTGAGGTCCCAGAGGACTGGAGAATTGCTAATGCTGTCCCTTTATTTAAGAAGGATAGCAGGGATAATCCAAGGAATTATAGACCTGTGAGCTTGATGTCAGTGGTAGGCAAACTGTTGGAGAAGATACTGAGGGATAGGATCTATTCGCATTTGGAAGAAAATAGACTTATCAGTGATAGGCAGCATGGTTTTGTGCAGGGAAGGTCATGTCTTACAAACCTAATAGAATTCTTTGAGGAAGTGACAAAGTTAATTGATGAGGGAAGGGCTGTAGATGTCATATACATGGACTTTAGTAAGGCGTTTGATAAAGTTTCCCGTGGCAGGTTGATGGAAAAAGTGAAGTCGCATGGGGTTCAGGGTGTACTAGCTAGATGGATAAAGAACTTGCTGGGCAACAGGAGACAGAGAGTAGTGGTGGAAGGGAGTGTCTCAAAATGGAGAAGGGTGACTAGTGGTGTTCCACAGGGATCCATGCTCGGACCACTGTTGTTTGTGATATACATAAATGATCTGGACGAAGGTATAGGTGGTCTGATTAGCAAGTTTGCAGATGATACTAAGATTGGTGGAGTTGCAGATAGCGAGGGGGACTGTCAGAGAATACAGCAAAATATAGATAGATTGGAGAGTTGGGCAGAGAAATGGCAGATGGAGTTCAATCCAGGCAAATGCGAGGTGATGCATTTTGGATGATCCAATTCAAGAGCGGACTATACGGTCAATGGAAGAGTCCTGGGGAAAATTGATGTACAGAGAGATCTGGGAGTTCAGGTCCATTGTACCCTGAAGGTGGCAACGCAGGTCGATAAAGTGGTCAAGAAGGCATACAGCATGCTTGCCTTCATCGGACGGGGTATTGAGTACAAGAGTTGGCAGGTCATGTTACAGTTGTATAGGACTTTGGTTAGGCCACATTTGGAATACTGCGTGCAGTTCTGGTCGCCACATTACCAGAAGGATGTGGATGCTTTAGAGAGGGTGCAGGGGAGGTTCACCAGGATGTTGCCTGGTATGGAGGGTGCTAGCTATGAAGAAAGGTTGAGTAGATTAGGATTGTTTTTGTTGGAAAGACGGAGGTTGAGAGGGGACCTGATTGAGGTCTACAAAATTATGAGAGGTATGGACAGGGTGGATAGCAACAAGCTTTTTCCAAGAGTGGGGGTGTCAATTACAAGGGGTCACGATTTCAAGGTGAGAGGGGGAAAGTTTAAGGGAGATGTGTGTGGAAATTCTTTTACGCAGAGGGTGGTGGGTGCCTGGAACACTTTGCCAGCGGAGGTAGTAGAGGCGGGCACGATAGCATCATTTAAGATGCATCTAGACAGATATATGAACGGGCAGGGAACAGAGGGAAGTAGATCCTTGGAAAATTGGCGACAGGTTTCGATAAAGGATCTGGATCGGCGCAGGCTGGGACGGCCGAAGGGTCTGTTCCTGTGTTGCAATTTTCTTTGGGTTTTTTTGTATCTACACAACATTGACTGCAACAGTTCAAGAAGGCAGTTCACCACCACCTTCCCAGGGGCAATTAGGGATGTGCAATGAATGCCGGCCTAGCCAGCGATGCCCACATCCCGTAAATTAATTTTTAAAACTACCTCTCCCCTCAAGCCGCTGCTTCAATCTCATTGTCATTCGGAATACATCAGTGTTTTGAAGTCTTGTGGGAGACGTAGCCTCCTTTGTCTCTCTCAAGTAAATGGTGTTTTTCTTTCGCTCTCCATGTTCTCTCCTCCCTTTCCTTCCTACAATTTTAAAAATTCTCACCTTCTCTTACATCGATAAACGAGTCTATAGACCCTCATTGTCCTGACATATGTAAATAATGAGGCCCCTCATTGTTGGTCTGCTGGGTGCGATTGAACAGAATTCAAACTAGTCGATGCTTTGAGATAAGTTGCTTCAGTCCCTTCTTCCACCTGAGACGATTGTGATCTTCCTGCTGTCTGATTTTCACTCTGTTGCCCAATTGCAATCAAAACTCTTGCATGTCACCTTCCCGTGCCCTGTTCCATCTGGACGATGGACGACCTCGGCGCTGGTGATTCCTTCACCATTTTTCCAAATCCTGATGGATCTCCAATCCAAAACCTGTTCTCCCTGTCGGAGGTCTGACAATGTCTGTGGACGATGGTCATAGTGGTTCACTCATTTACTTCAGTGAATTTCCTCTCTCTCTGGTACTTTCTCTTAGGCTGTGTCTTTTACCTGTAGTGTCAATGCACGTGAAAGGGTAGGAATCTGTGTCAACAACCTTCTTCCCCTGAATCTTTGTAACTCTGGAATTTTCCATTGGAGTTGGAAATTCTTTTACGGCTCTGGTCTTCAATGGATTGACCTTTACTCCTGTTCCAGTCACTCTGTGGCCAAGAAATGTGATTGTTGGCTGTAAATCTCATATTTGCTGTTAAGTGTCAATCCTGCCTCTCGTGGTCTTCTCAGCATTGCTCTCACTGTCATGCCATGCCCAGCTTGAGGTGACTCATGTATCAACACATCATCCATATGGCACAGAAGTCTGTAAACCCTCAAAAAGCTTTGGCATTGCTTCCGGTGACGGCAGGCGGGAGGCGGCCGCACAAGGGAGAGCTCCCGCTCGGGAACGGCATTTTCGGGGCCTTAAGCCCGGTCCCAGGGTCCACGGAGGCGGCAGAAGCAGGGAGAAGGCACGGAGGAGGCACTGTGAAGACACAGGAGAGAAAAAAAACCCAAAGAAAAATGTCGAGGGTGAGCAAAAAAACAGCCGAAAAAAAACCAGCTGGAGGTCCGTCAGGGAGTGGAAAGGTCACCGTGGGGTCACCAAGGTAAATGGAGGCTGGAGCACCAGGGAAGGCTGCACTGCTTACGGCTGAAGAAATAACCAAGGTGATGGCTGCGGAATTTGAAAAGCAGTTGGCGCAGATTGCGAAATGCATGGAGACGGTGAGGAAGGAGATGAGGGAGGTTTTGAGTGTGCTGGTGGAGGAGGCGGTTTCCACGGTGAGGACGGAGGTGGCGAGCACAGTGGCGGAGGTGCGAGAGCAAGGGGAGGCGCTGAAGGAAGTGGAGGAGACGTTATTGCAGCACGGTGATCAACTTGCCTTGATGAGGAAAGAGATGCGGAAGGTGATGGACACTAACAAGGATCTGCGAGGAAAAATGGAAGACCTGGAAAATAGATCCAGGCGACAGAACTTGAGGATTGTGGGGCTGCCCAAAGGAGTTGAAGGACCGAAGCCGACTGAGTATTTTGCCGCGATGCTGGCAAAACTATTGGGGGAGGGGGAGGAACCCTCCCGATATGAACTGGATCGGGCTCATCGGTCGTGGAGGCCTGTACCAAAGGCGAGTGAGCCGCCAAGGGCAGTGACTCTGTGCTTCCGTAGGTACAGTGTGAAGGAGAAGGTCCTGAGCTGGGCCAAGCAGAAGCGGGTGGTGCAGTGGGCTGGAGCTGGTATACGTGTATACCAGGACTTTACGGTGGAGCTGGCAAGGAGGCGGGCTGCCTTCAACCGGGTGAAGAGGGCACTGTACATTAGCAAGGTGCAGTGCGGCATTGTATATCCAGTGAAGCTGAGGGTGACTTATAAGCTCAGGGACTTTTATTTTGGAACGGCGGAAGCAGCGGAGGAGTTTGCGAAAGCAGAAGGACTGTGGCAGAACTGACAAATTGAGGAATGTCCATGTGCCGATGTAACCTCATGACTGTATTTTCTTCTCTTTTGTATCACTGCGCGCAGGTGTAGAGATTAAAGGAGCCAAGGTGGTATATATTTGGACAAGGGAAGGGACGGGACTTTCACTCGAAATGAGAGTTCTTTGGGGTGTAGGTGGATATGCGGGGTTTGTGTGCTAAAAGGGGATCTTTGGGCTTTCCTGGGGCTCGGCAAGTGGGAAAGGGACCCGGGCGGGGGTCTCCACGCTGGCCGGTTTGTGCCAGCCAGTGAATGGGACTGAGGTGAGGGAGGGGCTGCGGCCATCGGAGCCTGGCAGAACAGGGTCCGAGTGGTCTAGCCGGGGTGGAAAGTTGGGGGAGAAGGAACCGAGGTTGGGAGGAGGAGTTTTACAAGAGGCAGTGGACGGGAGGAGCTGGAGACCTGGGGTGGGGGGGGGGGGGGGGGGGGGGGAAGAGAGCTGTGTAAGATTAAGGGTGACTACGGGTAATCCCTGATTCCTTTTTGTCATTTGTTTATGTAAACATGCGGGTTGCGGTTTGGGGGTTGGTGGGTAGATGGGATCATTGTTATTATGGGGACTGACATATCTTGCTGATTATTGTTTATTGTTGATGGATGTAAATGTGGGAGAAAATGTGAAAATGGAGGAGAATAAAAAAAATGTATTAACAAAAAGCTTTGACGTTGGTCTTTGAAATAACATCAGCAGCAGAGATCTTTCAACGGGTAACCTGTTTAAATACAATCTCCCAAATGGGGTTTCTGACCTCAGTTGCAGAAGTTCCAGGGTGGTGAATATGGAGGGAGGGACCAGTGACAGTGCAGAGGGAGGGCTGTTGGGAGGCTCGGTGGTAATGTGTTCTGTAGCCATGTAAAATGGCCACCTGCAAAGGACCATGGGAATTGTGGTCAATTTGGGGCACAGACAGGTACACAGCCTCTGTGTATTGCGCAAAGAAACCAGACTTGCCTGAAACTTGTACCATTAAGAGTCATAAACATAGAACATAGAAAATACAGCACAGAACAGGCCCTTCGGCACACGATGTTGTGCCGAACCTTTGTCCTAGATTAATCATAGATTATCATTGAATTTACAGTGCAGAAGGAGGCCATTCGGCCCATTGAGTCTGCACCAGCTCTTGGAAAGAGCACCCTACCCAAACTCAACACCTCCACCCAACACCAAGGGCAATTTGGACATTAAGGGCAATTTATCATTGGCCAATTCACCTAACCCGCACATCTTTGGACTGTGGGAGGAAACCGGAGCACCCGGAGGAAACCCACGCAGACACGGGGAGGACGTGCAGACTCCGCACAGACAATGACCCAAGCTGGAATCGAACCTGGGACCATGGATCTGTGAAGCAATTGTGCTATCCACAATGCTACCGTGCTGCCCTTAAGAACAAATAAATCTACACTATATCATTTTCCCGTAATCCATGTACCTATCCAACAGCTGCTTGAAGGTCCCTAATGTTTCCGACTCAACTACTTCCACAGGCAGTGCATTCCATGCCCCCACTACTCTCTGGGTAAAGAACCTACCTCTGATATCCCTCCTATATCTTCCACCTTTCACCTTAAATTTATGTCCCCTTGTAATGGTGTGTTCCACCTGGGGAAAAAGTCTCTGACTGTCTACTCTATCTATTCCCCTGATCATCTTATAAACCTCTATCAAGTCGCCCCTCATCCTTCTCCGCTCTAATGAGAAAAGGCCTAGCACCCTCAACCTTTCCTCGTAAGACCTACTCTCCATTCCAGGCAACATCCTGGTAAATCTTCTTTGCACCTTTTCCAGAGCTTCCGCATCCTTCCTAAAATGAGGCGACCAGAACTGTACACAGTACTCCAAATGTGGCCTTACCAAAGTTTTGTACAGCTGCATCATTACCTCATGGCTCTTAAATTCAATCCCTCTGTTAATGAACGCGAGCACACCATAGGCCTTCTTCACAGCTCTATCCACTTGAGTGGCAACTTTCAAAGATGTATGAACATAGACCCCAAGGTCTCTCTGCTCCTCCACAATGCCAAGAACTCTACCGTTAACCCTGTATTCCGCATTCATATTTGTCCTTCCAAAATGGACAACCTCACACTTTTCAGGGTTAAACTCCATCTGCCACTTCTCAGCCCAGCTCTGCATCCTATCTATGTCTCTTTGCAGCCGACAACAGCCCTCCTTACTATCCACAACTCCACCAATCTTCGTATCGTCTGCAAATTTACTGACCCACCCTTCAACTCCCTCATCCAAGTCATTAATGAAAATCACAAACAGCAGAGGACCCAGAACTGATCCCTGCGGTACACCACTGGTAACTGGGATCCAGGCTGAATATTTGCCATCCACCACCACTCTCTGACTTCTATCGGTTAGCCAGTTCGTTATCCAACTGGCCAAATTTCCCACTATCCCATGCCTCCTTACTTTGTGCAGAAGCCTACCATGGGGAACTTTATCAAATGCCTTACTAAAATCCATGTACACTACATCCACTGCTTTACCTTCATCCACATGCTTGGTCACCTCCTCAAAGAATTCAATAAGATTTGTAAGGCAAGACCTACCCCTCACAAATCCGTGCTGACTATCCCTAATCAAGCAGTGTCTTTCCAGATGCTCAGAAATCCTATCCTTCAGTACCCTTTCCATTACTTTGCCTACCACCGAAGTAAGACTAACTGGCCTGTAATTCCCAGGGTTATCCCTAGTTCCTTTTTTGAACAGGGGCACGACATTCGCCACTCTCCAATCCCCTGGTACCACCCCTGTTGACAGTGAGGACGAAAAGATAATTGCCAACGGCTCTGCAATTTCATCTCTTGCTTCCCATAGAATCCTTGGATATATCCCGTCAGGCCCGGGGGACTTGTCTATCCTCAAGTTTTTCAAAATGCCCAACACATCTTCCTTCCTAACAAGTATTTCCTCGAGTTTACCAATCTGTTTCACACTGTCCTCTCCAACAATATCGCCCCTCTCATTTGTAAATACAGAAGAAAAGTACTCATTCAAGACCTCTCCTATCTCTTCAGACTCAATACACAATCTCCCGCTACCATCCTTGATCGGACCTACCCTCGCTCTAGTCATTCTCATATTTCTCACATATGTGTAAAAGGCCTTGGGGTTTTCCTTGATCCTACCCGCCAAAGATTGTTCATGCCCTCTCTTAGCTCTCCTAATCCCTTTCTTCAGTTCCCTCCTGGCTATCTTGTATCCCTCCAATGCCCTGTCTGAACCTTGTTTCCTCAGCCTCAGTCGATCACCATTTCCCCCAGGACAATAGAGTTTGAATCAAGGAGTTGCAACAGTAGCAGACTAAACAGCACCCCCCCCCCCCCCCCCCCCACTTATTTGGAAAGGCCTACGTGCCTGGGATAATGATAGCTAGGACCTGCCCAGCTATCGAGGTATCCGTCCCCTAATTGGCTGAGATCTATGAGGGTGATCCAAAACCCTATCGATCCATTGGACTGGAGTAAGGACCATCCAAAAGGGTGCGAAAGGGACGAAGGATAAAAAGCCCTGTCGATCTCTTTTGGGCCCGGCCTGTGCGCGACCAACTGCAGCAGAACAACCAAGTTCAAGGACCCGCGACCATTCCTGAAGGACGAGCCCAGCTGAGACGAACCCAACAACGTCCAAAGCGACCACCTGCACCCGGATAAAGGCACAGTGCCGGTCACTCGAAGTTAAGTAAAGGTCATCTTAGTCGTTAGGTGTAGTTTTGTACGGAGCCGTGTGTGTTATTGCAGAGAGATACAAGTCTTGTCTTATTAATAAATTGTGTTTTGAGCTAACATATTGGTTGTGTGGTCATTTGGTCGATATCAGAAACAGCTGGTTCACCCCAAAGTAAAGAAGGCAACAGTTGGGGCAAGAGGGGTTTTAGGAGATTGCTGGCAAGGCTCTCTATGCCAAGTGGCAATGGGTTCATGATGCTACACAGCACTGCTTAGACCAGCTGTTAGGCTGCAAAGTGGATGGAAGTCATTAGCAAGGACTGTTGGCAAAGTGCTATACTGCTATTTTCATTCAATGACTGGCCTATTTCTTCTTGATATCAGTTGGTGGGGACGCGTGAAGGACGGGTGGGCAGGGGGTGCAGAGATGGTGAAATCTAATTTAACAGCAGAGCTGATTTAAGGCACTCAACCAGAAGCCACAATGGGAGTTAAGATGTTGCTGTGCGCTAATGACTGCCAATAATTGCAATGTCAGATGTTGCTGCAAAATTGCTGCGTTCTTGTTGTCCCTTGGTTCCCAGGTGTTGTTAATAATCACACTTTAAGCTTGGAAAGATCAGGATTCTTTGTCTTTAACTTGTCGTGCAGCCTTATACACAAGGAAGACCGGTTTGAACTGGTTTTGTTACACATCACATGAGTCTCTACTGCAGCCTTGAAATGTGACCACTGGAACAGTTACACGTAACAACGATAATGGGCGGGAGACTCCAGTTCCCCAGCTGGGTGTTTCTCGGCTGCGCATCATTTGCTGGCGGTGGGATTCTATCTTCCCGCCGCTTGTCAATGGGATTTCCCATTGTCACCACCCGATGACGCCGGGAACCCCAGGGACAGGTGTGCGCTGCCGCAGGAAAAGTGAATCACAACAACCAGAGAATTCCAGCCAATGTAAAACAAAAGTGGAGTCCAGAAAGACACAATGAGATTCACATGTCACCCATTAATCTCTGTGCACATTTCACAGAGATCTAACCGAACTGCTCTTAAAAAATGTAGTCTTGTGTCATTGTCTGAGATTTACTTTCCTTCCCCATTCATCTGAATCGATTAATTTTCCTTCCCTGACTCAAAGGTCACCAGATTCCGATTATGACACCAGGGAGATTCCTTGTTCCCCGATGACTTAACCGGATAGATAGGATTACCGCCACTGCACCTCCCTTGCTCTCACACAGGCCACCTTCCCCTATGTTCCAGCTGTCAGGCCTCCCAAAGAAGCTGGATCAGAATCATACACAGCACCATGTTACACAGCCGTTTGTTGGATGACTAGTTCCACAGATCTGTGCATCAATCTGGACAGCAAAAACTGATATCACTCAAAGGAATCAAGACAGAAACAGATGACCCCCAGCTATCAGTTGGAATCATGTAAAGATCAAAGCAAGGTGAGATTGTTGTGTAAAATGATGCACAATGTAATAGCTTGATGGCGCCCAGCATTCTGAAAGAACCCTTCCCTCTGTGAAACCCGCGCGTGCACACCTCAATCGCCCTTTCCATGCAAGCACAAGGGATGTAAGCCTTTTACCTCCTTTCTCCTCACTGTCCAAGGACTCAAACACACATCCCAGGTGAAGTAGCAATTTGCTTGTTCTTCTTTTCATTTAGTCTACTGTATCCGCTGTTCACACTGGGATCACCTCTAAATGAGGGAGACAACTCATAGACTGGGTGTCCGCCTCTACGGGATGTTCATGTGACCCTGAATTCACCGTTCCTCTCCCACCTCTGTGTCTTCTCATTCCACAGCGGTGAGCTCAAAGAATCATATTCCATCTTCCAATTGGACACTTTACAGCATTTCAAAGTCATCATTGAGGTCAACCAATTCAGACCTTACCCTTAGGCACCATTCTTTTTGCTGATGATTTTGCTCTGCCAGTTACTCCTGCTCCGGACACGGGGCCGCGATTCTCCGCTCCCGCGCCGGTTGGGAGAATCGCCTGGCACGCCATTTTTCCACGCGACGCCGGTCCGACGCCCTCCTTCACCCAAACAGCGAGAATGGCCCCGTCGTATTCTGCACGGCGCAGGCCGGACAATCGCCCGAGACACCCAAAATGGCGATTCTCCGCTATTCTCCGGCCCGGATGGGACGAGCGGCCTGCACAATACAACGGGTTCCCACCGACGACGTCTACACCTGGTCGCTGCCGGCGGGAACAGCGTGGGAACGCTGGGGGGGGGGGGGGCGTTCCTGCACCGGGGGGGCCTCAAATGGGGTGTGGCCCGCGATCGGTGCCCACCGATCGGCGGGCCGGCCTTTCTGAAGGAGGAACTCCTTTCCTCTGCGCCCCGCAAGATCCATCCGACATCTTCTTGCGTAGCGGCCTCGGGGAGGACGGCAACCACGCATGCACGGGTGACGCCCGTTACGCCAGTTACACGGCGGCGGCCGCGTCATTTATGCGGCGCTGCTTTTATGCGGCGCCGCTTTTATGCGGCGCCAATGCCCGGCGTGCACTGACGACGCTGCTTTCGCGACACGCCCCCCCGAGTTTCTCGCGGCCCCGATCCTAGCCCATTTTCGGACCCTGAATCGGTCAAGATCGGGGCCGTTTCGCGCCGTCGAGGTTCACTTAGCCGCAGGAGCGGAGAATCGCGTCCAATTTGTTTCTTGATCTATGCCATTACCATCCTCTTTTTGCTTTGCACCATCGTCCCTTTGTCATTCCCGACTTCCACACGAGCAGAGACTTGTCCTTTTCTCCTTTTCTCCCTCTGCATTTACTTCAGATCAGTTAGTTCTCAAACTGTTCACAGTCTGGTGAAAGGTTACCAAGCCCAAGATTTAACTCAGTGTCTCTCTCCACAGATGCTGACTGACCCTCTGACTATTGGCACCATTTTCTGTTTTTATTACATGGTTATTCACATTGATTGATGAAGTGCAAGGTTTTATCCTTGTTTTAGAGCATTGAGATGTGATCTATTTGAAGCATTTAAAATGATTAAAAGACTTGCCCATTTCTCTCTCACCACGCTATGTCCCGCAGTGATGGACCTCTGAACGAGAAGATATAACTTTAAAATGAGAGGGAGATTTTCGAGGCTGTAGTCAGGAAGCACTCTGCACAAAGGGAGGTGGAAATCTGGAACATTCTCCCCCAGAAAGCTTTGAGACTGGGGGAGTTAATTCAAAATTTCCAAACTGAGAATGATCGAGTTTTGATTAGTTAGAGACAAAGCAAAGGTGGGGTAAAGATGTAGGGCGCCTACCACCTTACTGAATGATAGAAGAGGCCCAAGGGGCCAAATGGCCTCCTCTTATTCCTCCTGTGTGCAGAAACCACAGGGACAAATCAGGCAGTGTTCCACAGGCTTTTACAAAAGTACCCCCACATCAAGGTAATGTCGAAAATGGGAGTGGGGGAGGGGAAGGTCTCAGAAATTTGTAAAGAGCTCATAGAATGGGAGGGAGCCCCGATAAGGGAGGTAAAGCGAAAATGGGAGGAAGTGTTGGGCAAAGAATTAGAGGCGGGATTGTGGGAGGTGTCTTGAGTAGGGTTAACGCGTCCTCATCATGTGCCAGACTTAGCCTGATACAAGTCAAGGTAGTCCACAGGGTGCATATGACTGTGGCCCGTATGAGCAGGTTCTTTGAAGGGGTGGAGGATAGGTGCGGGCAGTGGGCGGGAGGTTCCGCAAACCATGTCCACATGTTTTGGGCATGTCCGAAGCTTAGGGGATTCTGGCAAGGATTTGCCAATGACATGTCCACAGTATCGAACGTACAGGTGGTTCCGAGTCCAGTGTGTCGGATGACCCGGGAGTCCAGGGGGCAGGAGAGGCTGATGTGTTAGCTTTGCCTCCCTGGTAGCCCGGATACGGATCCTATTGGTGTGGAGGGACTCAGAACCCCCAAAATCGAGAGTATGGGTCAGCGACATGGCCGGCTTTCTCAGGCTTGAGAAGATCAAGTTCGCCCTGAGAGGTTCGATGCTGGGGTTCGTCCGGAGATGGCAGCCGTTTATTCACTTTTGGGGGGGAAATTAAGCAGATACAATGTGGGGGGAGGGGGGGGGGTCAAGGAAAATAGGGAGGTCGAGGTTGGTTGAGGTGGGAAATAGTTAGTGGGAAAGGGGGACTGGGGAACTGTGTATGTAAGCCATGATGGCTGGGTCTGGTTATTGGTTTGGTGAGTGTTATTTACTTTGTTGTTTTTCCACTTGAAAATTGCTCTTAAAAATTATAAATGCTTTAATAAAACATCTTCAAAAAATAAAGTACGCCCACAGGCCCAATCCGGCCCCCCCAATCCTCTCAGTATGGCCACCCAATCCCCTCAGTGCAACCCCTCAATCCTGTCAGTGCAGCCCCCCATCTCTTCAGTGCAGCCCCCCATCCCCTCAATGCAGCCCCCCCATCCCCTCAATGCAGCCCCCCATCCCCTCAGTGCAGCCCCCCATCCCCTCAGTGCAGCCCCCCATCCCTTCAGTGCAGCCACCCATCCCCTCAGTGCAGCCCCCCATCCCCTCAGTGCAGCCACCCATCTCCTCAGTGCAGCCCCCCATCCCTTCAGTGCAGCCACCCATCCCCTCAGTGCAGCCCCCCATCCCCTCAGTGCAGCCACCCATCTCCTCAGTGCAGCCCCCCATCCCCTCAGTGCAGCCCCCCATCCCCTCAGTGCAGCCACCCATCTCCTCAATGCAGCCCCCCATCCCTTCAGTGCAGCCACCCATCCCCTCAGTGCAGCCCCCCATCCCCTCAGTGCAGCCACCCATCTCCTCAGTGCAGCCCCCCATCCCCTCAGTGCAGCCACCCATCTCCTCAGTGCAGCCCCCCATCCCCTCAGTGCAGCCACCCATCCCTTCAGTGCAGCCACCCATCCCCTCAGTGCAGCCCCCCATCCCCTCAGTGCAGCCCCCCATCTCCTCAGTGCAGCCACCCATCTCCTCAGTGCAGCCACCCATCTCCTCAGTGCAGCCCCCCATCCCCTCAGTGCAGCCCCCATCTCCTCAGTGCAGCCCCCCATCCCCTCAGTGCAGCCACCCATCTCCTCAGTGCTGCCCCCCATCCCCTCAGTGCAGCCCTCCATCTCCTCAGTGCTGCCCCCCATCCCCTCAGTGCAGCCCCCCATCCCCTCTGTGCAGCCCCTCATCCCCTCAGTGCAGCCCCCCATCCCCTCAGTGCAGCCCCCCATCCCCTCAGTGCAGCCCCCATCTCCGCAGTTCCGCCCCCCATCCCCTCAGTGCAGCCCCAGCCCCCCCTGTGTCATCCCCCCCCCAGAGCTGAGGGTTAATCAAACAGCTATGGGCAACACGGTAGCACAGTGGTTAGCACAGTTTCTTTGCAGTTCAAGGGTCGTAGGTGCGATTCCCGGCTTGGGTCACTGTCTGCGTGGAGTCTGCACTGTCTCCCCGTGTGTGTGTGGGTTTCCTCCGGGTGCTCCGGTTTCCTCCCTCAGTCTGAAGAAGTGCAGCTCAGGTGGATTGGCCATGCTAAATTGCCCACAGTGTCCAAAACGGTTAGGTGGGGCGGGGTTACTGGGTTACGGGTATAGGGTGGGCTTAAGTGGGGTGCTCTTTCCAAGAGCCGGTGCAGACTCGAGCCCGGGAGCAGTGAGTGTGAGAGGGGGGCCGGGGAACAGTGAGTCTGAGAGGGGGGCCCGGGGAACAGTGAGTCTGAGAGGGGGGCCGGGGAACAGTGAGTCTGAGAGGGGGGGCTGGGGAACAGTGAGTCTGAGAGGGAGACTCGGGGAACAGTGAGTCTGAGAGGGGGGCCCGGGGAACAGTGTGTCTGAGAGGGGGGCCGGGGAACAGTGTGTCTGAGAGGGGACCCGGGGAATAGTGAGTCTGAGAGGGGGGCCGGGGAACAGTGAGTCTGAGAGGGAGACTCGGGGAACAGTGAGTCTGAGAGGGGGGCCCGGGGAACAGTGTGTCTGAGAGGGGGGCCCGGGGAACAGTGAGTCTGAGAGGGGGGCCGGGGAACAGTGAGTCTGAGAGGGGGACTCGGGGAACAGTGAGTCTGAGAGGGGGACCGGGGAACAGTGAGTCTGAGAGGGGGGCCGGGGAACAGTGAGTCTGAGAGGGGGACCGGGGAACAGTGAGTCTGAGAGGGGGGCCGGGGAACAGTGAGTCTGAGAGGGGGGCCGGGGAACAGTGTGTCTGAGAGGGGGGCCGGGGAACAGTGTGTCTGAGAGGGGGGCCGGGGAACAGTGTGTCTGAGAGGGGGGCCGGGGAACAGTGTGTCTGAGAGGGGGGCCGGGGAACAGTGTGTCTGAGAGGGGGGCCGGGGAACAGTGAGTCTGAGAGGGGGGCCCGGGGAACAGTGAGTCTGAGAGGGGGGCCCGGGGAACAGTGAGTCTGAGAGGGGGGCCCGGGGAACAGTGTGTCTGAGAGGGGGGCCCGGGGAACAGTGTGTCTGAGAGGGGGGCCCGGGGAACAGTGAGTCTGAGAGGGGGGCCGGGGAACAGTGAGTCTGAGAGGGGGCCCGGGGAACAGTGAGTCTGAGAGGGGGGCCCGGGGAACAGTGTGTCTGAGAGGGGGGCCGGGGAACAGTGTGTCTGAGAGGGGGCCCGGGGAACAGTGTGTCTGAGAGGGGGGCCGGGGAACAGTGTGTCTGAGAGGGTGGCCCGGGGAACAGTGTGTCTGAGAGGGGGGCCCGGGGAACAGTGTATCTGAGAGGGGGGCCCGGGGAACAGTGTGTCTGAGAGGGGTGCCCCGGGGAACAGTGAGTCTGAGAGGGGGGCCGGGGAACAGTGTGTCTGAGAGGGGGGCCTGGGAACAGTGAGTCTGAGAGGGGGGCCGGGGAACAGTGAGTCTGAGAGGGGGGCCGGGGAACAGTGAGTCTGAGAGGGGGGCCCCGGGGAACAGTATGTCTGAGAGAGGGGCCCGGGGACCAGTGTGTCTGAGAGGGGGGCCGGGGAACAGTGAGTCTGAGAGGGGGGCCGGGGAACAGTGAGTCTGAGAGGGGGGCCGGGGAACAGTGAGTCTGAGAGGGGGGCCCCGGGGAACAGTGAGTCTGAGAGGGGGGCCCGGGGAACAGTGTGTCTGAGAGGGGGGCCCGGGGAACAGTGAGTCTGAGAGGGGGGCCCGGGGAACAGTGTGTCTGAGAGGGGGACCGGGGAACAGTGAGTCTGAGAGGGGGGCCCGGGGAACAGTGTGTCTGAGAGGGGGACCGGGGAACAGTGAGTCTGAGAGGGGGGCCGGGGAACAGTGTGTCTGAGAGGGGGGGCTGGGGAACAGTGTGTCTGAGAGGGGGGCCCGGGGAACGGTGAGTCTGAGAGGGGGGCCCGGGGAACAGTGAGTCTGAGAGGGGGGCCCGGGGACCAGTGTGTCTGAGAGGGGGACTCGGGGACCAGTGTGTCTGAGAGGGGGGCCGGGGAACAGTGAGTCTGAGAGGGGGGCCCGGGGACCAGTGTGTCTGAGAGGGGGGCCCGGGGAACAGTGAGTCTGAAAGGGGGGCCGGGGAACAGTGAGTCTGAGAGGGGGGCCGGGGAACAGTGAGTCTGAGAGGGGGGCCGGGGAACAGTGAGTCTGAGAGGGGGGGCCGGGGAACAGTGAGTCTGAGAGGGGGGCCGGGGAACAGTGTGTCTGAGAGGGGGGCCGGGGAACAGTGAGTCTGAGAGGGGGGCCCCGGGGAACAGTGAGTCTGAGAGGGGGGACCGGGGAACGGTGAGTCTGAGAGGGGGACCCGGGGAACGGTGAGTCTGAGAGGGGGACCCGGGGAACGGTGAGTCTGAGAGGGGGGCCCAGGGACCAGTGTGTCTGAGAGGGGAGCCGGGGAACAGTGAGTCTGAGAGGGGGGGCCGGGGAACAGTGAGTCTGAGAGGGGGGCCCGGGGAACAGTGAGTCTGAGAGGGGGGCCGGGGAACAGTGAGTCTGAGAGGGGGGCCTGGGGAACAGTGAGTCTGAGAGGGGGGCCGGGGAACAGTGAGTCTGAGAGGGAGACTCGGGGAACAGTGAGTCTGAGAGGGGGGCCGGGGAACAGTGTGTCTGAGAGGGGGGCCTGGGGAACAGTGAGTCTGAGAGGGGGGCCGGGGAACAGTGAGTCTGAGAGGGGGGCCCGGGGAACGGTGAGTCTGAGAGGGGGACCCGGGGAACGGTGAGTCTGAGAGGGGGGCCCGGGGACCAGTGTGTCTGAGAGGGGAGCCGGGGAACAGTGAGTCTGAGAGGGGGGCCCGGGGAACGGTGAGTCTGAGAGGGGGGCCCGGGGAACAGTGTGTCTGAGAGGGGGGCCGGGGAACAGTGAGTCTGAGAGGGGGGCCGGGGAACAGTGAGTCTGAGAGGGGGGCCGGGGAACAGTGAGTCTGAGAGGGGGGCCCGGGGAACAGTGAGTCTGAGAGGGGGGCCGGGGAACAGTGATTCTGAGAGGGAGGCCGGGGAACAGTGAGTCTGAGAGGGGGGCCCGGGGAACAGTGAGTCTGAGAGGGGGGCCGGGGAACAGTGTGTCTGAGAGGGGGGCCTGGGAACAGTGAGTCTGAGAGGGGGGGCGGGGAACAGTGAGTCTGAGAGGGGGGCCGGGGAACAGTGTGTCTGAGAGGGGGGCCGGGGAACAGTGAGTCTGAGAGGGGGGGCGGGGAACAGTGAGTCTGAGAGGGGGGCCGGGGAACAGTGAGTCTGAGAGGGGGGGCGGGGAACAGTGTGTCTGAGAGGGGGGCCGGGGAACAGTGTGTCTGAGAGGGGGGGCCGGGGAACAGTGAGTCTGAGAGGGGGGGCCGGGGAACAGTGAGTCTGAGAGGGGGGCCCGGGGAACAGTGAGTCTGAGAGGGGGGCCGGGGAACAGTGTGTCTGAGAGGGGGGCCTGGGGAACAGTGTGTCTGAGAGGGGGGGGCCGGGGAACAGTGAGTCTGAGAGGGGGCCCGGGGAACAGTGTGTCTGAGAGGGGGCCGGGGAACAGTGTGTCTGAGAGGGGGGGCCGGGGAACAGTGAGTCTGAGAGGGGGGGCCGGGGAACAGTGAGTCTGAGAGGGGGGCCCGGGGAACAGTGAGTCTGAGAGGGGGGCCGGGGAACAGTGTGTCTGAGAGGGGGGCCTGGGGAACAGTGTGTCTGAGAGGGGGGGGCCGGGGAACAGTGAGTCTGAGAGGGGGCCCGGGGAACAGTGTGTCTGAGAGGGGGGCCCGGGGAACAGTGAGTCTGAGAGGGGGGCCGGGGAACAGTGTGTCTGAGAGGGGGCCCCGGGGAACAGTGAGTCTGAGAGGGGGGGCCGGGAACAGTGAGTCTGAGAGGGGGGCCGGGGAACAGTGAGTCTGAGAGGGGGGCCGGGGAACAGTGAGTCTGAGAGGGGGGCCCGGGGAACAGTGAGTCTGAGAGGGGGGCCCGGGGAACAGTGAGTCTGAGAGGGGGGCCGGGGAACAGTGTGTCTGAGAGGGGGGCCCGGGGAACAGTGAGTCTGAGAGGGGGGCTCGGGGAACAGTGTGTCTGAGAGGGGGGCCGGGGAACAGTGTGTCTGAGAGGGGGGGCGGGGAACAGTGAGTCTGAGAGGGGGCCCGGGGAACAGTGAGTCTGAGAGGGGGGGCGGGGAACAGTGTGTCTGAGAGGGGGGCCGGGGAACAGTGTGTCTGAGAGGGGGGCCGGGGAACAGTGAGTCTGAGAGGGGGGCCCGGGGAACAGTGAGTCTGAGAGGGGGGCTCGGGGAACAGTGTGTCTGAGAGGGGGGCCGGGGAACAATGTGTCCGAGAGGGGGGCCGGGGAACAGGGAGTCTGAGAGGGGGGCCGGGGAACAGTGAGTCTGAGAGGGGGGCCGGGGAACAGTGAGTCTGAGAGGGGGGGCCGGGGAACAGTGAGTCTGAGAGGGGGGCCGGGGAACAGTGAGTCTGAGAGGGGGCCCAGGGAACAGTGAGTCTGAGAGGGGGGCCGGGGAACAGTGAGTCTGAGAGGGGGGCCCGGGGAACAGTGAGTCTGAGAGGGGGGCCGGGGAACAGTGAGTCTGAGAGGGGGGGCCGGGGAACAGTGAGTATGAGAGGGGGGCCGGGAAACAGTGTGTCTGAGAGGGGGGCCCGGGGAACAGTGAGTCTGAGAGGGGGGCCCGGGGAACAGTGAGTCTGAGAGGGGGGCCGGGGAACAGTGAGTCTGAGAGGGGGGCCGGGAAACAGTGTGTCTGAGAGGGGGGCCCGGGGAACAGTGAGTCTGAGAGGGGGGCCCGGGGAACAGTGAGTCTGAGAGGGGGGCCGGGGAACAGTGTGTCTGAGAGGGGGGGCCCGGGGAACAGTGAGTCTGAGAGGGGGGCCCGGGGAACAGTGAGTCTGAGAGGGGGGCCCGGGGAACAGTGAGTCTGAGAGGGGGGCCCGGGGAACAGTGAGTCTGAGAGGAGGGCCGGGGAACAGTGAGTCTGAGAGGGGGGCCCGGGGAACGGTGAGTCTGAGAGGGGGACCCGGGGAACAGTGAGTCTGAGAGGGGGGCCGGGGAACAGTGAGTCTGAGAGGGGGGCCCGGGGAACAATGAGTCTGAGAGGGGTGCCCGGGGAACAGTGAGTCTGAGAGGGGGGCCGGGGAACAGTGAGTCTGAGAGGGGGCCGGGGAACAGTGTGTCTGAGAGGGGGGCCCGGGGATCAGTGTGTCTGAGAGGGGGGCCCGGGGATCAGTGTGTCTGAGAGGGGGGCCGGGGAACAGTGAGTCTGAGAGGGGGGCCCGGGGAACAGTGTGTCTGAGAGGGGGGCCGGGGATCAGTGTGTCTGAGAGGGGGGCCGGGGAACAGTGAGTCTGAGAGGGGGGCCCGGGGAACAGTGTGTCTGAGAGGGGGGCCCGGGGAACAGTGAGTCTGAGAGGGGGGCCCGGGGAACAGTGTGTCTGAGAGGGGGGCCCCGGGGAACAGTGAGTCTGAGAGGGGGGCCCGGGGAACAGTGAGTCTGAGAGGGGGGCCGGGGAACAGTGAGTCTGAGAGGGGGGCCGGGGAACAGTGTTTCTGAGAGGGGGGCCCGGGGAACAGTGAGTCTGAGAGGGGGGCCCCGGGGAACAGTATGTCTGAGAGGGGGGCCGGGGAACAGTGAGTCTGAGAGGGGGGCCGGGGAACCGTGTGTCTGAGAGGGGGGCCGGGGAACAGTGTGTCTGAGAGGGGGGCCGGGGAACAGTGAGTCTGAGAGGGGGGCCGGGGAACAGTGAGTCTGAGAGGGGGACTCGGGGAACAGTGAGTATGAGAGGGGGGCCGGTGAACAGTGAGTTTGAGAGGGGGGCCGGGGAACAGTGAGTCTGAGAGGGGGGGCCGGGGAACAGTGAGTCTGAGAGGGGACCCGGGGAACAGTGAGTCTGAGAGGGGGGGGCCGGGAAACAGTGAGTCTGAGAGGGGACCCGGGGAACAGTGTTTCTGAGAGGGGGACTCGGGGAACAGTGAGTCTGAGAGGGGGGCCGGGGAACAGTGAGTCTGAGAGGGGGGCCGGGGAACAGTGAGTCTGAGAGGGGGGCCGGGGAACAGTGTGTCTGAGAGGGGGGCCCAGGGAACAGTGTGTCTGAGAGGGGGCCCGGGGAACAGTGTGTCTGAGAGGGGGGCCCGGGGAACAGTGAGTCTGAGAGGGGGCTCGGGGAACAGTGTGTCTGAGAGGGGGCCGGGGAACAGTGTGTCTGAGAGGGGGGCCCGGGGAACAGTGAGTCTGAGAGGGGGGCCGGGGAACAGTGAGTCTGAGAGGGGGGCCGGGGAACAGTGTGTCTGAGAGGGGGGCCCGGGGAACAGTGTGTCTGAGAGGGGGGCCCAGGGAACAGTGTGTCTGAGAGGGGGCCCGGGGAACAGTGTGTCTGAGAGGGGGGCCCGGGGAACAGTGAGTCTGAGAGGGGGCTCGGGGAACAGTGTGTCTGAGAGGGGGCCGGGGAACAGTGTGTCTGAGAGGGGGGCCCGGGGAACAGTGAGTCTGAGAGGGGGGCCGGGGAACAGTGAGTCTGAGAGGGGGGCCCGGGGAACAGTGAGTCTGAGAGGGGGGCCGGGGAACAGTGAGTCTGAGACGGGGGCCCGGGGAACAGTGAGTCTGAGAGGGGGGCCAGGGGAACAGTGAGTCTGAGAGGGGGGCCCGGGGAACAGTGAGTCTGAGAGGGGGGCCGGGGAACAGTGAGTCTGAGAGGGGGGGCCGGGGAACAGTGAGTCTGAGAGGGGGGCCCGGGGAACGGTGTGTCTGAGAGGGGGGCCGGGGAACAGTGAGTCTGAGAGGGGGGCCCGGGGAACGGTGAGTCTGAGAGGGGGGCCGGGGAACAGTGAGTCTGAGAGGGGGGCCCGGGGAACAGTGTGTCTGAGAGGGGGCCCGGGGAACAGTGAGTCTGAGAGGGGGGCAGGGGAACAGTGAGTCTGAGAGGGGGTCCGGGGAACGGTGAGTCTGAGAGGGGGGCCGGGGAACAGTGTTTCTGAGAGGGGGGCCGGGGAACAGTGAGTCTGAGAGGGGGGCCCGGGGAACAGTGAGTCTGAGAGGGGGGCCGGGGAACAGTGAGTCTGAGAGGGGGGCCGGGGAACAGTGAGTCTGAGAGGGGGGCCGGGGAACAGTGAGTCTGAGAGGGGGGCCCGGGGAACAGTGAGTCTGAGAGGGGGGCCCGGGGAACAGTGAGTCTGAGAGGGGGGCCGGGGAACAGTGTGTCTGAGAGGGGGGCCCGGGGAACAGTGAGTCTGAGAGGGGAGCTCGGGGAACAGTGTGTCTGAGAGGGGGGCCGGGGAACAGTGAGTCTGAGAGGGGGGCCTGGGAACAGTGTGTCTGAGAGGGGGGGCGGGGAACAGTGAGTCTGAGAGGGGGCCCGGGGAACAGTGAGTCTGAGAGGGGGGGCGGGGAACAGTGTGTCTGAGAGGGGGGCCGGGGAACAGTGTGTCTGAGAGGGGGGCCGGGGAACAGTGAGTCTGAGAGGGGGGCCCGGGGAACAGTGAGTCTGAGAGGGGGGCTCGGGGAACAGTGTGTCTGAGAGGGGGGCCGGGGAACAATGTGTCCGAGAGGGGGGCCGGGGAACAGGGAGTCTGAGAGGGGGGCCGGGGAACAGTGAGTCTGAGAGGGGGGCCGGGGAACAGTGAGTCTGAGAGGGGGGGCCGGGGAACAGTGAGTCTGAGAGGGGGGCCGGGGAACAGTGAGTCTGAGAGGGGGCCCAGGGAACAGTGAGTCTGAGAGGGGGGCCGGGGAACAGTGAGTCTGAGAGGGGGGCCCGGGGAACAGTGAGTCTGAGAGGGGGGCCGGGGAACAGTGAGTCTGAGAGGGGGGGCCGGGGAACAGTGAGTATGAGAGGGGGGCCGGGAAACAGTGTGTCTGAGAGGGGGGCCCGGGGAACAGTGAGTCTGAGAGGGGGGCCCGGGGAACAGTGAGTCTGAGAGGGGGGCCGGGGAACAGTGAGTCTGAGAGGGGGGCCGGGAAACAGTGTATCTGAGAGGGGGGCCCGGGGAACAGTGAGTCTGAGAGGGGGGCCCGGGGAACAGTGAGTCTGAGAGGGGGGCCGGGGAACAGTGTGTCTGAGAGGGGGGGCCCGGGGAACAGTGAGTCTGAGAGGGGGGCCCGGGGAACAGTGAGTCTGAGAGGGGGGCCCGGGGAACAGTGAGTCTGAGAGGGGGGCCCGGGGAACAGTGAGTCTGAGAGGAGGGCCGGGGAACAGTGAGTCTGAGAGGGGGGCCCGGGGAACGGTGAGTCTGAGAGGGGGACCCGGGGAACAGTGAGTCTGAGAGGGGGGCCGGGGAACAGTGAGTCTGAGAGGGGGGCCCGGGGAACAATGAGTCTGAGAGGGGTGCCCGGGGAACAGTGAGTCTGAGAGGGGGGCCGGGGAACAGTGAGTCTGAGAGGGGGCCGGGGAACAGTGTGTCTGAGAGGGGGGCCCGGGGATCAGTGTGTCTGAGAGGGGGGCCCGGGGATCAGTGTGTCTGAGAGGGGGGCCGGGGAACAGTGAGTCTGAGAGGGGGGCCCGGGGAACAGTGTGTCTGAGAGGGGGGCCGGGGATCAGTGTGTCTGAGAGGGGGGCCGGGGAACAGTGAGTCTGAGAGGGGGGCCCGGGGAACAGTGTGTCTGAGAGGGGGGCCCGGGGAACAGTGAGTCTGAGAGGGGGGCCCGGGGAACAGTGTGTCTGAGAGGGGGGCCCCGGGGAACAGTGAGTCTGAGAGGGGGGCCCGGGGAACAGTGAGTCTGAGAGGGGGGCCGGGGAACAGTGAGTCTGAGAGGGGGGCCGGGGAACAGTGTTTCTGAGAGGGGGGCCCGGGGAACAGTGAGTCTGAGAGGGGGGCCCCGGGGAACAGTATGTCTGAGAGGGGGGCCGGGGAACAGTGAGTCTGAGAGGGGGGCCGGGGAACCGTGTGTCTGAGAGGGGGGCCGGGGAACAGTGTGTCTGAGAGGGGGGCCGGGGAACAGTGAGTCTGAGAGGGGGGCCAGGGGAACAGTGTTTCTGAGAGGGGGACTCGGGGAACAGTGAGTATGAGAGGGGGGCCGGGGAACAGTGAGTCTGAGAGGGGGGCCCGGGGAACAGTGTGTCTGAGAGGGGGGCCGGGGAACAGTGAGTCTGAGAGGGGGGCCCGGGGAACAGTGAGTCTGAGAGGGGGCCCGGGGAACAGTGTGTCTGAGAGGGGGGCCCGGGGAACAGTGTATTAGAGGGGGGCCCGGGGAGCAGTGAGTCTGAGAGAGGGGCCCGGCGAACAGTGTGTCTGAGAGGGAGGCCCGGGAACAGTGAGTCTGAGATGGGGGCCGGGGAACAGTGTGTCTGAGAGGGGGGGCCGGGGAACAGTGAATCTGAGAGGGGGGCCGGGGAACAGTGAGTCTGAGAGGGGGGCCGGGGAACAGTGAGTCTGAGAGGGGGACTCGGGGAACAGTGAGTATGAGAGGGGGGCCGGTGAACAGTGAGTTTGAGAGGGGGGCCGGGGAACAGTGAGTCTGAGAGGGGGGGCCGGGGAACAGTGAGTCTGAGAGGGGACCCGGGGAACAGTGAGTCTGAGAGGGGGGGGCCGGGGAACAGTGAGTCTGAGAGGGGACCCGGGGAACAGTGTTTCTGAGAGGGGGACTCGGGGAACAGTGAGTCTGAGAGGGGGGCCGGGGAACAGTGAGTCTGAGAGGGGGGCCGGGGAACAGTGAGTCTGAGAGGGGGGCCGGGGAACAGTGAGTCTGAGAGGGGGGCCGGGGAACAGTGTGTCTGAGAGGGGGGCCCGGGGAACAGTGTGTCTGAGAGGGGGGCCCAGGGAACAGTGTGTCTGAGAGGGGGCCCGGGGAACAGTGTGTCTGAGAGGGGGGCCCGGGGAACAGTGAGTCTGAGAGGGGGCTCGGGGAACAGTGTGTCTGAGAGGGGGCCGGGGAACAGTGTGTCTGAGAGGGGGGCCCGGGGAACAGTGAGTCTGAGAGGGGGGCCGGGGAACAGTGAGTCTGAGAGGGGGGCCCGGGGAACAGTGAGTCTGAGAGGGGGGCCGGGGAACAGTGAGTCTGAGAGGGGGGCCCGGGGAACAGTGAGTCTGAGAGGGGGGCCAGGGGAACAGTGAGTCTGAGAGGGGGGCCCGGGGAACAGTGAGTCTGAGAGGGGGGCCGGGGAACAGTGAGTCTGAGAGGGGGGGCCGGGGAACAGTGAGTCTGAGAGGGGGGCCCGGGGAACGGTGTGTCTGAGAGGGGGGCCGGGGAACAGTGAGTCTGAGAGGGGGGCCCGGGGAACGGTGAGTCTGAGAGGGGGGCCGGGGAACAGTGAGTCTGAGAGGGGGGCCCGGGGAACAGTGTGTCTGAGAGGGGGCCCGGGGAACAGTGAGTCTGAGAGGGGGGCAGGGGAACTGTGAGTCTGAGAGGGGGTCCGGGGAACGGTGAGTCTGAGAGGGGGGCCGGGGAACAGTGTTTCTGAGAGGGGGGCCGGGGAACAGTGAGTCTGAGAGGGGGGCCCGGGGAACAGTGAGTCTGAGAGGGGGGCCGGGGAACAGTGAGTCTGAGAGGGGGGCCGGGGAACAGTGAGTCTGAGAGGGGGGCCCGGGGAACAGTGAGTCTGAGAGGGGGGCCCGGGGAACGGTGAGTCTGAGAGGGGGGCCGGGGAACAGTGTGTCTGAGAGGGGGGCCCGGGGAACAGTGAGTCTGAGAGGGGGGCCGGGGAACAGTGTGTCTGAGAGGGGGGGCCGGGGAACAGTGTGTCTGAGAGGGGGGCCGGGGAACAGTGTGTCTGAGAGGGGGGCCGGGGAACAGTGTATCTGAGAGGGGGGCCGGGGAACAGTGATTCTGAGAGGGGGGCCGGGGAACAGTGAGTCTGAGAGGGGGGCCCGGGGAACAGTGAGTCTGAGAGGGGGGCCGGGGAACAGTGAGTCTGAGATGGGGGCCTGGGGAACAGTGAGTCTGAGAGCGGGGCCCAAGAGCGGGAGATGAGGCGACCAGAATTGGGCACAATAGTCCAAGTGTGGTCGAACCAGAGTTTTATAAAGCTTCAGCAAAACCTCGCGGCTCTTAAACTCAATCCCCCTGTTAATGAAAGCCAACACACCATACGCCTTCTTAACAACCCAATCAACCTGGGTGGCAACTTTGAGGGATCTATGTACATGGACCCCAAGATCCCTCTGTTCCTCCACACTTCCAAGAATCCTGCCTTTAACTCTGTATTCAGCATTCAAATTCAACCTTCCAAAATGAGTCACTTCACATTTATCCATCTGCCACTTCTCAGCCCAGCTCTTCATCCTGTCACTGTCCTGTTGTAACCTGCAACAGCCCTCAACACTATCTACAACTCCACCAACCTTAGTGTCATCGGCACACCTACTAATCCACCCTTCCACTTCCTCATCCAAGTCATTTATAAAAACCACAAAGAGCAGAGGTCCCAGAACAGATACCTGCGGGACACCACTGGTCACCGACCTCCAAGCAGAATACTTTCCATCCACTACCACTCGCTGTCTTCTTATTGTCACAAGTAGGCTTACATTAACACTGCAATGAAGTTACTGTGAAAAGCCCCTAGTCGCCACATTCCGGCCCTGTTTGGGTACACAGAGGGAGAATTCAGAATGTCCAAATTACCTAACAGCACGTCTTTCGGGACATGTGGGAGGGAACCGGAGCACCCGGAGGAAACCCACACAGACACGGGGAGAACGTGCAGACTCTACACAGACAGTGACCCAAGCAGGGAATCAAACCTGGGACCCTGGAGCTGTGAAGCAACAGTGCTACCCACTGTGCTACTGTGCCACCCAGTACCTCGCAGTTATCCATATTAAATTGCATCTGCCATGCATATGCCCACTCTCTCAGTCTGTCCAAATCCCGCTGAAGCATCTCTGCATCCTCCTCACAGCTCACCCTCCCACCCAACTTTGTATCATCTGCAAATTTGGAGATAATAAATTTAGTTCCTTCGTCCAAATCATTAATATATAACATGAACAGTTGTGGTCCTAGCACAGATCCCTGTGGTACCCCACTGGTCACTACCTGCCAATCGGAAAAAGACCCATTTATTCCAACTTTTTGCTTCCAATTTGCTAACCAGCTTTCTCTCCAGCTCAAGACACTACCCACAATCCCATGCGCTTTAACTTTACATATTAATCTGCTATGTGGGACCTTGTTGAAAGCTTTAATAAACCACATTCACCAGTTCTCCCTGGTCAACCCTAGTTCCATCTTCAAAGAGTTCTCGTAGATTTTTCAAGCATGATTTTCCTTTCGTAAATCCATGCTGACTTTGTCTGATTACACCACTGTTTTCCAAATGTTGTGCCATGAAATCCTTGATAATGGACTCCAGCAACTTCCCTACTACCAACGTTAGACTCACTAGTCCAAAGTTCCCTGTTTTCTCTCTACCTCCCTTTTAGAATAGCATGGTTATATTAGCTACCTTCCAATTTGCAGGAACCATTCGAGGGTTCAAAGAATTTTGGAAAATGACCAACAATGGGTCCACTATTTCTCAGATACTTCCTTAAATACTCTGGGATGAAGACCATCAGGACCTGGAGATTTGTCAGCCTTCATAATTCAGGATAATCTAGGAAAATACACGCCTCACGTCAGTGATGCGGAAATTATTGGAGAGGATTCTTCGAGACAGTATTTACTCCCATTTGGAAGCAAGTGGACATATTATCGAGAGGCAGCATGGTTTTGTGAAGGGGAGGTCATGTCTCACTAACTTGATCGGGTTTTTCGAGGAAGTGACGAAGATGATTGATGAGTGTAGGGCAGTGGATGTTGTCTACATGGACTTCAATAAGGCCTTTGACAAGGTCCCTCATGGCATACTGGTACATGACATGGCAGACATGGCAAGATGGATACAGAACTGACTCGGTCATAGAAGACAAAAGGGTAGCAGTGGAAGGGTGCTTTTCTGAATGGAGGGCTGTGACTAGTGGTGTTCCGCAGGGATCAGTGCTGGGACCTTTGTTGTTTGTAGTATATATAAATGATTTGGAGGAAAATATAACTGGTCTGATTAGTAATTTTGCGGACGACACAAAAGTTGGTGTAATGAGGACTGTCAGAAGATACAGCAGGATTTAGATCGGTTAGCGACTTGGGCGGCGAGATGGCAGATGGAGTTTAATCCAGACAAATGTGAGGTAATGCATTTTGGATGGTCTAATACAGGTGGGAAATATACTGTAAACGGCAGAACACTTAAGAGACAGGCAGAGGGATCTGGGTCACTGAAAGTGGCAATGCAAGTGAAGAAGGTCGACAAAAATGCATACGACATGCTTGCCTTCATCGGACGGGGCATCGAGTAGAAAAATTGGCAAGTCATGGTGCATCTGCGTAGAACCTTAGTTAGGCCACACTTTGAATATAGTGTACAATTCAGGTCGCCACACTACCAGAAGGATGTGGAGGCTTTGGAGAGGGTATAGAAGAGGTTTACCAGGATGCTGCCTGGTATGGAGGGCATTAGCTATGAGAAGAGATTGAATAAACTCGGTTTGTTCTCACTGGAACAATGGAGGTTGAGGAGCGACCTGATAGAGGTCGACAAAATTATGAGGGGCATAGACAGAGTGGATAGTCAGAGGCTTTTCCCAGGGTGGGAAAGTCAATTATTAGGGGACATAGGCTCAAGGTGCGAGGGGCAAAGCTTAGAGATGTGCGAGGGAAGTTTTTTACATAGAGGGTTGTGGGTGCCTGGAACTCGCTGCCGGGGCAGTTAGTGGAAGCAGATACGATATGGGCAGCACGGTAGCACAAGTGGATAGCACTGTGGCTTCACAGCACCAAGGTCCCAGGTTCGATTCCCCGTTGGGTCACTGTCTGCGGAGTCTGCACGTTCTCCCAGTGTCTGCGTGGGATTGCTCCGGGTGGTCCGGTTTCCTCCCACAGTCCAAATATGTGCAGGTTAGGTGGATTGGCCATGATAAATTGCCCTTCATGACCAAAAAGGTTAGGAGGGGTTATTGGGTTACGGGGACAGGGTGGAAGTGGGGGCTTAAACGGGTCGGTGAAGACTCGATGGGCCGAATGGCCTCCTTCAGCACTGTATGTTTTATGTTCTATGATAGTGAAGTGTAAGGGGAGTCTTGACAAATAAATGAATTGGATGGGAATAGAGGGATACGGACCCCGGAAGTGTAAAAGGTTTGAGGTTAGACGGGCAACCTGGTCAGCACAGGCTGGGTGGGCCGAAGGGCCTGTTCCCATGCTGTACTTTTCTTTGTTCATTGTTTGTTTGTTGTTCAATCCCATTCATTTCCCCAAAACCATTTCTCCACTAATACTAATTAACTTCGGCTCCTCACTAAAACTTGTGTTTCTCAGAACCTCTGGTACTTTATTCATGTCTTCCTTTGTGAAGACAGAAGCAAAGTACCAATTTAATTCCTGTCATTTCTTTGTTCCTTTTTATGAATTCCACCGTTTCTGACTATCAGGGGCCTGCATTAGCTTTTATCAATCTTTTTCTCTTTACATACCTATGAAAACCTTTACAGTCAGTTTTTATATTCCCCGCTAACTTACTTTCAAAGTGTATTTTCTCCCGTACCAGCCTCCCCGAACAGGCGCCGGAATGTGGCGACTCGGGGCTTTTCACAGTAACTTCATTTGAAGCCTTTTTGTGACAGTAAGCGATTTTCATTTTCACTTTTTTCCTTCTTAATCAACCCTTTGCCAGCCTTTGCTGAATTTTAAACTGTTCCCAATCCTCAGGTCTATATCTTTATCCTGCTAATTTGTATGCCTCTTCTTTGAATCTAATACTATCTCTAATTTCCCTTGCAAGCCATGGTATGGCCACAGATCCCTTTCTACTCTTGCACCAAATAGGAATGAACAACTTTTGGAGTTCACCCGTTCGTTCCTTGAATGTGTGTCATTGCCTGTCCGCTGTCCTTCCTTTCAATAATGTTTCCCAGTCCATCATAGCCAACTCATGCCACATACTTTCATAGTTACCTTTATTGAGATTCAGGACCCTGGTCTCAGAATTTTGTTTCAGAATCTGCTGGATAAATGCTGATCTGAATAGTTCAAAAGCCCTCATGGTGGGGGGGCAGACAGAGAATGATCCATGAATGTTGACATTTTAACTGGAGCGCATCATTGCAAAGGGGCACACAAAACACAAAGGTCTGTTTAATGTAGTTTAATTCATAGCAAGCAATGAAAGCAATCCTGCACTTAGATATTTAAACAGGAAATGATAACGATCACATGGCATAGTGAGGAATCACCCAACTGGAACCCGATTGGAGCTTCTCCTGCATGTTTGAAACATCAGACAACTTGTCCTAATGTGTGAACTGATCACCATGTGTTTTAGGATGAGGGTCAGCACATTCTTTCACATCCAAGACACAAACCAAGCTGCCAAGTCAAGTCTAAGCACACATCTCGTTATAAAAACAACCCAACATATAAAACATTCTGATGATAGGATGCAGGAAAGTTCAGGAGTCAAATGCAGGCTTCACAGATACCACCATTTGGTGATTTGGCTGCATATCAACTGTACCCTGAAGGGGTTACTGATATTTTTTGTACACCTGTGTGCAAGATGCTCGTAGTTCTGAGAATGTCTCAATAAATTACCCAATCCCTTTGATCTAAGCCATTTGTGTTATGTTATCACAAACACGTTTATCTCTGTTTGTAAAGCTTGATGGAAACAGATGGGAAACATTTCCAGCAGTAAATCACGTTAACTCCATTCCATTCACTCCAAAGAGAGATTTTTCCACTGCCTGTTCAAACGTGCATGTTTATCCATTCTCACAGAATGGTTACAGTGCAGAAGGAGGCCATTCGATCCATCGTGTCTGTACTGGGTCTCCAAATGAACAATTTACTAGTACTCCCCTCACCTTCTGCACATTCTTCTTTTTCATATAATAATCCAGCTCCCTTTTGAAAACCTCAATTTAACCTGCCCTCAACACTGGTAGTGCATTCCAGATCCTAACTACTCGCTGTGTGAACCTGCCTCCACCACACTCTCAGACAGTGCATTCCAGATCCTAACTACTCGCTGTGTGAACCTGCCTCCACCACACTCTCAGACAGTGCATTCCAGATCCTAACCACTCGCTGTGTGAACCTGCCTCCACCACACTCTCAGACAGTGCATTCCAGACCCTAACCACTCGTTGTGTGAACCTGCCTCCACCACACTCTCAGACAGTGCATTCCAGATCCTAACCACTCGCTGTGTGAACCTGCCTCCACCACACTCTCAGACAGTGCATTCCAGATCCTAACTACTCGCTGTGTGAACCTGCCTCCACCACACTCTCAGACAGTGCATTCCAGATCCTAACTACTCGCTGTGTGAACCTGCCTCCACCACACTCTCAGACAGTGCATTCCAGATCCTAACCACTCGCTGTGTGAACCTGCCTCCACCACACTCTCAGACAGTGCATTCCAGACCCTAACCACTCGCTGTGTGAACCTGCCTCCACCACACTCTCAGACAGTGCATTCCAGATCCTAACCACTCGCTGTGTGAACCTGCCTCCACCACACTCTCAGACAGTGCATTCCAGATCCTAACTACTCGCTGTGTGAACCTGCCTCCACCACACTCTCAGACAGTGCATTCCAGATCCTAACCACTCGCTGTGTGAACCTGCCTCCAACACACTCTCAAGACAGTGGGCGGGATTCTCCACTCCCACGCCGAAGTGGCCGCGCCGTCGTGAACGCGGTCGAGGTTCACGACGGTACGGAACGGCCCCGGTCCCGACCGATTCAGGTCCTGACAATGGGCCAGTATCGGGGCCGCGTCATCTACCCGCGCCAGGCCTTGTCGCCTGCATAAAGGCGGCGCCGCATAGATGACGCGGCCGGCGCCGCATAACGGACGTCATCCGCGCATGCGTGGTTGCCGTCGTCTCCATGTCCGCCCCGCAAGAAGATGGGGGACGGATCTTGCGGGGCCGCGGAAGGAAGGAGGTCCTCCTTCAGAGAGGATGGCCCGACGATCGGTGGGCCCCGATCGCGGGCCACCCCACATTCCAGGTGAAGCCCGGTGCAGGTTCCCCCCTCGCCCCCCCCACAGGTCGCCCCCCCAGCGTTCACGCACCGCCCACGACTGCAGCGACCAGGTGTGGACGGCGCCGGGGGAACCCGCCATTTTGGCCTGGCCGCTCGGCCCATCCGGGCCTGAGAATAGCGGGGGTGCCGGAGAATCGCCATTTTCTGTGTCTCCGGCGATTCTCCGGCCTGCAGCCCGCGAAACTCGACCGGGCCATTACCGCCGCTTGGGAGAATCGCGGGAGGGCGTTGGACCGGCGTCCCCGGACATTTTGGCGGCCCAGGCGATTCTCCCAACCGGCGTGGGAGTGGAGAATCATGCCCAGTGTATTCCAGATCCTAACTACTCGCTGTGTGAACCTGCCTCCACCACACTCTCAGACAGTGCATTCCAGATCCTAACCACTCACTGTGTGAACCTGCCTCCACCACACTCTCAGACAGTGTATTCCAGATCCTAACCACTCGCTGTGTGAACCTGCCTCCACCACACTCTCAGACAGTACAGTCCAGATCCTAACTACTCGCTGTGTGAACCTGCCTCCACCACACTCTCAGACAGTGCATTCCAGATCCTAACTACTCGCTGTGTGAACCTGCCTCCACCACACTCTCAGACAGTGCATTCCAGATTCTAACCACTTGTTGTGTGACCCTGTCTCCACCATACTCTCAGACAGTGCTGTCCAGATCCTAACTACTCGCTGTGTGAACCTGCCTCCACCACACTCTCAGACAGTGCATTCCAGATCCTAACTACTCGCTGTGTGAACCTGCCTCCACCACACTCTCAGACAGTGCATTCCAGATTCTAACCACTTGTTGTGTGACCCTGTCTCCACCATACTCTCAGACAGTGCAGTCCAGATCCTAACTACTCGCTGTGTTACCCTGCCTGCACCACACTCTCAGACAGTACAGTCCAGATCCTAGCCACTCGCTGTGTGAACCTGCCTCCACCATACTCTCAGACAGTGCATTCCAGATCCAAACCACTCACTGTGTGAACCTGCCTCCACCACACTCTCAGACAGTGCATTCCAGATCCTAACCACTCGCTGTGTGAACCTGCCTCCACCACACTCTCAGACAGTACTGTCCAGATCCTAACCACTCGCTGTGTGAACCTGCCTCCACCACACTCTCAGACAGTGCATTCCAGATTCTAACCACTTGTTGTGTGACCCTGTCTCCACCATACTCTCAGACAGTGCATTCCAGATCCTAACCACTCACTGTGTGAATCTGCCTCCACCACACTCTCAGACAGTGCATTCCAAATTCTAACCACTCGCTGTGCGAACCTGCCTCCACCGCACTCTCAGACAGTACAGTCCAGATCCTAACCACTCGCTGTGTGAACCTGCCTCCACCACACTCTCAGACAGTGTATTCCAGATCCTAACCACTCGCTGTGTGAACCTGCCTCCACCACACTCTCACAGTGCATTTCAGATCCTAACCACTCGCTGTGTGAACCTGCCTCCACCGCACTCTCAGACAGTACATTCCAGATCCTAACCGCTCGCTGTGTGAACCTGCCTCCACCACATTCTCAGAGAGTGCATTGCAGATCCTAACCACTCGCTGTGTGAACCTGCCTCCACCACACTCTCAGGGAGTGCATTCCAGATTCTAACCACTCGCTGTGTGAACCTGCCTCCACCACACTCTCAGACAGTGCATTCCAGATCCTAACCACTCACTGTGTGAACCTGCCTCCACCACACTCTCAGACAGTGCATTCCAGATCCTAACCACTCGCTGTGTGAACCTGTCTCCACCACACTCTCAGACAGTGCATTCCAGATTCTAATCACTCGCTGTGTGAACCTGTCTCCACCACACTCTCAGAGAGTGCATTCCAAATTCTAACCACTCGCTGTGTGAACCTGCCTCCACCACACTCTCAGACAGTGCATTCCAGATTCTAATCACTCGCTATGTGAAAAAGTTTCACCTCATAACACAACTGCTTCTTTTGCCAATTACCTTAATTCTCTGCCTCTGGTTTTGATCCTTCCACCAATGGGAACAGTTTCTCCCTACCTGCTTTGTCCAGATCCCTCATGATTTCGAACAACTCGATCAAATCTCCTCTTAGCCTTCTTCTCTCCAAGGAGAACATCCCAACCTCTCCAATCTATCCTCATTAGTTAAATTTCTCATCCCTTTAACCATTCTTGGTTAAACCTCTTCTGCACTCTCTCCAATGCGTTCACATCCTTCCAAAAATGCGGTGCCCAGAACTGGGTTCAATGCTCCAACTGGGTAGACTAGAGCAGTGTTCTTCAAACTTTTTTTCCGGGTACCCATTTTTACCAACTGGCCAACCTTCGGGACCCAACCCGGCCGACCTGCGCGACCCACGCCGGCCGACCTGCGCAACCCATGCCGGCCGACCTGCGCAACCCACCATTTTCTCTTATATTGTTTGCTGCTGACAAAACTAGAGGAAATGGTTTTGGGTCCCTTTGGTCCTCGTACACGCTCCTACTACACGCTCCTCCAATGGAACCTGTTGGATGAAGGTGAAGCCTTCCAGTGTCGGAAAGTATGGAGTCTCCATCTGTCCAAAGTTCTGCATTTTTTTCCTGTAAAATGTTATCAAATAAAGCCCCCCGAACTTGTAAAAAAAATGAATAAAATAAATAAAAATTAAATGAATAAAATAAATGAATAAAACCCCCCCGAACTTGTAAAATAAAAAGCTGCGACCGTTTTTTTAAAAAGCGGCCGCACTGCGCATGCGTGCCGGATCATCTGGCACGCTTGCGCAGTGCGGTCGCATTTCTTTTACATGTTCGCAGCCATTTTGAAGGCCGCTTGCAGCCGCCGTTCTTAACAGCCGGCTGCTGTGGCTATGGCGCGCAGATTTGCGCGATCGGGAGCGCTGCGACGAACGTCTCCGCGACCCTCCCGACACCCACCCGCAACCCACCCGCGGGTTGCGCCTCCGAGATTGACAATGCCTGGACTAGTGTATTGTACCCAGTTCAACATAACCGCCTTGCTCTTGTACTCTATGTCCACATGAATAAAGCCTAGGAGACAAATGCTTTATTAACTGCTCTCTCAATCTGTCCAGCCACCTTTAGTGATGTATGCACAAATACACACAGGTCCCACTGCTCCTGCACCCACTTTAGAGTTGGACCCTCTATTTTATATTTTATCTTACTCCTTCTTCCTACCAAAATGAATCTTTTCTCATTTCTCTTCTTTGAACTTCATCTGCTGCCTGTCTGTCCATTCCACCTGCTCCACCAACTCCCTTTGAAGTTCTACACTACCCTCCTCACAGTTTACAATATTTATGATTCGGGTCCACTTTCTGGATGGAGAATCTATCACATAACACATTTCCATTGTTTGGACGTGGAAGTAGCTCACAAAGATAGAGTTCAGGATGGCTCTGTCATTGACCGAATAGGTGAATAGGTTGGGGAAACCATGTCGCAGTCCAGTGCTCAATTGTCAATCTTACTCAGCCAGACTACAGCAGGGGTGAAGTTTTAGCAACACACAACCGAGACACCCAGGAACTCCATAGAATCCATAGAATTCCTACAGTGTAGAAGGAGGCCATTTGGCCCAATGAGTCTACACAGACGCTCCGAAAGAGAGCCCTACCTAGGCCCACTCCCCTGCCCTATTCCCACAACCCCACCCTACCTGCACATCTTTGGACACTAAGGAGCAATTTAGTACGGCCAATCCACCAAACCTGCACATCTTTGGAAACTAAGGGGTAATTTATCATGACCAATCCACCTAACTTGCACATCTTTGGACTGTGGGAGGAAACCCACGCAGACATAGACATAGACATAGAACATACAGTGCAGAAGGAGGCCATTCGGCCCATCGAGTCTGCACCGACACACTTAAGCCCTCACTTCCGCCCTATTCCCGTAACCCAATAACCCCTCCTAACATTTTTTGGTCACTAAGGGCAATTTATCATGGCCAATCCACCTAACCTGCACGTCTTTGGACTGTGGGAGGAAACCGGACCACCTGGAGGAAACCCACGCAGACACGGGTAGAACGTGCAGACTCCGCACAGACAGTGAACCAGCAGGGAATCGAACCTGGGACCCTGGCGCTGTGAAGCCACAAGGCTATCCACTTGTGCTCCGTGCTGCCTCAGGGGAGAAACTGCAAACTCCACACAGACAGTCACCCAAGGCCAGAATTGAACCAGGCACCATGAGGCAGCAGTGCTAACCACACTGTCACCATGCCATCCTATGCCAACCGATGACTCAGTGGATCAGTCTGAGAAGTGTAAGTGCAAGTAGATAAAGGAAAAACAAATGGTAACAGCGTGTTGGCTTCTATAAGAGCAGAGTATAAAGAAATATTAATGAATCTGGATACGGTATTTGTCAGACCACAATTAGACTGGTGTCTACAGCTTTGGACCCTGCATATACAACAGTTTTAAAGAGATTATTCATTGTAGAATCACAAAAATGATGCCAGGATGTGAAACTCCATTTATGAGGGGAGACTTGATACATTGAGATTACTTTCAGTGGAGATGTAAAAGCAAAGGTGTGTCAGGGGAAATGTCATTGCATTGACTATAGTTGAGCATGAGGCACAGATCAGTTGTTTATAGGAAAAGTTAACAAATATATGAAGCAGAGAAATATACAGGAATATAGGAAGAGAGTGGGATTAGTTAGGGATTGATTCCCGTACCAGCCTCCTCGAACAAGCGCCGGAATGTGGCGACTAGGGGCTTTTCACAGAAACTTCATTTGAAGCCGACTTGTGACAAGCGATTTTCATTTTCATTCAGGGCTATGGGGAGAGAGTGGGGCAGTGGGATTAGTTTGGGATTGATACAGGGCTCTGGGGAGGGAGTGGGGCAGTGGGATTAGTTTGGGATTGATACAGGGCTCTGGGGAGGGAGTGGGGCAGTGGGATTAGTTAGGAATTGATTCAGGGCTATGGGGAGAGAGTGGGGCAGTGGGATTAGTTAGGGATTGATTCAGGGCTATGCGGAGAGAGTGGGGCAGTGGGATTAGTTAAGAATTGATTCAGGGCTATGGGGAGAGAGTGGGGCAGTGGGATTAGTTAGGAATTGATTCAGGGCTATGGGGAGAGAGTGGGGCAGTGGGATTAGTTAGGAATTGATTCAGGCCTATGGGGAGAGAGTGGGGCAGTGGGATTAGTTAGGAATTGATTCAGGGCTATGGGGAGAGAGTGGGGCAGTGGGATTAGTTAGGAATTGATTCAGGGCTATGGGGAGAGAGTGGGGCTGTGGGATTAGTTAGGGATTGATTCAGGGCTATGGGGGGGAGAGTGGGGCAGTGGGATTAGTTAGGGATTGATTCAGGGCTATGGGGAGAGAGTGGGGCAGTGGGATTAGTTAGGGATTGATTCAAGGCTATGGGGAGAGAGTGGGGCAGTGAGATTAGTTAGGAATTGATTCAGGGCTATGGGGAGAGAGTGGGGCAGTGGGATTAGTTTAGGATTGATACAGAGCAATGGGGAGAGAGCGGGGCAGTGGGATTAGTTAGGAATTGATTCAGGGCTATGGGGAGAGAGTGGGGCAGTGGGATTAGTTTGGGATTGATAGAGGGCTATGGGGTGAAAGTGGGGCAGGGGGATTAGTTAGGGATTGATTCAGGGCTATGGGGAGAGAGTGGGGCAGTGGGATTAGTTTGGGATTGATACAGGGCTATGGGGTGAGAGTGGGGCAGGGGGATTAGTTAGGGATTGATTCAGGGCTATGGGGAGTGAGTGGGGCAGTGGGATTAGTTAGGAATTGATTCAGGACTATGGGGAGAGAGTGGGGCAGCGGTATTAGTTTGGGATTGATACAGGGCTCTGGGGAGGGAGTGGGGCAGTGGGATTAGTTAGGAATTGATTCAGGGCTATGGGGAGAGAGTGGGGCAGGGGGATTAGTTAGGGATTGATTCAGGGCTATGGTGAGAGAGTGGGGCAGTGGGATTAGTTAGGAATTGATACAGGGCTATGGGGAGAGAGTGGGGCAGTGGGATTAGTTTGGGATTGATACAGGCCTATTGGGTGAGAGTGGGGCAGGGGGATTAGTTAGGGATTGATTCAGGGCTATGGGGAGAGAGTGGTGCAGTGGGGTTAGTTAGGAATTGATTCAGGGATATGAGGAGAGAGTGGGGCAGTGGGATTAGTTAGGAATTGATTCAGGGCTATGGGGAGAGAGTGGGGCAGTGGGATTAGTTAGGGATTGATTCAGGGCTGTGGTGAGAGAGTGGGGCGGTGGGATTAGTTGGGATTGATTCAGGGCTATGGTGAGAGAGTGGGGCAGTGGGATTAGTTAGGAATTGATTCAGGGCTATGGGGAGAGAGTGGGGCAGTGGGATTAGTTAGGGATTGATTCAGGGCTGTGGTGAGAGAGTGGGGCAATTGGATTAGTTTAGGATTGATTCAGGGCTATGGGGAGAGAGTGGGGCAGTGGGATTATTTTAGGATTGATTCAGGGCTATGGGGAGAGAGTGGGGCAGTGGGATTAGTTTGGGATTGATACAGGGCTATGGGGAGAGAGTGGGGCAGTGAGATTAGTTTGGGATTGATTCAGGGCTATGGGGAGAGAGTGGGGCAGTGGGATTAGTTTGGGATTAATACAGGGCTATGGGCAGAGAGTGTGGCAGTGGGATTAGTTAGGGATTGATTCAGGGCTATGGGGAGAGAGTGGGACAGTGGGATTAGTTTGGGATTGATTCAGGGCTATGGGGAGAGAGTGGGGCAGCGGGATTAGTTTGGGATTGATTCAGGGCTATGGGGAGGGAGTGGGGCAGTGGGATTAGTTTGGGATTGATACAGGGCTATGGGGAGAGAGTGGGGCAGTGAGATTAGTTTAGGATTGATTCAGGGCTATGGGGAGAGAGTGGGACAATGGGATTAGTTTGGGATTGATACAGGGCTATGGGAAGAAAATGTGACAGTGGGATTAGTTTGGGATTGATACAGGCTATGGGGAGAGAGTGGGGCAGTGGGATTAGTTTGGGATTGATACAGGGCTATGGAGAGACACTGGGATTACTTTGGGATTGACACAGGGCTATGCGGAGAGTGGGGCAGTGGAACGAGCTGGAACAGACAAGGGGCGGGATTCTCCATTAATGGGGCTGTGTCCCCACGCCGGCATGGAAAGCGGCGCCAACCAGTCCAGCGTCAACGGTCTCCGATAATGGGGACTCCAGGTCCCGCCATGTGGGACCTGAGTAACTCACGGCAGCAGGACTCGGCCAAACACGTCGGCCCATCGGGGCCCGGAGAATCGCCGGGGGGGCCGCTGGCAATGGCCCCTGACCGGCACGGCGGGAATCCCGTGAGCGCCCGAGATTCGGCGCCTGAGAATGGGGAAGCTGGTGTCGGGGCACGATTCTTGCGTCCCCCCCGGGGATTCTCCGACCCGGCGCCAGGTCAGAGAATCCCGGTCAAGATGTATCAATTTGTTTCTCTCTGGTTCCCTTTAATAAATGTATATCAGATTAATCAGCATGTATTTGGGGGTGGCACGGTGGCGCAGTGGTGAGCAGGCTGCCTCACAGCGTCAGGGTCCCAGGTTCAATTCCAGCATGGGTGACTGTCTGTGCGGAGTCTACAAGTTCTCCCCGTGTGTGCGTGGGTTTCCTCCGGGTGCTCCGGTTTCCTCCCACAGTCCAATGATGTGCAGGTTAGGTGGATTGGCCATGCTAAATTGCCACTTACTGGGCTAAGGTTGCGGTGTGGGAGTGGCCTAGGTGGGGTGCTCTTTCAGAAGATGCAGTCTTGATGGGCCGTATGGCCTCCTCTTCACTGTCGGAATTCTATGATTGAATTTCTTTGCAGGCTGAGGAGCTCTTGAGGGAAATTATTCACACGCTGATTGTCGTGTTGTTAATTTATTTTTGGTTGAACTTCATTCAATTTCTATTTCTGTCAATCAAATTTGTAATTTGGATTCCTGACTCACACCAAGACTCTAAACTTTGGATTAATGTGTCAATCTGTACAGGAAATCAGACTGAAAGGTGCAGTGTGGTACTGGAGTCACATCACAGAGTAGACTTGTGAATGTTGGAAGTCCCAGAATTGCATGTGGGGGGAAGCTAGTTTACAGGCAGAGCGGGAGAAAGCAATGGATGGATATGTCGATGGGGTTGTGAAGAGAGGTCGGAAGAGTATATATGGAGTACAAACACCAGTGTGGAACAGCTGGTCCAAAGTGCCTGTATATAATATATAAAAATAACACAAAGTGGTGAATAAACTCAGTAGGTCTGGCAGCACCTGTGGAGAGAAACAGAGCTAATGTTTCAAAGAAGAGTCAGATTGGACTTGAAACATTAACTTTGTTTCTCTCCACAGATGCTGCCAGACCCACTGAGTTTTTGCCGCATTTTTTGTTTTTGTTTCAGATTTCCAGCAATTTTGCTTTTCTATATTTATAGTCAGTATATACTGACTCGCCTGACTTCCATCTATTCTACTCACTGTGCCTCGCATCGTGGGCCGAAGGGCCTGTACTGCGCTGTATTGTTGTGCCTGTCATGAGCCCGACTTCCTCATCAAGAGGAACCCATCGAATTTCTGGGATTACCTCTTCACTCTCTCCTTCACCCCCATTCTCTCCCTAAAGCTCCATGCACTTTCCAACCTGAGCAAATTCTCATCTGAATTATTCATTCGCAGAAAATGAGTGCACTGCATTCACTGATCACCCTTATTGATCCAGCTGCGTCTTTACTTGACTACCTGAGAGGGAATTTAAGAATCAACCATATTACTCGAGGACTCTGAAAGATCATTTGTCACTGGTTGGTGTGCCTACCACCATATTAATTCAGTCGTATCTAGATCACCAGCTCAGACTCTAATTCAACTCCTCAATAAATCGATCAATCAAACATACATTCTGGGAGACTCCAGGACAGTTGTTGACTCTCCACCTCGAAACCCTCCCAGAAAAACATAGGGTGGGTATAGAATCCCTACAGTTCAGAAAAAGGCCATTCGGCCCTTTGAGTCTGCACCAGCTGTCTGAAAGAGCACACTACCGAGGCCATTCCCCCACTCTATCCCCATAACCCCACCTAACCTGCACATCTTTGGACTGTGGGAGGAAACCGGAGCACCCGGAGGAAACCCACGCAAACACGGAGAGAACGTGCAGACTCCACAGTCACCCAAGGCCGGAATCAAACCTGGGACCCTGGCGCTATGAGGCAGCAGCGCTGGCGACTAGGGGCTTTTCACAGTAACTTCATTGCAGTGTTAATGTCAGCCTACCCATGACAATAAAGATTATTATTATTAACCTCCATGCCACAATGCTGTTGACCGTCTGCTGGCAACCTTGGCTTTCACAATTGCCCCCACAGGTGAGGCAATTGTTCCTACATTGGGACAGTTAGTGACTGCACTTCAAAGAGAAATTTTGAAGGACTTTGAGAGGAACTGGGGTGGTGACAGGCGCTACAGAAACGCAAATTGTTTCTTCACCTTCAGTTAGTTGGCGGCAGGATGTAACTGTGGATGGCGCCTGAGTTGTTCCCCAGCAATCAGACAAGAGGTTTACGGCTCTGGCAAATTGCCTCTCCCCCAGTTTCAGACAAGGCTGCACGGACTCGAGTTAACTGCACTTTAATTCTTACTTTGCTCGGCACAGATCAATCAGGGACCAACCCTCTAATTACTACTTGTACTCACAGTCACTCCAGAGCTGGTTCGGCGGTTCCCTCTCATACAACAACCCTGAGTGCGACAGCAATCTGTCCCGGGACATGCAGCCCCACTCCGACACCGGCCACGTAGCGGTGGAAGGCGGGGGCAGCAGAGTCTGCAGGCTTGGGACAAGCCAGAGGAGGCAGCGTGTGTGTAACCCACTGTGCAAATCTCTAAATCACTGTGCAACCCACCAAACCAGGCGCTAAACCAGTGTGAAAATCTCTAAATCACTGTGCAACCCACCACACCAGGCGCTAAACCAGTGTGAAAATCTTGAAATCAGAGTGTAACCCAACAAACTAGTTACTGAACCAGTGTGACAATCTCTAAATCAGTGTAACACAACAAACTAGTTACTAAACCAGTGTCAAAATCTCTAAATCACTGTGTAACCCACCAAACCAGTCACTAAACCAGTGTGAAAATCTCTAAATCAGAGTGTAACGCAACAAATTAGTTACTAAACCAGTGTGAAAATCTCTAAAACACTCTGTAACCCATTAAACCAGTGTGAAAATCTCTAAATTACTGTGTAACCCTCCAAACCAGTAACTAAACCAGTGTGAAAATCTCTAAATCACTGTGTAACCCACCAAACCAGTCACTGAACCAGTGTTAAAATCTCTAAATCAGAGTGTAACCCAACAAGCTAGTTACTGAACCAGTGTGAAAAACTCTAAATCACTGTGCAACCCACCAAACCAGGCACTATACCAGTGTGAAAATCTCTAAATCAGAGTGTAACCCAACAAACTAGTTACTAAATCAGTGTGAAAATCTCTAAATCACTATAACACCCACCAAACCAGTCACTAAACCAGTGTGAAAATCTCTAAATCACTCTGTAACCCACTAAACCATTAAACCAGTGGGAAAATCTCTAAATCACTGTGTAACCCTCCAACCAGTAACTAAACCAGTGTGAAAATCTCTAAATCAGTGTGTAACCCACTAAACCAGTGTGAAAATCTCAAAATTCGTATGTAACCCACCGGACCAGTCTGAAAATCTCTAACTCAATGTGTAACCCACCAAACCAGTGTGAAAATCTCTAAATCAGTGTGAAATCCACCAAACCAGTGTGAAAATCTCTAAATCAGTGTGTAATCCACCAACGCAGAGGAGAGCTGGCAAGTTGGTACAGAACTGGCTTGGTCACAGAAGACAGAGGGTGGCAGTAGAACGGTGCTTTTCTGAATGGAAGGCTGTGACGAGCGGCGTTCCACAGGGATCAGTTCTGGGGCCTTGTTGTTCATGGTGTATATAAATGATTCGGAAAAAAATGTAGCTGATCTGATTAGTAAGTTTGCAGACGACACAAAAATTGATGGAGGAGCGGCTAGTGAAGAGAATTGCCAGAGGATACAGCAAGATATAAACTGATTGGAGTCTTGGGTGGAGAAATGGCAGATGGAGTTTAATCCGGACAAGTGTGAGGCAATGCACTTTGGAAGGTAAAATGCATGTAGGAATTACACAATAAATGGAAGAACTCTTGCGAGTACTGACAGGCAGAGAGATCTGGGCGTGCATGTCCAGCGATCACTGAAAGTGGCAACGCATGTGGATAAGGTGGTCAAGAAGGCATACGGCATGCTGGCCTTCATCAGTCGGGGCATTGAATATAAAAATTGGCAAGTCATGTTGCAGCTGCACAGGAACTTAGTTAGGCCTCATTTGGAATATTGTGTACAATTCAGGTTGCCACACTACCAGAAGGATGTGGATGCTTTGGAGAGGGTACAGAAGCGGTTTACTAGGGTGTTGCCTGGTATTGAGGGCATTAGCTATGAGGAGAGGTTAGATAAACTCGGTCTGTTCTCACTGGAACGACTGAGGTTCAGAGGCGACCTGATAGAGGTCCACAAGATTATGAGTGGCATGGACAGGGTGAATAGTCAGATGCTCTTTCCTTCGGTAGGAGAGTCAAGTACGAGGGAACATAGGTTTAAAGTGCATGGGGAAAAGTTTAGAACAGATGTGCGAGGCAAGTTCTTTTACACAGTGGGTGGTAAACATATGGAACGTGCTGCCTGGGGAGGTAGTACAAGCAAGTACAATGGCGGCATTTTTTAAACAATATTTTTTACTCTCCTCCTTTTTCACATTTTCTCCCAAATTTACACCCACCAACAATAAACAATAATCAGTAACAAATATGTCAATCCCCATATCAATAACAACAATCCCATCCTCCCACCAAACCCCAAACATTAGTCAGCATGTTCACACAAACAAATGACAAAAAGGAATCAGGGATCACCCATAGTCACCATTAACACACACAACCCCCCTCCCCCCGACCTTCCCACCCACCCACCCCCAAACTAATGTTCGATGTTATCCAGTTCTTGAAAGTGCATAATGAATAATGCCCATGAATTGTAGAACCTCTCCATCCTTCCCCTCAGTTCAAACTTAACCTCTCAAGAGTCAAGAATTCCAACGGGTCCCCCCGCCACGCCAGGGCACAGGGTGGAGAGGCTGCTCTCCAACCCATCAGGATCCACCTTCGGGAGATCAACGAGGCAAAGGCTATAACATCTGCCTCCGCATCCGTTTCGAAACCTGGCTGGTCCGACACCCCGAATATGGCCACCCGGGGGTGCGGGTCCAGTTTCACGTGCACCACTTTAGAAATTACCCTAAAAACCTCCTTCCAGTAATCCTCTAGCTTTGGACAGGACCAAAACATATGAACGTGATTAGCGGGGGCCCCCCCCACAACGTTCACACACATTGTCCACTCCCTCAAAGAATCGGCTCATCCTCGCTCTCATGAGGTGTGCTCTGGATACCACCTTCAGCTGTACCAGCCCCAACCTCGCGCACGTGATGGAGGTATTCACTCTCCGGAGCACCTCACACCAGAACCCCTCCTCCATATCCTCTCGCAACTCTTCCTCCCACTTTTCTTTGATCCCTTCCAGTGGTGCCTTCTCCTCTTCCAAAATAGCTCCATAAACCGTTGACACTACCCCCTTCTCCAGTCCCCCTGTCGTCAGCACCTCCTCCAGCAATGTGGAGGCCGGCTCCCCCAGGAAGCTCTGTATACTTTCTGGCAAAATCCCGAACCTGCATGTATCTAAACATTTCCCCCAGCTCCAGCCCATACTTCGCTTCCAGCTCCTTCAGTCCTGCAAATCGACCCCTAAAAACAAATCTTTTAATGTCTTAATCCCCTTCTCCTCCCATTTCTGAAAATTTCCATCCCACCTTCCTGGCTCAAATCTGTGGTTCCCCCGAATCGGCATTTCCCTTGACCCTGCCCCCAACCCAAAGTATTGGCGAAACTGCCTCCGAATTCTCAATGTAGCTATTATTACCGGACTCCCTGAGTATTTCCCCGGGGCTATTGGGAGCGCCGCTGTTGCTAGTCCTTTCAATCCCGACCCCCTGCACAAACTCCCCTCCATTCTGACCCACTGGGAATCAAACCCTCTGACCCAGCTCCGCACCTTCTCCACATTCACCGCCCAGTAGTAGTACAACAGGTTCGGAAGACCCAAACCCCCTGCCTGCCTTCCCCTCTGTAGCAGCACCTTTCTAACTCTGGCCACCTTCCCTCCCCATATGAACGAGGTACTCCTGCCCTCAATCTCTCTGAAAAAAGCCTTTGGCAGGAAAATTGGCAGGCATTGAAAAATAAACAGAAATCACGGCAACACATTCATTTTAACCGCCTGTACCCCACCCGCCAGTGACAGAGGGAGACCATCCCACCTTGCCAGATCAGTTTTCACCCTCCCCACCGAACTAAAAATGTTGTACCTGCGAAGCCCCCCCCCCCCCCACTCCCGGGCAACCTGCACCCCCAGGTACCTAAAGTGAGTCCCTGCTCTACGGAATGGCAACCCCCCCAACCCCAGCCGAGTTACCACAAAATACTCACTCCTGTTTAGATTTAGTTTGTACCCCGAGAAAGACGCAAACACTCGAAGCAGCTCCAATATTCCCCCTATCGACACACTCGGTTCCGACACGTATAACAGCGTCATCGGCATATAAGGACACCCTATGCTCTATCACCCCCCCCCCCCGCATACTATTCCTTTCCATACCCCCGAACTTCTTAATGTGATGGCCAGCGGCTCAATCGCGAGTGCAAACAGCGGGGGCGACACAGGACATCCCTGCCTAGTCCCACGGTGGAGAGAAAAGTATCTCAAGCTGATGCTGTTTGTGCGGACACTCGCCCTCAGCTTTATATAGTAGCTTTACCCAGTTCACAAATCTTGGTCCAATCCCAAACCGCTCCAGAACTGACATCAAGTACCCCCATTCTACCCGGTCGAACGCCTTCTCAGCATCCAAATACACAACCACCTATGTTTCCTTCCCCTCTGCCGTGCCATAATGACGTTCAATACCCTTCCAACGTTTGAAAAGAGCAGCCTCCCTCTCACAAACCCCGTCTGATCTTCATCTATCACCTTCAGGAAGCACTCCTCCAGCCTACCCGCCAGCACCTTCGCCAATACTTTTGCGTCCACATTCAGAAGCGATATGGGCCTATACGACCCACACTCCGTCGGATCCTTATCTTTTTTTAGCAACATGGAAATCGACGCCTGCCCCAAAGTTTGTGGCAACGCCCCCTTCCCTATCGCCTCTTCAAACATCCCCACCATCAGGGGTTCCAGCTTGTCCTTGAATTTTTTATAATATTCCACCGGAAACCCATCCGGCCCTGCCACCTTCCCCGACTGCATCCTCCCAATCGCATCCTTTATCTCCTGGTCCACTATCGCTCCTTCTAATGTAGCCCTGTCCCCCTTCCCTAACCTCTGGTACTCCAACCCATCTAGAAATTCCTGCATCTCACGGTCTTCCCCAGGTGGCTCTGACCTGTACAACCTCTCATAAAATTCTTCAAAAACCTTGTTAATCAGATCCGGAGCCACCACCAACTTCCCTGCACTGTCCCTCACCTGAACAACTTCCCTTGCCGCTGCTTCCCTCCGGAGCTGACCTGCTAACTTATCTCTATGTTCGTAAACTGCCCCCCTTGCTCGTCTCAGTTGGCGCACCGCCTTCCTGGGAGATAGTTGATCAAAGCTTGAAGTCACCCATGACAACAACTCTGTTACTTCTGCACTTTTCCAAGATCTGCCGCCCAATCTGTTCCTCTATCTCTCTGCTGCTATTGGGGGATCTATAGAAAACTCCCAATAAAGTGACTGCTCCTTTCTTGTTTCTGACTTCCACCCAGACTGACTCAGTAGACAAACCCTCCTCAACTACCTCCTTTTCTGCAGCTGTGGTGCAGTCCCTAATTAACAGTGCCACTCCCCCTCCTCTTTTACCTCCCTCCCTATTCGTCTGAAAACATTTAAACCCCGGAACATCTAACAACCATTCCTGCCCCTGTGAAATCCATGTTTCCCCAATGGCGACAACATCGTACTTCCAAGTTCTGATCCATGCTCTAAGTTCATCTCCCTTATTCCTGACATTCCTTGCATTGAAACAGACACACTTTAACCCATTACACTGAGTGCAACTTTGCCCCATCAACTGTCTATCCTTCCTCACAGACTTGCTGCATACTATTTCTGCCTGTTCAACAGCTACCCTATCCTCTGATACGTAACTCTGGTTCCCATCCCACTGCCAAACTAGTTTAAACCCTCCCGAAGAGCTCTAGCAAACCTCCTACCCAGGATATTGGTGCCCCTCCAGTTCAGGTGCAATCCGTCCTTCATGTACAGGTCCCACCTTCCCTAGAAGGTATCCCAATGATCCACATATCTGAAGCCTTCTCTCCCTCGCCAGCACTAAGGGCATTCATAGATCATAGAATTTACAGTGCAGAAGGAGGCCATTCGGCCCATCGAGTCTGCAGCGGCTCTTGGAAAGAGCACCTTACCCAAGGTCAACATCTCCACCCCATCCCCATAACCCAGTAACCCCACCCAACACTAAGGGCAATTTTGGACACTAAGGACAATTTAACATGGCCAATCCACCTAACCTGCACATCTTTGGACTGTGGGAGGAAACCGGAGCACCCGGAGGAAACCCACGCACACACGGGGAGGATGTGCAGACTCCACACAGACAGTGACCCAAGCCGGAATCGAACCTGGGACCCTGGAGCTGTGAAGCAATTGTGCTATCCACAATGCTACCGTGCTGCCCCATTCAAATGGTCAGTGGATAGACATATGGACAATAAGAGTGGTTTCACAGGTCGGCGCAACATCGAGGGCCGAAGGGCCTGTACTGCGCTGTAATGTTCTATGTTCTATGCACCAACCCTGTAGCCACGTGTTCAGCTGCACTCGCTCTCTGTTCCTTGCCTCACTTGCAGGTGGCACCGGTAGCAATCCTGAGATCACTACTCTGTCCTGCTCTTTTGCTTCCAATCTAACTCCCCAAAATCACTTTTTAGATCCTCATCTCTTTTCTTTGCTATGTCGTTGGTGCCTATGTGCACCGTGACTTCTGGTTGCTCCCCCTCCCCCTTAAGAATCCTGTAGATTCGATCCGAGACATCCCTGGCCCTGGCACCCGGGAGGCAACATACCTTCCGGGAGTCTCGTTCGCGACCACAGAAACTCCTATCCATTCCCCTAATCATTGAGTCTCCTATCACTATTGCTTTTCTATTCTCCCCCTTCCCTTCTGAGCCACAGAGCCAGGCTCAGTGCCAGAGACCTGGCCCTCAACAGCATCCAAAACGGTATACTTGTTTTGAAGGGGAACGGCCACGAGAGAGCCCTGCACTGTCTGCCCGTTCGCTTTCCTTCCCCTGACTGTAACCCAGCTACTCTTGTCCTGTACCTTGGGTGTGGCTACCTCCCTGTAACTCGTCTCTATCACCCCCTCTGCCTCGATGATCCGAAGTTCATCCAACTTCAGCTCCAGTTTCCTGATGCGGTCTCTGAGGAGCTGGAGTTGGGTACACTTCCCGCAGGTATAGTCAGCGGGGACACTCGTGGTATTCCTCACCACCCACATCCTACAGGAGGAGAATGCAACTGCCCGAGCCTCCATCCGCTCTGATCTGAATTCACAAAGAGATTTAAAGGGGGGAAAAAAAAGAAAAGATTAAACACCCGTTAGAACCTTATACTGTTGCTACTCTTCCAAGTGAACCCTCTAAAATTGGTGATTCTGCGAAATGATACAATGATAGCTTGCTGCCCCCCCCAAATAAAACAAACACAAAAAATAAAAATAAAATGTTTTAAACCCCATAACAAACAACTCTTACCTTACAGAATGTAGCTACCTTGTGAACCAACTGGATCTCCGCCCTCCGACTCTGCTCCCAGTCAGCTGCACTGTCTGTAAACCCCCGGCTCTCTTTACGCTCTTTGAGGAAGTGTAGGAAACTAAATGAAAGAAGCACCTTTCTCCATCCTCACCTAACTCCCTCAGTCACCAGACTCTCACTATAGCACTCAAATGCACCCAAATTCAGCACTCAGTGCAAATAAAGTCAGCACTGTAAGCTGGCTCTAGCCTCTGAAAAATGAAACCATCTTGAAGTTGGGGGTTTAATTTTTGGTGGTAAACCGAGCCAAAAGTGAATTTGGAAAAGCCCAAGCCACTTTCCGTGACCATACAATCGGACAGGGTCGAATGGTCCCACGGGATATGGAAATAAAGGTTATTGGGGAGTTTCCAATACCCTCGAAAAGAAGGGAAATGATGCGATTTCTCGGCATGAGTGGATTTGATCGGACATTTGTGCCAAATTTTAGCAGTGTGGTTTCTCCACTGACGTACTTGCTGAAGAAATGTTGAAAATTTAAGTGGACAGCGGAGTTTCAACAGGCATTTGACTGCCTGAAAGCTGTGATAACCTATGCTCCTGTGTTGGAGAATTACAAGGGACTCTGTGATCAGATTGAACTAAAGTATCTGACTTTAAAGAGAAATGCTGAGGCGTAGAGCAATGGATGGATCGTGCAGAGACCTTCTTGTCCAAAGAGACTCAATCGAGAAGAATTCCAGTTGGAGGAAGGCAAACTAAAATGGACAATGTTATTATAAATGTTTGCGTCTTTTGTTTTGTTAAAAAAGAAACGTATATTCACTGTCTATATTTCTTAAAGGAAAGTGAAAAAGGTAAAAAATGAAACCATCTTGAAGTTTCATAGAATTTACAGTGCAGAAGGAGGCCATTCGGCCCATCGAGTCTGTACCGGCTCTTGGAAAGAGCACCCTACCCAAGGTCCACACCTCCACCCTATCCCCATAACCCAGTAACCCCACCCAACACTAAGGGCAATTTTGGACACTAAGGGCAATTTATCATGGCCAATCCACCTAACCTGCACGTCTTTGGACTGTGGGAGGAAACCGGAGCACCCGGAGGAAACCCACGCACACACAGGGAGGATGTGCAGACTCCACACAGACAGTGACCCAAGCCAGAATCGAACCTGGGACCCTGGAGCTGTGAAGCAATTGTGCTATCCACAATGCTACCGTGCTGCCGTTTCTGGTTTATTTATTTGTTTATGGTTTATTTATTTTTCTTGGGGGGAGGTGTCATATGAGAGTATCTTTAAGAAATGGGTGTTTATCAGTGATGTCAGAGTGTAGGTGGAGCTTGGCTGTCTGTCTGCCTTTACTTACGCTTTGAGCAAGACAGGGTTTGTTTAATTTTGTTTTAAATTTGGAGAAGCTGCAGTAAGGGCTACTTATAGAGTACTGTATTCTTTAGGGGGTGTATTTGAATTGATGGTTGCTAAGATGTTCACTGTATGTTTATAAAATGTTAACTGGGTTCATAGAATAAACATTATTTTTGTTTAAAAACACTCTTAGTTCTCTGTTGCATCATAGTTGTAAAGTGGGCCCTTGTGTTCCCCATAACCACAATCTATTAAAAGTTGTGGGTCAGGAAAATTCCATGATACACATTGGGGTTCTCTAAACCCTGGCCCATAACATGAGAATCGTGCCCTATGGTTACCATCTGCACCTTCCCAGCCCATATGAACTCCGAGATCACTGTCTCCAACTTCCGGAAGAAGGCCTTCAGGTGAAAGAACGGGAGGGTCTGGAAAATAAAGAGGAAACTTGGCAGCACATTCATCTTTACCACCTGCACTCTCCCTGCCAGTGTCAGGTGTTATGTATCCAATCTCTTAAAATCCCCCCTAATCTCCTCCACCTACGTTGTCAAATTCCACCTGCACATCGTAACCCATTTCCCTCGTCACCTGAATCACCAAGTACCTAAACCTTTCCTGAACTACCTTGAACGGCAACACCTCCAAGTTGGCCCCCCAGCCCGCTGCATTCACTAGAAGCACCTCACTCTTCCCGACATTTAATTTATACTCGTAGAAGGCCACAAACCTCTCCAGTATTCCCATGATCCTATCCATGCTCTCCAGCGGGTCCGACACAATCAACAACAGGTTGTCCGTGTATAACAACCCCCGGTGCTCCCTGCTCCCCCTCACAATCCCCTGCCAGTTCATAGAATGAGGGCAATCGCCAAGGGCTCAATCACCAACTCAAACATCAGCAGAGGCAACGGACACCTCTGTCTCGTTTCCCTGTGCAGTCCAAAACTCTGTGAATGCATCTCATTTGTATGTACACCGGGGCTACATACAAAAGACGCACCCACACCACAAACTTCGGTCCAAACCCAAACCTACACAATATTTCAAATATGTACCTCCACTCCACCCGATCGAAGGCCTTCTCCACATCCATAGAAACAATAACCTCCATCATCCCCCGCCTGACGGAGTCATAACCACATTTACGAGCCTCCTGATATTGCCAGAGAGCTGCGAGCCCTTTACAAAACGGATTTGATCCTCAGAGACCACCCTGGCACACATCCTTGCATCCCCCCTGCCAACAACTTAGCCAGTACTTTCACGTCCGTATTCAACAATGAAATAGTCCTGTACGACTCACACTCCAGCGGATCATTTCCCTTCTTCGGGATTAGTGTAATCGATGCCTGTGTCAGCGTCTCTGGCAACTCCCCCCTTCTCCAATGCCTCACTAAACGTCCCCAACAAATGCGGGGCCAACTCTGCCACAAACACTTTATAAAACTACGCCGGGAATCCATCTGGTCCTGGGGACTTTTCCGGCTGCATTCCCCTGATTCTATCAACCACTTCCCTCAGCCCCAACGATTCTTCTAACGCCCACCTCCTGCACAGTGGCACAGTGGTTAGCACTGCTGCCTCACAGCTCCAGGGCCCGGGTTCAATTCTGGCCTCGGATGACTGTCTGTGTGGCATTCTCCCAGTATCTGCGTGAGTTTCCTCTGGATGCTCCGGTTTTCTCCCACAGTCCAAAGATGTGCAAGTTAGGTGGATTGGCCATGACAAATTGCCCCTTAGTGTCCAAAAGGTAAGGCGGGGTTACTGGGTTATGGGGATAGGTGGAGGCGTGGGCTTAAGTTGGATGCTGTTTCCAAGGACCGGTGCAGATTTGATGGGCCGAATTGCCTCCTACTGCACTGTAAATCAGATGAATTTATGATTCCTCCAACCTTCGACACTCCAACCCATCCAAAAACAGCCCCATAGCCCCTTCCTCTCCACCCGGTTCGGCCCTATACAACTTCTCATACTGCCCACTGAACACCTCGTTTATCCTCCCTGAAGTGTTGGGTACTCTGCGACACAGACGAACCAACACGGTTGCGAATGGTACAGCTCAGTTTTATTACTAACATCTATTTACACTGGTAAACTGGTTACTGAGGTTCGATCATAACCCTAGAATCTGTGGACCTATTCCTAATACTATCTTGTAGTGGCACTCAGCACATGGTGGATGTCTGAGTGGCTTGCTATGAGCTCTGTGCCCTAAGCTGTCTCCTGCTGGAGTGCTCAGGCAGTGTCGTGTTCCCTGTTTTGTACTGTGTATGCTCTTGCCTGTGATTGGCTGTGGTGTTGTGTGTGTGTTGATTGGTCCGTTGATCTGTCCATCAGTATGTATGTATGTTTGTGCTATGATGTTTGCCTGAATATCATGACACTCCTCAGTTCTGACCCCCCCCCCCCCTTCTTTGTCCGCACCCTTAGAATTTCCCTAAATGCCGCTTGCCTCCGTAGCCGGTGGGTCTGCATGCAGCTTGTCTGCTCTCCATACTCGTACTGCACCCCCCTCGTCCTCCGCAACTGCTGCAACACCTTTCCCATCATCAACTTGCACACTCTCCCTCTCCACCAACAACTCCTTAGTAGGAGCCTCCCTCCTGCTAGTATCTCCTGTCCACCTCGACTATCTCGTTCAGCAACCATCCATGCTCCTCCCTCCTCCTCCTAACTCTGTGTGCCTTAGACCATAAGATTGTAAGACATAGGAGCAGAATTAGACCACATGGCCCATCGAGTCTGCTCCGCCATTCAATCATGGCTGATATTTTCTCATCCCCGTTCTCCTGCCTTCTCCCCATAACCCCTGATCCCCTTATTAATCAAAAACCTATCTATCTCTGTCTTAAAGACACTCAGTGAATTGACCTTCACAGCCTTCTGCAGCAAAGAGTTCCACAGATTCACCACCCTCTGGCTGAAGAAATTCCTCCTCATCTCTGTTTTAAAGGATCGTCCCTTTAGTCTGAGATGGTGCCCTCTGGTTCTAATTTTTCCTACAAGTGGAAACATCCTCTCCACGTCCACTCTATCCAGGCCTCGCAGTATCCAGTAAGTTTCAATAAGATCCCCCCTCATCCTTCTAAACTCCAACGAGTACAGACCCAGAGTACTCAACCGTTCCTCATACGACAAGCTCTTCATTCCAGGAATCATTCTTGTGAACCTCCTCTGGACCCTTTCCAAGGCCAGCACATCCTTCCTTAGATACGGGGCCCAAAACTGCTCACAATAGTCCAAATGGGGTCTGATCAGAGCCTTATACAGCCTCAGAAGTACATCCCTGATCTTGTATTCTAGCCCTCCTGACATGAATGCTAACATTTCCTTCTTAACTGCCGACTGAACCTGCACATTAACCTTAAGAGAATCATGAACAAGGACTCCCAAGTCCCTTTGTGCTTCTGATTTCCGAAGCATTTCCCCATTTAGAAAATAGTCTATGCCTAGATTCCACCCTCCAAAGTACATAACCTCACACTTTTCCACATTGTATTCCATCTGCCACTTCATTGCCACTCTCCTTGAACAAGATAATCTCCCGTTGGACCACTGCATTCAACGCCTCCCAGAACGTGGCCCACCGACACCTCCCTGTTCTGATTAATCTCCAGGTAATCCCCAATCGCCAACCTCACCTTTTTGCAAAACCTCTTATCTGCCAAAAGACCCGAATCTAGCCTCCATCCCGGCCTCTGCATTTTCCCGAGCTAAGCCTCACCTCCAGGCAATGCGGTGCATGATCAGATATAACAAACCCCGCATACTCCACCCCCAGCACCCTCAACAACACCACTCGACACACCACAAAGAAATCCATTCTAGAGTACACCATTAACACGTGTGAGAAGTACTCCCTCCTCCCCTGGGTTCCTGAACCTCCACGGGTCAACCATTCCCATACGTCCCATAAACCGTCCCAACTCACCTGGGAGTCCAGGGAATGAGTGAGGCCGATTTCCTGGCCTTTGCCTCCCTGATAGCCCGGAGATGGATTTTGCTCGGGTGGCAGGACTCGGAGCTGCTGATAGTGGGGTGTGTGTTCGCAACCTGACGGAATTCCTGAGGCTGGAGAAGGTCAAGTTCATCTTGAGGAGGTTGTTGGATGGGTTTTAGCCGGTGATGGAAGCTATTTATTGGTTTCTTTAAGGAGATTTCAGGCATCAGGTGGGGGTGGCGGCGGTTGGGGATAAAAATGGGGATTACGGGATATGAGGGGGTGGTAATGGGGGAGGAGGGAGTGGGTTGTTTATCATGTTGTTTGGCTGTTCTTCTGCTTTTGTTTATTTATATGAAAATGCCTTGAATAAAATATTTTTAAAAACCCTCCCAACTCCTTCGCCATCCTCGACCTTCCCATAGACTTTGGCCTCGACCTGTCCACCTTTGGCTCCATCACACATTTAAACTCTCCGCCCATAATCCAAATCCGGGATCGCTCTCACTAACCCCTTTACAAACCCTGGGTCGCTCCATTTGGGCGTGTATACTTTGACTAGCACCACCACCGTCCCCTCCAGCACCCCACTCACTATCACTGCACTTCCTTGGCCCCCACAAACCCCGTAATTTTGTTCAACAAAATGGTCACCCCCCCGCAACTTTGAATCAAACCCTGAATGAATACTTGTCCCATCCATCCCTTCCTCAACCTAACCTGATTTTTCATCTGGAGGTGCGTCTCCTGTAGAAAAATCACCTCCGCTTTCAAACTCCTCAGGTGTGCAAAAACCTGGGACCTCTTAACCGGCCTGTTTAACCCGCCAGACATTCCATGTCACAACTTTTATGCCACAATTCCCGACTGCCATCATCCCCCACCAGTTCTACTTCACTTAATATCACCCTGAATGGGATGATTTTGAGTTTCGTGTGGGAGGGAAGGCCTCCTGGGTGAGGGGGGTGTTTCTGGAAAGGGATCGATGAAGGGGGTGGGGGCTGGCTTTGTTGAGCTTGTTGAATTACTACTGGGCACCAAACATCACAGTGGTTAGGAAATGAGCGGTGGAGGAGGGATCGGTCTGGGGGCGGATGGAGGCGCCATCGTGTAGGTAGACCAGTTTGAGGGCAATGCTGTTGGCGTCTCTTCCATTCTCGCCGGTGGGAATGGTGTTGGTATCAGAGTTGAGGGTTTGGAACCAGTGTAGGCAACACTTCAGACTGGAAGGCATGTCTCTGTGGGCGCCGATACATGACAACCATAGGTTTGTGCCAGCGGGGCTGGACGCAAGGGTCTGGGGGTGGCAGCAGGTGCGGATAGAGTGCTTCAGGAACTTGTTTGTGGGAGGAAAGTTTGCAGGCCTGGAGGAGGTTGAGGAGATGTATCAGTTACCTGAAGGAAACTAAAGGTTCTGGTACCTGCAGGTGAGGGACTTGGGTTAGAAAAGAGGTGCCATACTTTCGGAACTGCCACCTCAGGTGCTGCAAGACAAGTTGTTGCCCAAGGAGGATATTGGAGAGGGGACTGTGGCGGATATATACGGAGAGCTGATGGGTAGGGAGGGAGCTCCTGTGGACGTTGTTGGACAAAGGGTTGTGGGCAGTTAGGGGCCAGGGTGTGGAGGGAAGCCCTGCGGAGGGTGAATGCTTCTTCGTCGTGTGCGAGGTTAAGCATCATCCAGTTTAAGGTGGTGCACAGAGCCCACATGACGGTATTGAGGATGAGATGGTTCTTTTCTGGGGTGGAGGTATGGGTGATGTGCGGGGGGTGGGGGGGCATCAAACCAATTGCATATGTTCTGGGCGTGTCCCAAGGTTGAGGGGGCTTTGGAAGGGGCTTTCGGATGTATTGTCCGGAATTCTGGGCAGAGGGGTGGCTCCACATCTGGAGGTGGCAATATTCAAAGAATCAGAAGATCAGGGGGTTCAGGTAGAGAGAGAGGCCGATGTCTTGGCCGTCGGACTATTCCATGTCTAAAAACAGGAAGTGTGGCTGGAAAGATGGTGCAGGAGAGAGGGTTTTAAATTCCTGGAACATTGGTATCAATTCTTCGGAGTATGGAACCTTTACATGCTGGGCTGTGCCTTAACGGAGCACAAACTTTGGGCCTCCCTGTTAGCCCAGAGATGGATTTTGTTGAGTTGGTGGGACTTAGAGCTGCCAAAGGCAAGGGTATGGGTGACTGACCGGCAGAATTTAATCACCTGATAAACAGAGGAATGATAGGGCAGCTGGGCCTCATGGATGCACATCCTGCTCCATGTGGGAACCCCCAAGACATTTCCCGTGTCCTGAATAACCATATATATAGGAAGTGTCTAAACTCCAGGTTTGAAGTAATATCAACAGCTTGCATCATAGTGGTACATTTGTGAGGTTGAAAGCTTAGCAGAAATGCGGATGTGGTCAACCCCCTCAATTTCAGGATATGCAGTGAGAGAAGGAATGGCTGACTGTTTGGCAGTCGAGGTAGCACAAGAGTTCCCACAGAGCATATCATTCTCCAATCCATTCTGAGTACTAGTTCGAGTGATGGTTCCTTTAAGGACTGCAGTGAAAACTCAGTCCCTGATATGGGGCGAAATTCTCCTACCCGCCCCGCCACATTTCTGCGCAGACCGGCCGGCGGGAGTCTCCGTAACACCGGCCGGTCAATGGGGTTTCCCATTGTGGGGCACCCCCACGCCGTCGGGAAACCCCCGGGCGCCGGCAGAACGGAGACTCCCGCCGGCGGAGAATGACGCCCATGGTGTCTGCTTCAGCTGTACAGGAAAGTGGGAAGGAGATTGGAAAAAGAACAGTGTTGGGTAATTCAATAGTTAGGGGGACAGGCATTTCAGCGTGAATCAAAAGGTAATCTGTTGTCTCCTGGTTTCAAGGTCAATGATGTCACTGAGTGGCTGCAGACCGCTCTGATGGTGGAAGATGAACAGCCAATAGTCATGGTCCACGTTAGTACCGACAACATAGAAAGAGGGGTGCCATTGTGCAGGTTGTTTAAGCAGGTTTTAAAGTCCTGGAACGATGGTATCAGTTCCTCAGAGTATGGAACCTTTACATGCTGGGCTGTGCCTTAGCGGAGCCGGGATCAATTTCCTTGCAAAGCAAATTGCTCATATAATTGGCAAGGGTTTAAACTAACTCGGCAGGAGTAAACCACCGGATAATTTCAGAGAGGAACACCAGGATATGCAGAATACTGAGAGGCAGGTTGTACTGAAGTAGGAAATAGTAAGGCATTTGGTGGGGTCAAAATGAGAGGGAATGTTATAAATCAGGGTTACTGTGCATGTATGTGAACGTACAGGGTGTGGTAAATCAGGTTGGTGGGTTGCAGAAACAGATTGCATTGTTTCTCTCTCCACAGACGCTGCCAGACCTGCTGTGATTTTCCAGCATTTTCTGTTTTTATTTCAGATTTCCAGAATCCACAGTATTTTTCTTTTTCTTTGGATTAAGGAGAGCATTGCAGTGCTAGAGATAGAAGAGAGCCCAGAGGGGTCAAGGACAAACTCTATTTGGTAAGAGCAAAGAAACAATATTGGTATGATTACATTGCTTGGTGCAATCTATAGGAAACCAACTGATGAGAAGGTTGTAGCGGAGTGGTTAATGTTCTGGGCGCAAGTGTTCAAATCCCACCATGGCAGATGGTGAAATTTGAATTCAATACAAATCTGGAATTAAAAGCCCAATGATGACCATGAAACCTTTGTCGATTATCGTTAAAAACTCATCTGGGTCACTAATATCCTTCAGGGAAGGAGATCTGCCGCCCTTACCTGCTCTGTCCTACAGGTAACTCCAGATCCTCAGCAATGTGGCTGACTCTTAACTGCACCTCTGAAATGGCCGAGCAAGCCACTCAGTTCAAGGGCAATTAGGGATGGGAAATAAATGCTGGTCTTGTCAGCATCGCCCATATCCCATGATTGAAAAAGAAGATGTAGAGGAACACAAGTCCCCTGGATGACTGAATAACTAGTCCAGTGATATTAGTACCATCTGCCAGAAACTGGAGAGTATGCTTCGAATCTGTAACAGTGAACAATCAAACAATAAAAAAGTGTGAAAACCTTTTCCCACTGTCTTTCAAAATGTTTAATTGAATGACCACAACATAATTTTTCAGTTGATGGGTAAAAATGACAGAAATTTACATCAAAAATATTTTGGAAACTGACCATCATTTCAGATTCTCAAAAATACAATATATATATATACTCCTGAGATCAATTACTTTACAACTACCACTCACCGGTAAACATCTAATTCTTCAAGTACCAGCAATACTAAGCATTGGGCGGCACGGTGACACAGTGGTTAGCACTGTTGCCTCACAGCGCCAGGGACCCTGGTTCATTTCCGACCTCGGATGACTGTGTGGAGTTTACACGTTCTCCCCGTGTCTGCGTGGGTTTCCATCGGGTGCTCCGGTTTCCTCCACTGTCCAAAGAAGTGCAGGTTAGGTGGATTGGCCATGCTAAATAGCCCCATAGTGTCCAAAGGTTGGGTGGGGTTATGGGGATGGGGCAGGGGATTGGGCCTGGGGGAGATGCTCTTTTGGAGAGTCGGTGTGGACTTGATTGGCCGAATGGCATCCTTCTGCTCTGTAGGGATTCTATGATTCTATATACACCAGAACTGATTGGTGAAACTAACCATACACAACTCCAGCGGTCAATGCTGCTCAATTTCAAATGTTTTCGCCCAGTGTTGAAGTGAAAGGGTATTGGACATTATCCAATTGTAACGGACAATCAGGTAAGAAAAAGAGTTGGTTTGCTTTCTAACTGATGAGAGCAAATGGCACACCGACTGGATGGGCATCTGGGGTTCTGCTTGGACTGGCAGCTCAGGTGTTGAGGGGTCGGTTGCAGGAGGTCAGTGGCACAACCTCCTGCAGGCCGGCAGATTCAGTGATCCTGAAGCCCACTGTGCCTTCGCAGAATTATGGGCACACTATTTCCTGCCCACCGGTAATAATGGGCGATTGTTGTGGGCAAGGGCAGCCTGTAATTACTCTGAAATCTCTGCAGTGGGGATGAGACCACAGCAACCTTTGGGCACATTCATAAAATCAGTGCCAATATTCTTTGTTGCAATTGCATAGCTTTGTAAAAGCCAAAGATGCAGCAGTTAAATAAATATAACAAACAACATTTAAAATATTCCTAACCCCTGTCACTTCACCGACCAGCATATGTTTCTTCCTTAAGGGTGAACCGTTCACAGAAACAACTGCAGCAATTTTACTTTTGCATGAGAGATAAATATTTGACACACTGGCATTAAGTTCACCAAATGCATCATAACATTGCAAATCTATTTCATAGAAATCGCAACACAGTAGACCCCCATTTGGCCCACCGTACCTATACTCGTGCTTCATCTGGAGGTATGCATTCCAACTTCAACACCATCAGAAAAGTTGCACACAGAGGAAGTGCCTGGCCAGATACTTTCAGCAGGAGGAGAGTCCTACTTTCTCACTCTCCGATGTAGTTTAACCAACTTCTACCCCTGCTGTGAGGCAGGAACACAAACCACCACGGGAAAAACTAAATTTAAAACAGAGCTTAAGATGGTTTTGTACTCAAACCTCTATGCTGCTAAATGCAAAAAGTGAATTTTCCAAGCACAACCGGTTAACAATGGACACAAATATTTTCTTAATTTACACTGAATAGATGGACCAGAATGGATACAGCCAGCCTCCCTGTACCCTTGTCCTGTGCAATCTAACGCTCCTAAGCACAAATTAAAGGAGCTCTCCCCCGGTGCTGCACTGAGAACACACACAAAAAAGACACTCTGACCTGATCACACCATATCGGACTTGACACAATCCCATTGCAATCCACTCTGAAATTAATTTACTGCAGTGTGGAACATCAATTTTACATTCATTCTATTTATCCTCCTTTGAGTAAAATTGAATAATTGCATCTAAGGTGAGGCATTCACATATTTTGTTCCCTGTTTCATTTGTTAGCCGTTGATGTTTAATTTGATGATATATACACACACAAATATCCAATTACAACTAGTGACCAAAGATTCAAGTAATGTATTTTTCAGTTTTCACACATTCCAATTTTTTTTTAAATATCAATTTCCCAAAGCACCTTTGCAAAAACACCCTGTGGTTTTAATAGTAATAATCGTTATTATTCCAAAATATAAATATATATATATATATTAAAATCATAACATCCATAGACATCTATTATACATTTCTACGTGGCCACAATAGACCCTGCCCATGTAAATATGCCACACTATAATTACATCTTCCCACCAGTGGAGGTGCTCCAGTGCTACCGCTAGACTGGCAGATATGGCGTGACTGGCTTTCATTGGTGGTTCTCATTATTAATGGGGATTTAGGATTTTTGAATAGAAATATAAAAAAGACTGAATGTATGGCTTTAAGATGGGAGTACTGAATCCTGTCAGTCTGCACTGAACCAGTCTAATACACCTGGAAACTACACTTGGCCTTGACTCCCTATGAGCAATGCGATATTTTCCATTCTGGATCGAATAAGGAAGGATGCTAAATTAGTCCACGTTTGGTCCTGTCATGCAGCAGCAAGTTGTTCAACTTGATCACAGTCGTAGCAAAGTCAACAAGTTCCACAAAGTCAGACGTGATAATGTTGACACCATTCACACCAGGCTTTTGAGATTTAACCCAATTCATTATTGTTGGAAGGTTTCTGCAAGGAAAAGATAAATAAAATTAAATGTTTACCATTACTTACAAGTGCAGCTAATGCACAAATCTCCACATCTAAATCATTCCTTCCATGTGAGATTGGTTGAGGTGATTCACATCAGATTTTCCTTCCCCTCCCTGTTATGGAGTTTAACCTGGACAAATGTGAGGTAATGCATTTTGGAAGGGCTAATGCAGGTAGGGAATATACAGTGAATGGTAGAACCCTCAAGAGTATTGAAAGTCAAAGAGATCTAGGAGTACAGGTCCACAGATCACTGAAAGGGGCTACACAGGTGGAGAAGGTAGTCAAGAAGGCATACGGCATGCTTGCCTTCATTGGCCGGGGCATTGAGTATAAGAATTGGCAAGTCATGTTGCAGCTGTATAGAACCTTAGTTAGGCCACACTTGGAGTATAGTGTTCAATTCTGGTCGCCACACTACCAGAAGGATGTGGAGGCTTTAGAGAGGGTGCAGAAGAGATTTACCAGAATGTTGCCTGGTATGGAGGGCATAAGCTATGAGGAGCGATTGAATAAACTCGGTTTGTTCTCACTGGAACGAAGGAGGTTGAGGGGCGACCTGATAGAGGTATACAAAATTATGAGGGGCATAGACAGAGTGGATAGTCAGAGGCTTTTCCCCAGGGTAGAGGGGTCAATTACTAGGGGGCATAGGTTTAAGGTGAGAGGGGCAAAGTTTAGAGTAGATGTACGAGGCAAGTTTTTTACGCAGAGGGTAGTGGGTGCCTGGAACTCACTACCGGAGGAGGTAGTGGAGGCAGGGACGATAGGGACATTTAAGGGGCATCTTGACAAATATATGAATAGGATGGGAATAGAAGGATACGGACCCAGGAAGTGTAGAAGATTGTAGTTTAGTCGGGCAGTATGGTCGGCACGGGCTTGGAGGGCCGAAGGGCCTGTTCCTGTGCTGTACATTTCTTTGTTCTTTGTTCTTGAGTATTTCCCGAGAGCTTCTTGATGCAAGGCTAAAGATTGGAAGTAGCTGTGCGAGAATCACAGGTTTTGGGTTTGAGGTATTAACTTTTTTTTGGATTTGATGGTAGTTATTTTTCTGCCTTTACTTTTTCCACTTTGTTTGAATATAGGGTGGTCCACCTAGTGGATGGGCCCAGAACCCACATGCTGTGACTGACAGATTCAAAGGTTAGTTGCATCGAAAAAGTAAACCTCTCCCTCAAAGCCATACTCACCAGAAGATTCCTGCTAACTGTATTCCATTTACTTGTCAACCATTTACACAACAGCCCTACGGAACATGATTGTTCAATACTTCATAATGCAAAGTGGTGAGTTCATTGCTATATGCTCCCTGATGTTGACTCTATTAGTTCCACCCATGTCTTTATCTCCGGACTCGACTATTCCAGCATAGCCTTGCTGGCCTCAGGCATGCCGTGCATTCTACACTCCCACCATCCTCTGGGTGAAAAGATTTTTCTTCAAATTCTCTCTAAACCTCCTGCCTTTCACCTTCAAATTATGGCCTCTTATGACCCTTAAACTAAGGGGAATAACTGCTTTCTATCCACTTTCTCCATGCCCCTCATAATCTTATACACCTCAATCAGGTCCCCTCTCAGCCTTCTCTGTCCCAAAGAAGACAACCCGAGCTTATCCAACCTCTCTTCATAGCTGCAATGTTCCATCCCTGGCAACATTCTGGTGAATCTCCTCTGCACCCTCTCTAGTGCAATCATATCCTTCTTATCGTGCAGTGATCAGAACTGTACATAGTACTCCAACTGTGGCCTCACCAAAGTCCTGTATAGCTCCAACATAATCTCCCCTCTCGAATAACTGATGGAGGCTAGTATCCCATATGCCTTCTTAACTACCCTATTAACCTGTCCTGCCATCTTCAGGGATCTGTGGACAAGAACCCCAAGATCCCTCCAAGTTTCCATTCATTGAGTACTGCCTTGACGTGTTACTTCTTCCAAAGTGCATCACCTCACACTTTTCAGGGTTAAATTTCATCTGCCACTAATCTGCCCATCTGACCAATCGGTCTCTATACTCCTGTAACCTAAAACCATCTTCTTCATTGTCAGCCATCTGTCCAATCTTCGCGTCATCTGCAAATTTATTTATCTTCTCTCCCACGTTTTCTTCTATATCATTTATATATATCACAAACAATAAGGGATCCCTGTGGTACGCCACTGGACACCAGCTTCCACTCACACAAACAGCCTTCTACCACCACCCTCAGTCTCATACAATCATAGAATTTACAGTGCAGAAGGAGGCCATTCGGCCCATCGAGTCTGAACCGACCCTTACAAAGAGCACCCTACCTAAGCCCATACCTCCACCCTATCCCCGTAATCCCACCTAACCTTTTTTGGACCCTAAGGGCAATTTGTCATGGCCAATCCACCTAACCAGCACATATTTGGACTGTGGGAGGAAACTGGAGCACCCGGAGGAAACCCACGCAGACACGGGGAGAACGCGCAGACTCCGCACAGATAGTGACCCAGCATGGAATCGAACCTGGGACCCTGGAGCTGTGAAGCAACTAACTGTGCTAACCACTGTACTACCGTGCTGCCCTTCAACAAACTAATTTTGGATCCAGCTTGCCACGTTACCCTGGATCCCATGTGCTTTTACCTTCTTTATCAGTCTCCCGTGTGGGACCGTCTCAAAGTTTTTGTGAAATCCATATAAACTTCATCGACTACACTACCCTCATCTACACACCTGGTCACCTTCTCAAAAAATTCAATCCAATTTGTTAGGCATGACCTCCCTCTGACAAAGACATGCTGACTGTCCCTGATCAAACCTTGCCTCTCCAAGTGGAGATTGATTCTTCCTTAAGAATTTTCTCCAATGGTTTCCCTCAAACTGACGTGAGGCTCACTGGTCTGTAATTTTCTGGCTTACCTCTACCACCCTTCTTGAAAAGTGGAACCACATTAGCTATCCCCCAACCCTCTGGTACCCTTCCTGTGGCCAGAAAGGAATTACAAATTTGAGTCAGAGCCTCCGTAATTTCCTCCCTATTCTCCCACAGCATCTTGGGATACAACACATCTGGATCTGAGGGTTTGTCCACTTTAAAGCCAACCAGAACCTCCAGTATCTACTCACTCCCGATGTCAAACACCTTAAGAACCTCATAATCTCTCTGTCTAAATTCTGAACCTACATCCTCCTTCTCCAAAGTGAAGACAGATGTGAAGTACTCGTTTAACACCCTACCAATGTCATCCGGCTCAACATACAGATTACTCCCTTGGTCTCTAAAGGGTCCTATTCTTTCCCTGGTTATTCTCTTCCCCTTGATATATTTATAGAATATCTTGGGATTTTCCCCAATCTTACCCGCCAGTGCTTTTTCATGCCCTCTCTTTGCTCTCTTAATTGCTTTTGGAGCTCCCCCCTGCATTTCCCACACTCCACGATATTACCTTATATGGCTCAGAGTGGTTGTTTAAACAAAGAACAAAGAATAATACAGCACAGGAACAGGCCCTTCGACCCTCCAAGCCTGTAGAGGTCATGATACCACCCTTTGGCAAAACTCTCAGCACTTCCTAGTGGCATATCCCTCGATACCCATCCTATCCATGTATTTGTCGAGATGCCTTTTGAATGCCGTTAATGTATCTGCTTCCATAACCTCCGCTGGCAACTCGTTCCAGGCCCTCACCACCCTGTGTAAAAAACCTGCCTCGCACATCTCCTCTAAACTTTGCCCCACGGACCTTAAACCTATACCCCCCTGGTGACTGACCCCTCCATCCTGGGAAAGAATGTCTGCCCATCCACTCTATCCATGCCCCTCATAACCTTGTAGACGTCTATCAGGTTGCCCCTCAACCTCCGTCTTTCTAATGAAAACAGTCCGGGTCTATTCAGCCTCTCCACATAGCTAACACCCTCCAGACCAGGCAACATCCTGGTAAACCTCCTCTGCACCCTCTCCAAAGCCTCCACATCCTCTGGTAGTGTGGCGACCAGAATTGTGTGACCGTACCAAGGTTCTATACAACCTGAGCATGACTTGCCAGTTCATATACTCTATTCATTCCTAATCACTCCTGTGAAATGTCTTGGGTGATTGTAGTATGTTAAAGGTGCAATACAATTAGTTGCAACATACTTCACCTGCTGTCACCATGTTCACTCTATTCTTCAAATGCTGCCAATGTTTACAGCAAAATAGAGTTTTTTTTGATTGAGGTACTCAAAAGCATGAGAAGTCGGGACAGTTTTCTTTTTACTCATTCCTTCATGGGATGTGGGAATCACTGGCAAGGTCAGCAGTTGTTGCTCATCCCGAATTGCCCTTGAACTGAGTGACTGGCTCGGCGATTTCAGAGGGGCAGTTAAGAGACAACAACAGTACTGTGGGTCTGGAGTCACAAGTAGGCCAGACCAGGTAAGAGTGGCAGATTTCCTTCCCTAAAGGGCATTAGTGAACCAGATGGGTTTTTACAGCAATTGATAATAGTTTTATGGTCACCATTACTGAGACTAGCTTTTATATTCCAGTATTATGAATTAAATTTAAATTCCGCCAAATGGCTTCTGGGATTTACTCAACATGTTTAGTACTTCATAAATGAAGAGTGGTGAGTTCATTGCAGTGATTAAATCCCATGTGGGATGTCCCCAGAGCATTAGTCTGGGCCACTGGATCACTAGTCCATTGACACTGTCACTACCCCAGTCACAGAAGCGTAGGTAGGGAAAAACTGTTCCCATTGGTGGAAGAATTGGGAGCCAGGGGATTTAAGGAAATTTGGCTAAACAGCGACATGAGGAGAAACCTCTTCACAAAGTGAGTGGTTAGGATCTGGAATGTACTGTCTGAGAGTGTGGTGGAGACTGATTCACACAGCGAGTGGTTAGGATCTGGAATGTACTGTCTGAGAGTGTGGTGGAGACAGGGTCACACAGCGAGTGGTTAGGATCTGGAATGTGCTGTCTGAGAGTGTGGTGGAGACAGGGTCACACAGCGAGTGGTTAGGATCTGGAATGTACTGTCTGAGAGTGTGGTGGAGACAGGGTCACACAGCGAGTGGTTAGGATCTGGAATGTGCTGTCTGAGAGTGCGGTGGAGACAGATTCACACAGCGAATGGTTAGGATCTGGAATGCACTATCTGAGGGTGTGGTGGAGGCTGGTTCACAGAGTGAGTGGTTAGGATCTGGAATGCATTGTCTGAGAGTCTGGTGGAGACAGGTGCAACCGTGGCTTTCGAGATGGAATTAGATTGTTATCTTAAAAGGAAGAATGTGCAGAGTTATGAGGAGAAGGCGGGAGGAATGGCCCTGCATGCACTGCTCACTTGGAGAGCTGGTGCAAACTGGGGGAACAACATCTCATCTTCCGGTCTCAACATTGATTTCAACAACTTCAGTTGATTAGCTCTCTCCCACCTTGACCACTTTGTTTTCATTGCATTTCGTTTTAACTGTCTTTTACCATTTCTTTCTTTCTTGTCTTTCTTTATATATATATATATACCTCACCTATCTTATCTCCTTTCCTTAACTTTTATCCCCTTTGCTTCCCCCCTACATCTGTCACGGTTTACCCTCTGATCTTAGCTTCTCTGCTGTTTGGCCTTTCACACCTTTTGTTCTCTCTGAGTACTGCCTTTAGCACTCTTTCCCTTGGCATATGTGGCTATTAGCACCCTGTTCCTATGGTTTCTGTGGCTATGACTCATCTTTCATTCTCTCACCCCACAGTATAAATATTTCCCACTTTCTATTTCTTTTAGCTTTGACAAAGGGTCATCGGACTCGAAACGTTAGCTCTTTTCTCTCCCTACAGATGCTGCCAGGCCTGCTGAGATTTCCCAGCATTTTCTCGCTGGTGTACACATGATGGGCCAAATGGCCACTTTGTGCTATAGCCATCCCGTGATTCTGTAATTCTCTGAAATAATAATTGAATATGAGAACCTAACAGCACTAATATCCTGATGGGGAAAAGAGGAATGGATCCTGACTTTCAACTCTGTATTCTGCCTTTATTTCTCGTTTTCTTTAGTAAGATGGTTTGAAGAAAAGTGAAGATGAGCCCTCAGTACAGAAGCAGATTGCAAACCAGCCTTGCGACAAGAGAATCGCGTAGTCCAACAATCAGTCCTCGAATGACCGTCCTGGTCTGAGGTGTCAGGATGGCCTGCGACACGTGAAAGGTTCCTCGCTTTGCCCGCTCATTCAACGTCGTCTCCAGGAACTGCACCAACTTCTGTGCATCAGTAGTGTTTGCCCAGGGGGCTGGCATCTGGTTCCCTGGCCAGAGGAAGGGAAAGTCGTGGGCCATGGGGTGGTGGTAAAACACAAGCACCTGGTTTTGTTTCAGGAGAAGAGAACAAGAGAGTTACATGGGAATCGCTAGCAACAGACTGCTGAGAGCATCACTCAGCACTAACTAGCTAAACCAGTAAGAAGTCTTACAACACCAGGTTAAAGTCCAACAGGTTTGTTTCAAATCACTAGCTTTCGGAGCACTGCTCCTTCCTCAGGTGAATGAAGCGGTATGTTCCAGAAACATATATATATATAGACAAAGTCAAGATGCAATACGAAACTTTGAATGTGAGCATTTGCAGGTAATTAAGTCTTTACAGATCCAGAGGGAGGGATAATCACAGGTTAAAGAGGTGTGAATTGTCTCAAGTTGGTAGGAATTTGCAAACCCAGGCCAGATGGTGGGGGGTGAATATAATGTGACATGAATCCAAGGTCCCGGTTGAGGCCGTACTCATGTGTGCGGAACTGGGCTATAAGTTTCTGCTCGGCGATTCTGCGTTGTCGCGCGTCCTGAAGGCTGCCTTGGAGAACGCTTACCCGAAGGTGTATACATTTTTCTTCTGTCTGCAAATTTGGCTACAATACATTCGCTTCCTTCCTCCAAGTCATTAATATATATTGTAAACAGCTGCAGTCCCAGCACTGATCCCTGAGTAACCCCACTGGTTACAGGTCGCCAACCTGAAAAAGAACCCCTTATCCCCATTCATTGGCTAATTAGCCAATTCTCTATCCGTATCAATATCCTACCTATATTATTGTTATCTTTCTCTATGGTGTGTGAGCGATATCATTTTTCCTAAAGCAACTCACTGAGCTTCCTGAGACAGCACCTTCCAAACCCACGACCGCTACCATCTGGAAGGACAAAGGCAGCAGATATCCGAGAATACCGCCACCTGGAGGTTCCCCTCCAAGTCACTCTCCACCCTGACTTGGAAATATATTACCTTTCCTTCACTGTCGCTAGGTCAAAATCCTGGAATTCCCTTCATTTTTGAAAAATAAATTTCGAGTACCCAATTCATTTTTTCCAATTAAGGGGCAATTTAGTGTGGCCAATTCTGCACATCTTTGGGTTGTGGGGGCGAAACCAACGCAAACACGGGGAGAATGTGCAAACTCCACACGGACAGTGACCCAGAGCCGGGATCGAACCTGGGACCTCGGCGCCGTGAGGCTGCAGTGCTAACCACTGCACCGCCGTGCTGCCCTGGAACTCCCCTCCCTATGTGTAGGTTACACCTCAGCGTCTGCAGCAGTTCATGATGGCAGCTCACCACCACCTTCTGAAGGGCAATTAGGGATGGGCAATAATTGATGGCCTAGCCAGCGACACCCACATCCCGTAAAATGTAGCAATAAACTAAACTTTCCCTTTAAATTAGAAAAGATCTTGCTGGCGGGTTATTTTAAATTGAATTTCTCGCTCCATGGGTAAGAATAAACAGTCACACAAACAGTGTTTCTGGGCAACTTTGGGGAAATACTTTTGAAAGGGTCTGTGAGCCGATACTAGTGTGTAGGTTGGGACGTCCGGTGGCGACATGTAGGTGGAGGTCACATGTTGGGCGGCTCCTGCTAGAGATTCTGGTTTTTGGCCCTTCCTACCCAGTTTTTTGGGAACAGGTTTGGATGATTAGGCGTTCGAAAGTGTGAAGAAGTCATAGGATGGTGAAGTTCCAGAAGAAGAATGACAGGACGAAGGGGGCGAGCGAAGGTCCGCCGGTGAGTTCAGTTGTGAGTTCAGCAGGAAGAAAGATGGTGGGTGCGAGCTTACCGAGCGGAGCCGCACCCATTACAGTGAATAAGCTGGCCGAAGTGATGGCGGGGGAGTTTGAGTGGCTGTTCTTTAAGCATTTTGATACACAGCGGAAAAAGATGATGACCTCGCTCAAGAAGTGGGCGGGTGAGACTCTTCCCCCAGTAAAGGAGGCTTTGGCTAAGATATTGATGGTGGTATGGGAGCAAGGAGAGGCGTTAAACGGGGTGGAAGGCATTGTTGCAGCATAACGACCAATTCACCTCACTGGGTGAGGAGCTGAGGAGGGTGATATAGAGCAATAAAGAACTGCGAGCCAAATTGGGGGACGTGGAGAACAAGTCACAAAGGCAGAATCTAAGGATCATGGGACTGTCTGAGGGGGTGGGGTGCCAGAGGCCGATGGAATACATTGCGGAGATGTTCGCTAAGGTGATGGGAGGAGGAGGACGCGTTGGACAGATCCCACCGGTCGCTCCGGCCGAAGCCAAAGACGAATGAGCCAACCGAGGGCTGTGATAGTCTGCTTCCACCGTTATCAGGTGAAGGAGAAGGTGTTGAGATGGGAAAAGAGGTGAGGTGGGAAGGTGTTGGTATTCGGATATACCAGGGTCACACGGCGGAGCTGGCGAGAAGACGGGCAGCTTTTGGCCAGACGAAAGCGGCATTATACAAGATTAGCGTAAGATTTGCGGTGGTCTACCCGGTGAAGCTGAGGGTGACGCACAATTCTGAGGACTTCTACTTTGAGGCAGCAGAGGAGGAGGAGGCGTTCGTGAAAGCTGAAGGACTGGGACTGAAATGAGTTTGGACTTTGGCGGTGTTGATCTTTCCCTTTATTTTGTGTATCTCCTCTTTTTTTTCTTGTTTTTTGTCCTTATGCTTAAAGTTGTAGATGGGAAGGGATGGTTTGGAGGTTGGTACTGATGGGCTGGGATTTGATGTTTTTTTGCGTCTGAGGGATTATTGGTTGGGGTGTTTGGAATGTTTGGGTGTGGGTGTGGGGAGATTCGGCGTTGGTTTAGTTTTCTATATGGGGGATGGGGCTCTGGCAGGAGCCACCTTGCTAGCAAATGTAAGTTGACTCGTGAATGGGAGCGAGGTGGGGGGAGAGGCCACGGTTATGGACAGGTTTCGATGAGCCTGGTAGGTGTGAAGTGTGGGGGGAGGTGATGAGGATGATACTGGGGCAGGTGTTCTCAAGAGGCAATGGTTGGGGGGGTTTCTGAGAAGGGGAGGGGGGCTGACAGTGACTAGGGGTAAGGCTGGGTTCTGCTTGCTGGGCGGGACCAGGAGTAACCATTATGACTGATAGGAGGAGAAGGAGGGGTGAGAGATCCCCGCTCAAGGTGGTGATGTGGAACGTGCAAGGGCTGGTGGGGGGGGAACAGGTGAAGCGAGCGAGAGTTTTCTCGTACTTGTAGAGCTTGAAAGCCGACGTGCTGCTGTTGCAAGAGACCCATTTGAGGGTGAAGGACTAGGTGAGAATTAGGGTGTTCTACTTGGGCTTTGATAGCAGGGCCCAGGGGTGTAACAATTCTGGTGGGTAAGAGGGTGAGGTTGCAGATGGAGACCGTGGTGGCTGACCACGGTTGCAGGTACCTGATAGTAACTGGTGCATTGGAATGGAGGTTGGTGGTGTTGATTAGCAAATATGCCTCGAATTGGGATGACGTAGGATTTATGAAATAAATGTCGGGCTAGATTCTCCGGTCGCCACACTGAGTTCGTGTTCGGCGAACGGCCGGAGAATCCGAGTGCTCGACCAAATCGGGGACTCAGTCCAGCGCCGCCACAGTCGGGGGAGGGCCGATCCACGGGCAGGGGGGGTGACATTATTCGGAGCTGGGGGCACTGTGAGGGGGTGGTCCGGGGCACGCGAGCTGGCTGAAGGGGGGACTGTTTTGCGGGCCGGATCTGTGAGTGGCCGCCGCCATGTAGCACGGCGCGGCTGCTATAGGCCGCTGCCGTACACATGGGCGGCCACAGACCCGGCAATTCTCCGGGGCTTATCGGCAGCTAGAGCCGGATGCTCTACGCTGCCGTCCTGCTAGCCCCCAGACAAACAGGGAATCGGTGGCCAAAATAGCCCGAGAATAGGAGAATCCAGCCCGTTGGCAGCCATTCCGGATTTGGATACGCACCAGTTAATACTGGGAAGGGACTTGAATACAGTGTCGGATCTGAAGGCGGATCGGTCCAAGCCATGTTCGCTGACCCCCTTGGGTGCGGCAAAGGTGTTAGCTGCATTTATGAACGAGATGGGACGGGTGGACCGTGGAGGTTTTTGCACCTGTGGGATTCTTTTGCCAGTACACAATATGTATTCGAGGATTTTTGTGATGGGGAAGGCGTTGTTAGCCGGGGTGAGGAAGGCAGAGTACCGGGGCAGCACGGTAGCCTTGTGGATAGCACAATTGCTTCACAGCTCCAGGGTCCCAGGTTCGATTCCGGCTTGGGTCACTGTCTGTGCGGAGTCTGCACATCCTCCCCGTGTGTGCGTGGGTTTCCTCCGGGTGCTCCGGTTTCCTCCCACAGTCCAAAGATGTGCAGGTTAGGTGGATTGGCCATGATAAATTGCCCTTAGTGTCCAAAATTGCCCTTAATGTTGGGTGGGGTTACTGGGTTATGGGGCTAGGGTGGTGGTGTTGACTTTGGGTAGGGTGCTTTCCAAGAGCCGGTGCAGACTCGATGGGCCGAATGGCCTCCTTCTGCACTGTAAATTCTATTCGTCGATCGTTATTTTGGACCATGCTCCACACTGGGTGGACATGGAGAAGGGATCAGCTCAGAGGTCGGCGTTGAAGTTCGATGTGGGACTGTAGGCAGACCCAAATTTTCATATCAAAATGGGGAAGGTGATTGAGGATTACGTAGGGTTCAATAGGAATGGACAGATCTCGCCGTCAGTGGTATGGGAAGAGATAAAAGCTAATTACTGCGGATGCTGGAATCTGAAACAAAAATAGAAAATACTGGGCAATCTCAGCAGGTCTGACAGCATCTGTGGAGAGAAAAGGGAGCTAATGTTTCGAGTCTGGCTGACTCTTTGTCAAAGCTATGGGAAGAGAGATTGTTCGGGTCAGGGATGGGACAGGAGAGCTGGTGGTGGCACCAGAGCAGGTGAACAAACTTTTTGAAGAGTTCTACAGGAATCTGTATAAGACAGAGCCTCTGGAGGATGAGTCAGATATGAGGGAGTTTTTAGGAGATTGGAGTGGCCTGAAGTAGGGGAGGAGAGGGCAGAATTGGGGGTGGAAGAAGTACAGGTGGTGATAGGGAGAATGTAGACGGGCAAGGCACCGGGGCCGGATATTTTCCTGGTGGAATTTTATCAAAAGTTTAAGGATAAATTGGCGCCGCTGTTAGTGGAAATATTTGAAGACGCGATGGTCAAGGGGGCATTGCCGGAGGCGATGGATCAGGCATCCATTTTATTGCTCCTTAAAAAGGACAAGGATCCAGTGGAGTGTGGGTCGTACAGGCTCATATATTTGCTGAATGTGGATGCCACATTGGCGAAGGTGCTGACGCTCAGGTTGGAGGAGTGCCTTCCAAAGGTGATTGGGGAGGATCAGATGGAGTTTGGCAGCTAGTTGTCGTCAAATGTGCGCCGGCTGTTGAATGTGATGCTTTCTCCAGCAGAAGGGAGGGTGTTGGTGATGATGGCTGCGCTGGATGCGGAGAAGGCATTTGATCGGGTGGAGTGGAGCCAACTGTTTGCGATGTTGGAGAGGTTTGGAATTGGGCCTAAGTTTGTGGCATGGGTGAAATTGTAGCATCAGGCGTATGTGTTAACCAATGAAATTAATTCAGGTTACTTTCCACTACACAGGGGAACGAGGCAGAGATGTCCCATGTCCCCCACCCTTCTGTTTGTTCTGGCGATAAAGCCCTTGGCTCTAGCGTTGAAGTGCTCTGATAAACGGAGGGTGATAGTGAAGGAGTGTGGAGCGCAGGGTGTCCCTGTATGCTGATGATCTGTTGTTGTATATTTCAGACCCGAGCTCTTCAGTGGGGGATTATAATGGGACTGCCATGGAGATTTGGGCATTTTCAGGCTACAAGCTGAACTTAGGTAAAAGTAAGTGTTTTGTGGTGTCTTCTCCAGGGGTCAGAGTCAGAATGGGAGGGGTTGACATTTTGGGTGACAACGACCCACTTTAGGTATTTGGGAGTGCAGGTGGCCCGGGATTGGGCCCGGCTTCGTAAGTTGGACTTTACGACTCTGGTAGGGAGTGTTAAGGTGGATCTACTGAGGTGGGATTGTCTTCCCCTGTCATTGGCCGGGCGGGTGCAAGAGGTGAAGATGAATTTTGCTGCAGTTTTTATTTTTATTTCAGTGCTTGCCGGTCTTTTTGCCAAAGTCGTTCTTTAAGTGGGTGGTTATGGTGGTTTCATCGTGTGTCTGAGCAGTAAGATGGCTAGGATTAGGAAGATGGTACTTCAGAGAGGGCGGCAGTCGGGGGTGGTTGGGCATTCCGAAATTGTTGTACTATTACTGGATGGCGAATGCGGAGTTGCAGTACGGAGACAGAGACTTTGTGGGTGAGAATGGAGGAAGGTTCTTGTAGGGGTTCGGGTTTGCGGGCGCTGGTTGTGTCAGGTAGCCATTCGGGGAGTCCCGTGGTGGTGGCCACGCTGAATATATGGAAGCAATTCCGGCAGGTTGGGGTGGGTTTTAGGTACCTGAAGATGCGGGACTTTGTGAGAAAGGTCCTTCCGACCTTTCCGGTAGCATCTTCCTCCTTGTTACTGGAGGAGGTGTTGCTGGTGACAGGGTTGGAGGGTGGGGTCACCTCGGCGATCTATGGGAGGATTTTTGAGGCGCAATTTTTTCACAGAGGGTGGTGAGTGTCTGGATCAAGCTGCCAGAGGCAGTAGTAGAGGCCGGTACAATTTTGTCTTTTAAAAAGCATTCAGACAATTATATGGGTAAGATGGGTATAGAGGGATATGGGCCAAATGCGGGCAATTGGGACTAGCTTAGTGGTAAAAACTGGGCGGCATGGACAAGTTGGGCCGTAGGGCCCGTTTTCATGCTGTAAACCTCCATGACTCTGTAAGATGTCTCTGGAGGAGTTAAGTTCAAGTTGGAAGAGGAGCTGGGGATGGCGCTAGAGGAGGGGTTGTGGTGTGAGGTGTTGTGGAGGGCGAATATCTCGAACTCGTGTGCGAGGCTGGGGTTGATACAGCTAAAGGTGGGACACGGGGTGAAATCGAGGATGAGCCAGCTGTTTGAGGGGGTAGAGGATATTTTTGAGCGGTGTGGGAGAGGCCCAGCTAATCATGGTCTGGTCCTCCCGAAGTTTGGGAGATTTTGGAGGTTGTTTTTCAGTACCATGTCGGCGGCCTTGCATGTGGACTTGGAGTCTGGTCCCCTGGGTCCATATTCGGGTTGTCAGACCTGCTGGAACTGTAGACGGGAGTGGGGGCAGATGTTTGAGCCTTCACATCGCTGATTGCTCGCAGGTAGGATTTGTTGGGGTGGAGGTCAGCTTCTCCATCCTGTGCCTCGGTGTGGCTGGAGGATCTAATGGAGTTCCTGCATTTAGAGAAGGTGAAATTTGCCCTAAGATGGGCAAATGAGGGGTTCCACAAGCAATTGGGTTTGTTTATTCCGCATTTTGAGGGTGTAGAGGATACGCAGGTTAGGTGGATTGGCCTTGATAAATTGCCCTTAGTGTCCAAAAGGTTAGGTGGGGTTACTGGATTACAGGGATAGGGTGTTACAGGGATAGGGTGGAGATGTGTGCTTAGGTAGGGTGCTCTTTCCAGGGATTGGCGCAGATTTCATTGGCCAAATGGTCTCCCTCTGCAATGTAAGGATTCTATTCTATGATTTTGGAGAACTAGTTGTCATCAACTGTAAGGGTGGGGGAGGGAAGCAGTTTGGGGGGGATGGGGGTGTTTGTGATAGGTTTATTTTTATGTTGTACATTTTTCAAATGTTAAAATATTAAAAATCTGAATAAAATTTATTTAAAAAAAATAAATTTAGAGTACCCAATTTTTAAAAAAATCCAATTAAGGGGCAATTTAGCGTGGCCAATCCACCTAACCTGCACATCTTTAGGTTGTGGGGTGAAACCCACGTAAACACGGGGAGAATGCGCAAACTCCACACGGACAGTGACCCAGGGCCGGGATTCGAATCCGGATCCTCAGCGCCGTAGGCAGTAGTGCTAACCATTGTGCCGTGTGCCGCCCAGAAAAAAATTACATTTTTTAAAAGTCTGCAGGCTGTCTCTGTTACATTACTGTGTTTTTATATTACTATACTGCCTGTTATTACATAATCAACGTCAATCTCTAGCTTTGATGCCATATTGGATTGGAATGGAACCTGGAAACACTAACCTGATATCGGTGCTCCCATAAATACTGGAGTGTTATTTCCTCAACTAAATTGGCCCTGCAGAGTTTGGATCCAAAGGTCTTCTGAAGCATTTGGATAAGGTATGCATGGTTTGAATCCTGCATTTCATAGTAATGATTGAAATCCAGAAAGATCACCTCTTTGGTATGAGCTTTCAAGAAATTGTTAATTTCTGTCAGACCGTCAAAAACCTTGCTACCAAACAGGCCGTGGATGAAATAAAGCTCATCATCTTCTCCGGGTTTGGTGGAAACCCGAAGGTCAAAATAGCGAATGCCGGCCTCCAGCTGCTCCCGAAAGGTCAAGCTCTGTGTCACCGACCACTTCTTCATCATCTTCTTCCAGAAAGATCGGAAAATTCCAGCCAGGTGTCTCACCATAACTGGCTGATCCGGGCCAACAGGAGATTTTTCATCTATCCAGAAACTGAAGGAATCATGAGATCCTGGAAAGAAAACATGGAGGCAGGAGAAAGTTTTGTTAATATTCTCAAAATGCTCCAATTGCTTAAAACCACCGTTTGCATTGTGTACTTACATTGCCCATTAGCTTCTAGCAGCTGATAAGCAGGAGAATCCCCCCACCCACCCACACCAGCTCCACGAAATACAAGTTGAAGGTTCAGTTGGGCCATGGCGGAAACATGCTCTACAGTGCTCCCCTAGTGGACACAGCATTATGACAGTTGATATGGAAAAATGGAATGGAAAATGTTGACATAGCAATTTACAATAGTAAACAAGGACTGAAAAGTGTGACTGAACGATTTGTGAATTTGGAGTTGGGGGCCACGAGGGGAGGGTTCCAGGTACATGGAGGTGTGGGACTTTGTGAAAAGGTTTTGTCCGATCTTTCCGGTGGCACCACCTCCTCGTTACTGGAGGGGGTGAGGTTGGTAATGGAGTTGCTGGAGGGGGGGGTCGTCTCGGCAATTTCCGAGAGGATTTTGGAGGAGGATAGGGCTTCTCTGGAGGGAGTTAAGACCAAGTTGGAAGAGGAGCTGGGGATGGCGCTGGAGGAGGGGTTGTGGTGTGAGGTGCTGTGGAGGGTGAATGCCTTGATCTCGTGAGTGAGGCTGGGTTTGATACAGCAAAAAATAGTGCACAGAGCACACCTGATGGAAGTCGAGGATGAAACGACTTTTTGAGGGGATGGAGGATATTTGTGAGCGGTGTGGGAGGGGTCCAGCCAATCACATACACATCTTCTGGTCCTGCCCGAAGTTGGAGAATTTTGGGGTCAGTCTTCAGCATCCTGCATGTGGACTTTGAGTCTAGTCTCCAGGGGGCCACATTCGGGGTGTCAGACTTACAAACGGGTGCGGGGTCAGATGTTTTAGCCTTCGCTTCGTTCATCACTTGCAAGCATGTCCTCTTGGGGTGGAGGTCAGCATCTCCACCCTGTGCCTCAGCATGGCTGGGATTCTTGTATTTGGAAAAGGTGTAATTTGTACGGGGGGGGGGGGGGGGTTCCACGAGAGATGGGGTCTGTTTATATTGCATTTCGGGGAGCTTGTTATTGCCAACTGCTAGGGGAGGGGGAAGGTGAGGGTGGGGGGAGGGTCCCTGGGAGTTGTTTGGGTTGATTTTATTTTGTAAATGTTATGTGTTTTATATGTTTTATTGTTAAAGTTTGAATTAAAATATTTTTTGAAGAAAAGCATGACTGAGAATTGACAATGGGGATTAAGGAGCGTGCCAATTTCTGTGGTGCATCGCTCTTGACCTCACTAGATCACAGAATGGTTAGAGTATAGAAGGCCATTCAGCCAATCAAGCCGATTGGCTGATAAGACTGTAACATCATCACCTTGATTCCCTGAGCTGCATTTCCACCGAGAGGCACCCCGGAACGGGAGTGCTGTCTTTCTAATTGCGCCCTGTGCAATGTAGTTCTTTGCAGCCTGGGGCTTCTAGATGAAAGGAATTCAGGCCCGTTTCACCACACAGTACAAAGAGCATGTTCCAGCTACCAAAAAGTGCTCAATCATCCCAGGAAGGAGAGCTGCTACCGGGGCTTCACACATGCAGCAGTATAACTACCATCTGCTACAAGATAACTCGAAGGAGTTTTCAGATAATGTCTTCAGTTAGAAAGTCGGAATCAATATGAAACTATGGCCATAAAAGTAAATTAGAATGGATGTATCATCATTAGTCAGGCTTGCTTTACTTCATATTCTGTATTAGTAGATTAGTTCAGAGAAGATTGACGTGTTTGTTGCCAGGATCGGAAAATTGAAACTGTGGAGGAAAGATTGGATAGGCTGGGGTTGTTCTTCTTGGAACATAGGAGGCTGAAGGAAGGTTTAATTGAGATGTACAACATTGTGAGGGGTTTGGATAGAGTAGATGGGAATGTCCTATTTAGTTCAGCAGAGATGCTAGTGACTGGGGGCAGATTTAAAGATTAGTCAAAGGAATGGAGGGGAGATGAGGAATTTCACGCAAAGGGTTGTGATGTCTGGAACTCACTGCCTAACAGGGCAGTGGAGGCAGAAACTGTCAACTCATTCACACAGTGTCTGGATTTGTACTTCCAGCACCATAACCTGCAGGGGCTATGGACCAAATGCTGGAAAGTGGGAACAGGCTGGCTGACACGTTTTCAGTTGGCACAGACACGATGGGCAGTGTGGCCGCTTTCTGTACTTATACACGTTTCTACATTATCTAAGTATCTGAAAAGGAGGAATGTGCCGGGGCTTGGAGGAGGGGGAGAGAGAGAGAGAGAGAGAGAGAGAGAGAGAGAGAGAGAGAGAGAGAGAGGGGGGGGGGGGAGTGGTAGTACATGAATTGCCCTTTAGGACAGTCAGCAGACATCAGGGGCTGAATGGCCACATTCTGTGCTGTAATGATACAATAATTTGCCCAGTAACTTGAATTGTCGCTCTCCTCGTGGCACTAGAATCATAGAATATCTAGTGCAAAAGGAGGCCATTCAGCCCATTAAGTCTGCGCCGACCCTCTGAAAGAGTACCCGAGGCTCACTCCCCAGCCCTGTCCCCGTAACCCCACCTAACGTTTTGGACACTTAGGGCAATTTATCATGGCCAATCCATCTAACCTGCACATCTTTGGACTGTGGGAGGAAACCGGTGCACCCGGAGGAAACCCACGCAGACACGGGGAGAAGGTACAACCTCCACACAGTCACCCACGGTCAGAATTTAACCGGATCTCTGGCGCTATGAGGCAACAGTACTAACCACTGTGCTACCATGCTGCCCCAATTATCCCACTGTCTAATTATCCCACTGATATATCCTGTTCCTGAGCAGCTAGTTTAATCAGGCTGAGTAATTATGGAAACACCATGACATTTTGAAGGCTATTTGTTTTCTATCATCCAGTTGAATCAGGAGACAGTCATGGCTTTATAATTGTTCGAAGCTAGGTGGAGCATTAAAGGACTTCTTTGCAAGTGAGACATCAACATTGTCCTACTGTCTAGTGAATGGAAAGAAGTTACTGTCAATGCATGAAGCACAATATCCAAATATAGTCTGTGTAAATGATCACATACAAAAGCAACCTTAGAAGGCTGCCCCTGTTAAAAGGCCTCTTGTTAATTTATTAATTCCACTTCTTAAATGTTTTATTTGGTAACTGTCCTATAGCCTGACATGTGACAGCCACTCCAGACTGTAGCTTTCACATTTTAAAGTGCAGTTTGAAGCTTACGGCAACTTCAGTTCAGGAAAGAGAACTGACAGACATTGCATAGGTATATACATCTTCTGAGACCTACCAGGTTTGGGAACTCTTGGTTTTGTTATGAATCTGACTGTACAACTATACTAAGTGAAGTCGCTGTCGTCCCAGATGACCATAGACTACTTTCCCCCTCAGAGAGAGCTGACTGGTGGTGATTTAACCAGAGGATCACCACACCTCAAGCGAGCGGGCAAGATTGAGGAGGCAGGCCTTCATGAATAACCTCAGCCAAGACAGTGATTGAACCCCGTGCTGTTGGCCTTGCTCTGCATCACGAACTAGCTGTCTAGCCAACTGAGCGAAACAACTATAATATTGCATGAATAATACCGTAACTATTCTATAGAATCTTAGCTGATGAACAGTTTGAACTCATTTAGTATGAGTTCCATTAATGTGAAATTTCCTTACAGCAGGATCTCACTCAGGTAGGGGGTTAAGGCCTCAAATGAGACTAGAAATAAACTTGATGAAATTACAACTTGGTAACTTCTTAATGTTAGTTGACAAAACATCTGACTATCATGGAGCAATACATTCTTAAAACTGGTATTTAGACCATGGTAAGCAGAGGTATGCACTTGTGCACAGCTGTGGTGTCAAGAGAATGAGGCACCAGCCAGCAATATAACTCCGGTCTACTGACTCCTACATTACATTGAGCAAAGAGGTGTGCAAAGAGGGAGCTGGAGCTTCGTGATCAGTACACATTACCAAAAGTTTAGTTCAATCTTCAACTTTCTCAAAGGTCTGGGGAATATAAGACTCCCTCATGAAAGTGACAAAATTATGGTAGAAAACACCCAAAAAAGTTATATTCCTACTAGAGGCAGAGAATCTCCTGCATTGGCTTCTCTTCCTGCAATAATATCCTTGTGATCTGTCCTTGGTTGCTCCTTTTCCCCATTACTGCCACAGATGGTTTTGCTGATGACGCCCAGTCGTCATTCCTCCAAACTCTCCTTTGGCTTTTCACGCTGCTGATGGTCTGACGTACAGATTCAGAGGAGTCGCAACTCCTTTCAGCTTAATGTTGGGATGACTGAAGACTGTCCTCCGCTTCAACTCTGTTCATTTTCCAGAGGTATCGTCACTTCCTCCCCAGCCACTCTCTCAGTTTGAATCAACTAACTCACAACCCTGATCATCAGCAGTGTGGAGAAAAGACAAGAGGCCAGGGACAATACCAACCCAATCATGTCATTGCATCTACCGCCAAGGCTGAAGAGTAAACAAAGGGCTTGCTTCAGGATAGAGACTATCCAAAGAGCGAGGCAGATCCCAGTCACTATTAATAACCATAGTAAAGTATTTGACAGGATAAGAGAAACAGATGATGGTATTAATTGTCTTCAAGCACATACAAATAGGGGGAAGACCGCTGGCTTTGAGTGCATTGTGAGCCCAAGGAATTATATTTTAATTTAATTAGGTAAGTTTCTTTTACAGTTTTGCTTTTGCAACAGTTAATTTAACTGTTAATTTATTGTACTAGTTCATCATGTGTTTCAAAAGAGCACATACATAGGGGACAACTGGGACACTGGGTTGAGTGGGAGGGGAGCTGTAAGATGAACGAGTCAATAAAGTTTCTCAATAATGTCATGAGAGGGATGAGCCGGCTGTTTGAGGGGGTGGAGGATGTCAGTGAGCAATGTGGGAGGGTCTCCCCCGCAAATCACATTCATATGTTTTGGTCCTGCCCGAAGCTGGAAAGGTTTTGGAGGACGGTGTTGAGCACCATTCCAGGGGTTCTCAGGGAGCCTGGTCCCTTAGAAGCCATATTCGGGGTGTCGGACCAGCCAGAGCTGCAGGCGGGTGTGGGGGCAGATGTTTTAGCCTTTGCCTCGCTGATCGCTCGCAGGCAGGTCTTGTTGGGGTGGCGGCCAGCTTCTCCACTCTGTATCTCGGTGTGGTGGGGGGACCTGCTGGAGTTTTAGCCCTGGAAAAAATGAAATGTGCTCTCAGGGGGGCGAGTGGTGGTTCTACAAAAGTTGAGGTTTGTTCTTTCTCCATTTTGGAGAGTTGGCTACCGTTGACTGCTGAGGGAGGTGGGAGGTTTGGGTGGGTGGGGGGATTTAATGTGCTGGGTGTGTTTGTTATTGTTGGAAAATGTAAAAAGTTGAAAATTTGGAATAAAATACTTCTTAAAAAATTTAATGGCATAACTCTGTTCTTTTGTATAAACTGGAGTAGTCAGTCAGCCAAGATAACGAAAATAGGTTCAAGTCTGGAAACCGGAGAGAACCTTTGAGAGAGGAGCTGGATGGAGGAGGGAAGAGAGGGAGCCTCAAAGGATGTGGGAGATGAACAAGAGGCTAGAGTTGAGAGTTCTCAATGTTGCGGGGATGAAGGAGGTTTACAGACTCAAGGAGGGCAGAGATCATTGAGAGATTTGAACACAAGGATGAGCATCTCACATCTGAGGTGTTAGCCGTCCTGGGAGCCAGTGTGGGTCAGCGAGCACAGGAGGTGATGGTGAATAGGACTAGGTGTGGTTCAGGACAAAGGCAGCAGAGTTTTGAATGGTTAAAGAGACCAGGCTGCAGAAAATAACCTGCCATTTTCAAACGGATAATCGATATAGCAATTCTTCTGAAATTCTTTATATTTCACTTGAGTCTATAACATTAAAATATTAGTTAGAGGACTCCCGGTGGCGGGGATGTGCTGAGCATCGCATCAAAGGTGGCTCCCACCCTAGAGACTCCAACCTAGGTACTTTTACCCGGAAATCGGTCACTAAGCAAACAACCCCCCCCCACCCTGAAACATAAAGCACCTGAAGAAATGCCCTCAAACCAGCAACGGGATCGAAAGGACAAAAAAAAACATTAAGAGCCAGGAGAGGAAGGCAGAGTCCACAGGCATGGGGAGTGAGGCAGAGCAGGACATGACGGGTCGAGTAGAGTCACCGATACAACCGCCGGCCCTCCCGCTGAGGGCAATGGATGGAGCTCCTGACATGAGAACTCCTAAAACTTTAGGGACCCCATTAAGGAGGACCTCATGGCAACGATGAAGTTGGTAGTAGCAGACACTTTGGCCCCCTTCAAGGAGGCGCTGCAGACGATGGAACAGCGACAGGAGATGCAGGAGGCAACGGTGCAGGAACTAGAGAAGGCAGTCACAAACCAGAATGATCAGATCACCTCACTCGAAGCAGAGGCGGCAAGGTTGGTGGCGGCTGAGGGAGCACTCAAGGGGAAGGTGGAAAACCAGGAAAACAGGTCTCGCCACAAAAACCTTCGGATTGTTGGGCTGCCGGAGGGCACGGAGGGTAGGAACCCAATGGAATATATGGCGCAAATTCTGGGAAAGCTGGTCAGGGGTAAAATCTTGGCCAAGCCCCGGAGGTGGACATGGCCCACAGGTCACTCCGGCAGAGGCCCACGTCAGGGGAACCACCACAGGCGATTACCGCCAAGCTCCACCGATTCCAGGACAAGGAACGGATCTTGACATGGGCAAGGAACACGCGGTCCTGCAAGTGGGAAGGGCATACAATCCGTGTTTATCAAGACCCATTGGGGTTGACCTGGCCAAGCTCAATGGAGCCAAGGCAGTTCTATTTAGGAGCAACGTGCTTTTCAGGATGCTGTACCCAGCAAGATTTTGGGCGACCTACAAAAATAGGGAATACAATTTCAGCACGCCGGGAGAGGCAGAACAGGCTGGGAAAACAGTAATGCCCACACATGCACCATTGACGATGATAATGTTCCTTAATTTACTGACAATGGTGCATCCTGAGGGGCGGGTGGGGGGGGCTTGGGATGACGCAAACTTTATCACAAGGACCATGACCGAAATCCCCGAACTAGATGCCCACCCATTCATCATGGTGGAAGACTTCAACTGTGTACAGGACCCACGGACAGGCAAATCCAGCCCCAAAGCAAGGAAACAATCAGCCACGGCGAGAAAACTCAGCATCTTTACGAAGCAGATGGGGGGAGTGGACCCAGGGGGGTTCACACACCCGAGGGAGTTCCCCTTCTTCCAGGTTCACAAAGTCTACACCCGAATTGATTTCTTTGCAGTGAGAAAATCGGTGCTTCGAGAGATGGTAGGAGCGGAATACTCTGCAATAGTCATTTCCGAACACGGTCCACACTATGTGGATGTGAGGCTGAAGACGGGCCGTGCCCAGCGGCTTTCATGGAGGCTGGACACTGCCCCCCGTCGCCAATAAGGCATTCTGAGAGAAAATGTCACAAGCCATTGATGGGTACGTATCTTGCAACCAGAATGGGGCGGTCTTATCCTTCACATTCTGGGAGGCACTGAAGGCGGTGATAAGTCATGGACAGGAAGGAGATGGCGGCTCGGCAGCAGCCGGTCAACTCCAGATTGGAGGTGGACCGGCGGTACTCCACGGCCCTGTCTGTACTGGGCTGGAGGAAAAAAATTACAAATGGAGTTTGACCCTCCACCAGGAAAGCAGTGACTCAGCTCCGCCAGACACAGGGGACCTTTTATGAGCATGGAGACAAGACCAGTCACCTACTGGCTCACCAGGTGAGGAAGCAGGCTGCCACCAGGGAAACAGCATAGGTAAAGGGCAGGAGAGGCAAGCTGGTCGCAGCGCCAAACGAGATCAATGAGGCCTTTGTGACTTTCTGCTGAGAGCTGAAAAACCCCGAGCCCCTGGAGAGGGACTCGAAGATGAAACGGTTCCTCGAAGGGCTGGACATACCAGTCGTAGGAAGATGAAAATAAGCAGGTTCTGGAGGCACAACCAGAACTGGGGAAGTCATGGAGAGTATCAACTCCATGCAATCAGGGAAGGCACTGGGGCCGGACAGATTTCAGGTGGATTTCTATAAATAATTTGTGACAGCACTGGCCCTGCACCTGCATGAGATGTTTAACGACTCGGTATCGTGAGGGACCCTGCCACCCACGCTGGCACAATCCTGATTCCTGAAAAGGACAAAGACCCGATGGAGTGCGGGTCATACAGACCCATCTTACTCCGAAACACTGACACCAAAGTTCTAGCGAAGGCCCTGGCGAGGCAGCTGGAGAGCTGCTTAGAACATAGAACATAGAATACAGCGCAGTACAGGCCCTTCGGCCCACGATGTTGCACCGAAACAAAAGGCATCTAACCTACACTATGCCATTATCATCCATATGTTTATCCAATAAACTTTTAAATGCCCTCAATGTTGGCGATAGAACAATAATAATCGCTTATTGTCACAAGGAGGCTTGCATGAAGTTACTGTGAAAAGTCCCCCATCGCCACATCCCAGTGCCTGTTCGGCGAGGCCGGTACGGGAATTGAACCCGCGCTGCTCGCATTGTTCTGCACTACAAGCCAGCTGTTTAGCCCACTGTGCTAAATCAGCCCCTTGCTTGCCAGAGATAGTCCCGGAGGATCAGATGGGCTTTTCCAAGGGCAGGCAGCTAATGGCGAACATCAAGCGCCTGCTGAAGGTGATTATGATCCCACCCGGGGAGGAGACACCAGAAGTGATCATCTCTCTGGATGCAGAGAAGGCCTTCTGCACAGTCATGTCATGGGAGTGTCCCTTTAATAAGCGATTTTCATTTAAGAAATGTTTTGGCTGATCAAATGGTTTCAGTGATGTCATTGTGTGGGTGGAGCTGGGCTGTGGCGCTGGGTTTTACTTTCGGTTTTGTTTTGTCGCTGTTTTGTGGCTCTGAGTTTTTTTGCTTTTGTTTTCACATTTGGCTGCTGGATTCAGACAGAAACGTCTTGTCTTGTCGCTCTCTCTGCATGTTAAAAGCTGTTTCCATAACTTGATAACTTAAAAGAGATATCTGCTTTCTGGAAGGAATTCAAACCTGCTGTTCTGGTAAAAGGGTTTTTTGGTTTATGGGATGTTGTTATTAAATTGAAACAGAGGGAAATTTATTAAGGTTTATACATAGAGTACTGTAGCTGTGTGGGGTATTTATGTTTGTAATTGATAAAAATGCTTACTGTGTGTGTTTATAAAAATGTTAACTGAATTCGTAGAATAAACTTTGTTTTTGATTAAAAGTACTTAAGGCCTCTGTTGAATAACACCTGAAAGGCAAGCCCTTGTGTCCATCAAAAGCAAAATAAATAAATAGTCGTAGGTCAGGTGAACTCCATGATATACTTTGGCATTTTCTAAACCCTGGCCCATAACAGTCGAATGCAGGTACCTCATGGAGGTACTGGAACAGTTTGGCCAGGGTTCACCTCATGGGTGAAACTGCTGTGCAGCATTCCCATGGCAAGTGTACAGACAAACGCCACCAGCTCGGAATACTTTCGCTGCACAGAGGCACGAATGCCCCTCATCCCCGCTGCTATTTTCCCTGGCAATCGAGCCACTGGCCATCGCTCTCAGATCGATGAAGGGACGGAGAGGTGTCTAGAGTCTCAAAGGAATACAGGACCGGCATGTTCCTGTGAGGAAGAAAGATAAATAAGGGGAATGGATGGGGGATATGGAATGTGGCAAAGAGCAGGAATAACGCAATTGAAAGATCTATTTGTGGATGGGAAGTTCGCGAGTCTGGGAGCGCTGACTGAGAAATATGGGTTGCCCCAAGGGAATGCATTTAGGTACATGCAATTGAGGGCTTTTGCGAGGCAACAGGTGAGGGAATTCCCGCAGCTCCCGACACAAGAGGTGCAGGACAGAGTCATCTCAAAGAAATGGGTGGGGGATGGTAAGGTGTCGGATATATATAGGGAAATGAGGGATGAAGGGGAGACTATGGTGGACGAACTAAAAGGGAAATGGGAAGAAGAGCTAGGGGAGGAGATTGAGGAGGGGCTGTGGGCAGATGCCCTAAACAGGGTAAACTCGTCGTCCTCGTGCGCCAGGCTAAGCCTGATTCAGTTTAAGGTATTACACAGGGCACATATGACTGGAACACGGCTCAGTAAATTTTTTGGGGTGGAGGATAGGTGTGCGAGGTGCTCGAGAAGCCCAGCGAATCATACCCATATGTTCTGGTCATGCCCGGCACTACAGGGGTTTTGGATGGGGGTGACAAAGGTGCTTTCGAAAATAGTAGGAGTCCGGGTCGAACCAAGCTGGGGGTTGGCTATATTTGGGGTTGCACAAGAGCCGGGAGTGCAGGAGGCGAGAGAGGCCGATGTTTTGGCCTTTGCGTCCCTAGTAGCCCGGCGCAGGATATTGCTAATGTGGAAAGAAGCCAAGCCCCCGGGGGTGGAGACCTGGATAAATGATATGGCGGGGTTCATAAAGTTAGAGCGGATTAAGTTCGTCCTAAGGGGGTCGGCTCAAGGGTTCACCAGGCGGTGGCAACCGTTCGTCGAATATCTTGCGGAAAGATAGATGGGGGAAAAAAAGAAGGCAGCAGCAGCAGCCCAGGACTTTGGGGGGGGGGGGGGGGGGGGGAGGGATGGGGGTGGGGGGGGGGGGGTATAGCCTGGGACAAGGCAGTTGCCAATTAGGGCTAGTTTTCATTTTTGTTATTTAATATTTATTCATTTGTTGTTTCTTGTTTATATAAAAAAGGTCATTATTATCTGTATTGTTGGAGCAAGGTTTTGAGTAGATGTACGAGGCAAGTTTTTTTACGCAGAGGGTAGTGGGTACCTGGAACTCGCTACCGGAGGAGGTAGTGGAAGCAGGGACGATAGGGACATTTAAGGGGCATCTTGACAAATATATGAATAGGATGGGAATAGAAGGATACGGACCCAGGAAGTGTAGAAGATTTTAGTTTAGTCGGGCAGCATGGTCGGCACGGGCTTGGAGGGCCGAAGGGCCTGTTCCTGTGCTGTACATTTCTTTGTTCTTTGTTCTATGCAGGTGACCTGTTCCTCTACATCCCAAACCCCCTAATCACCATGGAAGGAATAATGTAACTCCTAAGCATGTTCGAAGCCTTCTCAGGTTACAAACTTAACCTGCATAAGAGCAAAATCTTCCCAGTGAACACCACCAGAGCTGGGGAAGCTGCCGCTCAAGCTGGCCCAAGCCAAATTCAGATTCCTGGGGATCCAAATAGCCTACGACTGGACACGGAGCAACAAGTGGAACCTGTCAAGTCTAGTGGAAGAAGTAAAGAGAGACCTGTGGATGTGGGACTTGCTCCCACTCTCCCTGGTGGGGAGAGAGCATATGCTCAAAATGAAGGTACTGTGTAGGTTCCTCTTCCTGTTCAGATCCCTACAGATCTTCATCTCCAAGCCCTTCTTCACAAGGGTAGACAAACTAATCATGGTGTTTGAGTGGGGAAGAAGAATGCAAGGATCAGGAAGAATGTACTACAAGGGAAGAGGAACATGGGAGGCCTGGCCCTCTCAAACCTCCTCTTCTGCCACAGGGCAGCTACCGCAGAAAGAGTGAGGAGATGGGTTAAGATGCCGGGAGTGAAATGGGTCAAAATGGAGGAGAATTCCTTCATGGGGACATCCCACCGAGCACTGGCCATGGCCCACTCCTATTGCCCCCCCCCAGCCAGATACTCAAGTAGTCCAGTGGTAGTGGCCACATTGAGAATATGGAACCAACTGAGACACCATTTCTGTCTGATAGCAATGTCCACATGGCTCCCATCTACAAGAACTACAATTCCCCCCCCCCCTCCCCGGCATCCATGGATGCCACCTTTAAGAGATGGTTTGGTGATGTGCACCAATGTAAATACATGTAGGCTAGCTAGACACTAGAGAAACACCAGAGACATCACACACACACACTCAATCAATAGATCAGTTAGATAGGACACGACCAATGGACATTCACGAATCACACAGAGGTGACACGACCAAAGGAGGGCATTACACCAACCTGTATATAAAGGACACCACACACATGATCTGCCTCTTTCCAGTGGAGACAGTCAGTGAGTACAGACACAGGGTTGATTCAATATCACTCCCACCACATGGATTGCAGCAACTGGTTAGTCAGTCTGGGTAGCTATAGTAGGATTAGCAGTAGTGTCGAACCCGAGTAATAGAAGTGTAAATAGTTTAATAAACGTGCTGAAGTTATCTCCAGGTCTGAACCTTCCTCTGTCAAGTGCACCACAAGGAAGCAGCTTATGCTACACCTAGTGCATAACAAATCAGTGGTGACAGGACAAAGGGTATTTATACATAGATGGTAGAGTAATGACCCTGGGGGCACTCACGGATAAGCTCCAGCTCCCGGAAGGGAACATTCTATGATACATACGAATAAGGAACGTCCTATGATAGGAAACAGTATCTTTCCCTACTGGACAGACTTCTTTTTAAATAAAATTTAGAGTACCGAATTCATTTTTTCCAATTACGGGGCAATTTAGCGCGGCCAATCCACCTACCCTGCACATCTTTGAATTGTGGGGGCGAAACCGACACAAACACGGGGAGAATGTGCAAACTCCACACGGACAGTGACTCAGAGCTGGGATCGAACCTGGGACCTCAGCGCCGTGAGCCAGCAATGCTAACCACTGTACCACCGTGTTGCCCCACTGGACAGACCTCTGACCGTGGGTGAACTAGGGATGGTAACTGTGCGGACATGTATGGACAGCTACTAGAGGAGGTACGCTCACCACTGAACGAGACGTGGGAGAAGTGGGAGGAAGTGCTAGGCATAGCGATAGGGGGAGGACTCTGGATCGAAGCACTGCACAGGGAGAACTCCACCTCCTTGTGCACCAGGCTGAGCCTTACACAGATAAAGGTGGTGAAAATGGCACACCTAACTGGAACACAAATGAACGGCTTCTTCCTGGAGGTGGAGAACAAATGTGAATGGTGCCAGTGAGGCCCGGCCAACCACACCCACATGTTCTGGTCTTGCCCCAGACCCGTCGGGAACTGGACAGCCTTCTTCGAGGCTATGTCTAAGGTTGTGAGTTAAGGGTGGAGCCGAACCCACTGGTGCCCTTTGGGGTTTCGGAGCAGCCAAAGCTCTTTATGGGGAGAAGGGATAGACCCTTCTACCCCTCTAGCCCTTGCCTCCCTCACCTGTCAAAGACTCCTCTCAGCTGCCGATCAGCAGCGACACCCAAGGCCGCAGACTGGCTGTCCGACCTAGCAGAAATACACCGTTTGGGGATCAGAGGAAGGTTTCCACCACACACGGAGGCTATACGCCAGCCTGTTCCAAAACCAGTTGGTGACCAGCAACCAATAAACAAGGGGGAAGGAGGGAGGACTGAACCGGACAACAAACAGAGAGATTTGGGGAGTGGGGGGGTTCACCAAGGCGAACACAGTGCACGCAGGACAGGGGAGCCAGAAGGGACAATGGGCGAAGGCACACATGGGAGCAGCCACAACAACAAACCGGAGCACACTTGGGTTCCATCCCGGCACATAGATTCTAGCACCGGGGGCAGCAGGGGTGTAAATAAGAAAGTCCAATTGTGGGGTGGCCTCAATGGGAAACCCCATAGACAAACGGCGCCAGTGAACAGCGCCACTGAGAAACATGTGGTTAGAGGACCGGAGAATTCAGCTCAATGTGTGATAAATACGGATTACACAAAACACAGCAGAGAATACGAGAAGGTTGTCAGACAGTACCCGAGTATTAGAAACATGTCAGAGGACAAAGTGAGCAGAAAATGTCATGGTTTCCAAACAGATTTCAGAAAGTGGTTCAGGCAGAAGGAGCCAGGCCATGAGGCACCAACTCAATTTCATTAATTACTAAACCTGATGGACAGAAAATAGATCTGTTGCTTCTTCCTTAACAATCCATTTTACCAGAATTAGAGCAAGATTTTCAATGTTTTTTCCAGATGAAGCCGAACACTCTGGGGTGCATTAGTGCACAGCTGTTGAGGTTGCACCAACAAGCTGATCTCCATCTGGGCCTTTTTGAGAAAATAGAGGGATCAAATGTGCACCGGGTCTCATAGAACATAGAATTTACAGTGCAGAAGGAGGCCATTCGGCCCATCGAGTCTGTACTGGCTCTTGGGAAGAGCACCCCGCCCAAGGTCAACACCTCCACCCTATCCCCATAACCCAGTAACCCCACCCAACACTAAGGGCAATTTTGGACACAAAGGGCAATTTAGCATGGCCAATCCACCTAACCTGCACATCTTTGGACTGTGGGAGGAAACCGGAGCACCCGGAGGAAACCCATGCACACACGGGGAGAATGTGCAGACTCCGCACAGACAGTGACCCAAGCCAGAATCGAACCTGGGACCCTGGAGCTGTGAAGCAATTGTGCTATCCACAATGCTACCGTGCTGCTACTCATGCTGTCCCTCCACTTGGCATCCTTGTCTACCATACGTCATCTTTATCTTGCTGGTCCTTGCGGGGAGCTGTCTGCTCTCTTCAGCAAGGCAGCAGCAGTCCCAATCATGGTTGCATTTGCCTTTGCTGCTGACACCAGCTTGGCAACTCTCATTGGCTGCCCGGCTCACCTCATACAACGTAGGAGTAGACCAAGGAGTAGGCCACTCAGTCCATCATGGCTGATTGTAACCCCAACTCCACATTCGTACATACCCCCGATAACCTTTCACCCTCTTGTTTATCAAGAATCTATCTTGCTCTGCCAGAACAATATTCAGACTCTGCTTCCACTGCATTCCTCTTCACTCACCTGAGGAAGGAGCAGCGCTCCGAAAGCTAGTGATTCCAAACAAACCTGTTGACTTTAACCTGGTGTTATAAGACTTCTTAGTATGCCCACCCAGTCCAACGCCGGCATCTCCACATTATTTTTTAAAAAAAAATTTAGAGTACCCAATTAATTTTTTCCAATTAAGGGGAAAATTAGCATGACGAATCCACCTAGCCTGCACAAACGGCACAGCCTGGGTTGTGGGGGCAAAACCCACGCAAAGACGGGGAGAATGTGCAAACTCCACACGGACAGTGACCCAGAGCCGGGATCGAACCTGGGACCTCGGCGCGGTGAGGCAGCAGTGCTAACCACTGTGCTGCCCTGACATCGCCACATCATGACTACCCTTTGAGGAAGAAAGTTCCAGAGACTCTCAACCCTCTGAAGGGAAAAACAAATTCCCCTAATCTTTGTCTTAAATGAGTGACCCCTTATTTTTAAACGTGACCCCGAGTTCTAGATTCTCCCACAAGCGGAAACATCCTCTCCACATCCACCCTGTCAATAATCCTCAGGATCTGAAAGGTTTCAAGCAAGTTGCCTCCTATTCTAAGTGAATACTGTAGTCGATTTCTTTCCTACTTTGTCTTTTCTGTGTCTCTGTTTCAATTATGGCAATGAGTAAATTTGCCTTTCTTTCTATGTTATCCATGTCCGAATGCTCAGAGTCGCCAGGTATGAAATGATACCACCACAAGTTTCAAACGGCTATCGATCAAAGAGCCAAACACCAGTTAATTAGTTCAAGGTCAAGGGTACTTTATTTACACACAATTAGTCATGCAACATACACTACTAGTTAACTACACCTATCAACTAAGACAACCTGTACTTAACTTCGGGCACCCGGCTTAGTTCAGAAAACAGTGGCCGTTGTTCGATTCTGGATCTATCGGGTTCGAAGGAGTAACTGCTGCTCAGCTGGGCTCATCCGTCTGGTAGTGAGCATTGAACTTGGACTTGCTTCTGGTGTTGCTGCAATTGGCGATAGCTGTGACCGGGTACCAGGACCAAGAGAGAGCGAACATATGGCAAACTCTTATTCTTATTCTTGGGAGCCTTCACGCTCTTTTGGGCGGTCCTCCGATTGGGCCTTACTAATTGGGTGATCCCTGATCACTCCGTTCGATTCCTTAACCAATAAGTGGGCGGGGATCTGGATGGCTGGGCGTGTCCCAAGCAGTCACTGACCCTGTTGTTTGCGTTTCCCTTGGACAGAGAGTGGCGCCGAAATGTCTGGGACTGTCCCGGTTGCTCGAGTACCAGTCCTTTGTTTTGGTGAAGATGGGCCATCAAATGCTAATCAGCCCCATTAAAATGCTAATTGGACGGAGTTTCGATACCGTCTGGACTTCTTGCTTACAAAAATGCATTTCAGGCTCTGAGCCTGCCTGAGTCTTGGCTTGTCCATTTTATCCGCCAGGCTTTGCGAGTTTTCCTGTACCTAGTTGGAAGTGGCCATCCCAGATGGCTACAATACAAGCCCAGCCTGTCCAACCTTACCTCACAAGACAACCTACCCATTCAAGTTTTGGTCTGGTAAACCTTCCCTAAACTGCTTCCAATGCATTTGCACCCTTCCTTAAATAGATGTGGTCTCTCCAATGCCCTGTACAACTGAAGCATAACCTCCCTACTTTGTATTCAGTTCCCTTCTCCTCATGGTCAATTGGGCCGTTGACTTATAAATTTGAAAACCTGGTCCTCTTATATGCCTTTAAAATATGAAAACACATTGCAGTTCACACCATATTAACCGTCTGAATGAGTATATAGTTCCCAGAGTATTCCAGAGCAGATGCCTGTTGCCTTAATGACACCACTCAATGTGGGATTTAGGTAATCTCATTTCTAATCGCTTCTGACAACATTGGATGTGTCATCTGCAAAAATAGTTTCAATATGACAGCCCATAAGAAGCAGAACAATTAAGAAGTACATTCAAGCAAAGTGTTAAAAGAGATTTCTCACTATGCAAACAACATTTCACTCCACATTAGCAGCTGTGTGACATCAACTTTAGTTGATACATTTTTGAACAACTGATATTTATATAGCAGTTTAACATCATGAAATACCCCAAGGTGCTTTACAGGAACAGGAACTTCAGGAAGTGAAGTGTCGTACACACACCTGTCTACATCAAATGGTGCCGAGGTGGAGATGGTTGACAGCTTCAAATTCCTAGGTGTGTACATCACCAACAATCTGTCCTGGTCCACCCACATCGACGCTACAACCAGGAAAGCACAACAGCACCTATATTCCCTCAGGAAACTAAGGAAATTCGGCATGTCCACATTGACTCTTACCACTTTCATGATAGACCATAGAAAGCATCCTATCTGGCTGCATCACAGCCTGGTATGGCAACTGCTCGGCCCAGTTCATCACAAGGAACCCGCCTCCCATCCATTGACTCCGTCTACACCTCGCTGCTTTAGGAAAGCGGGCAGTATAATCAAAGACCCCTCCCACCTGGGTTATTAATTCTTCCAACTTGTTCCATCGGGCAGGAGATGCAAAAGTCTGAAAACACGCACAAACAGATTTAAAAACAGCTTCCTCCCTGGTGTTACCAGACTCCTGAATGGCCCTTCTCTGGACTGAACTGATCTCTCCACGCATCTTCTCTACTCCGTATGTTTCACCCTATGCTATGTATTTACGTTGTGTATTTATCGTATGTCCTATGGGTTTACATGTATGGAATGATTTGCCTGGACTGTACGCAGAACAATACTTTCCATTGTATCGTGGTAACGTGACAATAAATCTAATTAAATAAGGATAGAGGGAGCTGTAAATACTCAGCAGTGTTGCCAGTATCTATCAGGGAGATGCAGTGTTAACGTTTCGAGGCATGGGCCCACAAAGAGTGAGGACTCAAAATGTTGATTTTTTTTTTTTGTCTCGTGATGGAAAGCTCAGTCAAAGGGGTAAGTTTTAAGCAGTGTCTTAAAGGGGAAAGTGAGGTCGAGAGATGGAGAGATGGAGGGAAAGAATTCCAGAGCTTCAGGCCCAGGAGGTCAAAGGTACCGCCACCAATGGGAACGTACAAGAGGTCAGAATTAGAGGAACGCAGATATTTTGGAGGGTTGTGCGGCGAGAGGAGATTACAATGATAGGGAAGAGTGAGGCCATGGAGGGATTTGAGAACAATTTTAAAATCAAGAAGTTGAAATGAAGCAAATTAACTTCTCACAAGGTTGCCCTGGCAGCAACATTCTGACTGCTGAGGAAGGTGAATTGAGCACAAATGATGGCGTCACTGTCTGTGTGGAGTTTGCACGTTCTTCCCATGTCTGCGTGGGTTTCCTCTGGGTGCCCCAGTTTCCTCCCACAGCCCCTTAGATGTGCAGGTTAAATGGGGTTATGGGGATAGGGCGGGGGAATAGGTTCCTCTTTCGGAGGGTGGTGCAAACCCGATGGGCCAATAGGCCTCCTTCTGCACTGTTGGGATTCTATCACTTCCATGGAGATACACAAATCAATGAAACTACTGACACAAGTTAACAAAGTCTTAAAATATTGGAGAATACACTGTGGTTGATTTCTGGAGATTAAGATTTGAAAAGCAGAGTTGCCCTGAACAGGTGCCGGAATGTGGCGGCTAGGGGCTTTTCACAGTAACTTCATTGAAGCCTACTTGTGACAATAAGCAATTATAATTATTAAACTTGCACACAATCTTGCTTCGGCCAGACTTGTATGGGAGGCCTGGAGAAGGGATCGGAGGCCTGGAGAAGGGATCGGAGGCCTGGAGAAGGGATCGGAGGCCTGGAGAAGGGATCGGAGGCCGGGGGTCAGAGGCCGGGGGAGGGGCTCAGAGGCCGGGGGAGGGGCTCAGAGGCCGGGGGAGGGGCTCAGAGGCCGGGGGAGGGGCTCAGAGGCCGGGGGAGGGGCTCAGAGGCCGGGGGAGGGGCTCAGAGGCCGGGGGAGGGGCTCAGAGGCCGGGGGAGGGGCTCAGAGGCCGGGGGAGGGGCTCAGAGGCCGGGGGAGGGGCTCAGAGGCCGGGGGAGGGGCTCAGAGGCCGGGGGAGGGGCTCAGAGGCCGGGGGAGGGGCTCAGAGGCCGGGGGAGGGGCTCAGAGGCCGGGGGAGGGGCTCAGAGGCCGGGGGAGGGGCTCAGAGGCCGGGGGAGGGGCTCAGAGGCCGGGGGAGGGGCTCAGAGGCCGGGGGAGGGGCTCAGAGGCCGGGGGAGGCGCTCAGAGGCCGGGGGAGGCGCTCAGAGGCCGGGGGAGGCGCTCAGAGGCCGGGGGAGGCGCTCAGAGGCCGGGGGAGGCGCTCAGAGGCCGGGGGAGGCGCTCAGAGGCCGGGGGAGGCGCTCAGAGGCCGGGGGAGGCGCTCAGAGGCCGGGGGAGGCTGTCAGAGGCCAGGGGAGGCGGTCAGCGGCCAGGGGAGGCGGTGAGAAGCCAGGGGAGGGGTCAGAGGCCAGGGGAGGCGGTCAGAGGCCAGGGGAGGCGGTCAGCGGCCAGGGGAGGCGGCCAGAGGTCAGGGGAGGCGGTCAGAGGCCAGGGGAGGCGGTCAGAGGCCAGAGGAGGCGGTGAGAAGCCAGGGGAGGGGTCAGAGGCCAGGGGAGGGGTCAGAGGCCAGGGGAGGTTAATGGACCCATGGAGATTGCTGGGTGGGATGCCTGACAGCAGTGGTTTCCAGGCAGGCAATCTGGAACAAGGTGGCAGGTGTACATATTGCCAAACAAACATACAAATTCGGAGCAGGCAATTTGCCCCTTGAGCCTGCTCTGCCGTTCAATAAGATCATGATTGATCTGATTGAGGCCCCAACTCAACATTCTGCCTACTCTTGATGATCTTCAACTCCCTTGTTAGTCAAGAATGTGTCCATCTCTGTCTTAAACATATTCATGAGCCTGTCTCCATCGCCCTCTGGGAAAGAAGAGTTCCAAAGATTCACAACCCTCAAGAGAACAGTCGGAATGTGGTCTCCTTCCTTTCTTGAACAGAGGAGTCACATTTGCTATAATCTGAAGGTACCTTTCTGGAAACCAGGAATTATAAAAATTAAAACCAATATGTCTACAACTAATAATAATAATAATCTTTATTATTGTCACAAGTAGGCTTACATTAACACTGCAATGACGTTACTGTCTTCCCAGCTCCCTCTTAAATGGGAGACCTCTTTTTTATTCTATGTCCCCCGAGTTCTAGTCCTCTCAGCATCCACCCTATCAGGACCCCTCAGGATCTTATATGTTCCAATAAGATCACTTCTCATTCTTCTAAACTCCAATGGCTACTGGCCCAACCTTTTCTCAAAAGACAAACTCCCACTATTCCCAGTCGAGTGAACCTTCTCTGAACTGCTTCTAATTCACTTGTATTGTTTCTTAAATAAGGAGACTAAAAATGAATGCAGCACTCCAGGTGTGGTCTCACAAACACCCTGTAAAACTGCAACAAAAATTCCATACTTTTATTATCCATTCCCTTGCAATAAACCACATTACACTTACTTTCCGAACCATTTGCTGTATCTGCGCACTAACTGTTTGTGAATCATGCACTCGGACATCCAGATCCCTCTGTACCTCAGAGTTCTGCAATCTCTAACCATTTAAATAATTTGTTGTTTTAAGTTCTTCATATCAAATGGACAAGTTCACATTTTCCCACATTATACTCCATCTGCCAGATTTTTGCCCACTCACTTAACCCATCTCTACCACTTTGCAGGCTCCCAATGTCTTCTTCACAACTTACTTTCCAACCTTTTTGTTTTTAAATTTAGAGTACCAAATTAATTTTTTTTCCAATTAAGGGGCAATTTAACGTGGCCAATCCACCTACCCTGCACATCTTTGGGTTGTGGGGGTAAGACCTATGCATACACGGGGAGAATGTGCAAACTCCACACAGACAGTGACCCGGGGCCTGGATAGAACCCAGATCATCGGCGCCGTGAGGCAGCAGTGCTAACCACTGTGTCTCCTTGCTGCCCTTTCCGACCTATTTTTTATGTCATCAGCAAATTTAGCAACCGTACACGATATCCCTTCATCCAATTCATTGATTTCAATTGAAAATAGCAGAAACCCTGTGGCACTCCACTCATCACATCTTGCCAATCTGTAAATGGCCATTCATGCCTCCTCTGCTTCCTATTAGCTAACCAACCTTCTAGCCCTGCTAATAATAATAATCATCACTTATTGTCACAAATAGGCTTCAATGAAGTTACTGTGAAAAGCCCCTAGTCGCCACATTCCAGCACCTGTTTGTGGAGGCCGGTACAGGAATTGAACCCACGCTGCTGGGCTTGTTCTGCATTACAAGCCAGCTGTTTAGCCCACTGAGCTAAACCAGCCCCAGTATGTTACCCTTGACATCATGAGCTCTTATTTTGTGCAGTAACCTTGTCAAATGCCTTCTGGAAATCTAAGTACAGCACATCCACAGGTTTCCCTTATCAATGTTGCTTATTACTTCCTCAAAGAATTCCAATAAATTATTCAAACATGATTTCCCTTGTGCAACCATGTTAATTGCTGATTGCATTGGGTTTTTCCAAGTGCCCTCCTTAAGAATAGATTCCAGCAATTTTCCGACAACAGATTATAGGCGATCTGGCCTGTGGCTTTTTTTGCTTTCTGTCTCCTTCCTTTCTTGAACAGAGGAGTCACATTTGCTATAATCTGAAGGTACCTTTCTGGAAACCAGGAATTATGAAAATTAAAACCAATACGTCTACAACTAATAATAATAATAATCTTTATTATTGTCACAAGTAGGCTTACATTAACACTGCAATGACGTTACCGTGGAAAGCCCCTAGTCACCACATTCCGGCGCCTGTTCGAGTACACAGAGGGAGAATTCAGAATGTCCAATTCACCGAACAGCACGTCTTTCAGGACTTACCGGAGCACCCGGAGGAAACCCACGCAGACACTGGGAGAACATGCAGACTCTGCACAGACAGTGACCCAAGTGGGAATCGAAACTGGGACCCTGGCACTGTTAAGCAACAGTGCTAACTACTGTGCTGCTCATGTGACCATCTCAAGTCACTTTTTTAAAAAATTATTTTTATTCATATTTTTGTCAAAAACATAATTTTTTTGCATAACCGTTCACTATAATTAACACAACAAAATAAATGTTAACCATATATACAGAGAAAAGAACAATACTACGTAACAATTCCCCCCCGCCCCTCCCCCTGGGATGCTGCTGCTGCTGACCTTTACTGCTCTCCTAGAAAGTCGAGGAATGGCTGCCACCGCCGAGAGAACCCCGCCATGGACCCTCTCAAGGCAAACTTTATTTTCTCGAGGCTGAGAAACCCAGCCATGTCACTAACCCAGGTCTCTACACTCGGGGGCTTGGGTCCCTCCACATTAAAAGGATCCGTCTCCAGGCTACCAGGGAGGCAAAGGCCAATACGTCGGCTTCTTTCACTCCCTGAACTCCCGGATGGTCTGACACACCAAAGATCGCTATTTCTGGACTCGGCACCACCCACGTGGCCAAGATCTTGGACATTGCCACAGCAAATCCCTGCCAGAATCCCTTAAGAGCCGGGCATGCCCAGAACATATGGACATGATCTGCAGGGCTTCCCGCACACCTCGCACATTTATCCTCAACCCCAAAGAGCTTGCTCATCCTGGTTGCCGTCATGTGTGCCCGGTGGGCCACCTTCAACTGGATTAAGCTAATCCTGGCACATGATGAGGAGGAATTGACCCTGTTTAGGGCGTCCGCCCACAGGCCCGCATTCAGCTCCCCACATAGCTCCTCCTCCCATTAGCCCTTAAGTCCCTCCACTGGGGCTTCCTCCGCCTCCTTCAGTTCCTGGTAGATGTCCGACACCTTCCCCTCCCCTACCCAGGTGCCGGAGACCACCCTATCCTGTAAACAGTCACTTTTTTAAAGATCTAGGATAAAGTCCATCAGGGCCTGGGGACTGTAGTTCCAATTATTTTAACTGCCCTTTCCCAGATAATGATTTTTTTTTTTAAAACTTCCTCTGCCTCTTTTTTGCCCTATTTGTATCCTCTACAGAAAATATCAGTACAATTGATCCACCTTTTCCTTATTATCAATGATTAATTCCCCAGAATCGCTCCCTCGGCGGCCAACTCCGACCTCACTGACTTCTGTTTCAAACATCTGGAGAAATTCTGATTATCTGTTTTTATATTTCGAGCTAGCTTTCTCTCCAACTCTATTATCTCCTTCCTATTCATCTTTGAATCATTCTTTATATTCTGACCCGCCTTCTGACATGACACACACCTTTGGTATTTGACAATTTGATACCATCTTCAACGTCCTGTTTGCCACGGAAGTTGCACATTTCCTTTTGAGTTTTTCTTTCACAATGGAGCTGAAGAGCCCCACCTGGAAAAAGCAGCGGAGTTTCCCTCAGCAGGAAGCAGCTATGGCCCAGCCAATTGATATTTAACCATGTTCAGCAGCATCGGTTTGCATCTAAAGTAGGTTGGGCAAGACTTGTGATTGATTGGATTGGAAGACTGGACATAGCCAGCAGTTTGCCAGGAGTGGATAATTTAATCAGCCTGTTACAGAGGAATTGATGGCAAGTGTAACATCACATACTCAGGATAATGGGAGCACACATTGCCAATCTACTGCTTACAGTGAACACAAGCACCCAAAAACACTCCCCCCAGGCCCAGGGTGCCCATGTCCAAACTCCCTCTCCCGAGTTCAGGGTGTCCACGCTCCCACTCCCGAGTTCAGGGTGTCCACGCTCCCACTCCCGAGTTCAGGGTGTCCACGCTCCCACTCCCGAGTTCAGGGTGTCCACGCTCCCACTCCCGAGTTCAGGGTGTCCACGCTCCCACTCCCGAGTTCAGGGTGTCCACGCTCCCACTCCCGAGTTCAGGGTGTCCACGCTCCCACTCCCGAGTTCAGGGTGTCCACGCTCCCACTCCCGAGTTCAGGGTGTCCACGCTCCCACTCCCGAGTTCAGGGTGTCCACGCTCCCACTCCCGAGTTCAGGGTGTCCACGCTCCCACTCCCGAGTTCAGGGTGTCCACGCTCCCACTCCCGAGTTCAGGGTGTCCACGCTCCCACTCCCGAGTTCAGGGCTCCCACGCTCCCACTCCCGAGTTCAGGGCTCCCACGCTCCCACTCCCGAGTTCAGGGCTCCCACGCTCCCACTCCCGAGTTCAGGGCTCCCACGCTCCCACTCCCGAGTTCAGGGCTCCCACGCTCCCACTCCCGAGTTCAGGGCGTCCACGCTCCCACTCCCGAGTTCAGGGCGTCCACGCTCCCACTCCCGAGTTCAGGGCGTCCACGCTCCCACTCCCGAGTTCAGGGCGTCCACGCTCCCACTCCCGAGTTCAGGGCGTCCACGCTCCCACTCCCGAGTTCAGGGCGTCCACGCTCCCACTCCCGAGTTCATGGCGTCCACGCTCCCACTCCCGAGTTCATGGCGTCCACGCTCCCACTCCCGAGTTCAGGGTGTCCACACTCCCGAGTTCAGGGTGTCCACACTCCCGAGTTCAGGGTGTCCACACTCCCGAGTTCAGGGTGTCCACACTCCCGAGTTCAGGGTGTCCACACTCCCGAGTTCAGGGTGTCCACACTCCCGAGTTCAGGGTGTCCACACTCCCGAGTTCAGGGTGTCCACACTCCCGAGTTCAGGGTGTCCACACTCCCGAGTTCAGGGTGTCCACACTCCCGAGTTCAGGGTGTCCACACTCCCGAGTTCAGGGTGTCCACACTCCCGAGTTCAGGGTGTCCACACTCCCGAGTTCAGGGTGTCCACACTCCCGAGTTCAGGGTGTCCACACTCCCGAGTTCAGGGTGTCCACACTCCCGAGTTCAGGGTGTCCACACTCCCGAGTTCAGGGTGTCCACACTCCCGAGTTCAGGGTGTCCACACTCCCGAGTTCAGGGTGTCCACACTCCCGAGTTCAGGGTGTCCACACTCCCGAGTTCAGGGTGTCCACACTCCCGAGTTCAGGGTGTCCACACTCCCGAGTTCAGGGTGTCCACACTCCCGAGTTCAGGGTGTCCACACTCCCGAGTTCAGGGTGTCCACACTCCCGAGTTCAGGGTGTCCACACTCCCGAGTTCAGGGTGTCCACACTCCCGAGTTCAGGGTGTCCACACTCCCGAGTTCAGGGTGTCCACACTCCCGAGTTCAGGGTGTCCACACTCCCGAGTTCAGGGTGTCCACACTCCCGTGTTCAGGGTGTCCACACTCCCGTGTTCAGGGTGTCCACACTCCCGAGTTCAGGGTGTCCACACTCCCGAGTTCAGGGTGTCCACACTCCCGAGTTCAGGGTGTCCACACTCCCGAGTTCAGGGTGTCCACACTCCCGAGTTCAGGGTGTCCACACTCCAGAGTTCAGGGTGTCCACACTCCCGAGTTCAGGGTGTCCACACTCCCGAGTTCAGGGTGTCCTCACTCCCGAGTTCAGGGCGCCCACACTGACACTCCCGATTCAGGGCGCTCACATGCAGCACTCACATCCCGAGTTCCTGACCGTTACCCTCATGTGTTCTTTCCCATTGCCCTGTGACAGCCTGATTTACAGACTTTAATCAGATGTTGGAAACGTGTCTCGGTCATAAGTGATTGTGTCCAGACATAGGTGCTGCAGTGGGGGGTGGAATGGTTCTCTGGCTTGGCCCTCCCAAGTGCCTGTGCTAAAATGATGGCTCGTACACCTTGCAACTAATAATATCGAGAACTATAACCAGATTTAGACTTGCTGGATTTCACGGTGTAAATTCATTCCTCGGTGTAAAAGCAGTACAAAGTATTCAACATTACAAAAACAGATTACCTGGTTATTTAACTCATTGTTTTTACGGGATCTTACTGTGAAATATTTCCAACATTGTGTTACCAGTTGGTTGCTCAGTTGGCTGGGCGGCTGGCTACCAGAGCAAGTCAGAGGCTAGGAATCCTGAGGGGAGTAACACACCTCCTGACTCCTCAAAGACTGCCCAGGGCACAAATCAAGAGTGTGATGGAGGACTCTCCATTTTCCTAAGAACATTAATGATCTGGAGGAAGGAACTGAAGGCACTGTTGCTAAGTTTGCAGATGATACAAAGATCTGTAGAGGGGCAGGTAGTATTGAGGAAGCAGGTGGGCTTCAGAAGAATTTAGACAGGCTAGGAGAGTGGGCAAAGAAGTGGCAGATGGAATATAATGTGGAAACGTGTGAGGTTATGCACTTTGGAAGGAGAATTGGAGGCATGGACTATTTTCTAAATGGGAAGATGCTTAGGAAATCAGAAGCACAAAGGGACTTGGTCACGATTCTCTTAAGGTTAACGTGCAGGGATGTACTTCTGAGGCTATATAAGGTTCTGGTCAGACCTCATTTGGAGTATTGTGAGCAGTTTTGGGCCCCGAATCTAAGGAAGGATGTGCTGGCCTTGGAAAAGGTCCAGAGGAGGTTCACAAGAATGATCCTTGGAATGAAGAGCTTGTCGTATGAGGAACGGTTGAGGACTCTGGGTCTGTACTCGTTGGGAGTTTAGAAGGAAGGATGAGGGGGGGATCTTATTGAAACTTACTGGATACTGCGTGGCCTGTATGGAGTGGATGTGGAGAGAATGTTTCCACTTGTAGGAAAAACTAGAAGCAGAGGACAGAATCTCAGACTAAAGGGACGATCCTTTAGATCAGAGATGAGGAATTTCTTCAGCCAGAGGATGGTGAATCTGAGGAACTCTTTGCTGCAGAAGGCTGAGGAGGCCAAATCGCTGAGTGTCTTTAAAACAGAGATAGATAGGTTTTTGATCATTAAAGGGATCAGGGGTTATGGGGAGAAGGCAGGAGAATGGGGATTAGAAAAATATCAGCCATGATTGAATGGCGGAGCAGACTCGATAGGCCGAGTGGCCTAAATTCTGCTCCTATGTCTTCTGGTCTTATAACCTATGAATTAGAAGGAGTAGGCCACTTGACTGATTTGATTGTAACCTCAACCTCACATTTGCTGCCTAACCCCCGATAACCTTTCACCCTTTGGTAATCAAGAATCTATCTAGTCCCGCCTTCAAAAATATTCAATGACCTTGCCTCCACCTGGGGGAGAGAGTTCAGAAGGTTCCCACTGAGGGAAAACAAATCCTAATCATGCCACTGGCGATCCTGATCCCAGTCACATCCCAGCCCCACACACACCCAGCCCTCGCACGCACACACCCCAGACCCACATACACCCCGCCCTCGCACGCACACACCCCAGACCCGCACACACCCCAGACCCACACACACCCAGCCCCGCACACACACCCCGCCCTCGCACGCCCCAGACCCGCACACACCCCAGACCCACACACACCCAGCCCTCGCACGCACACACCCAGCCCTCGCACGCACACACCCAGCCCTCGCACGCACACACCCAGCCCTCGCACGCACACACCCAGCCCTCGCACGCACACACCCAGCCCTCGCACGCACACACCCAGCCCTCGCACGCACACACCCAGCCCTCGCACGCACACACCCAGCCCTCGCACGCACACACCCAGCCCTCGCACGCACACACCCAGCCCTCGCACGCACACACCCAGCCCTCGCACGCACACACCCAGCCCTCGCACGCACACACCCAGCCCTCGCACGCACACACCCAGCCCTCGCACGCACACACCCAGCCCTCGCACGCACACACCCAGCCCTCGCACGCACACACCCAGCCCTCGCACGCACACACCCAGCCCTCGCACGCACACACCCAGCCCTCGCACGCACACACCCAGCCCTCGCACGCACACACCCAGCCCTCGCACGCACACACCCAGCCCTCGCACGCACACACCCAGCCCTCGCACGCACACACCCAGCCCTCGCACGCACACACCCAGCCCTCGCACGCACACACCCAGCCCTCGCACGCACACACCCAGCCCTCGCACGCACACACCCAGCCCTCGCACGCACACACCCAGCCCTCGCACGCACACACCCAGCCCTCGCACGCACACACCCAGCCCTCGCACGCACACACCCAGCCCTCGCACGCACACACCCAGCCCTCGCACGCACACACCCAGCCCTCGCACGCACACACCCAGCCCTCGCACGCACACACCCAGCCCTCGCACGCACACACCCAGCCCTCGCACGCACACACCCAGCCCTCGCACGCACACACACCCCAGCCCCACACATACCCCGCCCTCGCACGCACACCCAGCCCTTGCACGCACACACCCAGCCCTCGCACGCACACACCCAGCCCTCGCACGCACACACTCAGCCCTCGCACGCACACACATCCCAGCCCCACACACACTCCGCCCTCGCACGCACCCCAGACCCACACACACCCCGCCCTCGCACGCACACACCCCAGACCCACACCCACACCGCCCTCGCACGCACACACCCCAGCCCCACACACACCTAGCCCTCGCACGCACACACCCCAGACCCGCACACACACCCCGCCCTCGCACGCACACACCCCAGACCCACACACACCCCAGACCCACACACACACCGCCCTCGCATGCACACACCCCAGACCCACACACACCCCGCCCTCGAACGCACACACCCCAGACCCACACACACCCCAGACCCACACACACCCCAGACCCACACACACCCCAGACCCACACACACCCCAGACCCACACACACCCCGCCCTCACACGCACACACCCCAGACCCACACACCCCGCCCTCGCACGCACACACCCCAGACCCACACACCCCGCCCTCGCCCGCACACACCCCAGACCCACACACACCCCGCCCTCGCACGCACACACCCCAGACCCACACACACCCCGCCCTCGCACGCACACGCCCCAGACCCACACACCCCGCCCTCGCACGCACACACCCCAGACCCACACACACCCAGCCCTCGCACGCACACACCCCAGACCCACACACACCCCGCCCTCGCACGCACACACCCCAGCCCCACACATACCCAGCCCTCGCACGCACACACCCCAGACCCACACACCCCGCCCTCGCACGCACACACCCCAGACCCGCACACACACCCCGGCCCCGCACACACACCCCGCCCTCGCACGCACACACCCCAGACCCACACACACCCCGCCCTCGCACGCACACACCCCAGCCCCACACACACCCAGCCCTCGCACGCACACACCCCAGACCCACACACACCCAGCCCTCGCACGCACACACCCCAGACCCACACATACCCAGCCCTCGCACGCACACACCCCAGACCCACACACCCCGCCCTCGCACGCACACACCCCGGACCCGCACACACACCCCGGACCCGCACACACACCCCGCCCTCGCACGCACACACCCCAGACCCACACACACCCCGCCCTCGCACGCACACACCCCGGACCCGCACACACACCCCGGACCCGCACACACACCCCGGCCCCGCACACACACCCCGGCCCCGCACACACACCCCGGCCCCGCACACACACCCCGGCCCCGCACACACACCCCGGCCCCGCACACACACCCCGGCCCCGCACACACACCCCGGCCCCGCACACACACCCCGGCCCCGCACACACACCCCGGCCCCGCACACACACCCCGGCCCCGCACACACACCCCGGCCCCGCACACACACCCCGGCCCCGCACACACACCCCGGCCCCGCACACACACCCCGGCCCCGCACACACACCCCGGCCCCGCACACACACCCCGGCCCCGCACACACACCCCGGCCCCGCACACACACCCCGGCCCCGCACACACACCCCGGCCCCGCACACACACCCCGGCCCCGCACACACACCCCGGCCCCGCACACACACCCCGCCCCCGCACACACACCCCGCCCCCGCACACACAGCCCGCCCCCGCACACACACCCCGCCCCCGCACACACACCCCGCCCCCGCACACACACCCCGCCCCCGCACACACACCCCGCCCCCGCACACACACCCCGCCCCCGCACACACACCCCAGACCCACACACCCCAGACCCACACACACCCCGCCCTCGCACGCACACACCCCAGACCCGCACACACACCCCTCCCTCGCACGCACACACCCCAGACCCGCACACCCCGCCCTCGCACGCACACACCCCAGACTAACACGCACCCCGCCCTCGCACGCACACACCCCAGACCCACACGCACCCCGCCCTCGCACGAACACACCCCAGACCCACACACCCCGCCCTCGCACGCTCACACCCCAGACCCACACACACCCAGCCCTCGCACGCACACACCCCAGACCCACACACCCCGCCCTCGCACGCACACACCCCAGACCCACACACACCCCGCCCTCGCACGCACACACCGCCCTCGCACGCACACACACACCCCAGACCCACACACACCCTGCCCTCGCACGCACACACCCCAGACCCACACACACCCCGCCCTCGCACGCACACACCCCGCCCTCACACACCCCGCCCTCGCACGCTCACACCCCAGACCCGCACACACACCCCGCCCTCGCACGCTCACACCCCAGACCCGCACACACCCCAGACCCACACACACCCCAGCCCCGCACGCACACACCCCAGACCCACACACACCCCGCCCTCACACGCTCACACCCCAGACCCACACACACCCAGCCCTTGCATGCACACACCCCAGACCCGCGCACACACCCCGCCCTCGCACGCTCACACCCCAGACCCGCACACACCCCGGACCCGCACACACACCCCGGACCCGCACGCACACCCCGGCCCCGCACGCACACCCCGCCCTCGCACGCACACACCCCAGACCCACACACACCCCGCCCTCGCACGCACACACCCCAGACCCGCACACACACCCCGGCCCCGCACACACACCCCGGCCCCGCACACACACCCCGGCCCCGCACACACACCCCGGCCCCGCACACACACCCCGGCCCCGCACACACACCCCGGCCCCGCACACACACCCCGGCCCCGCACACACACCCCGGCCCCGCACACACACCCCGGCCCCGCACACACACCCCGGCCCCGCACACACACCCCGGCCCCGCACACACACCCCGGCCCCGCACACACACCCCGGCCCCGCACACACACCCCGCCCCCGCACACACACCCCGCCCCCGCACACACACCCCGCCCCCGCACACACACCCCGCCCCCGCACACACACCCCGCCCCCGCACACACACCCCGCCCTCGCACGCACACACCCCAGACCCGCACACACACCCCTCCCTCGCACGCACACACCCCAGACCCGCACACCCCGCCCTCGCACGCACACACCCCAGACCCACACGCACCCCGCCCTCGCACGCACACACCCCAGACCCACACGCACCCCGCCCTCGCACGAACACACCCCAGACCCACACACCCCGCCCTCGCACGCTCACACCCCAGACCCACACACACCCAGCCCTCGCACGCACACACCCCAGACCCACACACCCCGCCCTCGCACGCACACACCCCAGACCCACACACACCCCGCCCTCGCACGCACACACACCGCCCTCGCACGCACACACACACCCCAGACCCACACACACCCTGCCCTCGCACGCACACACCCCAGACCCACACACACCCCGCCCTCGCACGCACACACCCCGCCCTCACACACCCCGCCCTCGCACGCTCACACCCCAGACCCGCACACACACCCCGCCCTCGCACGCTCACACCCCAGACCCGCACACACCCCAGACCCGCACACACCCCAGCCCCGCACGCACACACCCCAGACCCACACACACCCCGCCCTCACACGCTCACACCCCAGACCCACACACACCCCAGACCCGCACACACACCCCGCCCTCGCACGCTCACACCCCAGACCCGCACACACCCCAGACCCGCACACACCCCAGCCCCGCACGCACACACCCCAGACCCACACACACCCCGCCCTCACACGCTCACACCCCAGACCCACACACACCCAGCCCTTGCATGCACACACCCCAGACCCGCGCACACACCCCGCCCTCGCACGCACACACCCCAGACCCGCACACACCCCAGACCCACACACGCACACACCCCAGACCCACACACACCCCGCCCTCGCACACACACCCCAGACCCACACACGCACACACCCCAGACCCACACACACCCCGCCCTCGCACACACACCCCAGACCCAAACACACCCCGCCCTCGCACGCACACACCCCAGACCCGCACACACCCCAGACCCACACACACCCCGCCCTCGCACACACCCCAGACCCAAACACACCCCGCCCTCGCACACACACACTCCAGCCCCCAAATATTATCCCAGCCACCAAAACGTATCCCAGTTACCAGACACATTCTAGACCCCAGACAATCCCAGCCTCACGGACACATCCCACCCCCAAAGACATTCAAGCCACCTCTCAGACACACGCCAGCCCCCAGACAATGCCCCCTCCCCGGGCCAGCTGGAACTTGCTGCCCCGCTCCCCCTTACCTGGCACGGCCAGATTGGCCAGAGGCAGGGCGCTGAGTGAGTGCGGGAGGTTCCCCATCCAGTCCGCATGGGGAGAGCCCGAGCCCCGCTCCGGATCGGGATCCGGTTCCTGGGGAGACAGCGAGCCCCGGAGCTGCAGCATCGCCCGGACAAGCCACGACCATCCAGCCCCGGCCATCAGCCCAGCTCCGGTTCAGCCGGGCTGGCAGCACACACACAGGCGGAACAGGAGGAGCTCAACTCAAACTCCTTGAAACAAGTGCACCTCCCCACCCTAATCCTCTAATCCTGTAATATTCTCTGTCCCAAAGGATTACACCGCATCTCCTACGCTCTGCTCAAATACTTCAGATCCCCAGCTCCTGGAGTCCCTGCTGCGCCCAGCAGAAAGCCAGCTCCAGTGTCTTTCTGCGCCTGCCCTTTACTGTGTCTCTTGGTTTCATTCGTGGCCTCCATTTCTCAAGGGGAGGCAACGAGAGAACGGAGGTTGAAACACTTGGGGCTAAAGGCAGACAAGTCATAGAACTGCAGAATTCCCATATGCAGAAGGAGGCGGTTCAGCCCATGGAGTCTGCACTGATCCTCTGAAAGAGCACCCTAAACCCAATCCCTATTCCTGTATTCCCACCTAACATACAGTGCAATTTTACCAGCCAATCCACCCAACCCACACATCTTTGGACTGTGGGAGGAAACCCACGCAGACACGGGAAGAACGTGCAGACTCCACACAGTCACCCAAGGCCAGAATCAAACCCAGGTCCCAGGCGCTGTGAGGCAGCAGTGCTAACCACTGGGACAGCAGTTCCAAGCCTTCTGGGGCAGATGGCCTGCATTCTCGGGTCTTAAAGGAAGTGGCTGCATACGTAGTGGATGCAATGGTTATATTTCAAAATTCCCTTGATTCTGGAAAAAGTCCCACTGGATTGGAAAACTACAAATTTCACACCTCAATTCAGAAAAGGAGTGGAGACAGGAAGCATGAAACTACAGGCCAATTAGTCTAACGTCTGTCATTGGGAAAATGCTGGAATCCATTATTAAGGAAGTATAGGAGGAAAAATCTTCAGCCGAGGACCCATCATTCCTGGTTAACTGAAAGAATTAAAGATAGCATGAAACTTAAAAATTGTGCAAAGACAAGTGGCTAGACAGAAAATGAGATTCATAGAATCCCTATGGTGAAGGAGGATATTCGGCCCATCAAGTCTACATTGACCCACCAAAAGAGCACCTTACCCAGGCCCACTCCCCGCCCCATCCCCATTACTTTACATAACCTGCACATCTTTGGACACAAAGGGACATTTTAGCATGGCCAGTCCACCTAACCTGCACATCTTTGGACAGTGGGAGGAAACCGGAGCACCTGGAGGAAACCCACGCAGAGAACGTGCAGACAGCCAGCCGAGGTTGGAATCGAACCTGGCGCTGTGAGGCAGCAATGCTAACAACTGCCACCATGTCACCCACTGAGACAGAATATAAGAACAGCAAAGAAATTAATAAGGTGGGAAAAATTAGAGAAGAGAGCGCTAGCTAGAAATATAAAAATAGATTGTAAAATTTTCATAGATATTTTAAAAATCAAGACTGAATGAAGTGGATGTACTTGGGGAGGGTTTATACTAGAATGGCAGGGGGTGGGAACCTACGCAGAGTGACAAGGGAAAGAGAAACAAGGATAATAATAAAAGAAACAACAGTAAAATGCAAAAATGGTAGGCAGGGTAATCAAGGGTGAAAGGCAAAAACAGCCGCAGTACAAAGAAACGTTTGGATGATTAAAAATGGCAAAAAGACAAGCCTAAAGTCTTTATGTCTGAATGCACAAAGCATTCAGAATAAAGTAGACAAACTGATGCCGCAAATAGAGGTGAATAGATATGATCTCACAGCCAATATGGAGACATTAAGTGCCTGAAGGGGTTCAGGGAACGCAGACCACAAAGTATGGACGCCATGTTTGTGAAGTTGGTGGGGGAGGGAGTCTTTGACCGACCTCCTGAAGTGGATCAGGCGCACAAGGCGTTGAGGAGGAGGCCTGTGGTGCGGTAGCAGCCGACGGTGATGGTGGTGTGGTTGCACCGTTTTCTGAATGAAGAGAAGATTCTGTGGTGGGTGCAGGTGATGAGAGGGCGTACCGAGTAAAGAAATGTGGTGCGTATCTACCAGGAACTTGGGTGAGGGATTATCCAAGCGGTGGGCTACGTTCAATAGGGTCAAAGCGGCCCCCTACAAGAAATGAGTAAAGTTCGGGGTGTTATATCCTGCTCATCTGTGGGTCACACACCAGAATCAGGACCTCTATTTGATATGCCGGAGGAGGAGAGTAAATTTATAAAAGACCATGGACTGGGGGACTTGAGGACGCTGAACTTTGGAGATGCCAGTACAGGAAATGTGGGTGTGTATGCCGGGCGGATTGTTGTATTTACTGTGTTTGGGTGTGGATTGGGCAAGTGTATTTTACTGTTTTGGGGGAATTGCAGGTGAGGGGTGGTAAAGGGGAAGGGGAGGGAGGCAGTTGCCTCGAGTGGGGTCCATCATGCCAGCAGATAGGCTAGTTAACAGGAGTGAAGTGGGGGGGGAGGATTGTGGAGGGAGTGGTGCGGGTAGGGTGGGGTTTGTTGGTTTTCTGTTTCTTTATTTACGGGGAGAGTGGGGACGCTGACATGGGCGGAGTTTGTTAAGGGGGGATGGCAGTGCATGAGGCGTGGACCTAGGGGAGCTGGTTAAAGAGAGGTTATGACTGATTGGGGGGGTGCCCCCAACCCATTAATTATGTGGAACATTTGGGGATTAAATGGGTCAATTAAGAGGCCTCGGAGTTAGGAGTTTGAGGCAGATGTGGTGTGCCTTCAGGAAACGCATTTGAAGTAGGGGAGCAGACGAGGTTGAGTAAGGGCTGGGTGGGGCAGATATTCCATTGAGGGTTGGAGATGAAGATGAGAGGGGTGGCAGTGTTGATCACTAAGAGGGTGGTGTTTGAGGTGTGGAGTATAGTGACATATCCTGGGTATACATTTGTGATGATGAGTGGGAGGTCTGTGGTCCTAGTGAATGTGTATGTCCCAAATTGGGTAAATGTAGAGCTTTTGGGGCGGGTGTCTTGTTATGCTCTTGGCATAGCATAAGCGGCTTCCTTGATGCGAAGGTTCAGACGTGGAGATAACTTCAACATATTATTGAACTATTTACAATTCTCCTACTCGGATTTGCCTCTACAGTTAATCCTTCTACAGCTACTCTGACTGAGTAACCAGTCTGCTGCAATCCAGGTGGTGGGTGTGATGTTGAATCAACCCTGTGTACACACTGGGCGCCCCACTGGAAAGAGGAAGATCATGTGTGCAGTGTCCTTATATATGGGTTGGTGTCATGCCCTCCTGTGGTAGTGTCACCTCTGTGTGTATCATGACTGCCTGTTGGTCATGTCCTATCTTACTGACCTATTGGTTGACTGTCTGTGTGTCATGTCTCTGGTGTTCCTTCTAGTGTCTAGCTCGGTGTAGTGTATGTACATTAACCCTTTATGTACTTACAGTGATGTATATCACCACAGCGGGTTTGGGCAAATATCCCGGTCCTGGACACGCACCGCCTGATTATGTGGGAGGGATTTTAATACGGTGTTTGATCCTAGGTTGGATCGGTCTTGTCCCAGGTCCCTGAAGGTGTCGGCCATTGCAAAGGAGCTGTTGAGGTTTATGGAATACATAGGAGTGACAGACGTGCGGCGGTTTGAAAGGCAAAGGGCGAAGGAATTTTCATACTTCTTGCACGTCCACCGGGTGTACTCCCGGATTGAACAACAAACAAAGAACAAAGAAATGTACAGCACAGGAACAGGCCCTTCGGCCCTCCAAGCCCATGCCGACCATGCTGCCCGACTAAACTACAATCTTCTACACTTCCTGGGTCCGTATCCCTCTATTCCCATCCTATTCATGTATTTGTCAAGATGCCCCTTAAATGTCACTATCGTCCCTTCTTCCACCACCTCCTCCGGTAGCGAGTTCCAGGCACCCACTACCCGCTGCGTAAAAAACTTGCCTCGTACATCTACTCTAAACCTTGCCCCTCTCACCTTTAACCTATGCCCCCTAGTAAATGACCCCTCTACCCCGGGGAAAAGCCTCTGACTATCCACTCTGTCTATGCCCCTCATAATTTTGTAGACCTCTATCAGGCCGCCCCTCAACCTCCTTCGTTCCAGTGAGAACAAACAGAGTTTATTCAACCGCTCCTCATAGCTAATGCCCTCCATACCAGGCAACATTCTGGTAAATCTCTTCTGCACCCTCTCTAAAGCCTCCACATCCTTCTGGTAATGTGGCAACCAGAATTGAACACTATACTCCAAACGTGGCCTAACTAAGGTTCTATACAGCTGCAACATGACTTGCCAATTCTTATACTCAATGCCCCGGCCAGTGAAGGCAAACATGCCATATGCCTTCTTGACTACCTTCTCCACCTGTGTTGCCCCTTCAGTGACCTGTGGACCTGTACTCCTAGATCTCTTTGACTTTCAATACTCTTGAAGGTTCTACCATTCACTGTATATTCCCTACCTGCATTAGACCTTCCAAAATGCATTACCTCACATTTGTCCGGATTAAACTCCATCTGCCATCTCTCCGCCCAAGTCTCCAAACAATCTAAATCCTGCTGTATCCTCTGACAGTCCTCATCGCTATCCGCAATTCCACCAACCTTTGTGTCGTCTGCAAACTTACTAATCAGACCGGTTACATTTTCCTCCAAATCATTTATATATACTACAAACAGCAAAGGTCCCAGCACTGATCCCTGTGGAACACCACTGGTCACAGCCCTCCAATTAGAAAAGCATCCTTCCATTGCTACTCTCTGCCTTCTATGACCTAGCCAGTTCTGTATCCACCTTGCCAGCTCACCCCTGATCCCGTGTGACTTCACCTTTTGTACTAGTCTACCATGAGGGACCTTGTCAAAGGCCTTACTGAAGTCCATATAGACAACATCCACTGCCCTACCTGCATCAATCATCTTAGTGACCTCCTCGAAAAACTCTATCAAGTTAGTGAGACACGACCTCCCCTTCACAAAACCATGCTGCCTCTCACTAATACGTCCATTTGCTTCCAAATGGGAGTAGATCCTGTCTCGAAGAATTCTCTCCAGTAATTTCCCTACCACTGAAGTAAGGCTCACCGGCCTGTAGTTCCCTGGATTATCCTTGCTACCCTTCTTAAACAGAGGAACAACATTGGCTATTCTCCAGTCCTCCGGGACATCACCTGAAGACAGTGAGGATCCAAAGATTTCTGTCAAGGCCTCAGCAATTTCCTCTCCAGCCTCCTTCAGTATTCTGGGGTAGATCCCATCAGGCCCTGGGGACTTATCTACCTTAATATTTTTTTAAGACACCCAACACCTCGTCTTTTTGGATCTCAATGTGACCCAGGCTATCTACACACCCTTCTCCAGACTCAACATCTACCAATTTCTTCTCTTTGGTGAATACTGATGCAAAGTATTCATTTAGTACCTCGCCCATTTCCTCTGGCTCCACACATAGATTCCCTTGCCTATCCTTCAGTGGGCCAACACTTTCCCTGGCTACCCTCTTGCTTTTTATGTACGTGTAAAAAGCCTTGGGATTTTCCTTAACCTACTTGCCAATGACTTTTCGTGACCCCTTCTAGCCCTCCTGACTCCTTGCTTAAGTTCCTTCCTACTTTCCTTATATTCCACGCAGGCTTCGTCTGTTCCCAGCCTTTTAGCCCTGACAAATGCCTCCTTTTTCTTTTTGACGAGGCCTACAATATCTCTCGTTATCCAAGGTTCCCGAAAATTGCCGTATTTATCCTTCTTCCTGACAGGAACGTGCCGGTCCTGAATTCCTTTCAACTGACACTTGAAAGCCTCCCACATGTCAGATGTTGATTTGCCCTCAAACATCCGCCCCCAATATATGTTCTTCAGTTCCCGCCTAATATTGTTATAATTAGCCTTCCCCCAATTTAGCACATTCATCCTAGGACCACTCTTATCCTTGTCCACCAGCACTTTAAAACTTACTGAATTGTGGTCACTGTTCCCGAAATGCTCCCCTACTGAAACATCTATCACCTGGCCGGGCTCATTCCCCAATACCAGGTCCAGTACCGCCCCTTCCCTAGTTGGACTGTCTACATATTGTTTTAAGAAGCCCTCCTGGATGCTCCTTACAAACTCCGCCCCGTCTAAGCCCCTGGCACTAAGTGAGTCCCAGTCAATATTGGGGAAGTTGAAGTTTCCCATCACCGCAACCCTGTTGTTTTTACTCTTTTCCAAAATCTGTCTACGTATCTGCTCCTCGAACTCCCGCTGGCTGTTGGGATGCCTGTAGTAAACCCCCAACATTGTGACTGCACCCTTCATATTCCTGATCTCTACCCATATAGCCTCACTGCCCTCTGAGCTGTGATATTCTCCCTAACCAGTAGCGCAACCCGCCACCCCTTTTACATCCCCCTCTATCCCGCCTGAAACATCTAAATCCTGGAACGTTTAGCTGCCAATCCTGCCCTTCCCTCAACCAGGTCTCTGTAATGGCAACAACATCATAGTTCCAAGTACTAATCCAAGCTCTAAGTTCATCTGCCCTACCCGTAATACTTCTTGCATTAAAACATATGCACTTCAGGCCACCAGACCCGCTGTGTTCAGCAACTTCTCCCTGTCTGCTCTGCCTCAGAGCCCCACTGTCCCTATTCCCTAGTTCTCCCTCAATGCTCTCACCTTCTGACCTATTGCTCCCGTGCCCACCCCCCTGCCATACTAGTTTAAACCCTCCCGTGTGACACTAGCAAACCTCGCGGCCAGGATATTTATGCCTCTCCGGTTTAGATGCAACCCGTCCTTATATAGGTCACACCTGCCCCGGAAGAGCTCCCAGTGGTCCAGATAACGGAAACCCTCCCTCCTACACCAGCTGTTTAGCCACATGTTTAGCTGCTCTATCTTCCTATTTCTAGCCTCACTGGCACGTGGCACAGGGAGTAATCCCGAGATTACAACCCTAGAGGTCCTGTCTTTTAACGTTTTGCCTAGCTCACTGAACTCCTGCTGCAGGACCTCATGCCCCTTCCTGCCTATGTCGTTAGTACCAATATGTACAACGACCTCTGCCTGTTTGCCCTCCCCCTTCAGGATGCCCTCTACCCGTTCGGAGACATCCTAGACCCTGGCACCAGGGAGGCAACATACCATCCTGGAGTCTCTTTCACGTCCACAGAAGCGCCTATCTGTGCCCCTGACTATAGAGTCCCCTATTACTATTGCTCTTCTGCGCTTTGACCCTCCCTTCTGAACATCAGAGCCAGCCGTGGTGCCACTGCTCTGGCTGCTGCTGTTTTCCCCTGATAGGCTATCCCCCCCGACAGTATCCAAAGGGGTATACCTGTTCGAGAGGGGGACAACCACAGGGGATTCCTGCACTGACTGCCTGCCCTTTCTGGTGGTCACCCATTTCTCTGCCTGCACCTTGGGTGTGACCACATTTATATAACTGCGATCTATGATGCTTTCCGCCACCTGCATGCTCCTAAGTGCATCCAATTGCTGCTCCAACCGAACCATGCGGTCTGTGAGGAGCTCCAGTTGGGTGCACTTTCTGCAGATGAAGCCATCCGGGACGCTGGAAGCCTCCCGGACCTGCCACATCTCACAGTCAGAGCACTGCACCCCTCTAACTGACATTGCGTCAATTAATTAAAATTAAAAGTTTTTAAAAAAAATGTTATATATATATTTTTTTAAAGTTAGTTAACTATCTGTTTCCTAGCACTAGATTTCTAATATAAATGCGAAAGCTAAATATAGTACTCTCCGATCTCTGGCTTAGATACCCCTCTGAATTATAATTAAGTAATTATGTTTAATTAGTTACCAATGCTTAATTTTTTTAATTGAGTGTAGATTCCCAACCAGCCACTGAGGTCACAGCTTTTCTGTGATGTCACTTCAGTTTCCCCCCGACACACACAATTTGAAAAAGGTATAAAAGTAAAAATGAGTAAAAATCACTTACTTACCTTCTTACCGTCTGAGTGTCTTAGATGTTCTCAGGTTCTCTCCCTGACAGAGACTGCTCCTCCTCCTCCGATTGATTTCTTTGTCCTGGACACGACGCTGTTGGTGGGGATGGTTGGATCGGTGTATTCGGTGATTGTAGTGTCTGATCACGTGCTGCACTGGGCGGAATTGCGGGTGGAAAAGGGGAGTCCCCAACGGCCACAGTGGAGATTGGATGTGGGGTTATCGGCAGATAAATTGGTTTGCGAAAGATAGGGGTGACTATCCGAAACTATGTGGAGCAGAATAAGATGGGGGATGTTTCCCCCTCCACGTTGTGGGAGGTGCTGAAGACGGTGGTAAGGGGGGAGGTTGTCTTGATCCAGGCACACAAAGAGAGGTGGGAGCGGGCTGAAAGGTTGAGGTTGGTGGAGCCCCCCACCCCCTCCTCTGCTGACATCTTAACTGTCCTTGAAGAAGTCGATAAATGGCTTCCATTTCTGGGCAAACCCACCCACTGACCTTAAGGCAAACTTAATTTTTTCCAGGCGAAGGAACTCCGTCAGGTCGCTCACCCACACCCCCGGCTTCAGGGGCCCCAGGACCCTCTATTCCAACAAAATACGTCTCTGGGCTACCAGGGAGACAAAAGCCAAGATGTTGGCCCCTCTCGACCCCTGGACCCCCGGGTCTTCCGACACACCAAATATTGGCACTTCTGGACTCGGAGCCACCTTCACCTTCAGTACCTCAGACATAACGTTCGTGAACCCCTGCCAGAACCCCGTCAGCTTCGGACATGCCCAAAACATGTGACCATGTTTCACAGGCCTCCTTGCGCATTGTACACACCTGTCCTTCCACATTGTACACACCTGTCCTTCCACCTCTTCAAAGAACCTACTCATCCTGGTCACCGTCATATGTGCCCTATGCACTACCTTAAATTGAATAAGGCTATGCCGAGCACAAGAGGAAGATGCATTCAGCCGCCTCCCACAACCCAGCCTCCATTCCCCCCCCCCGCACCTCCTCCTCCCACTTTTGTTTAACTTCTCCTATCAGAGCTCTCTCCCAGTCCATTAACTACTTGTAAATCTCAGATACCTTACCCTCACCCACTCCTGCTTTCGACACCACCTTGTCCTGAACCCCAGGGGCGGCAGGTCGGGAAAGGACAGCTTAACATCTTAAATAAACATTGGATCTCTTTTTCATAGAATTTACAGTGCAGAAGGAGGCCATTCGGCCCATCGAGTCTGCACCGGCTCTTAGAAAGAGCACCCCACCCAAGGTCCACACCTCCATCCTAACCCAGTAACTACACCCAACACTAAGGGCAATTTTGGACACTATGGGCAATTTTGCATGGCCAATCCACCTAACCCGCACATCTTTGGATTGTGGGAGGAAACCGGAGCACCCGGAGGAAACCCACGCGCACACGGGGAGGATGTGCAGACTCCACACAGACAGTGACCCAAGCCGGAATCGAACCTGGGACCCTGGAGCTGTGAAGCAATTGTGCTATCCACAATGCTACCGTGCTGCCCCCTCTTAACACCCCTTACTTCAAAGATAACTCAGAAAATATTGCAATAGTAAATAATTCCTTAAAATGTTCCTTCAAACTTCCAAGAGACTTAACACCTTTAAACAAAATCACATCAGGTTAAAGGCTTACCAATTATGAGTTTAAATCTCCCAAATGATCCAGAGATGGTCTATTATGGCAGACATCACAGCTCACTGCAAAACACAGACACACACAAGCTCTTTTCAAACTGCAAAAACTTCCAAAATGGCTGACCTGAGCTCAGCCCCACCCACTCTGACATCACTGTTTTCTTAAAGGTCATTGCTTAAACATCCATGTCTTAAAGGTACTCTCACATGACACATGGGTGTCTTTGTTATCTAGGTGTTCCAGGGTAGAGTGCAGGGCCATGGAGATGGTGTCTGTTATGGACCTGTTGCAGCGGGAGGTGAACTGTAGTGGATCAAGGCACTCCGGCAGGCTGGAATTGATTCGTACCATGACAAACCTTTCGAAACACTTCATGATGATGGATGTCAGAGCCACTGGACAAAAGCTTGGCTTTTTTTAGGTACAGGGATGATGGTCATCTTATTGAAGCAGATAGTGACCTCAGATTGTTGTAAAGAGAGGTTGAAGATGTCTGTGAATATCCCCACCAGCTGATCCGCGCAAGACCGGAGTCCTCGTCCGGGCATTCTATCCGGGCCAGTGGCTTTCCGAGGGTTGACTTCGAGAAGGCTGCTCTGACATCTGCAATGGTGATCTCAGACACAGGTTCATCCGAGGCTTCTGGGGTGGAGGGCTTGCTCTCGCTGACCTCTTGTTCAAAGTGTACATAGAATGCGTTGAACTCATTGGGGGTCCGTGTGGCTAGCCTGGGACTCGAGCTTGGTCCGGTATTGTCCTTTGGCATCTTTGATGGATCTCCTTAGATCATATCTGGCTTTCTTGTATAAGTCAGGGTCGCCTGACTTGAACGCCTCAGACTTAGTCTTCAGCAAGCAGTGGATATCCCTGTTCATCCAGGGTTTCCGGTTGGGAAACACGGGGATTTGTTTCTTTGGCACAATCTTCTACACACTTACTAATGAAGTCAGTTACTGTAGTGGCGTACTCGTTCAGGCTGGTCGCAGAGTTTTAAATACTGACCAGTCCACTGACTTTAAGCAATCCCGTAGGAGATCATCCGATTCCTCAGACCAACAGTGCACGACTTTCTTTGACGGATTCTCCTGCTTCAGTTTTTGTTTACAAGCCGGGAGCAGGAGCACAGCCTTGTGGTCAGATTTGCCAAAGTGGGCGGGCGATAGAGTGGTACGCATGTTTGATATTTCTGTAGCAGTGGTCCAGGATGTTTGGGCCTCTGGTGGAACAGGTGACGTGTTGGTGGAAACTTGGTAGTATGCACTTGAGCTCCTTCAGGAGACTCATCCGGAGACTCTGCATATCTCCTGACCACCTGAAAAATTTCACCTACCAGCCTGTCCAACTCCGCCCGTTGTGTGCCCGAATCGAGACAAATTCCCCCGATAACCGCCTTCAGTGCCTCCCACACCACCCCTGCCGAGATCTCACCCGTATCATTACTCTTTATGTACCCCCGAATGGCCTCCCTTACCCGCTCACACACCTCATCCTCCGCTAGTAGTCCTACATCTAACCTCCATTGCGGCCGCTGGGCCTTTCCTTTACTCACTCGCAGGTCTACCCAGTGTGGGGCGTGGTGCGACACCACAATAGCTGAATATTTAGTATCCACCACCTCAGCCAGCAGCGTTGTGTCCATCACAAAGAAGTCTAACCGGAAATGCACCTTGTGTACATGGGAGTAAAATGAAAACACCTTTCTCCTTGGCCTCCCGAATCTCCACGAATCCACCCCTCCCATGCACTCCATAAACTCCCGCAGCTCTTTCGGCATTGCTGACATCTTTCCAGACCTGGGACTCGACCTGTCCAGTCTCGGAACCAGGGTCATTTTGAAATCCCGCCCCCTCCCCCCCCATAATCAGTCGGTGCAAATCCAGGTCCGGAATCTTCCCTAGCACCCTCCTAACAAACTCGACATCATCCCAGTTTGGGGGGTATATATTCACCAGCACCACGGCCATTCCCTCCAGCCTCCCGTTAACCATAATGAATCTACCCCCCGGGTCTGCCTCTATCTTCCCCACCTCGAATGCCACCTTTTTGTTGACCAGAATTGCCACCCACCTTGTTTTAAAGTCCAATCCCAAGTAAAACACCTGCCCCACCCATCCCTTCCTCAGTCTAACCTGGTCTCCCAGCTTTAAGTGTGTCTCCTGCATCATGGCCACGTCCGCCTTCAGTTGCCTCAAGTGTGCAAACACACGGGCTCTTTTGACTGGCACATTCAGTCCACGAACATTCCACGTGACCAACCTGGTCCGGGGTCACCCTGCCCCCTCCCCTGTCGATCAGCCACAGCCTCTCTTAGGGCAGCCTTTGGCCCATGCCCCTTCCGCACCTGGCCCGCCCTCCGGCAGCTACCGTCATCAACTCTTCTCCTCCACCACCCTAAAAGTCCCCTCCCTGTCAGCAGTCTACCCCCCCACCTCCTCCAAGCCCCCCCACGTTGGTCTTCTACCCACCGCCACCTTGACCTGTGTCGCACAAAGATTCTCTCGCTTCAACTGCTCCCTTCTTCTCTGACCCACTTCTGGTCCGTGGATCCATCCACCAGCGCTACCAGTGGCGTCAAATTTTCCTCCAATCACCTCTACTCCCTTTTTCCACAAAACATCCACCCTACAAATCGGGAAAAGGTCCAAAAAAAAGTCTCGCTCGGGAGCTGCCAAATGTGCAACCATTCACACCATGGCTGCCACCAAAAGTCACTCCCTCCATTATCTGATGGTAGAAGGACTAGGGGAGACCAAGTTTAGGTTTTGGATAAGAGGTGCATGGGGCCATGAAGAAAACCATTTTACACAGCGAATGGCAATGACTTGGAACTCACTGGCCACAAGAAGCGATGGTCAATGATTTCAAAAGAAATTGCATTGGCATTTGACGGATTGGATTGCTCTAAAAAGCAGGCAAGGGATTGATGGGCCAAATGGCCTCTTTCTGAACTGTTGTAACTACTGTATATGACTTTTGAGTGGTCAGGAAGTGATCCACTTATCACAGAGTACCCAGACTACCCTGCTGATGTAGCCACATGACTGGTCCAGTTAGGTGAGAGAACCCAAGATGATAATGGTCGGGTAATCAGAAATGGCGGTGCTGTTGGAGGCCTGGTGGAAGTGGTCATTAATTGGCACTTAAGTGGCGTAAAGGTTGCCTGCCATATGTCAGGCCAAGGTTCTATTGTTCGGTTCCTTCTTCAAGCTGACAGGACCTCCTGCGCGATCAATAACATGGTTCTCAGCAATTTATTGACAAATGTAATGCTTGTTGGAAAGGCAAGGAAATGAAGAAATGTGGCTGGACACTTGCTTTGTGATGGAGCAGACATAGGCAGTCAGGTGAACAGAAAGGGAATGGAGAGGTAGACAGCTACAGACATTGTGAGGAATTCAACCATGCCAGACAAACTCACCTTCCCATAACATTTGCATCCGCTGATCTTGGCAACAAAGATCTAGTGATTAATTTGAATCTCGCACCATGCCAAGGTGATTCCAGGTGGCTGGGAGCAGTGATATCATCAAGCAGGGAAAGGAGCCAATTGCATTGAAAAATTCTCACAGACAGCAAACCTGGAAATAAAATGTACTTATGATCATTCACTTGGAATCATCGAATTTAAGGTGCAGGAAGCCATTCGGCCCATCGAGTCTGCACCAGCCCTTGGAAAGAGCACTGCACTTAAGCCCACGCCTCCACCCTACCCCATAACCGGACCCAACCTTATGGACACTAAAGGGCAATTTAGCATGACCAATCCACCTAACCTGCACATCTTTGGACCGTGGAAGGAAACCGGAGCACCCGGAGGAAACCCTCACAGACACGGGGAGAAAGTGCAAACTCCACACAGATAGTCACCCGAGGCCGGAATTGAACCTAGGACCCTGGATGCAAGGCAGCAGTGCTAACCCCTGTGTCACCGTGCCGCTCGAAGAAAAAGTGCAAACTCCACACAGTCACCCAAGGCCAGAATTGAACCTGGGTCCCTGGGGCTGTGAGGCAGTAGTGCTAGGACAAAGAGACACCGCAAAGCGGATGGCTGATTGGATAGCAGAGAATGGTTTCAACCCATCAACCTCTGGACCCAGCATGCTTCCACTGCGCCACTCTGCTCTGTAGAATTTGCAGATGGAAAAATTGGGATGTCTTTGTTAGAATTTGAGATATCATAAGCAAATTAATTTTAATTGTATTTCAAAATGGTGCATGGGAGGAGAGAATTAGAAATTTGCTGAAAAGAGGGACATTTTCTCAGAAGGACATTGGACTCATCAGGGCTACCACAAGAATGTTAAATTACAAAACAATTTGTTCGGGAAACTATCTGTGCACAATCTACAGGCTCAAATTAGGAGTATGATTGAATGTACACCATTTCCATGGATGGAATTCGCTTGGGAAGTTTTATAACGCATTACACAAATATAACATTCCTTTTCAGCAGGAATTATGTCTCCCCCATCTCCCCTCACGCACCACTTCCAACCTTTCACACACCTCCTCCACCACTTCCCTCCACACACTGTCTCCTCCTCCCTACCCACACACACCTCCTCCTCCTACCATCCAACCCCCACAGACCACCTCCCTCCCCCGCACACCTCCCCCAACTCCTCCTCCCTCCCCCACACCTCACCACCTGTCACACACCTCTTCCCTCCCCCTCAGAGCTCCACCTCCTCCCCCTCACACACCTCCTTCCTCCCCCTCACATACCTCATCCTCTCTCCCCTCGCACATCTTCTCCCTCCCCTCTCTCTTAGTCCATTGTTTTTCCCTCTCACTCAGTCCAGTTTCATTTTCTCCCTCAGTCCAGTTTCATTTTCTCCCTCAGTCCAGTTTCTCTTTCCAATTGCTCTCTCTCTCCCACTCGAGTTTCTCTTTCATGCTCCATTCTCTCTCTCACTCATCTCTCTTCTTCTCTCATTCCAGTCTCTCTCTTCCTTTCTCACTCCAGTCTCTGTCTTTCTCGCTTTGTCGCTCTCTCTCAATCCAGTTTCATTCTCTTTCTCTGTCCAGTTTTTTCTCTGCCATAGTCCAGCTTCTCTCTTTCACTCTCAGTCCATTTTCTCTCTCCCTCGGTCTAGTTTCTCTCTCCCAGTCCATTTCTCTCTCTCCAGTTGCTCTCTCTCCCGTCTCCCTCTCACTTGTCTCTTCTTCTCTCACTCGTCATAGTCATAGAGGTTTACAGCCCTTTGGCCCAACTTGTCCATGTTTGTTTTTACCACTAAGGTAGTTCAATTGCTTGCATTTGGTCCATATCCTTCTATATCCATCTTCCCATATAACTGTCTAAATGCTTTGTGAAAGACAAAATTGTACCCGCCTCTATGGCTTTGAGAAGCAGGTCATGCCTTACAAGCCTCATTGAATTCTTTGAGGATGTGACGAGACACATTGATGAAGGTCGGGCAGTGGATGTGGTGTATATGGATTTCAGTAAGGCATTTGATAAGGTTCCCCATGGTAGGCTCATTCAGAAAGTTAGGGAGCATGGGATACAGGGAAATATGGCTGCCTGGATACAGAATTGGCTGGCCGAAAGAAGACAGCGAGTGGTAGTGGATGGAAAGTATTCCGTCTGGAGGTCAATGACCAGTGGTGTCCCGCAGGGATCGGTTCTGGGATCTCTGTTCTCTGTGGTTTTTATAAATGACTTGGATGAGGAAGGGGTTAGTAAGTTTGCTGATGACACGAAGGTTGGGGGAATTGTAGATAGTCTCGAGGGCTGGTGCAGGTTACAACAGGACATTGACAGGATGCAGTGCTGGGCTGAGAAGTGGCAGATGGAGTTCAACCTCGATAAATGTGAAGTGATTACTTTTGGAGGGTCAAATTTGAATGCAGAATACAGTTTTAAAGGCAGGATTCTTGGAAGTGTGGAGGAACAGAGGGATCTTGGGGTCCACATACATAGATCCCTCAAAGTTGCCACCCAGGTTGATAGGGTTGTTAAGAAGGCGTATGGCGTGTTGGCTTTCATTAACAGGGGGATTGAGTTTAAGAACCGCGAGGTTTTGCTGCAGCTTTATAAAACCCTGGTTAGACCACACTTGGAATATTGTGACCAGTTCTGGTCGCCTCATCATAGGAAGGATGTGGATGCTTTGGAGAGGGTGCAGAGGAGATTTACTGGAATGCTGCCTGGACTGGAGGGCATGTCTTATGAAGAAAGGTTGAGGGAGCTAGGGCTTTTCTCACTGGAGCAAAGAAGGAAGAGAAGTGACTTGATAGAGGTGTACAAGGTAATGAGAGGCATGTATAGAGTGGACAGTCAGAGACATTTCCCCAGGGCGGAAATGGCTGTCATGAATGGACATAATTTTAAGGTGATTGGAGGAAGGTATTGGGGAGATGTCAGAGGTAGGTTCTTTACACAGAGAGTGGTGGGTACGTGGAATGCACTGCCAGGCAGAGGTGGTGGAGTCAGAGTCATTAGGGACATTTAAGCCAGTGATTTTCAAAGTGGAGGTTGCGACCCACGGATGGGTCGCCGGATGATGTACAACATCATGGTCAACATCATGTAAACATGGTCAATCGATATTTGGGGATCATTTTGGTGACCTTTAGATGACCCGTCAAAAGGTCACCAAAATGATCCACAAATATCGCTTGACCATGTTTACCATTTTCTCTCTAGGTAAATTCTCACTGCAGTACAATGTGGTGCCTCCTTGCCTCTCTGGGCCAGAGTATAGTTGGGCAGTTTGAAGTCAGAGACCTGTAAAATTCTCTGCTACTATGTTCAGCATCAGGATCTGTATTATTTCTTGAGTTCAGTGTGTCACGAACAAACCCCGTGCGTCTTTTATCATTCTCTCAGTTAAGCTGGACGTCCACTCCTTCCACTTCGGAATTGTCTCTTCACACCAGGGCTCTTGTCTTTCAAGGACGCTTCTTTTTTTCCCAATCACATCCCCCGCTGCAATTCACCCCGTCTTCTCAGGTGTTCACCCCAAGCACCCGTCTCTGCCGTGTGGCTACTTGGACTCCATCAGCTGAATCAGTTCCTCTACAGCAAGGATTTTTGCATCCAACTTTACCGGGGCTTCAATTGTTCGCCAAAGGTGACATTAGCTGGCGACTAAACTACACTCATGTATACAGGAGCCGGTAAAATGCTGCAGTGTAGGGATTGGAATGTGTCTGCACGTTTTGCATATTGATCAGCTGAGCTGTGCCCAGCATTACTGTTTTGTAGCATGCTTTCAGTCTGTTACATAATTACCTAAAAAAGGTACTGAGAGGCGTCCAGTGACTTTCTGTCTGACCTTGATTTTCGTTCAACACACAGGGGTTCCTGTTTCTGAAGTTGAAGATTTGAGTGTAATTTCCTATCTGAGGTCTTGTTAGGTTTTGAACATGTGGACATGATGTTATTTAAACTGTGCAATATTGAGCCTGTTAATCTTTCCAACGCTTGCACACAATTTTCCAAATGCTAAAAATAGGTATGAAGATGTAAAATAATCAAATAAGAAATTTGATTAAACTCATTGCTTAAGGGCTGAGTTACACCCTTAAGCAATGTGTCAGGGTGGAACTGTCATTTACAATGAAACAGCTGCTCAATTTACAAATTTACATTCAATGATACAGAAGTGCCAACAATGACTGTGACTTTTTAAACAGTAATTCTGGAGAATATTTTGGTAATATGGCGAGGGTCATTCTGTAAACATGGGTTGCTCAAAAAGAGGTTTGAAAAACACTGATTTAAGCGACTCTTGGACAGACAGCAGGACATTGAAGGGGTGTAGGTTAGGTTGATCTTAGATTAGGATAAATGGTCGGCACAACATCGTGGGCTGAAGGGCCTGTACTCTGCTGTACTGTTCTGTGTTCTATGTACTGCCTCTGGCAGCTCGTTCCAGACACTCATCACCCATGTGTGAAAGAATTGCCCCTCTGGACCCTTTTGTATTTCTCCCCCCTCACCTTAAACCTATGCCCTCTAGTTTTAGACTCCCCTACCTTTGGGAAAAGATGTTGACTATCGACCTTATCTATGCCCCTCATTATTTTATAGACCTCTATAAGGTCACCCCTAAGCCTCCTACGCTCCAGGGAAATAAGTCCCAGTCTATTCTTATAACTCAAACCATCAAATCCCGGCAGCATCCTAGTAAATCTTTTCTGCACTCTTTCTAGTTTAATAATATCCTCTCCGTAATAGGGTGACCAGAACTGTACACAGTATTCCAAGTGTGGCCAAGTCTTGTATAACTTCAGCGAGACTTCCCAACTCCTGTATTCAATATTCTGACCAATAAAACCTAGCATGCCGAATGCCTTCTTCACCACCCTGTCCACCTGTGACCCCGCTTTCAAGGAGCTTTGAACCTGTTCCCCTAGATCTCTTTGTTCTGTAACCCTCCCCAACTCCCTACATTAACTGAGTAGGTCCTGCTCCGATTCGATCTACCTAAATGCATCACCTCACATTTATCTAAATTAACTCCATCTGCCTTTCATCAACCCATTGGCCGAATTGATCAATATCCCGTTGCAATCCTAGATACCCTTCTTCACTGTCCATTATGCCAGCAATTTTGGTGTCATCTGCAAACTTACTAACCATGCCTCCTAAATTCCCATCCAAATCATTTAACCTTATGCAACAACCTACCACGAGGTACCTTATCAAAGGCTTTGCTAAAGTCCATGTCGACAACACCGACTACACTGCCCTCATCTACCTTCTTGGTTACCCCTTCAAAAAACTCATTCAAATTCGTGAGACATGATTTTCCACTCACAAAGCCATGCTGCCTGTCCCTAATCAGTCCTTGCCTCTCTAAATGCCTGTAGATCCCGTCTCTCAGAATTCCTTCGAACAAATTACCCATCACAGACGTTAGGCTCACCGGTCTGTAGTTCCCAGGCTTTTCCTTATGACCCTTCTTAAAGGCACAACATCTGCGACCCTCCAATTGGAGGGCTGTGACCAGTGGTGTTCCACAGGGATCAGTGCTGGGACCTTTGCTCTTTGTAGTATATATAAATGATTTGGAGGAAAATGTAACTGGTCTGATTAGTAAGTTTGCAGATGACACAAAGGTTGGTGGAATTGCGGATAGCGACGAGGACTGTCTGAGGATACAGCAGGATTTAGATTGTCTGGAGACTTGGGCGGAGAGATGGCAGATGGAGTTTAATCCGGACAAATGTGAGGTAATGCATTTTGGAAGGTCTAATGCAGGTAGGGAATATACAGTGAATGGTAGAACCCTCAAGAGTATTGAAAGTCAAAGAGATCTAGGAGTACAGGTCCACAGGTCATTGAAAGGGGCAACACAGGTGGAGAAGGTAGTCAAGAAGGCATACGGCATGCTTGCCTTCATTGGTCGGGGCATTGAGTATAAGAATTGGCAAGTCATGTTGCAGCTGTACAGAACCTTAGTTAGGCCACACTTGGAGTATAGTGTTCAATTCTGGTCGCCACACTACCAGAAGGATGTGGAGGCTTTAGAGAGGGTGCAGAAGAGATTTACCAGAATGTTGCCTGGTATGGAGGGCATAAGCTATGAGGAGCGATTGAATAAACTCGGTTTGTTTTCACTGGAACGAAGGAGGTTGAGGGGCGACCTGATAGAGGTATACAAAATTATGAGGGGCATAGACAGAGTGGATAGTCAGAGGCTTTTCCCCAGGGTAGAGGGGTCAATTACTAGGGGGCATAGGTTTAAGGTGAGAGGGGCAAGGTTTAGAGTAGATGTACGAGGCAAGTTTTTTACGCAGAGGGTAGTGGGTACCTGGAACTCGCTACCGGAGGAGGTAGTGGAAGCAGGGACGATAGGGACATTTAAGGGGCATCTTGACAAATATATGAATAGGATGGGAATAGAAGGATACGGACCCAGGAAGTGTAGAAGATTGTAGTTTAGTCGGGCAGTATGGTCGGCACGGGCTTGGAGGGCCGAAGGGCCTGTTCCTGTGCTGTACATTTCTTTGTTCTTTGTTCTTTGTTCTTCAGGCATCTCACCTGTAGCTGTTGACGATTGAAATATCTCTGCTAGGGGACACGCAATTTCCTCCCTAGCCTCCCACAACATCATGGGATATATTTTATCAGGTCCCAGGGATTTATCTACTTGTAATGCGCTTTAAGACTTCCAGCCCCTCCTTCTCTGGAATATGTACGCTCCTCAAGACATCTCTATTTATTTCCACAAGTTCCCTAATATCCATGCCTTTCTCAACAGTAAAAACCAACATGAAATATTCATTTAGGATCTCACCCAGCTCTTGCGGATCCGCACAAAGATGAACTTGTAGATCCTTAAGAGGCCCTACTCTCTCCCTCGTTACACTTTTGCCCTTTATGTATTTGTAGATGCTCTGTCTCTTCCCCTCTCACTCCAGTTTGTCTCTCACTCCAGTTTCTCCCTCTCCCATTCCAGTTTCTCTCTCCTTCTCACTCCAGTTTCTCTCTCTCTCTGTCCAGTTTTTCTCTCTCTCTTCCCCAGTTTCTCTCTCCCTTAATCCAGGTTTCCCCTACCTCACTCCAGTTCATTGCTCACTCCAGTTTCTCTCTCTCTCTCAATCCAGCTTTTCTCTCCTGTCAAATTTCACCCTCCAGTTTTTCGCTCTGTCTCAGTCGTTATTCGCTCTCTCACTCCAGTTTCTTTCTGTCTCTCTCCAAGGTTTCTCTCTCCAGTTTCTTTCTCATTCCAGTTTCTCTCTCTCTGTCCAATTTCTTCTCCTACTCACTCCAGTTTCGCTCCCTACTGTCTCACTCCAGTTTCTCTCTCTCAGTCCAGTTTCTGTTCGCTCTCACTCGTTTCTCTCCCTCCAGTTTCTCTCTCCCACTCTCACTCCAGTTCTCTCTCCCTCTCTCACTCAGTCCAGTTTCTTCTCCCTCTCTCTCCAATTTCTCTCTCCCTCTCCCTCCAGTTTCTCCCTCCCTCTCTCACTCCAGTTTCTCTCCCCCACTCAGTCCAGTTTCTATCTCTCCCCAAGTCCAGTTTTTCACTACCTCACTCCAGTTTATCACTCGCTCCAATTTCTCTCTCTCTCTGTCCAGTTGCTCTTTCCTCCCGCTTTTCTCTCTCGTTTCTCTCTCCCTCTGTCCAGTTTCTCTCTTTCCCCCCGTTTCTCTCTCTCTCTCACTCCAGTTTATCGCTTGCTCCTGTTTCTCTCTCCCTCTCACTCCAGTTTCTCTCTCTGTCGCCGTCCAGTTTCTCTCTCCCACTCAGTCCAGTTTCTCTCTCCCTCTCAATCCAGTTTCTTTCTCCCTCTCGCTCCAGTTCCTCACTTCCTCTCACTCCAGATTCTCTCTCCCTCTCACTCCAGATTCTCTCTCCCTCTCACTCCAGTTTCCCTCTCCCTCTCACTCCAGTTTCCCTCTCCCTCTCACTCCAGTTTCCCTCTCCCTCTCACTCCAGTTTCTCTCTCCCTCTCACTCCAGCTTCTCTCTCCCTCTCACTCATAGAACATAGAACGATACAGCGCAGTACAGGCTCTTCGGCCCACGATGTTGCACCGAAACAAAAGCCATCTAACCTACACTATACCATTATCATCCATATGTTTATCCAATAAACTTTTAAATGCCCTCAATGTTGGCGAGTTCACTACTGTAGCAGGTAGGGCATTCCACGGCCTCACTACTCTTTGCGTAAAGAACTTACCTCTGACCTCTGTCCTATATCTATTACCCCTCAGTTTAAAGTTATGTCCCCTCGTGCCAGCCATTTCCATCCGCGGGAGAAGGCTCTCACTGTCCACCCTATCCAATCCCCTAATCATTTTGTATGCCTCTATTAAGTCTCCTCTTAACCTTCTTCTCTCCAACGAAAACAACCTCAAGTCCATCAGCCTTTCCTCATAAGATTTTCCCTCCATACCAGGCAACATCCTGGTAAATCTCCTCTGCACCCGCTCCAAAGCCTCCACGTCCTTCCTATAATGCGGTGACCAGAACTGTACGCAATACTCCAAATGCGGCCGTACCAGAGTTCTGTACAGCTGCAACATGACCTCCTGACTCCGGAACTCAATCCCTCTACCAATAAAGGCCAACGCTCCATAGGCCTTCTTCACCACCCTATCAACCTGGGTGGCAACTTTCAGGGATCTATGTACATGGACACCTAGATCCCTCTGCTCATCCACACTTTCAAGAACTTTTCCATGAGCCAAATATTCCACATTCCTGTTATTCCTTCCAAAGTGAATCACCTCACACTTCTCTACATTAAACTCCATTTGCCACCTCTCAGCCCAGCTCTGCAGCTTATCTATATCCCTCTGTAACCTGCTACTTCCTTCCACACTATCAACAACACCACCGACTTTAGTATCGTCTGCAAATTTACTCACCCACCCTTCTGCGCCTTCCTCTAGGTCATTGATAAAAATGACACACAGCAACGGCCCCAGAACAGATCCTTGTGGTACTCCACTTGTGACTGAACTCCATTCTGAACATTTCCCATCAACCACCACCCTCTGTCTTCTTTCAGCTAGCCAATTTCTGATCCACATCTCTAAATCACCCTCAATCCCCAGCCTCCGTATTTTCTGCAATAGCCTACCGTGGGGAACCTTATCAAACGCTTTGCTGAAATCCATATACACCACATCAACTGCTCTACCCTCGTCTACCTGTTCAGTCACCTTCTCAAAGAACTCGATAAGGTTTGTGAGGCATGACCTACCCTTCATAAAGCCATGCTGACTATCCCTGATCATATTATTCCAATCTAGATGATTATAAATCTTGTCTCTTATAATCCCCTCCAAGACTTTACCCACTACAGACGTGAGGCTCACCGGTCTATAGTTGCCGGGGTTGTCTCTGCTCCTCTTTTTGAACAAAGGGACCACATTTGCTATCCTCCAGTCCTCTGGCACTATTCCTGTAGCCAATGATGACATAAAAATCAAAGCCAATGGTCCAGCAATCTCTTCCCTGGCCTCCCAGAGAATCCTAGGATAAATCCCATCAGGTCCCGGGGACTTATCTATTTTCAGCCTGTCCAGAATTGCCAACACCTCTTCCCTACGTACCTCAATGCCATCTAATCTATTTACCTGGAGCTCAGCATTCTCCTCCACAACATTATCTTTTTCCTGAGTGAATACTGACGAAAAATATTCATTTAGTATCTCGCCTATCTCTTCAGACTCTACACACAACTTCCCATCCCTGTCCTTGACTGGTCCTACTCTTTCCCTAGTCATTCGCTTATTCCTGACATACCTATAGAAAGCTTTTGGGTTTTCCTTGATCCTTCCTGCCAAATACTTCTCATGTCCCCTCCTTGCTCGTCTTAGCTCTCTCTTTAGATCCTTCCTCGCTACCTTGTAACTATCCATCGCCCCAACTGAAACTTCACACCTCATCTTCACATAGGCCACCTTCTTCCTCTTAAAAAGAGATTCCACTTCTTTGGTAAACCACGGTTCCCTCGCTCGGCACCTTCCTCTCTGCCTGACCGGTACATACTTATCAAGAACACGCAGTAGCTGATCCTTGAACAAGCTCCACTTATCCAGTGTGTCCAACACTTGCAGCCTACTTCTCCACCTTATCCCCCCCAAGTCACGTCTAATGGCATCATAATTTCCCTTCCCCCAGCTATAACTCTTGCCCTGCGGTGTATACTTATCCCTTTCCATCCTTAACGTAAACGTCACCAAATTGTGGTCACTGTCCACAAAGTGCTCACCTACCTCCAAATCCAACACCTGGCCTGGTTCATTACCCAAAACCAAATCCAATGTGGCCTCGCCTCTTGTTGGCCTGTCAACAAACTGTGTCAGGAAACCCTCCTGCACACACTGTACAAAAAACGACCCATCTAATGTACTCGAACTATATCTTTTCCAGTCAATATTTGGAAAGTTAAAGTCTCCCATAATAACTACCCTGTTACTTTCGCTCTTATCCAGGATCATCCTCGCCATCCTTTCCTCTACATCCCTAGAACTATTTGGAGGCCTATAGAAGACTCCCAACAGTGTGACCTCTCCTTTCATGTTTCTAACCTCAGCCCATACTACCTCGGAAGATGAGTCCCCATCTAGCATCCTCTCCGCCACCGTAATACTGCTCTTGACTAGCAGCGCCACACCTCCCCCTCTTTTGCCTCCTTCTCTGAGCTTACTAAAACACCTAAACCCCGGAACCTGCAACATCCATTCCTGTCCTTGCTCTATCCATGTCTCCGAAATGGCCACAACATCGAAGTCCCAGGTACCAACCCATGCTGCCAGTTCCCCTACCTTATTTTGTATACTCCTGGCATTGAAGTAGACACACTTCAAACCACCTACCTGAACACTGGCCCCCTCCTGCGACGTCAAATCTGAGCTCCGGACCTCTATACTCTCATTCTCCCTTACCCTAAAACTACAATCCAGGTTCCCATGCCCCTGCTGCATTAGTTTAAACCCCCCCAAAGAGCACAAACAAATCTCCCCCCCAGGATATTTGTGCCCCGCAGGTTCAGATGTAGACCATCCTGTCTGTAGAGGTCCCACCTTCCCCAGAAAGAGCCCCAGTTATCCAGAAATCTGAATCCCTCCCGCCTGCACCATCCCTGTAGCCACATGTGTAATTGCTCTCTCTCCTTATTCCTCATCTCACTATCACGTGGCACGGGCAACAACCCAGAGATAACAACTCTGTTTGTTCTAGTTCTGAGCTTCCATCCTAGTTCCCTGAAAGCCTGCCTGACATCCTTGTCCCCTTTCCTACCTATGTCGTTAGTGCCAATGTGGACCACTCTCTCTCCCTCCAGTTTCTTTCTCCCTCTCACTCCAGTTTCTCGCTCCATCTCACTCCAGTTTCTCGCTCCCTCTCACTCCAGCATCTCTCTCCCTCTCTCTCCAGTTTCTCTCTCCCTCTCACTCGTTTCTCTCGCCCTCCCACTCCAGTTTCTGGCTCACTCTCGCTCAAGTTTCCCTCTCCGTCTCACTCCAGCTCCTCTCTCCCTCCAGCTTCTCGCTCCCTCTCAATCCAGTTTGTCTCTCCCTCTCGCTCCAGTTTCTCTCTCCCTCTCACTCCAGTTTCTCTCTCCCTCTCACTCCAGCATCTCTCTCCCTCTCACTCCAGTTTCCCTCTCCCTCGTGCTCGTTTCTCCCTCCCTCTCACTCCAGTTTCCCTCTCCCTCGTGATCGTTTCTCTCTCCCTCTCACTCCAGCTTCTCTCTCCCTCTCACTCCAGCTTCTCTCTCCCTCTCACTCCAGCTTCTCTCTCCCTCTCACTCCAGTTTCTCTCTCCCTCTCACTCCAGTTTCTCTCTCCCTCTCACTCCAGTTTCTCGCTCCCTCTTGCTCCAGTTTCTCGCTCCAGTTTCTCTCTGCCTCGCACTCCAGTTTCTCGCTCACTCGCGCTCCAGTTTCTTTCTCCCTCTTGCTCTAGTTTCTCACCCCCTCTCGCTCCAGCTTCTCTCTCCCTCTCACTACAGCTTCTCTCTTCCTCTCACTACAGCTTCTCTCTTCCTCTCACTCCAACTTCTCTCTCCCTCTCACTCCAGTTTCTCTCTCCCTCTCATTCCAGTTTCTCGCTCCCTCTCAATCCAGTTTCTTGCTCCATCTCACTCCAGTTTCTCGCTCCCTCTCACTCCAGCATCTCTCTCCCTCTCTCTCCAGTTTCTCTCTCCCTCTCACTCCAGTTTCTCTCTCTCTCACTCCAGTTTCTCGCTCCCTCTCACTCCAGCATCTCTCTCCCTCTCTCTCCAGTTTCTCTCTCCCTCTCATTCCAGTTTCTCTCTCCCTCTCCAGTTTCTCTCTTTCCCCCCATTTCTCACCCTCTGTCACTCCAGTTGATCGCTTGCTCCTGTTTCTCTCCACCCTCTCACTTCAGTTTCCCACTTTATCGTCGTCCAGTTTCTCTCTCCCACTCAGTCCAGTTTCTCTCTCCCACTCAGTCCAGTTTCTCTCTCTCTCTGTCCAGTTGCTCTTTCCTCCCGCTTTTCTCTCTCGTTTCTCTCTCCCTCTGTCCAGTTTCTCTCTTTCCCCGTTTCTCTCTCCCTCTTACTCCAGTTTCTCACTCCTTCCAGCTTCTCTCTCCCTCTCACTCCAGCTTCTCTCTCCCTCTCACTCCAGCTTCTCTCTCCCTCTCACTCGTTTCTCTCTCCCTCACTCCAGCTTCTCTCCCTCTCACTCCAGTTTCCCTCTCCCTCTCACTCCAGCTTCTCTCTCCCTCTCACTCCAGCTTCTCTCTCCCTCTCACTCCAGCTTCTCTCTCCCTCTCACTCCAGCTTCTCTCTCCCTCTCACTCCAGCTTCTCTCTCCCTCTCACTCCAGCTTCTCTCTCCCTCTCACTCCAGCTTCTCTCTCCCTCTCACTCCAGCTTCTCTCTCCCTCTCACTCCAGCTTCTCTCTCCCTCTCACTCCAGCTTCTCTCTCCCTCTCACTCCAGCTTCTCTCTCCCTCTCACTCCAGCTTCTCTCTCCCTCTCACTCCAGCTTCTCTCTCCCTCCAGCTTCTCTCCCTCTCATCCCAGCTTCTCTCTCCCTCTCACTCCAGCTTCTCTCTCCCTCTCATTCCAGCTTCTCTCTCCCTCTCACTCCAGCTTCTCTCTCCCTCTCACTCCAGCTTCTCTCCCTCTCACTCCAGTTTCTCACCATCTCACTCCAGCTTCTCTCTCCATCTCACTCGTTTCTCTCTCCCTCTCACTCCAGTTTCTCTCTCCCTCTCACTCGTTTGTCTCTCCCTCTCACTCCAGCTTCTCTCTCTCTCACTCCAGCTTCTCTCTCCCTCTCAATCCAGTTTGTCTCTCCCTCTCGCTCCAGTTTCTCTCCCCCTCTCACTCCAGCTTCTCTCTCTCTCACTCCAGCTTCTCTCTCCCTCTCAATCCAGTTTGTCTCTCCCTCTCACTCCAGTTTGTCTCTCCCTCTCACTCCAGCTTCTCTCTCCCTCTCAATCCAGTTTGTCTCTCCCTCTCGCTCCAGTTTCTCTCCCCCTCTCACTCCAGTTTCTCACTCCCTCTCACTCCAGTTTCTCGCTCCCTCTTGCTCCAGTTTCTCGCTCCCTCGCGCTCCAGTTTCTTTCTCCCTCTTTCTCTAGTTTCTCACCCCCTCTCGCTCCAGCTTCTCTCTCTCTCTGTCCAGTTGCTCTTTCCTCCCGCTTTTCTCTCTCGTTTCTCTCTCCCTCTGTCCAGTTACTCTCTTTCCCCGTTTCTCTCTCCTTCTCACTCCAGTTTCTCTCTCTATCGCCGTCCAATTTCTCCCTCTCTCTCACTCCAGCTTCTCTCTCTCTCACTCCAGCTTCTCTCTCCCTCTCACTCCAGCTTCTCTCTCCCTCCAGCTTCTCTCTCCCTCTCACTCCAGCTTCTCTCTCCCTCTCACTCCAGCTTCTCTCTCCCTCTCACTCCAGCTTCTCTCTCCCTCTCACTCCAGCTTCTCTCTCCCTCTCACTCCAGCTTCTCTCTCCCTCTCACTCCAGCTTCTCTCCCTCTCACTCAAGCTTCTCGCTCCCTCTCACTCCAGCTTCTCGCTCCCTCTCACTCCAGCTTCTCTATCTCTCACTCCAGCTTCTCTCTCCCTCTCACTCGTTTCTCTCTCCCTCTCACTCCAGCTTCCCTCCCTCTCACTCCAGCTTCTCTCTCCCCCTCACTCCAGATTCTCTCTCCCTCTCACTCCAGCTTCTCTCTCCCTCTCACTCCAGCTTCTCTCTCCCTCTCACTCCTGTTTCTCTCTCCCTCTCACTCCAACTTCTCTCTCCCTCTGACTCCAACTTCTCTCTCCCTCTCACTCCAGCTTCTCTCTCCCTCTCACTCCAGCTTCTCGCTCCCTCTCACTCCAGCTTCTCTATCTCTCACTCCAGCTTCTCTCTCCCTCTCACTCGTTTCTCTCTCCCTCTCACTCGTTTCTCTCTCCCTCTCACTCCAGCTTCTCTCCCTCTCACTCCAGCTTCTCTCTCCCCCTCACTCCAGTTTCTCTCTCCCTCTCACTCCAGTTCCTCTCTCTCTCTGTCCAGTTGCTCTTTCCTCCCGCTTTTCTCTCTCGTTTCTCTCTCCCTCTGTCCAGTTACTCTCTTTCCCCGTTTCTCTCTCCCTCCAGTTTCTCTCTCTATCGCCGTCCAATTTCTCTCTCCCTCTCACTCCAGTTTCTCTCTCCCTCTCACTCCAGCTTCTCTCTCTCTCACTCCAGCTTCTCTCTCCCTCTCACTCCAGCTTCTCTCTCCCTCTCACTCCAGCTTCTCTCTCCCTCTCACTCCAGCTTCTCTCTCCCTCTCACTCCAGCTTCTCTCTCCCTCTCACTCCAGCTTCTCTCCCTCTCACTCCAGCTTCTCTCTCCCCCTCACTCCAGATTCTCTCTCCCTCTCACTCCAGCTTCTCTCTCCCTCTCACTCCAGTTTCCCTCTCCCTCTCACTCCAGTTTCTCTCTCCCTCTCACTCCAGCTTCTCTCTCCCTCTCACTCATAGAACATAGAACGATACAGCGCAGTACAGGCTCTTCGGCCCACGATGTTGCACCGAAACAAAAGCCATCTAACCTACACTATACCATTATCATCCATATGTTTATCCAATAAACTTTTAAATGCTCTCAATGTTGGCGAGTTCACTACTGTAGCAGGTAGGGCATTCCACGGCCTCACTACTCTTTGCGTAAAGAACTTACCTCTGACCTCTGTCCTATATCTATTACCCCTCAGTTTAAAGTTATGTCCCCTCGTGCCAGCCATTTCCATCCGCGGGAGAAGGCTCTCACTGTCCACCCTATCCAATCCCCTAATCATTTTGTATGCCTCTATTAAGTCTCCTCTTAACCTTCTTCTCTCCAACGAAAACAACCTCAAGTCCATCAGCCTTTCCTCATAAGATTTTCCCTCCATACCAGGCAACATCCTGGTAAATCTCCTCTGCACCCGCTCCAAAGCCTCCACGTCCTTCCTATAATGCGGTGACCAGAACTGTACGCAATACTCCAAATGCGGCCGTACCAGAGTTCTGTACAGCTGCAACATGACCTCCTGACTCCGGAACTCAATCCCTCTACCAATAAAGGCCAACGCTCCATAGGCCTTCTTCACCACCCTATCAACCTGGGTGGCAACTTTCAGGGATCTATGTACATGGACACCTAGATCCCTCTGCTCATCCACACTTTCAAGAACTTTTCCATGAGCCAAATATTCCACATTCCTGTTATTCCTTCCAAAGTGAATCACCTCACACTTCTCTACATTAAACTCCATTTGCCACCTCTCAGCCCAGCTCTGCAGCTTATCTATATCCCTCTGTAACCTGCTACTTCCTTCCACACTATCAACAACACCACCGACTTTAGTATCGTCTGCAAATTTACTCACCCACCCTTCTGCGCCTTCCTCTAGGTCATTGATAAAAATGACACACAGCAACGGCCCCAGAACAGATCCTTGTGGTACTCCACTTGTGACTGAACTCCATTCTGAACATTTCCCATCAACCACCACCCTCTGTCTTCTTTCAGCTAGCCAATTTCTGATCCACATCTCTAAATCACCCTCAATCCCCAGCCTCCGTATTTTCTGCAATAGCCTACCGTGGGGAACCTTATCAAACGCTTTGCTGAAATCCATATACACCACATCAACTGCTCTACCCTCGTCTACCTGTTCAGTCACCTTCTCAAAGAACTCGATAAGGTTTGTGAGGCATGACCTACCCTTCATAAAGCCATGCTGACTATCCCTGATCATATTATTCCAATCTAGATGATTATAAATCTTGTCTCTTATAATCCCCTCCAAGACTTTACCCACTACAGACGTGAGGCTCACCGGTCTATAGTTGCCGGGGTTGTCTCTGCTCCTCTTTTTGAACAAAGGGACCACATTTGCTATCCTCCAGTCCTCTGGCACTATTCCTGTAGCCAATGATGACATAAAAATCAAAGCCAATGGTCCAGCAATCTCTTCCCTGGCCTCCCAGAGAATCCTAGGATAAATCCCATCAGGTCCCGGGGACTTATCTATTTTCAGCCGGTCCAGAATTGCCAACACCTCTTCCCTACGTACCTCAATGCCATCTAATCTATTTACCTGGAGCTCAGCATTCTCCTCCACAACATTATCTTTTTCCTGAGTGAATACTGACGAAAAATATTCATTTAGTATCTCGCCTATCTCTTCAGACTCTACACACAACTTCCCATCCCTGTCCTTGACTGGTCCTACTCTTTCCCTAGTCATTCGCTTATTCCTGACATACCTATAGAAAGCTTTTGGGTTTTCCTTGATCCTTCCTGCCAAATACTTCTCATGTCCCCTCCTTGCTCGTCTTAGCTCTCTCTTTAGATCCTTCCTCGCTACCTTGTAACTATCCATCGCCCCAACTGAAACTTCACACCTCATCTTCACATAGGCCACCTTCTTCCTCTTAAAAAGAGATTCCACTTCTTTGGTAAACCACGGTTCCCTCGCTCGGCACCTTCCTCCCTGCCTGACCGGTACATACTTATCAAGAACACGCAGTAGCTGATCCTTGAACAAGTTCCACTTATCCAGTGTGTCCAACACTTGCAGCCTACTTCTCCACCTTATCCCCCCCAAGTCCCGTCTAATGGCATCATAATTTCCCTTCCCCCAGCTATAACTCTTGCCCTGCGGTGTATACTTATCCCTTTCCATCCTTAACGTAAACGTCACCAAATTGTGGTCACTGTCCACAAAGTGCTCACCTACCTCCAAATCCAACACCTGGCCTGGTTCATTACCCAAAACCAAATCCAATGTGGCCTCGCCTCTTGTTGGCCTGTCAACAAACTGTGTCAGGAAACCCTCCTGCACACACTGTACAAAAAACGACCCATCTAATGTACTCGAACTATATCTTTTCCAGTCAATATTTGGAAAGTTAAAGTCTCCCATAATAACTACCCTGTTACTTTCGCTCTTATACAGGATCATCCTCGCCATCCTTTCCTCTACATCCCTAGAACTATTTGGAGGCCTATAGAAGACTCCCAACAGTGTGACCTCTCCTTTCATGTTTCTAACCTCAGCCCATACTACCTCGGAAGATGAGTCCCCATCTAGCATCCTCTCCGCCACCGTAATACTGCTCTTGACTAGCAGCGCCACACCTCCCCCTCTTTTGCCTCCTTCTCTGAGCTTACTAAAACACCTAAACCCCGGAACCTGCAACATCCATTCCTGTCCTTGCTCTATCCATGTCTCCGAAATGGCCACAACATCGAAGTCCCAGGTACCAACCCATGCTGCCAGTTCCCCTACCTTATTTTGTATACTCCTGGCATTGAAGTAGACACACTTCAAACCACCTACCTGAACACTGGCCCCCTCCTGCGACGTCAAATCTGAGCTCCGGACCTCTATACTCTCATTCTCCCTTACCCTAAAACTACAATCCAGGTTCCCATGCCCCTGCTGCATTAGTTTAAACCCCCCCAAAGAGCACAAACAAATCTCCCCCCCAGGATATTTGTGCCCCGCAGGTTCAGATGTAGACCATCCTGTCTGTAGAGGTCCCACCTTCCCCAGAAAGAGCCCCAGTTATCCAGAAATCTGAATCCCTCCCGCCTGCACCATCCCTGTAGCCACATGTGTAATTGCTCTCTCTCCTTATTCCTCATCTCACTATCACGTGGCACGGGCAACAACCCAGAGATAACAACTCTGTTTGTTCTAGTTCTGAGCTTCCATCCTAGTTCCCTGAAAGCCTGCCTGACATCCTTGTCCCCTTTCCTACCTATGTCGTTAGTGCCAATGTGGACCACTCTCTCTCCCTCCAGTTTCTTTCTCCCTCTCACTCCAGTTTCTCGCTCCATCTCACTCCAGTTTCTCGCTCCATCTCACTCCAGTTTCTCGCTCCCTCTCACTCCAGCATCTCTCTCCCTCTCTCTCCAGTTTCTCTCTCCCTCTCACTCGTTTCTCTCGCCCTCCCACTCCAGTTTCTGGCTCACTCTCGCTCAAGTTTCCCTCTCCCTCTCACTCCAGCTCCTCTCTCCCTCCAGCTTCTCGCTCCCTCTCAATCCAGTTTGTCTCTCCCTCTCGCTCCAGTTTCTCTCTCCCTCTCACTCCAGTTTCTCTCTCCCTCTCACTCCAGCATCTCTCTCCCTCTCACTCCAGTTTCCCTCTCCCTCGTGCTCGTTTCTCCCTCCCTCTCACTCCAGTTTCCCTCTCCCTCGTGATCGTTTCTCTCTCCCTCTCACTCCAGCTTCTCTCTCCCTCTCACTCCAGCTTCTCTCTCCCTCTCACTCCAGTTTCTCTCTCCCTCTCACTCCAGTTTCTCTCTCCCTCTCACTCCAGTTTCTCGCTCCCTCTTGCTCCAGTTTCTCGCTCCAGTTTCTCTCTGCCTCGCACTCCAGTTTCTCGCTCACTCGCGCTCCAGTTTCTTTCTCCCTCTTGCTCTAGTTTCTCACCCCCTCTCGCTCCAGCTTCTCTCTCCCTCTCACTACAGCTTCTCTCTTCCTCTCACTACAGCTTCTCTCTTCCTCTCACTCCAACTTCTCTCTCCCTCTCACTCCAGTTTCTTGCTCCATCTCACTCCAGTTTCTCGCTCCCTCTCACTCCAGCATCTCTCTCCCTCTCTCTCCAGTTTCTCTCTCCCTCTCACTCCAGTTTCTCTCTCTCTCACTCCAGTTTCTCGCTCCCTCTCACTCCAGCATCTCTCTCCCTCTCTCTCCAGTTTCTCTCTCCCTCTCATTCCAGTTTCTCTCTCCCTCTCCAGTTTCTCTCTTTCCCCCCATTTCTCACCCTCTGTCACTCCAGTTGATCGCTTGCTCCTGTTTCTCTCCACCCTCTCACTTCAGTTTACCACTTTATCGTCGTCCAGTTTCTCTCTCCCACTCAGTCCAGTTTCTCTCTCCCACTCAGTCCAGTTTCTCTCTCTCTCTGTCCAGTTGCTCTTTCCTCCCGCTTTTCTCTCTCGTTTCTCTCTCCCTCTGTCCAGTTTCTCTCTTTCCCCGTTTCTCTCTCCCTCTTACTCCAGTTTCTCACTCCTTCCAGCTTCTCTCTCCCTCTCACTCCAGCTTCTCTCTCCCTCTCACTCGTTTCTCTCTCCCTCACTCCAGCTTCTCTCCCTCTCACTCCAGTTTCCCTCTCCCTCTCACTCCAGCTTCTCTCTCCCTCTCACTCCAGCTTCTCTCTCTCTCTCACTCCAGCTTCTCTCTCCCTCCAGCTTCTCTCCCTCTCATCCCAGCTTCTCTCTCCCTCTCACTCCAGCTTCTCTCTCCCTCTCATCGTCTCTCTCCCTCTCACTCCAGCTTCTCTCTCCCTCTCACTCCAGCTTCTCTCTCCCTCTCACTCCAGCTTCTCTCTCCCTCCAGCTTCTCTCCCTCTCATCCCAGCTTCTCTCTCCCTCTCACTCCAGCTTCTCTCTCCCTCTCATTCCAGCTTCTCTCTCCCTCTCACTCCAGCTTCTCTCTCCCTCTCACTCCAGCTTCTCTCCCTCTCACTCCAGTTTCTCACCATCTCACTCCAGCTTCTCTCTCCATCTCACTCGTTTCTCTCTCCCTCTCACTCCAGTTTCTCTCTCCCTCTCACTCGTTTGTCTCTCCCTCTCGCTCCAGTTTCTCTCCCCCTCTCACTCCAGCTTCTCTCTCTCTCACTCCAGCTTCTCTCTCCCTCTCAATCCAGTTTGTCTCTCCCTCTCACTCGTTTCTCTCTCCCTCTCGCTCCAGTTTCTCTCCCCCTCTCACTCCAGTTTCACACTCCCTCTCACTCCAGTTTCTCGCTCCCTCTTGCTCCAGTTTCTCGCTCCCTCGCGCTCCAGTTTCTTTCTCCCTCTTTCTCTAGTTTCTCACCCCCTCTCGCTCCAGCTTCTCTCTCTCTCTGTCCAGTTGCTCTTTCCTCCCGCTTTTCTCTCTCGTTTCTCTCTCCCTCTGTCCAGTTACTCTCTTTCCCCGTTTCTCTCTCCCTCTCACTCCAGTTTCTCTCTCTATCGCCGTCCAATTTCTCCCTCTCTCTCACTCCAGCTTCTCTCTCTCTCACTCCAGCTTCTCTCTCCCTCTCACTCCAGCTTCTCTCTCCCTCTCACTCCAGCTTCTCTCTCCCTCTCACTCCAGCTTCTCTCCCTCTCACTCAAGTTTCTCGCTCCCTCTCACTCCAGCTTCTCGCTCCCTCTCACTCCAGCTTCTCTATCTCTCACTCCAGCTTCTCTCTCCCTCTCACTCGTTTCTCTCTCCCTCTCACTCCAGCTTCTCTCTCCCCCTCACTCCAGATTCTCTCTCCCTCTCACTCCAGCTTCTCTCTCCCTCTCACTCCAGCTTCTCTCTCCCTCTCACTCCTGTTTCTCTCTCCCTCTCACTCCAACTTCTCTCTCCCTCTGACTCCAACTTCTCTCTCCCTCTCACTCCAGCTTCTCTCTCCCTCTCACTCCAGCTTCTCGCTCCCTCTCACTCCAGCTTCTCTATCTCTCACTCCAGCTTCTCTCTCCCTCTCACTCGTTTCTCTCTCCCTCTCACTCCAGCTTCTCTCCCTCTCACTCCAGCTTCTCTCTCCCCCTCACTCCAGTTTCTCTCTCCCTCTCACTCCAGTTCCTCTCTCTCTCTGTCCAGTTGCTCTTTCCTCCCGCTTTTCTCTCTCGTTTCTCTCTCCCTCTGTCCAGTTACTCTCTTTCCCCGTTTCTCTCTCCCTCCAGTTTCTCTCTCTATCGCCGTCCAATTTCTCTCTCCCTCTCACTCCAGCTTCTCTCTCTCTCACTCCAGCTTCTCTCTCCCTCTTACTCCAGCTTCTCTCTCCCTCTCACTCCAGCTTCTCTCTCCCTCTCACTCCAGCTTCTCTCTCCCTCTCACTCCAGCTTCTCTCTCCCTCTCACTCCAGCTTCTCTCTCCCACTCACTCCAGCTGCTCTCTCCCTCTCACTCCAGCTGCTCTCTCCCTCTCACTCCAGCTTCTCTCTCCCTCTCACTCCAGCTTCTCTCTCCCTCTCACTCCAGCTTCTCTCTCCCTCTCACTCCAGCTTCTCTCTCCCTCTCACTCCAGTTTCTCTCTCCCTCTCACTCCAGCTTCTCTCTCCCTCTCACTCCAGCTTCTCTCTCCCTCTCGCTCCAGCTTCCCTCTCCCTCTCACTCCAGCTTCTCTCTCCCTCTCACTCCAGCTTCTCTCTCCATCTCACTCCAGATTCTCGCTCCCTCTCACTCCAGTTTCTCTCTCCTTCTCTCTCCCTCTCACTCCAGCTCCTCTCTCCCTCTCAATCCAGCTTCTCTCTCCCCCTCACTCCAGTTTCTCTCTCCCTCTCACTCCAGCATCTCTCTCCCTCACACTCCAGCATCTCTCTCCCTCTCACTCCAGTTTCCCTCTCCCTCGTGCTCGTTTCTCCCTCCCTCTCACTCCAGTTTCCCTCTCCCTCGTGATCGTTTCTCTCTCCCTCTCACTCCAGCTTCTCTTTCCCTCTCACTCCAGTTTCCCTCTCCCTCGTGATCGTTTCTCTCTCCCTCTCACTCCAGCTTCGCTATCCCTCTCACTCGTTTGTCTCTCCCTCTCACTCCAGCTTCTCTCTCCCTCTCACTCCAGCTTCTCTCTCCCTCTCACTCCAGCTTCTCTCTCCCTCTCACTCCAGCTTCTCTCTCCCTCTCTCACTCCAGCTTCTCTCTCCCTCTCACTCCAGCTTCTCTCTCCATCTCTCACTCGTTTCTCTCCCCAACTCAGTCCAGTTTCACTCTCTCCCCAATTCCAGTTTTCCACTACCCCACTCCAGTTTATCGCTCGCTCCAGTTTCTCTCTCGCTGTCCAGTTGCTCTTTCCTCACGTTTTTCTCTCTCGTTTCTCTCTCCCTCTGTCCAGTTTCTCTCTTTCCCCCCATTTCTCACCCTTTCTCACTCCAGTTTATCGCTTGCTCCTGTTTCTCTCCACCCTCTCACTTCAGTTTCCCTCTTTATCGCCGTCCAGTTTCTCTCTCCCACTCAGTCCAGTTTCTCTCTCCCACTCAGTCCAGTTTCTCCCTCCCTCTCAGTCCAGTTTCTCTCTTTCTCTGTCCAGTTGCTCTTTCCTCCAGCTTTTCTCTCTCGTTTCTCTCTCCCTCTGTCCAGTTTCTCTCTTTCCCCGTTTCTCTCTCCCTCTCACTCCAGCTTCTCTCTCCCTCTCACTCCAGCTTCTCTCCCTCTCAGTACAGCTTCTCTCTCCTTCTCACTCCAGCTTCTCTCTCCCTCTCACTCCAGCTTCTCTCCCTCTCACTCCAGCTTCTCTCTCCCTCTCACTCCAGCTTCTCTCTCCCTCTCACTCCAGCTTCTCTCCCTCTCACTCCAGCTTCTCTCCCTTTCACTCCAGCTTCTCTCCCTCTCACTCCAGTTTCTCTCTCCCTCTCACTCCAGCTTCTCTCTCACTCCAGTTTCTCTCTCCCTCGCTCACTCCAGTTTCTCCCTCCCTCTCACTCCAGCTTCTCTCCCTCTCACTCCAGTTTCTCTCTCCCTCTCACTCCAGTTTCTCGCTCCCTCTCGCTCAAGTTTCCCTCTCCCTCTCACTCCAGCTCCTCCCTCCCTCCAGCTTCTTGCTCTCTCTCAATCCAGTTTCCCTCTCCCTCTCAATTCAGTTTCTCGCTCCAGTTTCTTTCTCACTCTTGCTCCAGTTTCTCGCTCCCTCTCACTCCAGCTTCTCTCTCTCTCACTCCAGTTTCTCTCTCCCTCTCAGTCCAACTTCTCTCTCCCTCTCACTCCAACTTCCTCTCCCTCTCACTCCAACTTCTCTCTTCCTCTCACTCCAGTTTCTCTCCCCCTCTCACTCGTTTCTCTCTCTCTCTGTCCAGTTGCTCTTTCCTCCCGCTTTTTTCTCTCGTTTCTCTCTCCCTCTGTCCAGTTACTCTCTTTCCCCGTTTCTCTCTCCCTCTCACTCCAATTTCTCTCTCTCTCCCACTCCAGTTTCTCTCTCCCTCTCACTCCAGCTTCTCTCTCCCTCTCACTCCAGCTTCTCTCTCCCTCTCACTCCAGCTTCTCTCTCCCTCTCACTCCAGCTTCTCTCTCCCTCTCACTCCAGCTTCTCTCTCCCTCTCACTCCAGCTTCTCTCTCCCTCTCACTCCAGCTTCTCTCTCCCTCTCACTCCAGCTTCTCTCTCCCTCTCACTCCAGTTTCTCGCTCCCTCTCACTCCAGCTTCTCGCTCCCTCTCACTCCAGCTTCTCTCTCCCTCTCACTCCTGCTTCTCTCTCCCTCTCACTCCAGCTTCTCTCTCCCTCTCACTCCAGTTTCTCTCTCCCTCTCACTCCAGCTTCTCCCTCCCTCTCACTCCAGCTTCTCTCCCCCTCTCACTCCAGTTTCTCTCTCTCTCTGTCCAGTTGCTCTTTCCTCCCGCTTTTCTCTCTCGTTTCTCTCTCCCTCTGTCCAGTTACTCTCTTTCCCCGTTTCTCTCTCACTCCAGCTTCTCTCTCCCTCTCACTCCAGTTTCTCTCTCCCTCTCACTCCAGCTTCTCTCTCCCTCTCACTCCAGCTTCTCTCTCCCTCTCACTCCAGCTTCTCTCTCCCTCTCACTCCAGCTTCTCTCTCCCTCTCACTCCAGTTTCTCTCTCCCTCTCACTCCAGCTTCTCTCTCCAGCTTCTCTCTCCCTCTCACTCCATTTTCTCTCTCCCTCTCACTCCAGCTTCTCACTCCCTCTCACTCCAGCTTCTCTCTCCCTCTCACTCCAGCTTCTCTCTCCCTCTCACTCCAGCTTCTCTCCCTCTCACTCAAGCTTCTCGCTCCCTCTCACTCCAGCTTCTCTCTCCCTCTCACTCCTGCTTCTCTCTCCCTCTCACTCCAGCTTCTCTCTCCCTCTCACTCCAGTTTCTCTCTCCCTCTCACTCCAGCTTCTCTCTCCCTCTCACTCCAGCTTCTCGCTCCCTCTCACTCCAGCTTCTCTCTCCCTCTCACTCCAGTTTCTCTCTCCCTCTCACTCCAGCTTCTCTCTCCCTCTCACTCCAGTTTCTCTCTCCCTCTCACTCCAGCTTCTCTCTCCCTCTCACTCCAGCTTCTCTCTCCCTCGCACTCCAGCTTCTCGCTCCCTCTCACTCCAGCTTCTCTCTCCCTCTCACTCCAGTTTCTCTCTCCCTCTCACTCCAGCTTCTCTCTCTCTCACTCCAGCTTCTCTCTCCCTCTCACTCCAGCTTCTCTCCCTCTCACTCAAGCTTCTCTCTCCCTCTCACTCCAGCTTCTCTCCCTCTCACTCGTTTCTCTCTCCCTCTCACTCCAGTTTCTCTCTCCCTCTCACTCCAGCATCTCTCTCCCTCTCACTCCAGCTTCTCTCTCCCTCTCACTCCAGCTTCTCTCTCCTTCTCACTCCAGCTTCTCTCTCCCTCTCACTCCAGCTTCTCTCTCCCTCTCACTCCAGCTTCGCTCTCCCTCTCACTCGTTTCTCTCTCCCTCTCACTCCAGCTTCTCTCTCCCTCTCACTCCAGCTTCTCTCTCCTTCTCACTCCAGCTTCTCTCTCCCTCTCACTCCAGCTTCTCTCTCCCTCTCACTCCAGCTTCTCTCTCCCTCTCACTCCAGCTTCTCTCTCCCTCTCACTCCAGCTTCTCTCTCCCTCTCACTCCAGCTTCTCTCTCCCTCTCGCTCCTGTTTCTCTCTCCCTCTCACTCCAGTTTCTCTCTCTCTCTCGCACCAGTTTCTATCTCCCTCTCACTCAAGCTTCTCTCTCCCTCTCACTCAAGCTTCTCTCTCCCTCTCACTCCAGGTTTGCTTCCTCTCACTCCAGCTTCTCTCTCTCTCTCACTCGTTTCTCTCTCCCTCTCACTCCAGTTTCTCTCTCTCTCTCGCACCAGTTTCTCTCTCCCTCTCACTCCAGTTTCTCTCTCCCTCTCACTCCAGCTTCTCTCTCCCTCTCACTCCAGCTTCTCTCTCCCTCTCACTCCAGCTTCTCTCTCCCGCTCACTCCAGCTTCTCTCTCCCGCTCACTCCAGCTTCTCTCTCCCGCTCACTCCAGCTTCTCTCTCCCGCTCACTCCAGTTTCTCTCTCCCTCCAGTTTCCCTCGCACTCTCACTCCAGTTTCTCGCTCCCTCTCGCTCAAGTTTCCCTCGCCCTCTCCCTCCTGCTTCTCGCTCCCTCTCAATCCAGTTTCTCTCTCCCTCTTGCTCCAGTTTCTCGCTCCAGTTTCTCGCTCCCTCGCGCTCCAGTTTCTTTCTCCCTCTTGCTCTAGTTTCTCACTCCCTCTCACTCCAGCTTCTCTCTCCCTCTCACTCCAACTTCTCTCTCCCTCTCACTCCAACTTCTCTCTCCCTCTCACTCCAACTTCTCTCTCCCTCTCACTCCAGCTTCTCTCTCCCTCTCACTCCAGCTTCTCTCTCCCTCTGTCCAGATGCTCTTTCCTCCCGCTTTTCTCTCTCGTTTCTCTCTCCCTCTGTCCAGTTACTCTCTTTCCCCGTTTCTCTCTCCCTCTCACTCCAGTTTCTCTCTATCGCCGTCCAATTTCTCTCTCCCTCTCACTCCAGATTCTCTCTCCCTCTCACTCCAGCTTCTCTCTCCCTCTCACTCCAGCTTCTCTCCCTCTCACTCCAGCTTCTCTCCCTCTCACTCCAGCTTCTCTCTCCCTCTCACTCCGGCTTCTCTCTCCCTCTCACTCCAGTTTCTCCCTCGCTCTCACTCCAGCTTCTCTCTCCCTCTCACTCGTTTCCCTCTCCCTCTCACTCCAGCTTCTCTCTCCCTCTCACTCCAGCGTCTCTCTCCCTCTCACTCCAGCTTCTCTCTCCCTCTCACTCCAGCGTCTCTCTCCCTCTCACTCCAGCTTCTCTCTCCCTCTCACTCCAGCTTCTCTCTCCCTCTCACTCCAGCTTCACTCTCCCTCTCACTCCAGCTTCTCTCCCTCTCACTCCAGCTTCTCTCTCCCCCTCACTCGTTTCTCTCTCCCTCTCACTCCAGCTTCCCTCTCCCTCTCACTCCTGGTTCTCTCTCCCTCTCACTCCAGCTTCTCTCACCCTCTCACTCATTTCTCGCTCCCTCTCACTCCAGCTTCTCTCTCTCTCTCCCTCTCACTCCAGTTTCCCTCTCCCTCATGCTCGTTTCTCCCTCCCTCTCACTCCAGTTTCCCTCTCCCTCGTGATCGTTTCTCTCTCCCTCTCGCTCCAGCTTCGCTCTCCCTCTCACTCCAGCTTCTCGCTCCCTCTCACTCGTTTCTCTCTCCCTCTCACTCCAGCTTCTCTCTCCCTCTCACTCCAGCTTCTCTCTCCCTCTCACTCCAGCTTCTCTCTCCCTCTCACTCCAGCTTCTCTCTCCCTCTCACTCCAGCTTCTCTCTCCCTCTCACTCCAGCTTCTCTCTCCCTCTGTCCAGTTGCTCTTTCCTCCCGCTTTTCTCTCTCGTTTCTCTCTCCCTCTGTCCAGTTACTCTCTTTCCCCGTTTCTCTCTCCCTCCAGTTTCTCTCTCTTTCGCCGTCCAATTTCTCTCTCCCTCTCACTCCAGTTTCCCTCTCCCTCATGCTCGATTCTCTCTCCCTCTCACTCCAGCTTCTCTCTCCCTCTCACTCGTTTCTCTCTCCCTCTCACTCCAGCTTCTCTCTCCCTCTCACTCCAGCTTCTCTCTCCCTCTCACTCCAGCTTCTCTCTCCCTCTCACTCCAGCTTCTCTCTCCCTCTCACTCCAGCTTCTCTCTCCCTCTCACTCCAGTTTCTCTCTCCCTCTCACTCCAGCTTCTCTCTCCCTCTCACTCCAGTTTCTCGCTCCCTCTCACTGCAGCTTCTCTCTCCCTCTCACTCCAGCTTATCTCCCTCTCGCTCCAGCTTCTCTCTCCCTCTCACTCAAGCTTCTCTCTCCCTCTCACTTGTTTCTCTCTCCCTCCCACTCGTTTCTCTCCCTCTCACTCCAGTTTCTCGCTCCCTCTCACTCCAGTTTCTTTCTCCCTCTTGCTCTAGTTTCTCTCTCCCTCTCACTCCAGCTTCTCTCTCCCTCTCACTCCAGCTTCTCTCTCCCTCTCACTCTAGCTTCTCTCTCCCTCTCACTCAAGCTTCTCTCTCCCTCTCACTCAAGCTTCTCTCTCCCTCTCACTCCAACTTCACTCTCCCTCTCGCTCCATTTTCTCTCTCCCTCTCACTCAAGCTTCTCTCTCCCTCTCACTCCAGCTTTTCTCTCCCTCTCACTCCAACTTCTCTCTCCCTCTCACTCCAACTTCTCTCTCCCTCTCACTCCAGTTTCTCTCTCCCTCTCACTCCAGTTTCTCTCTCCCTCTCACTCCAGTTCCTCTCTCTCTCTGTCCAGTTGCTCTTTCCTCCCGCTTTTCTCTCTCGTTTCTCTCTCCCTCTGTCCAGTTACTCTCTTTCCCCGTTTCTCTCTCCCTCTCACTCCAGTTTCTCTCTATCGCCGTCCAATTTCTCTCTCCCTCTCACTCCAGTTTCTCTCCCTCTCACACCAGCTTCTCTCTCCCTCTCACTCCAGCTTCTCTCTCCCTCTCACTCCAGCTTCTCTCTCCCTCTCACTCCAGCTTCTCTCTCCCTCTCACTCCAGCTTCTCTCTCCCTCTCACTCCAGCTTCTCTCTCCCTCTCACTCCAGCTTCTCTCTCCCTCTCACTCCAGCTTCTCTCTCCCTCTCACTCCAGCTTCTCTCTCCCTCTCACTCCAGCTTCTCTCCCTCTCACTCCAGCTTCTCTCTCCCTCTCACTCCAGTTTCTCTCTCCCTCTCACTCCAGTTTCTCTCCCACTCACTCCAGTTTCTCGCTCCCTCTTGCTCTAGGGTCTCACTCCAGCTTCTCTCTCCCTCTCACTCGTTTCCCTCGCCCTCTCACTCCAGTTTCTCGCTCCCTCTCGCTCAAGTTTCCCTCGCCCTCTCACTCCTGCTTCTCGCTCCCTCTTGCTCCAGTTTCTCGCTCCAGTTTCTTGCTCCCTCGCTCTCCAGTTTCTTTCTCCCTCTTGCTCTAGTTTCTCACTCCCTCTCACTCCAACTTCTCTCTCCCTCTCACTCCAGCTTTTCTCTCCCTCTCACTCCAACTTCTCTCTCCCTCTCACTCCAACTTCTCTCTCCCTCTCACTCCAACTTCTCTCTCCCTCTCACTCCAGTTTCTCTCTCCCTCTCACTCCAGTTCCTCTCTCTCTCTGTCCAGTTGCTCTTTCCTCCCGCTTTTCTCTCTCGTTTCTCTCTCCCTCTGTCCAGTTACTCTCTTTCCCCGTTTCTCTCTCCCTCTCACTCCAGTTTCTCTCTATCGCCGTCCAATTTCTCTCTCCCTCTCACTCCAGTTTCTCTCCCTCTCACACCAGCTTCTCTCTCCCTCTCACTCCAGCTTCTCTCTCCCTCTCACTCCAGCTTCTCTCTCCCTCTCACTCCAGCTTCTCTCTCCCTCTCACTCCAGCTTCTCTCTCCCTCTCACTCCAGCTTCTCTATCCCTCTCACTGCAGTTTCTCTCTCCCTCTCACTCCAGCTTCTCTCTCCCTCTCACTCCAGCTTCTCTCTCCCTCTCACTCCAGCTTCTCTCTCCCTCTCACTCCAGCTTCTCTCTCCCTCTCACTCCAGTTTCTCCCTCGCTCTCACTCCAGCTTGTCTCTCCCTCTCACTCCAGCTTCTCTCCCTCTCACTCCAGCTTCTCTCTCCCTCTCACTCCAGCTTCTCTCTCCCTCTCACTCCAGTTTCTCCCTCGCTCTCACTCCAGCTTCTCTCTCCCTCTCACTCGTTTCTCTCTCCCTCTCACTCCAGTTTCTCTCTCCCTCTCACTCCAGTTTCTCTCTCCCTCTCACTCCAGCTTCACTCTCCCTCTCACTCCAGCTTCTCTCCCTCTCACTCCAGCTTCTCTCTCCCTCTCACTCCAGTTTCCCTCTCCCTCGTGCTCGTTACTCCCTCCCCCTCACTCCAGTTTCCCGCTCCCTCGTGCTCGTTTCTCTCTCCCTCTCACTCCAGCTTCTCTCTCCCTCTCACTCCAGCTTCGCTCTCCCACTCGCTCCACCTTCTCTCTCTCTCACTCCAGCTTCTCTCTCCCTCTCACTCGTTTCTCTCTCCCTCTCACTCCAGCTTCTCTCTCCCTCTCACTCCAGCTTCTCTCTCCCTCTCACTCCAGCTTCTCTCTCCCTCTCACTCCAGCTTCTCGCTCCCTCTCACTCCAGCTTCTCTCTCCCTCTCACTCCAGCTTCTCTCTCCCTCTCACTCCAGCTTCTCTCTCCCTCTCACTCCAGCTTCTCTCTCCCTCTCACTCCAGCTTCTCTCTCACTCTCACTCCAGCTTCTCTCTCCCGCTCACTCCAGCTACACTCTCCCTCTCACTCCAGTTTCTCTCTCCCTCTCACTCCAGCTTCTCTCTCCCTCTCACTCCAGCTTCTCTCTCCCTCTCATTCCAGCTTCTCTCTCCCTCTCAGTCCAGCTTCTCTCTCCCTCTCACTCCAGCTTCTCTCTCCCTCTCACTCCAGCTTCTCTCTCCCTCTCAGTCCAGCTTCTCTCTCCCTCTCACTCGTTTCTCTCTCCCTCTCACTCCAGCTTCTCTCTCCCTCTCACTCCAGCTTCTCTCTCCCTCTCACTCCAGCTTCTCTCTCCCTCTCACTCCAGCTTCTCTCTCCCTCTCACTCCAGCTTCTCTCTCCCTCTCACTCCAGCTTCTCTCTCCCTCTCACTCCAGCTTCTCTCTCCCTCTCACTCCAGCTTCTCCCGTCCTCTCACTCCAGCTTCTCTCTCCCTCTCACTCCAGCATCTCTCTCCCTCTCACTCCAGCTTCTCTCTCCCTCTCACTCCAGCTTCTCTCTCCCTCTCACTCCAGCTTCTCTCTCCCTCTCACTCCAGTTTCTCTCTCCCTCTCACTCCAGCTTCTCTCACCCTCTCACTCATTTCTCTCTCCCTCTCACTCCAGCTTCTCTCTCCCTCTCACTCCAGCTTCTCTCTCCCTCTCACTCCAGCTTCTCTCTCCCTCTCACTCCAGCTTCTCTCTCCCTCTCACTCCAGCTTCTCTCTCCCTCTCACTCCAGCTTCTCTCTCCCTCTCACTCCAGCTTCTCTCTCCCTCTCACTCCAGCTTCTCTCTCCCTCTCACTCCAGCTTCTCTCCCTCTAGCTCCAGTTTCTCTCTCCCTCTCACTCCAGCTTCTCTCACCCTCTCACTCATTTCTCTCTCCCTCTCACTCGTTTCTCGCTCCCTCTCACTCCAGTTTCTCGCTCCCTCTCACTCCAGATTCTCTCTACTTCTCTCTCCCTCTCACTCCAGCTTCTCTCTCCCTCTCACTCCAGCTTCTCTCTCCCTCGCACTCCAGCTTCTCTCTCCCTCTCACACCAGCTTCTCTCTCCCTCTCACTCAAGCTTCTCTCTCCCTCTCACTCCAGCTTCTCTCACCCTCTCACTCCAGCTTCTCTCTCCCTCTCACTCCAGCTTCTCTCTCCCTCTCACTCCAGCTTCTCTCTCCCTCTCACTGCAGCTTATCTCTCCCTCTCGCTCCTGTTTCTCTCTCCCTCTCACTCCAGCTTCTCTCTCCCTCTTACTCCAGCTTCTCTCTCCCTCTCGCTCCTGTTTCTCTCTCCCTCTCACTCCAGCTTCTCTCTCCCTCTCACACCAGTTTCTCCCTCGCTCTCACTCCAGTTTCTCTCTCCCTCTCACTCCAGCTTCTCTCTCCCTCTCACTCGTTTCTCTCTCCCTCTCACTCCAGTTTCTCTCTCCCTCTCACTCCAGCTTCTCCCTCCCTCTCACTCCAGTTTCCCGCTCCCTCGTGCTCGTTTCTCTCTGCCTCTCATTCCAGCTTCTCTCTCCCTCTCACTCCAGTTTCTCTCTCCCTCTCACTCCAGTTTCTCTCCCTCTCACACCAGCTTCTCTCTCCCTCTCACTCCAGTTTCTCTCCCACTCACTCCAGTTTCTCGCTCCCTCTTGCTCTAGGGTCTCACTCCAGCTTCTCTCTCCCTCTCACTCGTTTCCCTCGCCCTCTCACTCCAGTTTCTCGCTCCCTCTCGCTCAAGTTTCCCTCGCCCTCTCACTCCAGTTTCTCTCTCCCTCTCACTCCAGTTTCCCTCGCCCTCTCACTCCTGCTTCTCGCTCCCTCTTGCTCCAGTTTCTCGCTCCAGTTTCTTGCTCCCTCGCGCTCCAGTTTCTTTCTCCCTCTTGCTCTAGTTTCTCACTCCCTCTCACTCCAGCTTTTCTCTCCCTCTCTGTCCAACTTCTCTCTCCCTCTCACTCCAACTTCTCTCTCCCTCTCACTCCAGTTTCTCTCTCCCTCTCACTCCAGTTTCTCTCTCCCTCTCACTCCAGTTCCTCTCTCTCTCTGTCCAGTTGCTCTTTCCTCCCGCTTTTCTCTCTCGTTTCTCTCTCCCTCTGTCCAGTTACTCTCTTTCCCCGTTTCTCTCTCCCTCTCACTCCAGTTTCTCTCTATCGCCGTCCAATTTCTCTCTCCCTCTCACTCCAGTTTCTCTCCCTCTCACACCAGCTTCTCTCTCCCTCTCACTCCAGCTTCTCTCTCCCTCTCACTCCAGCTTCTCTCTCCCTCTCACTCCAGCTTCTCACTCCCTCTCACTCCAGCTTCTCTCTCCCTCTCACTCCAGCTTCTCTCTCCCTCTCACTCCAGTTTCTCTCTATCCCTCTCACTCCAGCTTCTCTCTCCCTCTCACTCCAGCTTCTCTCTCCCTCTCACTCCAGCTTCTCTCCCTCTCACTCCAGCTTCTCTCCCTCTCACTCCAGCTTCTCTCTCCCTCTCACTCCAGCTTCTCTCTCCCTCTCACTCCAGTTTCTCCCTCGCTCTCACTCCAGCTTCTCTCTCCCTCTCACTCGTTTCTCTCTCCCTCTCACTCCAGTTTCTCTCTCCCTCTCACTCCAGTTTCTCTCTCCCTCTCACTCCAGCTTCACTCTCCCTCTCACTCCAGCTTCTCTCCCTCTCACTCCAGCTTCTCTCTCCCTCTCACTCCAGTTTCCCTCTCCCTCTCACTCCAGTTTCTCCCTCGCTCTCACTCCAGCTTCTCTCTCCCTCTCACTCGTTTCTCTCTCCCTCTCACTCCAGTTTCTCTCTCCCTCTCACTCCAGTTTCTCTCTCCCACTCGCTCCACCTTCTCTCTCTCTCACTCCAGCTTCTCTCTCCCTCTCACTCGTTTCTCTCTCCCTCTCACTCCAGCTTCTCTCTCCCTCTCACTCCAGCTTCTCTCTCCCTCTCACTCCAGCTTCTCTCTCCCTCTCACTCCAGCTTCTCTCTCCCTCTCACTCCAGCTTCTCTCTCCCTCTCACTCCAGCTTCTCTCTCCCTCTCACTCCAGCTTCTCTCTCCCTCTCACTCCAGCTTCTCTCTCCCTCTCACTCCAGCTTCTCTCTCCCTCTCACTCCAGCTTCTCTCTCCCTCTCACTCCAGCTTCTCGCTCCCTCTCACTCCAGCTTCTCTCTCCCTCTCACTCCAGCTTCTCTCTCCCTCTCATTCCAGCTTCTCTCTCCCTCTCACTCCAGCTTCTCTCTCACTCTCACTCCAGCTTCTCTCTCCCGCTCACTCCAGCTACACTCTCCCTCTCACTCCAGCTTCTCTCTCCCTCTCACTCCAGCTTCTCTCTCCCTCTCACTCCAGCTTCTCTCTCCCTCTCACTCCAGCTTCTCTCTCCCTCTCACTCCAGCTTCTCTCTCCCTCTCACTCCAGCTTCTCTCTCCCTCTCATTCCAGCTTCTCTCTCCCTCTCACTCCAGCTTCTCTCTCCCTCTCACTCCAGCTTCTCTCTCCCTCTCAGTCCAGCTTCTCTCTCCCTCTCACTCGTTTCTCTCTCCCTCTCACTCCAGCTTCTCTCTCCCTCTCACTCCAGCTTCTCTCTCCCTCTCACTCCAGCTTCTCTCTCCCTCTCACTCCAGCTTCTCTCTCCCTCTCACTCCAGCTTCTCTCTCCCTCTCACTCCAGCTTCTCTCTCCCTCTCACTCCAGCTTCTCTCTCCCTCTCACTCCAGCTTCTCTCTCCCTCTCACTCCAGCTTCTCTCTCCCTCTCACTCCAGCTTCTCTCTCCCTCTCACTCCAGCTTCTCTCTCCCTCTCACTCCAGCTTCTCTCTCCCTCTCACTCCAGCTTCTCTCTCCCTCTCACTCCAGCTTCTCTCTCCCTCTCACTCCAGCTTCTCTCTCCCTCTCACTCCAGTTTCTCTCTCCCTCTCACTCCAGCTTCTCTCACCCTCTCACTCATTTCTCTCTCCCTCTCACTCATTTCTCTCTCCCTCTCACTCCAGCTTCTCTCTCCCTCTCACTCCAGCTTCTCTCTCCCTCTCACTCCAGCTTCTCTCTCCCTCTCACTCCAGCTTCTCTCTCCCTCTCACTCCAGCTTCTCTCTCCCTCTCACTCCAGCTTCTCTCCCTCTAGCTCCAGCTTCTCTCACCCTCTCACTCATTTCTCTCTCCCTCTCACTCGTTTCTCGCTCCCTCTCACTCCAGTTTCTCGCTCCCTCTCACTCCAGATTCTCTCTACTTCTCTCTCCCTCTCACTCCAGCTTCTCTCTCCCTCTCACTCCAGCTTCTCTCTCCCTCGCACTCCAGCTTCTCTCTCCCTCTCACACCAGCTTCTCCCTCCCTCTCACTCAAGCTTCTCTCTCCCTCTCACTCCAGCTTCTCTCACCCTCTCACTCCAGCTTCTCTCTCCCTCTCACTCCAGCTTCTCTCTCCCTCGCACTCCAGCTTCTCTCTCCCTCTCACTCCAGCTTATCTCTCCCTCTCGCTCCTGTTTCTCTCTCCCTCTCACTCCAGCTTCTCTCTCCCTCTCACTCCAGCTTCTCTCTCCCTCTCGCTCCTGTTTCTCTCTCCCTCTCACTCCAGCTTCTCTCTCCCTCTCACACCAGTTTCTCCCTCGCTCTCACTCCAGTTTCTCTCTCCCTCTCACTCCAGCTTCTCTCTCCCTCTCACTCGTTTCTCTCTCCCTCTCACTCCAGTTTCTCTCTCCCTCTCACTCCAGCTTCTCCCTCCCTCTCACTCCAGTTTCCCGCTCCCTCGTGCTCGTTTCTCTCTGCCTCTCACTCCAGCTTCTCTCACCCTCTCACTCATGTCTCTCTCCCTCTCACTCCAGTTTCTCTCTCCCTCTCACTCCAGCTTCTCTCTCCCTCTCACTCCCTCTCACTCCAGCTTCTCTCTCCCTCTCACTCCAGCTTCTCTCTCCCTCTCACTCCAGTTTCTCCCTCGCTCTCACTCCAGCTTCTCTCTCCCTCTCACTCCAGCTTCTCTCTCCCTCTCACTCGTTTCCCTCTCCCTCTCACTCCAGTTTCTCGCTCCCTCTTGCTCCAGTTTCTCGCTCCAGTTTCTCTCTCCCTCTCACTGCAGCTTCTCTCTCCCTCTCACTCCAGCATCTCTCTCCCTCTCACTCCAGCTTCTCTCCATCTCACTCCAGCTTCTCTCTCCCTCTCACTCCAGCTTCTCTCTCCCTGTCACTCCAGTTTCTCTCTCCCTCTCACTCCAGTTTCTCTCTCCCTCTCACTCCAGTTCCTCTCTCTCTCTGTCCAGTTGCTCTTTCCTCCCGCTTTTCTCTCTCGTTTCTCTCTCCCTCTGTCCAGTTACTCTCTTTCCCCGTTTCTCTCTCCCTCTCACTCCAGTTTCTCTCTCTATCGCCGTCCAATTTCTCTCTCCCTCTCACTCCAGTTTCTCTCCCTCTCACACCAGCTTCTCTCTCCCTCTCACTCCAGCTTCTCTCTCCCTCTCACTCCAGCTTCTCTCTCCCTCTCACTCCAGCTTCTCTCTCCCTCTCACTCCAGCTTCTCTCTCCCTCTCACTCCAGCTTCTCTCTCCCTCTCACTCCAGCTTCTCTCTCCCTCTCACTCCAGCTTCTCTACCCCTCTCACTCCAGTTTCTCTCTCTCCCTCTCACTCCAGCTTCTCTCTCCCTCTCACTCCAGCTTGTCTCTCCCTCTCACTCCAGCTTCTCTCCCTCTCACTCCAGCTTCTCTCTCCCTCTCACTCCAGCTTCTCTCTCCCTCTCACTCCAGTTTCTCCCTCGCTCTCACTCCAGCTTCTCTCTCCCTCTCACTCGTTTCTCTCTCCCTCTCACTCCAGTTTCTCTCTCCCTCTCACTCCAGTTTCTCTCTCCCTCTCACTCCAGCTTCACTCTCCCTCTCACTCCAGCTTCTCTCCCTCTCACTCCAGCTTCTCTCTCCCTCTCACTCCAGTTTCCCTCTCCCTCGTGCTCGTTACTCCCTCCCCCTCACTCCAGTTTCCCGCTCCCTCGTGCTCGTTTCTCTCTCCCTCTCACTCCAGCTTCTCTCTCCCTCTCACTCCAGCTTTGCTCTCCCACTCGCTCCACCTTCTCTCTCTCTCACTCCAGCTTCTCTCTCCCTCTCACTCGTTTCTCTCTCCCTCTCACTCCAGCTTCTCTCTCCCTCTCACTCCAGCTTCTCTCTCCCTCTCACTCCAGCTTCTCTCTCCCTCTCACTCCAGCTTCTCTCTCCCTCTCACTCCAGCTTCTCTCTCCCTCTCACTCCAGCTTCTCTCTCCCTCTCACTCCAGCTTCTCTCTCCCTCTCACTCCAGCTTCTCGCTCCCTCTCACTCCAGCTTCTCTCTCCCTCTCACTCCAGCTTCTCGCTCCCTCTCACTCCAGCTTCTCTCTCCCTCTCACTCCAGCTTCTCTCTCCCTCTCATTCCAGCTTCTCTCTCCCTCTCACTCCAGCTTCTCTCTCACTCTCACTCCAGCTTCTCTCTCCCGCTCACTCCAGCTACACTCTCCCTCTCACTCCAGCTTCTCTCTCCCTCTCACTCCAGCTTCTCTCTCCCTCTCACTCCAGCTTCTCTCTCCCTCTCAGTCCAGCTTCTCTCTCCCTCTCACTCCAGCTTCTCTCTCCCTCTCACTCCAGCTTCTCTCTCCCTCTCACTCCAGCTTCTCTCTCCCTCGCACTCCAGCTTCTCTCTCCCTCTCACACCAGCTTCTCCCTCCCTCTCACTCAAGCTTCTCTCTCCCTCTCACTCCAGCTTCTCTCACCCTCTCACTCCAGCTTCTCTCTCCCTCTCACTCCAGCTTCTCTCTCCCTCTCACTCCAGCTTCTCTCTCCCTCTCACTCCAGCTTATCTCTCCCTCTCGCTCCTGTTTCTCTCTCCCTCTCACTCCAGCTTCTCTCTCCCTCTCACTCCAGCTTCTCTCTCCCTCTCGCTCCTGTTTCTCTCTCCCTCTCACTCCAGCTTCTCTCTCCCTCTCACACCAGTTTCTCCCTCGCTCTCACTCCAGTTTCTCTCTCCCTCTCACTCCAGCTTCTCTCTCCCTCTCACTCGTATCTCTCTCCCTCTCACTCCAGTTTCTCTCTCCCTCTCACTCCAGCTTCTCCCTCCCTCTCACTCCAGCTTCTCCCTCCCTCTCACTCCAGTTTCCCGCTCCCTCGTGCTCGTTTCTCTCTGCCTCTCACTCCAGCTTCTCTCACCCTCTCACTCATGTCTCTCTCCCTCTCACTCCAGTTTCTCTCTCCCTCTCACTCCAGCTTCTCTCTCCCTCTCACTCCCTCTCACTCCAGCTTCTCTCTCCCTCTCACTCCAGCTTCTCTCTCCCTCTCACTCCAGTTTCTCCCTCGCTCTCACTCCAGCTTCTCTCTCCCTCTCACTCCAGCTTCTCTCTCCCTCTCACTCGTTTCCCTCTCCCTCTCACTCCAGTTTCTCGCTCCCTCTTGCTCCAGTTTCTCGCTCCAGTTTCTCTCTCCCTCTCACTACAGCTTCTCTCTCCCTCTCACTCCAGCATCTCTCTCCCTCTCACTCCAGCTTCTCTCCATCTCACTCCAGCTTCTCTCTCCCTCTCACTCCAGCTTCTCTCTCCCTGTCACTCCAGCTTCTCCCTCGCTCTCACTCCAGCTTCTCCCTCGCTCTCACTCCAGCTTCTCTCTCCCTCTCACTCGTTTCTCTCTCCCTCTCACTCCAGTTTCTCTCTCTCTCTCACTCCAGTTTCTCTCTCCCTCTCACTCCACCTTCACTCTCCTTCTCACTCCAGCTTCTCTCCCTCTCACTCCAGCTTCTCTCTCCCTCTCACTCCAGTTTCCCTCTCCCTCGTGCTCGTTTCTCCCTCCCTCTCACTCCAGTTTCCCGCTCCCTCGTGCTCGTTTCTCTCTCCCTCTCACTCCAGCTTCTCACTCCCTCTCACTCCAGCTTCGCTCTCCCACTCGCTCCAGCTTCTCTCTCTCTCACTCCAGCTTCTCTCTCCCTCTCACTCCAGCTTCTCTCTCCCTCTCACTCGTTTCTCTCTCCCTCTCACTCCAGCTTCTCTCTCCCTATCACTCCAGCTTCTCTCTCCCTCTCACTCCAGCTTCTCTCTCCCTCTCACTCCAGCTTCTCTCTCCCTCTCACTCCAGCTTCTCTCTCCCTCTCACTCCAGCTTCTCTCTCCCTCTCACTCCAGCTTCTCTCTCCCTCCAGCTTCTCTCTCCCTCTCACTCCAGCTTCTCTCTCCCTCTCACCCCAGCTTCTCTCTCCCTCTCACTCCAGCTTCTCTCTCCCTCTCACTCCAGCTTCTCTCTCCCTCTCACTCCAGCTTCTCTCTCCCTCTCACTCCAGCTTCTCTCTCCCTCCAGCTTCTCTCTCCCTCTCACTCCAGCTTCTCTCTCCCTCTCACTCCAGTTTCTCTCTCCCTCTCACTCCAGCTTCTCTCTCCCTCTCACTCCAGCTTCTCTCTCCCTCTCACTCCAGCTTCTCTCTCCCTCTCACTCCAGCTTCTCTCTCCCTCTCACTCCAGCTTCTCTCTCCCTCTCGCTCCAGTTTCTCTCTCCCTCTCACTCGTTTCTCTCTCCCTCTCACTCCAGCTTCTCTCTCCCTCTCACTCCAGCTTCTCTCTCCCTCTCACTCCAGCTTCTCTCTCCCTCTCACTCCAGCTTCTCTCTCCCTCTCACTCCAGCTTCTCTCTCCCTCTCACTCCAGCTTCTCTCTCCCTCTCACTCCAGCTTCTCTCTCCCTCTCACTCCAGCTTCTCGCTCCCTCTCACTCCAGCTTCTCTCTCCCTCTCACTCCAGCTTCTCGCTCCCTCTCACTCCAGCTTCTCTCTCCCTCTCACTCCAGCTTCTCTCTCCCTCTCATTCCAGCTTCTCTCTCCCTCTCACTCCAGCTTCTCTCTCACTCTCACTCCAGCTTCTCTCTCCCGCTCACTCCAGCTACACTCTCCCTCTCACTCCAGCTTCTCTCTCCCTCTCACTCCAGCTTCTCTCTCCCTCTCACTCCAGCTTCTCTCTCCCTCTCAGTCCAGCTTCTCTCTCCCTCTCACTCCAGCTTCTCTCTCCCTCTCACTCCAGCTTCTCTCTCCCTCTCACTCCAGCTTCTCTCTCCCTCTCACTCCAGCTTCTCTCTCCCTCTCACTCCAGCTTCTCTCTCCCTCGCACTCCAGCTTCTCTCTCCCTCTCACTCAAGCTTCTCTCTCCCTCTCACTCCAGCTTCTCTCACCCTCTCACTCCAGCTTCTCTCACCCTCTCACTCCAGCTTCTCTCTCCCTCTCACTCCAGCTTCTCTCTCCCTCTCACTCCAGCTTCTCTCTCCCTCTCACTCCAGCTTCTCTCTCCCTCTCACTCCAGCTTATCTCTCCCTCTCGCTCCTGTTTCTCTCTCCCTCTCACTCCAGCTTCTCTCTCCCTCTCACTCCAGCTTCTCTCTCCCTCTCGCTCCTGTTTCTCTCTCCCTCTCACTCCAGCTTCTCTCTCCCTCTCACACCAGTTTCTCCCTCGCTCTCACTCCAGTTTCTCTCTCCCTCTCACTCCAGCTTCTCTCTCCCTCTCACTCGTATCTCTCTCCCTCTCACTCCAGTTTCTCTCTCACTCTCACTCCAGCTTCTCCCCCCCTCTCACTCCAGTTTCCCGCTCCCTCGTGCTCGTTTCTCTCTGCCTCTCACTCCAGCTTCTCTCACCCTCTCACTCATGTCTCTCTCCCTCTCACTCCAGTTTCTCTCTCCCTCTCACTCCAGCTTCTCTCTCCCTCTCACTCCCTCTCACTCCAGCTTCTCTCTCCCTCTCACTCCAGCTTCTCTCTCCCTCTCACTCCAGTTTCTCCCTCGCTCTCACTCCAGCTTCTGTCTCCCTCTCACTCCAGCTTCTCTCTCCCTCTCACTCGTTTCCCTCTCCCTCTCACTCCAGTTTCTCGCTCCCTCTTGCTCCAGTTTCTCGCTCCAGTTTCTCTCTCCCTCTCACTACAGCTTCTCTCTCCCTCTCACTCCAGCATCTCTCTCCCTCTCACTCCAGCTTCTCTCCATCTCACTCCAGCTTCTCTCTCCCTCTCACTCCAGCTTCTCTCTCCCTGTCACTCCAGCTTCTCCCTCGCTCTCACTCCAGCTTCTCCCTCGCTCTCACTCCAGCTTCTCTCTCCCTCTCACTCGTTTCTCTCTCCCTCTCACTCCAGTTTCTCTCTCTCACTCCAGTTTCTCTCTCCCTCTCACTCCACCTTCACTCTCCTTCTCACTCCAGCTTCTCTCCCTCTCACTCCAGCTTCTCTCTCCCTCTCACTCCAGTTTCCCTCTCCCTCGTGCTCGTTTCTCCCTCCCTCTCACTCCAGTTTCCCGCTCCCTCGTGCTCGTTTCTCTCTCCCTCTCACTCCAGCTTCTCACTCCCTCTCACTCCAGCTTCGCTCTCCCACTCGCTCCAGCTTCTCTCTCTCTCACTCCAGCTTCTCTCTCCCTCTCACTCCAGCTACTCTCTCCCTCTCACTCGTTTCTCTCTCCCTCTCACTCCAGCTTCTCTCTCCCTCTCACTCCAGCTTCTCTCTCCCTCTCACTCCAGCTTCTCTCTCCCTCTCACTCCAGCTTCTCTCTCCCTCTCACTCCAGCTTCTCTCTCCCTCTCACTCCAGCTTCTCTCTCCCTCTCACTCCAGCTTCTCTCTCCCTCTCACTCCAGCTTCTCTCTCCCTCTCACTCCAGCTTCTCTCTCCCTCCAGCTTCTCTCTCCCTCTCACTCCAGCTTCTCTCTCCCTCTCACCCCAGCTTCTCTCTCCCTCTCACTCCAGCTTCTCTCTCCCTCTCACTCCAGCTTCTCTCTCCCTCTCACTCCAGCTTCTCTCTCCCTCCAGCTTCTCTCTCCCTCTCACTCCAGCTTCTCTCTCCCTCTCACTCCAGTTTCTCTCTCCCTCTCACTCCAGCTTCTCTCTCCCTCTCACTCCAGCTTCTCTCTCCCTCTCACTCCAGCTTCTCTCTCCCTCTCACTCCAGCTTCTCTCTCCCTCTCGCTCCAGTTTCTCCCTCCCTCTCACTCCAGCTTCTCTCACCCTCTCACTCATTTCTCTCTCCCTCTCACTCGTTTCTCTCTCCCTCTCACTCCAGTTTCTCTCATTCTCTCACTCCAGCTTTTGTCTCCCTCACTCGTTTCTCTCTCCCTCTCACTCCAGCTTCTCTCCCTCTCGCTCCAGTTTCTCTCTCCCTCTCACTCCAGTTTCTCTCACCCTCTCACTCATTTCTCTCTCCCTCTCACTCGTTTCTCGCTCCCTCTCACTCGTTTCTCGCTCCCTCTCACTCGTTTCTCGCTCCCTCTCACTCGTTTCTCGCTCCCTCTCACTCGTTTCTCGCTCCCTCGCACTCCAGTTTCTCGCTCCCTCGCACTCCAGATTCTCTCTACTTCTCTCTCCCTCTCACTCCAGCTTCTCTCTCCCTCTCACTCCAGCTTCTCTCTCCCTCACTTGTTTCTTTCTCCCACTCATTCATTTCTCTCTCCCTCTCACACCAGCTTCTCAATCCCTCTCACTCTAGCTTCTCTCTCCCTCTCACTCCAGCTTCTCTCTCCCTCTCACTCCAGCTTCTCTCTCCCTCACACTCCAGCTTCTCTCTCCCTCACACTCCAGCTTCTCTCTCCCTCTCACTCCAGCTTCTCTCTCCCTCTCACTCCAGCTTCTCTCTCCCTCTCACTCCAGCTTCTCTCTCCCTCTCACTCCAGCTTCTCTCTCCCTCACACTCCAGCTTCTCTCTCCCTCTCACTCCAGCTTCTCTCTCCCTCTCACTCCAGCTTCTCTCTCCCTCTCACTCCAGCTTCTCTCTCCCTCTCACTCCAGCTTCTCTCTCCCTCTCACTCCAGCTTCTCTCTCCCTCTCACTCCAGCTTCTCTCTCCCTCTCACTCCAGCTTCTCTCTCCCTCTCACTCCAGCTTCTCTCTCCCACTCACTCCAGCTTCTCTCTCCCTCTCACTCCAGCTTCTCTCTCCCTCTCACTGCAGCTTCTCTCTCCCTCTCGCTCCTTTTTCTCTCTCCCTCTCACTCCAGTTCCCCTCTCCGTCGTGCTCGTTCCTCCCTCCCTCTCACTCCAGTTTCTCCCTCCCTCTCACTCCAGTTTCTCCCTCCCTCTCACTCCAGCATCTCTCTCCCTCTCACTCCAGCTTCTCTCTCCCTCTCACTCCAGCTTCTCTCTCCCTCTCACTCCAGCTTCTCTCACCCTCTCACTCCAGCTTCTCGCCCCCTCTCACTCCAGCTTCTGTCTCCCTCACTCGTTTCTCTCTCCCTCTCACTCCAGCTTCTCTCCCTCTCACTCCAGCTTCTCTCTCCCTCTCACTCCAGCTTCTCTCCCTCTCACTCCAGTTTCCCTCTCCTTCGTGCTCGTTTCTCTCTCCCTCTCACTCCAGTTTCCCGCTCCCTCGTGCTCGTTTCTCTCTGCCGCTCACTCCAGCTTCTCTCTCCCTCTCACTCCAGTTTCTCTCTCCCTCTCACACCAGCTTCTCTCACCCTCTCACTCATTTCTCTCTCCGTCTCACTCCAGTTTCTCTCTCCCTCTCACTCCAGCTTCTCTCTCCCTCTCACTCCAGCTTCTCTCTCCCTCTCACTCCAGCTTCTCTCTCCCTCTCACTCCAGCTTCTCTCTCCCTCTCACTCCAGCTTCTCTCTCACTCTCACTCCAGCTTCTCTCTCCCGCTCACTCCAGCTACACTCTCCCTCTCACTCCAGCTTCTCTCTCCCTCTCACTCCAGCTTCTCTCTCCCTCTCACTCCAGCTTCTCTCTCCCTCTCAGTCCAGCTTCTCTCTCCCTCTCACTCCAGCTTCTCTCTCCCTCTCACTCCAGCTTCTCTCTCCCTCTCACTCCAGCTTCTCTCTCCCTCGCACTCCAGCTTCTCTCTCCCTCTCACTCAAGCTTCTCTCTCCCTCTCACTCCAGCTTCTCTCACCCTCTCACTCCAGCTTCTCTCACCCTCTCACTCCAGCTTCTCTCTCCCTCTCACTCCAGCTTCTCTCTCCCTCTCACTCCAGCTTCTCTCTCCCTCTCACTCCAGCTTATCTCTCCCTCTCGCTCCTGTTTCTCTCTCCCTCTCACTCCAGCTTCTCTCTCCCTCTCACTCCAGCTTCTCTCTCCCTCTCGCTCCTGTTTCTCTCTCCCTCTCACTCCAGCTTCTCTCTCCCTCTCACACCAGTTTCTCCCTCGCTCTCACTCCAGTTTCTCTCTCCCTCTCACTCCAGCTTCTCTCTCCCTCTCACTCGTATCTCTCTCCCTCTCACTCCAGTTTCTCTCTCACTCTCACTCCAGCTTCTCCCTCCCTCTCACTCCAGTTTCCCGCTCCCTCGTGCTCGTTTCTCTCTGCCTCTCACTCCAGCTTCTCTCACCCTCTCACTCATGTCTCTCTCCCTCTCACTCCAGTTTCTCTCTCCCTCCAGCTTCTCTCTCCCTCTCACTCCCTCTCACTCCAGCTTCTCTCTCCCTCTCACTCCAGCTTCTCTCTCCCTCTCACTCCAGTTTCTCCCTCGCTCTCACTCCAGCTTCTCTCTCCCTCTCACTCCAGCTTCTCTCACCCTCTCACTCATTTCTCTCTCCCTCTCACTCGTTTCTCTCTCCCTCTCACTCCAGTTTCTCTCACCCTCTCACTCCAGCTTCTCTCCCTCTCGCTCCAGTATCTCTATCCCTCTCACTCATTTCTCTCTCCCTCTCACTCCAGTTTCTCGCTCCCTCTCACTCCAGTTTCTCTCTCCCTCTCACTCCAGCTTCTCTCTCCCTCTCACTCCAGTTTCTCTCTCCCTCTCACTCCAGCTTCTCTATCCCTCTCACTCCTGCTTCTCTCTCCCTCACTTGTTTCTCTCTCCCACTCATTCATTTCTGTCTCCCTCTCACACCAGCTTCTCAATCCCTCTCACTCAAGCTTCTCTCTCCCTCTCACTCCAGTTTCTCTCTCCCTCTCACTCCAGCTTCTCTCTCCCTCTCACTCCATCTTCTCTCTCCCTCTCACTCCAGCTTCTCTCTCCCTCTCACTCCAGCTTCTCTCTCCCTCTCACTCCAGCTTCTCTCTCCCTCTCACTCCAGCTTCTCTCTCCCTCTCACTCCAGCTTCTCTCTCCCTCTCACTCCAGCTTCTCTCTCCCTCTCACTCCAGCATCTCTCTCCCACTCACTCCAGCTTCTCTCTTCCTCTCACTCCAGCTTCTCTCTCCCTCTCGCTCCTGTTTCTCTCTCCCTCTCACTCCAGTTCCCCTCTCCGTCGTGCTCGTTCCTCCCTCCCTCTCACTCCAGTTTCTCCCTCCCTCTCACTCCAGTTTCTCTCTCCCACTCACTCCAGTTTCTCGCTCCGTCGCGCTCCAGTTTCTTTCTCCCTCTTGCTCTAGTTTCTCTCTCCCTTTCACTCCAGCTTCTCTCTCCCTCTCACTCCAGCCTCTCTCTCCCTCTCACTCCAGCCTCTCTCTCCCTCTCACTCCAACCTCTCTCTCCCTCTCACTCCAGTTTCTCTCTCCCTCTCACTCCAGCTCACTCCAGCTTCTCTCTCCCTCTCACTCCAGCTTCACTCTCTCTCTCCCTCCAGTTTCTCTCTCCCTCTCACTCCAGCTTCTCTCTCCCTCGCACTCCAGCTTCTCTCTCCCTCGCACTCCAGCTTCTCTCTCCCTCGTACTCCAGCTTCTCGCTCCCTCGCACTCCAGTTTCTCGCTCCCTCGCACTCCAGCTTCTCTCTCCCTCGCACTCCAGCTTCTCGCTCCCTCTCACTCCAGTTTCTCTCTCCCACTCAGTCCAGTTTATCTCTCCCTCTCCCTCCAGCTTCTCTTTCCCTCTCCCTCCAGTTTATCTCTCCCTCTCCCTTTCAATCCAGTTTCTTTCTCCCTCTCCCTCCAGTTCCTCACTTCCTCTCACTCCAGATTCTCTCCCCCTCTCACTCCAGATTCCCTCTCCCTTTCACTCCAGCTTCTCTCTCCCTCTCACTCCAGCCTCTCTCTCCCTCTCACTCCAACCTCTCTCTCCCTCTCACTCCAGTTTCTCTCTCCCTCTCACTCCAGCTCACTCCAGCTTCTCGCTCCCTCGCACTCCAGCTTCTCTCTCCCTCTCACTCCAGCTTCTCTATCCCTCTGACTCCAGCTTCTCTCTCCCTCTCACTCCAGCTTCTCTCTCCCTCTCACTCCAGCTTCTCTCTCCCTCTCACTCCAGCTTCTCTCTCCCTCCAGCTTCTCTCTCCCTCTCACTCCAGCTTCTCTCTCCCTCTCGCTCCAGTTTCTCCCTCCCTCTCACTCCAGTTTCTCCCTCCCTCTCACTCCAGCTTCTCTCTCCCTCTCACTCCAGTTTCTCTCTCCCTCCAGCTTCTCTCTCCCTCTCACTCCCTCTCACTCCAGCTTCTCTCTCCCTCTCACTCCAGCTTCTCTCTCCCTCTCACTCCAGTTTCTCCCTCGCTCTCACTCCAGCTTCTCTCTCCCTCTCACTCCAGCTTCTCTCTCCCTCTCACTCGTTTCCCTCTCCCTCTCACTCCAGTTTCTCGCTCCCTCTTGCTCCAGTTTCTCGCTCCAGTTTCTCTCTCCCTCTCACTACAGCTTCTCTCTCCCTCTCACTCAAGCTTCTCTCTCCCTCTCACTCCAGCTTCTCTCTCCCTCTCACTCCAGCTTCTCTCTCCCTCTCACTCCAGCTTCTCTCTCCCTCTCACTCCAGCTTCTCTCTCCCTCTCACTCCAGCTTCTCTCTTCCTCTCACTCCAGCTTCTCTCTCCCTCTCACTCCAGCTTCTCTCTCCCTCTCACTCCAGCTTCTCTCTCCCTCTCACTACAGCTTCTCTCTCCCTCTCACTCAAGCTTCTCTCTCCCTCTCACTCCAGCTTCTCTCTCCCTCTCACTCCAGCTTCTCTCTCCCTCTCACTCCAGCTTCTCTCTCCCTCTCACTCCAGCTTCTCTCTCCCTCTCACTCCAGCTTCTCTCTTCCTCTCACTCCAGCTTCTCTCTCCCTCTCGCTCCTGTTTCTCTCTCCCTCTCACTCCAGTTCCCCTCTCCGTCGTGCTCGTTCCTCCCTCCCTCTCACTCCAGTTTCTCCCTCCCTCTCACTCCAGTTTCTCCCTCCCTCTCACTCCAGCTTCTCTCACCCTCTCACTCATTTCTCTCTCCCTCTCACTCGTTTCTCTCTCCCTCTCACTCCAGTTTCTCTCACCCTCTCACTCCAGCTTCTCTCCCTCTCGCTCCAGTATCTCTATCCCTCTCACTCATTTCTCTCTCCCTCTCACTCCAGTTTCTCGCTCCCTCTCACTCCAGTTTCTCTCTCCCTCTCACTCCAGCTTCTCTCTCCCTCTCACTCCAGTTTCTCTCTCCCTCTCACTCCAGCTTCTCTATCCCTCTCACTCCTGCTTCTCTCTCCCTCACTTGTTTCTCTCTCCCACTCATTCATTTCTGTCTCCCTCTCACACCAGCTTCTCCCTCGCTCTCACTCCAGTTTCTCTCTCCCTCTCACTCCAGCTTCTCTCTCCCTCTCACTCGTATCTCTCTCCCTCTCACTCCAGTTTCTCTCTCACTCTCACTCCAGCTTCTCCCTCCCTCTCACTCCAGCTTCTCTCTCCCTCTCGCTCCAGTTTCTCCCTCCCTCTCACTCCAGTTTCTCCCTCCCTCTCACTCCAGCTTCTCTCTCCCTCTCACTCCAGTTTCTCTCTCCCTCCAGCTTCTCTCTCCCTCTCACTCCCTCTCACTCCAGCTTCTCTCTCCCTCTCACTCCAGCTTCTCTCTCCCTCTCACTCCAGTTTCTCCCTCGCTCTCACTCCAGCTTCTCTCTCCCTCTCACTCCAGCTTCTCTCTCCCTCTCACTCGTTTCCCTCTCCCTCTCACTCCAGTTTCTCGCTCCCTCTTGCTCCAGTTTCTCGCTCCAGTTTCTCTCTCCCTCTCACTACAGCTTCTCTCTCCCTCTCACTCAAGCTTCTCTCTCCCTCTCACTCCAGCTTCTCTCTCCCTCTCACTCCAGCTTCTCTCTCCCTCTCACTCCAGCTTCTCTCTCCCTCTCACTCCAGCTTCTCTCTCCCTCTCACTCCAGCTTCTCTCTTCCTCTCACTCCAGCTTCTCTCTCCCTCTCGCTCCTGTTTCTCTCTCCCTCTCACTCCAGTTCCCCTCTCCGTCGTGCTCGTTCCTCCCTCCCTCTCACTCCAGTTTCTCCCTCCCTCTCCCTCCAGCTTCTCTCTCCCTCTCACTCCAGCTTCTCTCTCCCTCTCGCTCCAGTTTCTCCCTCCCTCTCACTCCAGTTTCTCCCTCCCTCTCACTCCAGCTTCTCTCTCCCTCTCACTCGTTTCTCTCTCCCTCTCACTCCAGCTTCTCTCTCCCTCTCACTCCAGCTTCTCTCTCCCTCTCACTCCAGCTTCTCTCTCCCTCTCGCTCCAGTTTCTCCCTCCCTCTCACTCCAGTTTCTCCCTCCCTCTCACTCCAGCTTCTCTCACCCTCTCACTCATTGCTCTCTCCCTCTCACTCCAGTTTCTCTCACCCTCTCACTCCAGCTTTTGTCTCCCTCACTCGTTTCTCTCTCCCTCTCACTCCAGCTTCTCTCCCTCTCGCTCCAGTTTCTCTCTCCCTCTCACTCCAGCTTCTCTCACCCTCTCACTCATTTCTCTCTCCCTGTCACTCGTTTCTCGCTCCCTCTCACTCGTTTCTCGCTCCCTCTCACTCGTTTCTCGCTCCCTCTCACTCGTTTCTCGCTCCCTCTCACTCGTTTCTCGCTCCCTCGCACTCGTTTCTCGCTCCCTCGCACTCGTTTCTCGCTCCCTCGCACTCCAGTTTCTCGCTCCCTCGCACTCCAGATTCTCTCTACTTCTCTGGCCCTCTCACTCCAGCTTCTCTCTCCCTCTCACTCCAGCTTCTCTCTCCCTCACTTGTTTCTCTCTCCCACTCATTCATTTCTCTCTCCCTCTCACACCAGCTTCTCAATCCCTCTCACTACAGTTTCTCTCTCCCTCTCACTCCAGCTTCTCTCTCCCTCTCACTCCAGCTTCTCTCTCCCTCTCACTCCAGCTTCTCTCTCCCTCTCACTCCAGCTTCTCTCTCCCTCTCACTGCAGCTTCTCTCTCCCTCTCACTCCAGCTTCTCTCTCCCTCTCACTCCAGCTTCTCTCTCCCACTCACTCCAGCTTCTCTCTTCCTCTCACTCCAGCTTCTCTCTCCCTCTCGCTCCTGTTTCTCTCTCCCTCTCACTCCAGTTCCCCTCTCCGTCGTGCTCGTTCCTCCCTCCCTCTCACTCCAGTTTCTCCCTCCCTCTCACTCCAGTTTCTCCCTCCCTCTCACTCCAGCTTCTCTCACCCTCTCACTCATTTCTCTCTCCCTCTCACTCGTTTCTCTCTCCCTCTCACTCCAGTTTCTCTCACCCTCTCACTCCAGCTTCTCTCCCTCTCGCTCCAGTATCTCTATCCCTCTCACTCATTTCTCTCTCCCTCTCACTCCAGTTTCTCGCTCCCTCTCACTCCAGTTTCTCTCTCCCTCTCACTCCAGCTTCTCTCTCCCTCTCACTCCAGTTTCTCTCTCCCTCTCACTCCAGCTTCTCTATCCCTCTCACTCCAGCTTCTCTCTCCCTCTCACTCCAGTTTCTCTCTCCCTCTCCCTCCAGCTTCTCTCTCCCTCTCACTCCCGCTTCTCTCTCCCTCTCACACCAGCTTCTCTCACCCTCTCACTCATTTCTCTCTCCCTCTCACTCCAGCTTCTCTCTCCCTCTCACTCCAGTTTCTCTCTCCTTCTCACTCCAGCTTCTCTCTCCCTCTCACTCCAGCTTCTCTCTCCCTCTCACTCCAGCTTCTCTCTCCCACTCACTCCAGCTTCTCTCTCCCTCTCACTCCAGCTTCTCTCTCCCTCTCACTCCAGCTTCTCTCTCCCTCTCGCTCCTGTTTCTCTCTCCCTCTCACTCCAGTTCCCCTCTCCGTCGTGCTCGTTCCTCCCTCCCTCTCACTCCAGTTTCTCCCTCCCTCTCACTCCAGTTTCTCCCTCCCTCTCACTCCAGTTTCTCCCTCCCTCTCACTCCAGCTTCTCTCACCCTCTCACTCATTTATCTCTCCCTCTCACTCGTTTCTCTCTCCCTCTCACTCCAGTTTCTCTCACCCTCTCACTCCAGCTTCTCTCCCCCTCTCACTCCAGCTTCTGTCTCCCTCACTCGTTTCTCTCTCCCTCTCACTCCAGCTTCTCTCCCTCTCGCTCCAGTTTCTCTATCCCTCTCACTCATTTCTCTCTCCCTCTCACTCGTTTCTCTCTCCTTCTCACTCCAGTTTCTCTCTCCCTCTCACTCCATCTTCTCTCTCCCTCTCACTCCAGCTTCTCTCACCCTCTCACTCATTTCTCTCTCCCTCTCACTCGTTTCTCTCTCCCTCTCACTCCAGTTTCTCTCACCCTCTCACTCCAGCTTCTCTCCCTCTCGCTCCAGTATCTCTATCCCTCTCACTCATTTCTCGCTCCCTCTCACTCCAGTTTCTCGCTCCCTCTCACTCCAGTTTCTCTCTCCCTCTCACTCCAGCTTCTCTCTCCCTCTCACTCCAGTTTCTCTCTCCCTCTCACTCCAGCTTCTCTATCCCTCTCACTCCAGCTTCTCTCCCCCTCACTTGTTTCTCTCTCCCACTCATTCATTTCTGTCTCCCTCTCACACCAGCTTCTCAATCCCTCTCACTCAAGCTTCTCTCTCCCTCTCACTCCAGTTTCTCTCTCCCTCTCACTCCAGCTTCTCTCTCCCTCTCACTCCAGCTTCTCTCTCCCTCTCACTCCAGCTTCTCTCTCCCTCTCACTCCAGCTTCTCTCTCCCTCTCACTCCAGCTTCTCTCTCCCTCTCACTCCAGCTTCTCTCTCCCTCTCACTCCAGCTTCTCTCTCCCTCTCACTCCAGCTTCTCTCTCCCACTCACTCCAGCTTCTCTCTTCCTCTCACTCCAGCTTCTCTCTCCCTCTCGCTCCTGTTTCTCTCTCCCTCTCACTCCAGTTCCCCTCTCCGTCGTGCTCGTTCCTCCCTCCCTCTCACTCCAGTTTCTCCCTCCCTCTCACTCCAGTTTCTCTGCCCTCTCACTCCAGCTTCTCTCACCCTCTCACTCATTTCTCTCTCCCTCTCACTCGTTTCTCTCTCCCTCTCACTCCAGTTTCTCTCACCCTCTCACTCCAGCTTCTCTCCCTCTCGCTCCAGTATCTCTATCCCTCTCACTCATTTCTCTCTCCCTCTCACTCCAGTTTCTCGCTCCCTCTCACTCCAGTTTCTCTCTCCCTCTCACTCCAGCTTCTCTCTCCCTCTCACTCCAGTTTCTCTCTCCCTTTCACTCCAGCTTCTCTCTCCCTCTCACTCCAGCCTCTCTCTCCCTCTCACTTCAACCTCTCTCTCCCTCTCACTCCAGTTTCTCTCTCCCTCTCACTCCAGCTCACTCCAGCTTCTCTCTCCCTCTCACTCCAGCTTCACTCTCTCTCTCCCTCCAGTTTCTCTCTCCCTCTCACTCCAGCTTCTCTCTCCCTCGCACTCGAGCTTCTCTCTCCCTCGCACTCCAGCTTCTCTCTCCCTCGTACTCCAGCTTCTCGCTCCCTCGCACTCCAGTTTCTCGCTCCCTCGCACTCCAGCTTCTCGCTCCCTCGCACTCCAGCTTCTCTCTCCCTCGCACTCCAGCTTCTCGCTCCCTCTCACTCCAGTTTCTCTCTCCCACTCAGTCCAGTTTATCTCTCCCTCTCCCTCCAGCTTCTCTTTCCCTCTCCCTCCAGTTTATCTCTCCCTCTCCCTTTCAATCCAGTTTCTTTCTCCCTCTCCCTCCAGTTCCTCACTTCCTCTCACTCCAGATCCTCTCCCCCTCTCACTCCAGATTCCCTCTCCCTCTCACTCCAGCTTCTCTCTCCCTCTCACTCCAGCTTCTCTCTCCCTCTCACTCCAGCTTCTCTCTCCCTCTCACTCCAGCTTCTCTCTCCCTCTCACTCCAGTTCCCCTCTCCGTCGTGCTCGTTCCTCCCTCCCTCTCACTCCAGTTTCTCCCTCCCTCTCACTCCAGTTTCTCCCTCCCTCTCACTCCAGCTTCTCTCACCCTCTCACTCATTTCTCTCTCCCTCTCACTCGTTTCTCTCTCCCTCTCACTCCAGTTTCTCTCACCCTCTCACTCCAGCTTCTCTCCCCCTCTCACTCCAGCTTCTGTCTCCCTCACTCGTTTCTCTCTCCCTCTCACTCCAGCTTCTCTCCCTCTCGCTCCAGTTTCTCTATCCCTCTCACTCATTTCTCTCTCCCTCTCACTCGTTTCTCTCTCCCTCTCACTCCAGTTTCTCGCTCCCTCTCACTCCAGTTTCTCTCTCCCTCTCACTCCAGCTTCTCTCTCCTTCTCACTCCAGTTTCTCTCTCCCTCTCACTCCAGCTTCTCTCTCCCTCTCACTCCAGCTTCTCTCTCCCTCTCACGCCAGCTTCTCTCTCCCTCACTTGTTTCTCAATCCCTCTCACTCAAACTTCTCTCTCCCTCTCACTCCAGTTTCACTCTCCCTCTCACTCCAGTTTCTCTCTCCCTCCAGCTTCTCTCTCCCTCTCACTCCCGCTTCTCTCTCCCTCTCACACCAGCTTCTCTCACCCTCTCACTCATTTCTCTCTCCCTCTCACTCCAGTTTCTCTCTCCCTCTCACTCCAGCTTCTCACTCCCTCTCACTCAAGCTTCGCTCTCCTTCTCACTCCAGTTTCTCTCCCCCTCTCACTCCAGTTTCTCTCCCCCTCTCACTCCAGTTTCTCTCTCCCACTCAGTCCAGTTTATCTCTCCCTCTCCCTCCAGCTTCTCTTTCCCTCTCCCTCCAGTTTATCTCTCCCTCTCCCTTTCAATCCAGTTTCTTTCTCCCTCTCCCTCCAGTTCCTCACTTCCTCTCACTCCAGATTCTCTCCCCCTCTCACTCCAGATTCCCTCTCCCTCTCACTCCAGCTTCTCTCTCCCTCTCACTCCAGCTTCTCTCTCCCTCTCCCTCCAGTTTCTCTCTCCCACTCACTCCAGTTTCTCGCTCCGTCGCGCTCCAGTTTCTTTCTCCCTCTTGCTCTAGTTTCTCTCTCCCTTTCACTCCAGCTTCTCTCTCCCTCTCACTCCAGCCTCTCTCTCCCTCTCACTCCAGCCTCTCTCTCCCTCTCACTCCAACCTCTCTCTCCCTCTCACTCCAGTTTCTCTCTCCCTCTCACTCCAGCTCACTCCAGCTTCTCTCTCCCTCTCACTCCAGCTTCACTCTCTCTCTCCCTCCAGTTTCTCTCTCCCTCTCACTCCAGCTTCTCTCTCCCTCGCACTCCAGCTTCTCTCTCCCTCGCACTCCAGCTTCTCTCTCCCTCGCACTCCAGCTTCTCGCTCCCTCGCACTCCAGCTTCTCGCTCCCTCGCACTCCAGTTTCTCGCTCCCTCGCACTCCAGCTTCTCTCTCCCTCGCACTCCAGCTTCTCGCTCCCTCTCACTCCAGTTTCTCTCTCCCACTCAGTCCAGTTTATCTCTCCCTCTCCCTCCAGCTTCTCTTTCCCTCTCCCTCCAGTTTATCTCTCCCTCTCCCTTTCAATCCAGTTTCTTTCTCCCTCTCCCTCCAGTTCCTCACTTCCTCTCACTCCAGATTCTCTCCCCCTCTCACTCCAGATTCCCTCTCCCTTTCACTCCAGCTTCTCTCTCCCTCTCACTCCAGCCTCTCTCTCCCTCTCACTCCAACCTCTCTCTCCCTCTCACTCCAGTTTCTCTCTCCCTCTCACTCCAGCTCACTCCAGCTTCTCGCTCCCTCGCACTCCAGCTTCTCTCTCCCTCTCACTCCAGCTTCTCTATCCCTCTGACTCCAGCTTCTCTCTCCCTCTCACTCCAGCTTCTCTCTCCCTCTCACTCCAGCTTCTCTCTCCCTCTCACTCCAGCTTCTCTCTCCCTCTCACTCCAGCTTCTCTCTCCCTCCAGCTTCTCTCTCCCTCTCACTCCAGCTTCTCTCTCCCTCTCACTCCAGCTTCTCTCTCCCTCTCGCTCCAGTTTCTCCCTCCCTCTCACTCCAGTTTCTCCCTCCCTCTCACTCCAGCTTCTCTCTCCCTCTCACTCGTTTCTCTCTCCCTCTCACTCCAGCTTCTCTCTCCCTCTCACTCCAGCTTCTCTCTCCCTCTCACTCCAGCTTCTCTCTCCCTCTCGCTCCAGTTTCTCCCTCCGTCTCACTCCAGTTTCTCCCTCCCCCTCACTCCAGCTTCTCTCACCCTCTCACTCATTGCTCTCTCCCTCTCACTCCAGTTTCTCTCACCCTCTCACTCCAGCTTTTGTCTCCCTCACTCGTTTCTCTCTCCCTCTCACTCCAGCTTCTCTCCCTCTCGCTCCAGTTTCTCTCTCCCTCTCACTCCAGCTTCTCTCACCCTCTCACTCATTTCTCTCTCCCTGTCACTCGTTTCTCGCTCCCTCTCACTCGTTTCTCGCTCCCTCTCACTCGTTTCTCGCTCCCTCTCACTCGTTTCTCGCTCCCTCTCACTCGTTTCTCGCTCCCTCGCACTCGTTTCTCGCACCCTCGCACTCGTTTCTCGCTCCCTCGCACTCCAGTTTCTCGCTCCCTCGCACTCCAGATTCTCTCTACTTCTCTGGCCCTCTCACTCCAGCTTCTCTCTCCCTCTCACTCCAGCTTCTCTCTCCCTCACTTGTTTCTCTCTCCCACTCATTCATTTCTCTCTCCCTCTCACACCAGCTTCTCAATCCCTCTCACTCAAGCTTCTCTCTCCCTCTCACTACAGTTTCTCTCTCCCTCTCACTCCAGCTTCTCTCTCCCTCTCACTCCAGCTTCTCTCTCCCTCTCACTCCAGCTTCTCTCTCCCTCTCACTGCAGCTTCTCTCTCCCTCTCACTCCAGCTTCTCTCTCCCTCTCACTCCAGCTTCTCTCTCCCACTCACTCCAGCTTCTCTCTTCCTCTCACTCCAGCTTCTCTCTCCCTCTCGCTCCTGTTTCTCTCTCCCTCTCACTCCAGTTCCCCTCTCCGTCGTGCTCGTTCCTCCCTCCCTCTCACTCCAGTTTCTCCCTCCCTCTCACTCCAGTTTCTCCCTCCCTCTCACTCCAGCTTCTCTCACCCTCTCACTCATTTCTCTCTCCCTCTCACTCGTTTCTCTCTCCCTCTCACTCCAGTTTCTCTCACCCTCTCACTCCAGCTTCTCTCCCTCTCGCTCCAGTATCTCTATCCCTCTCACTCATTTCTCTCTCCCTCTCACTCCAGTTTCTCGCTCCCTCTCACTCCAGTTTCTCTCTCCCTCTCACTCCAGTTTCTCTCTCCCTCTCACTCCAGCTTCTCTCTCCCTCTCACTCCAGCTTCTCTCTCCCTCTCACTCCAGTTTCTCTCTCCCTCTCACTCCAGCTTCTCTATCCCTCTCACTCCAGCTTCTCTCTCCCTCTCACTCCAGTTTCTCTCTCCCTCTCCCTCCAGCTTCTCTCTCCCTCTCACTCCCGCTTCTCTCTCCCTCTCACACCAGCTTCTCTCACCCTCTCACTCATTTCCCTCTCCCTCTCACTCCAGCTTCTCTCTCCCTCTCACTCCAGTTTCTCTCTCCTTCTCACTCCAGCTTCTCTCTCCCTCTCACTCCAGCTTCTCTCTCCCTCTCACTCCAGCTTCTCTCTCCCACTCACTCCAGCTTCTCTCTCCCTCTCACTCCAGCTTCTCTCTCCCTCTCACTCCAGCTTCTCTCTCCCTCTCGCTCCTGTTTCTCTCTCCCTCTCACTCCAGTTCCCCTCTCCGTCGTGCTCGTTCCTCCCTCCCTCTCACTCCAGTTTCTCCCTCCCTCTCACTCCAGTTTCTCCCTCCCTCTCACTCCAGTTTCTCCCTCCCTCTCACTCCAGCTTCTCTCACCCTCTCACTCATTTATCTCTCCCTCTCACTCGTTTCTCTCTCCCTCTCACTCCAGTTTCTCTCACCCTCTCACTCCAGCTTCTCTCCCCCTCTCACTCCAGCTTCTGTCTCCCTCACTCGTTTCTCTCTCCCTCTCACTCCAGCTTCTCTCCCTCTCGCTCCAGTTTCTCTATCCCTCTCACTCATTTCTCTCTCCCTCTCACTCGTTTCTCTCTCCTTCTCACTCCAGTTTCTCTCTCCCTCTCACTCCAGCTTTTGTCTCCCTCACTCGTTTCTCTCTCCCTCTCACTCCAGCTTCTCTCCCTCTCGCTCCAGTTTCTCTCTCCCTCTCACTCCAGCTTCTCTCACCCTCTCACTCATTTCTCTCTCCCTGTCACTCGTTTCTCGCTCCCTCTCACTCGTTTCTCGCTCCCTCTCACTCGTTTCTCGCTCCCTCTCACTCGTTTCTCGCTCCCTCGCACTCCAGTTTCTCGCTCCCTCGCACTCCAGTTTCTCTCTACTTCTCTCTCCCTCTCACTCCAGCTTCTCTCTCCCTCTCACTCCAGCTTCTCACTCCCTCACTTGTTTCTCTCTCCCACTCATTCATTTCTCTCTCCCTCTCACACCAGCTTCTCAATCCCTCTCACTCAAGCTTCTCTCTCCCTCTCACTCCAGTTTCTCTCTCCCTCTCACTCCAGCTTCTCTCTCCCTCTCACTCCAGCTTCTCTCTCCCTCTCACTCCAGCTTCTCTCTCCCTCTCACTCCAGCTTCTCTCTCCCTCTCACTCCAGCTTCTCTCTTCCTCTCACTCCAGCTTCTCTCTCCCTCTCGCTCCTGTTTCTCTCTCCCTCTCACTCCAGTTCCCCTCTCCGTCGTGCTCGTTCCTCCCTCCCTCTCACTCCAGTTTCTCCCTCCCTCTCACTCCAGTTTCTCCCTCCCTCTCACTCCAGCTTCTCTCACCCTCTCACTCATTTCTCTCTCCCTCTCACTCGTTTCTCTCTCCCTCTCACTCCAGTTTCTCTCACCCTCTCACTCCAGCTTCTCTCCCTCTCGCTCCAGTATCTCTATCCCTCTCACTCATTTCTCTCTCCCTCTCACTCCAGTTTCTCGCTCCCTCTCACTCCAGTTTCTCTCTCCCTCTCACTCCAGCTTCTCTCTCCCTCTCACTCCAGTTTCTCTCTCCCTCTCACTCCAGCTTCTCTATCCCTCTCACTCCAGCTTCTCTCTCCCTCACTTGTTTCTCTCTCCCACTCATTCATTTCTGTCTCCCTCTCACACCAGCTTCTCAATCCCTCTCACTCAAGCTTCTCTCTCCCTCTCACTCCAGTTTCTCTCTCCCTCTCACTCCAGCTTCTCTCTCCCTCTCACTCCAGCTTCTCTCTCCCTCTCACTCCAGCTTCTCTCTCCCTCTCACTCCAGCTTCTCTCTCCCTCTCACTCCAGCTTCTCTCTCCCTCTCACTCCAGCTTCTCTCTCCCTCTCACTCCAGCTTCTCTCTCCCTCTCACTCCAGCATCTCTCTCCCACTCACTCCAGCTTCTCTCTTCCTCTCACTCCAGCTTCTCTCTCCCTCTCGCTCCTGTTTCTCTCTCCCTCTCACTCCAGTTCCCCTCTCCGTCGTGCTCGTTCCTCCCTCCCTCTCACTCCAGTTTCTCCCTCCCTCTCACTCCAGCTTCTCTCACCCTCTCACTCATTTCTCTCTCCCTCTCACTCGTTTCTCTCTCCCTCTCACTCCAGTTTCTCTCACCCTCTCACTCCAGCTTCTCTCCCTCTCGCTCCAGTATCTCTATCCCTCTCACTCATTTCTCTCTCCCTCTCACTCCAGTTTCTCGCTCCCTCTCACTCCAGTTTCTCTCTCCCTCTCACTCCAGCTTCTCTCTCCCTCTCACTCCAGTTTCTCTCTCCCTTTCACTCCAGCTTCTCTCTCCCTCTCACTCCAGCCTCTCTCTCCCTCTCACTTCAACCTCTCTCTCCCTCTCACTCCAGTTTCTCTCTCCCTCTCACTCCAGCTCACACCAGCTTCTCTCTCCCTCTCACTCCAGCTTCACTCTCTCTCTCCCTCCAGTTTCTCTCTCCCTCTCACTCCAGCTTCTCTCTCCCTCGCACTCGAGCTTCTCTCTCCCTCGCACTCCAGCTTCTCTCTCCCTCGTACTCCAGCTTCTCGCTCCCTCGCACTCCAGTTTCTCGCTCCCTCGCACTCCAGCTTCTCGCTCCCTCGCACTCCAGCTTCTCTCTCCCTCGCACTCCAGCTTCTCGCTCCCTCTCACTCCAGTTTCTCTCTCCCACTCAGTCCAGTTTATCTCTCCCTCTCCCTCCAGCTTCTCTTTCCCTCTCCCTCCAGTTTATCTCTCCCTCTCCCTTTCAATCCAGTTTCTTTCTCCCTCTCCCTCCAGTTCCTCACTTCCTCTCACTCCAGATCCTCTCCCCCTCTCACTCCAGATTCCCTCTCCCTCTCACTCCAGCTTCTCTCTCCCTCTCACTCCAGCTTCTCTCTCCCTCTCACTCCAGCTTCTCTCTCCCTCTCACTCCAGCTTCTCTCTCCCTCTCGCTCCTGTTTCTCTCTCCCTCTCACTCCAGTTCCCCTCTCCGTCGTGCTCGTTCCTCCCTCCCTCTCACTCCAGTTTCTCCCTCCCTCTCACTCCAGTTTCTCCCTCCCTCTCACTCCAGCTTCTCTCACCCTCTCACTCATTTCTCTCTCCCTCTCACTCGTTTCTCTCTCCCTCTCACTCCAGTTTCTCTCACCCTCTCACTCCAGCTTCTCTCCCCCTCTCACTCCAGCTTCTGTCTCCCTCACTCGTTTCTCTCTCCCTCTCACTCCAGCTTCTCTCCCTCTCGCTCCAGTTTCTCTATCCCTCTCACTCATTTCTCTCTCCCTCTCACTCGTTTCTCTCTCCCTCTCACTCCAGTTTCTCGCTCCCTCTCACTCCAGTTTCTCTCTCCCTCTCACTCCAGCTTCTCTCTCCTTCTCACTCCAGTTTCTCTCTCCCTCTCACTCCAGCTTCTCTCTCCCTCTCACTCCAGCTTCTCTCTCCCTCTCACGCCAGCTTCTCTCTCCCTCACTTGTTTCTCAATCCCTCTCACTCAAACTTCTCTCTCCCTCTCACTCCAGTTTCACTCTCCCTCTCACTCCAGTTTCTCTCTCCCTCCAGCTTCTCTCTCCCTCTCACTCCCGCTTCTCTCTCCCTCTCACACCAGCTTCTCTCACCCTCTCACTCATTTCTCTCTCCCTCTCACTCCAGTTTCTCTCTCCCTCTCACTCCAGCTTCTCACTCCCTCTCACTCAAGCTTCGCTCTCCTTCTCACTCCAGTTTCTCTCCCCCTCTCACTCCAGTTTCTCTCCCCCTCTCACTCCAGTTTCTCTCTCCCACTCAGTCCAGTTTATCTCTCCCTCTCCCTCCAGCTTCTCTTTCCCTCTCCCTCCAGTTTATCTCTCCCTCTCCCTTTCAATCCAGTTTCTTTCTCCCTCTCCCTCCAGTTCCTCACTTCCTCTCACTCCAGATTCTCTCCCCCTCTCACTCCAGATTCCCTCTCCCTCTCACTCCAGCTTCTCTCTCCCTCTCACTCCAGCTTCTCTCTCCCTCTCCCTCCAGTTTCTCTCTCCCACTCACTCCAGTTTCTCGCTCCGTCGCGCTCCAGTTTCTTTCTCCCTCTTGCTCTAGTTTCTCTCTCCCTTTCACTCCAGCTTCTCTCTCCCTCTCACTCCAGCCTCTCTCTCCCTCTCACTCCAGCCTCTCTCTCCCTCTCACTCCAACCTCTCTCTCCCTCTCACTCCAGTTTCTCTCTCCCTCTCACTCCAGCTCACTCCAGCTTCTCTCTCCCTCTCACTCCAGCTTCACGCTCTCTCTCCCTCCAGTTTCTCTCTCCCTCTCACTCCAGCTTCTCTCTCCCTCGCACTCCAGCTTCTCTCTCCCTCGCACTCCAGCTTCTCTCTCCCTCGTACTCCAGCTTCTCGCTCCCTCGCACTCCAGTTTCTCGCTCCCTCGCACTCCAGCTTCTCTCTCCCTCGCACTCCAGCTTCTCTCTCCCTCGCACTCCAGCTTCTCGCTCCCTCTCACTCCAGTTTCTCTCTCCCACTCAGTCCAGTTTATCTCTCCCTCTCCCTCCAGCTTCTCTTTCCCTCTCCCTCCAGTTTATCTCTCCCTCTCCCTTTCAATCCAGTTTCTTTCTCCCTCTCCCTCCAGTTCCTCACTTCCTCTCACTCCAGATTCTCTCCCCCTCTCACTCCAGATTCCCTCTCCCTTTCACTCCAGCTTCTCTCTCCCTCTCACTCCAGCCTCTCTCTCCCTCTCACTCCAACCTCTCTCTCCCTCTCACTCCAGTTTCTCTCTCCCTCTCACTCCAGCTCACTCCAGCTTCTCGCTCCCTCGCACTCCAGCTTCTCTCTCCCTTTCACTCCAGCTTCTCTATCCCTCTGACTCCAGCTTCTCTCTCCCTCTCACTCCAGCTTCTCTCTCCCTCTCACTCCAGCTTCTCTCTCCCTCTCACTCCAGCTTCTCTCTCCCTCCAGCTTCTCTCTCCCTCTCACTCCAGCTTCTCTCTCCCTCTCACTCCAGCTTCTCTCTCCCTCTCGCTCCAGTTTCTCCCTCCCTCTCACTCCAGTTTCTCCCTCCCTCTCACTCCAGCTTCTCTCTCCCTCTCACTCGTTTCTCTCTCCCTCTCACTCCAGCTTCTCTCTCCCTCTCACTCCAGCTTCTCTCTCCCTCTCACTCCAGCTTCTCTCTCCCTCTCGCTCCAGTTTCTCCCTCCCTCTCACTCCAGTTTCTCCCTCCCTCTCACTCCAGCTTCTCTCACCCTCTCACTCATTGCTCTCTCCCTCTCACTCCAGTTTCTCTCACCCTCTCACTCCAGCTTTTGTCTCCCTCACTCGTTTCTCTCTCCCTCTCACTCCAGCTTCTCTCCCTCTCGCTCCAGTTTCTCTCTCCCTCTCACTCCAGCTTCTCTCACCCTCTCACTCATTTCTCTCTCCCTGTCACTCGTTTCTCGCTCCCTCTCACTCGTTTCTCGCTCCCTCTCACTCGTTTCTCGCTCCCTCTCACTCGTTTCTCGCTCCCTCTCACTCGTTTCTCGCTCCCTCGCACTCGTTTCTCGCTCCCTCGCACTCCAGTTTCTCGCTCCCTCGCACTCCAGATTCTCTCTACTTCTCTGGCCCTCTCACTCCAGCTTCTCTCTCCCTCTCACTCCAGCTTCTCTCTCCCTCACTTGTTTCTCTCTCCCACTCATTCATTTCTCTCTCCCTCTCACACCAGCTTCTCAATCCCTCTCACTCAAGCTTCTCTCTCCCTCTCACTACAGTTTCTCTCTCCCTCTCACTCCAGCTTCTCTCTCCCTCTCACTCCAGCTTCTCTCTCCCTCTCACTCCAGCTTCTCTCTCCCTCTCACTGCAGCTTCTCTCTCCCTCTCACTCCAGCTTCTCTCTCCCTCTCACTCCAGCTTCTCTCTCCCACTCACTCCAGCTTCTCTCTTCCTCTCACTCCAGCTTCTCTCTCCCTCTCGCTCCTGTTTCTCTCTCCCTCTCACTCCAGTTCCCCTCTCCGTCGTGCTCGTTCCTCCCTCCCTCTCACTCCAGTTTCTCCCTCCCTCTCACTCCAGTTTCTCCCTCCCTCTCACTCCAGCTTCTCTCACCCTCTCACTCATTTCTCTCTCCCTCTCACTCGTTTCTCTCTCCCTCTCACTCCAGTTTCTCTCACCCTCTCACTCCAGCTTCTCTCCCTCTCGCTCCAGTATCTCTATCCCTCTCACTCATTTCTCTCTCCCTCTCACTCCAGTTTCTCGCTCCCTCTCACTCCAGTTTCTCTCTCCCTCTCACTCCAGCTTCTCTCTCCCTCTCACTCCAGTTTCTCTCTCCCTCTCACTCCAGCTTCTCTATCCCTCTCACTCCAGCTTCTCTCTCCCTCTCACTCCAGTTTCTCTCTCCCTCTCCCTCCAGCTTCTCTCTCCCTCTCACTCCCGCTTCTCTCTCCCTCTCACACCAGCTTCTCTCACCCTCTCACTCATTTCTCTCTCCCTCTCACTCCAGCTTCTCTCTCCCTCTCACTCCAGTTTCTCTCTCCTTCTCACTCCAGCTTCTCTCTCCCTCTCACTCCAGCTTCTCTCTCCCTCTCACTCCAGCTTCTCTCTCCCACTCACTCCAGCTTCTCTCTCCCTCTCACTCCAGCTTCTCTCTCCCTCTCACTCCAGCTTCTCTCTCCCTCTCGCTCCTGTTTCTCTCTCCCTCTCACTCCAGTTCCCCTCTCCGTCGTGCTCGTTCCTCCCTCCCTCTCACTCCAGTTTCTCCCTCCCTCTCACTCCAGTTTCTCCCTCCCTCTCACTCCAGTTTCTCCCTCCCTCTCACTCCAGCTTCTCTCACCCTCTCACTCATTTATCTCTCCCTCTCACTCGTTTCTCTCTCCCTCTCACTCCAGTTTCTCTCACCCTCTCACTCCAGCTTCTCTCCCCCTCTCACTCCAGCTTCTGTCTCCCTCACTCGTTTCTCTCTCCCTCTCACTCCAGCTTCTCTCCCTCTCGCTCCAGTTTCTCTATCCCTCTCACTCATTTCTCTCTCCCTCTCACTCGTTTCTCTCTCCTTCTCACTCCAGTTTCTCTCTCCCTCTCACTCCATCTTCTCTCTCCCTCTCACTCCAGCTTCTCTCACCCTCTCACTCATTTCTCTCTCCCTCTCACTCGTTTCTCTCTCCCTCTCACTCCAGTTTCTCTCACCCTCTCACTCCAGCTTCTCTCCCTCTCGCTCCAGTATCTCTATCCCTCTCACTCATTTCTCTCTCCCTCTCACTCCAGTTTCTCGCTCCCTCTCACTCCAGTTTCTCTCTCCCTCTCACTCCAGCTTCTCTCTCCCTCTCACTCCAGTTTCTCTCTCCCTCTCACTCCAGCTTCTCTATCCCTCTCACTCCAGCTTCTCTCCCCCTCACTTGTTTCTCTCTCCCACTCATTCATTTCTGTCTCCCTCTCACACCAGCTTCTCAATCCCTCTCACTCAAGCTTCTCTCTCCCTCTCACTCCAGTTTCTCTCTCCCTCTCACTCCAGCTTCTCTCTCCCTCTCACTCCAGCTTCTCTCTCCCTCTCACTCCAGCTTCTCTCTCCCTCTCACTCCAGCTTCTCTCTCCCTCTCACTCCAGCTTCTCTCTCCCTCTCACTCCAGCTTCTCTCTCCCTCTCACTCCAGCTTCTCTCTCCCTCACACTCCAGCTTCTCTCTCCCTCTCACTCCAGCTTCTCTCTCCCACTCACTCCAGCTTCTCTCTTCCTCTCACTCCAGCTTCTCTCTCCCTCTCGCTCCTGTTTCTCTCTCCCTCTCACTCCAGTTCCCCTCTCCGTCGTGCTCGTTCCTCCCTCCCTCTCACTCCAGTTTCTCCCTCCCTCTCACTCCAGTTTCTCCCTCCCTCTCACTCCAGCTTCTCTCACCCTCTCACTCGTTTCTCTCTCCCTCTCACTCGTTTCTCTCTCCCTCTCACTCCAGTTTCTCTCACCCTCTCACTCCAGCTTCTCTCCCTCTCGCTCCAGTATCTCTATCCCTCTCACTCATTTCTCTCTCCCTCTCACTCCAGTTTCTCGCTCCCTCTCACTCCAGTTTCTCTCTCCCTCTCACTCCAGCTTCTCTCTCCCTCTCACTCCAGTTTCTCTCTCCCTTTCACTCCAGCTTCTCTCTCCCTCTCACTCCAGCCTCTCTCTCCCTCTCACTTCAACCTCTCTCTCCCTCTCACTCCAGTTTCTCTCTCCCTCTCACTCCAGCTCACTCCAGCTTCTCTCTCCCTCTCACTCCAGCTTCACTCTCTCTCTCCCTCCAGTTTCTCTCTCCCTCTCACTCCAGCTTCTCTCTCCCTCGCACTCGAGCTTCTCTCTCCCTCGCACTCGAGCTTCTCTCTCCCTCGCACTCCAGCTTCTCTCTCCCTCGTACTCCAGCTTCTCGCTCCCTCGCACTCCAGTTTCTCGCTCCCTCGCACTCCAGCTTCTCGCTCCCTCGCACTCCAGCTTCTCTCTCCCTCGCACTCCAGCTTCTCGCTCCCTCTCACTCCAGTTTCTCTCTCCCACTCAGTCCAGTTTATCTCTCCCTCTCCCTCCAGCTTCTCTTTCCCTCTCCCTCCAGTTTATCTCTCCCTCTCCCTTTCAATCCAGTTTCTTTCTCCCTCTCCCTCCAGTTCCTCACTTCCTCTCACTCCAGATCCTCTCCCCCTCTCACTCCAGATTCCCTCTCCCTCTCACTCCAGCTTCTCTCTCCCTCTCACTCCAGCTTCTCTCTCCCTCTCACTCCAGCTTCTCTCTCCCTCTCACTCCAGCTTCTCTCTCCCTCTCACTCCAGTTCCCCTCTCCGTCGTGCTCGTTCCTCCCTCCCTCTCACTCCAGTTTCTCCCTCCCTCTCACTCCAGTTTCTCCCTCCCTCTCACTCCAGCTTCTCTCACCCTCTCACTCATTTCTCTCTCCCTCTCACTCGTTTCTCTCACCCTCTCACTCCAGCTTCTCTCCCCCTCTCACTCCAGCTTCTCTCCCCCTCTCACTCCAGCTTCTGTCTCCCTCACTCGTTTCTCTCTCCCTCTCACTCCAGCTTCTCTCCCTCTCGCTCCAGTTTCTCTATCCCTCTCACTCATTTCTCTCTCCCTCTCACTCGTTTCTCTCTCCCTCTCACTCCAGTTTCTCGCTCCCTCTCACTCCAGTTTCTCTCTCCCTCTCACTCCAGCTTCTCTCTCCTTCTCACTCCAGTTTCTCTCTCCCTCTCACTCCAGCTTCTCTCTCCCTCTCACTCCAGCTTCTCTCTCCCTCTCACGCCAGCTTCTCTCTCCCTCACTTGTTTCTCAATCCCTCTCACTCAAACTTCTCTCTCCCTCTCACTCCAGTTTCACTCTCCCTCTCACTCCAGTTTCTCTCTCCCTCCAGCTTCTCTCTCCCTCTCACTCCCGCTTCTCTCTCCCTCTCACACCAGCTTCTCTCACCCTCTCACTCATTTCTCTCTCCCTCTCACTCCAGTTTCTCTCTCCCTCTCACTCCAGCTTCTCACTCCCTCTCACTCAAGCTTCGCTCTCCTTCTCACTCCAGTTTCTCTCCCCCTCTCACTCCAGTTTCTCTCCCCCTCTCACTCCAGTTTCTCTCTCCCACTCAGTCCAGTTTATCTCTCCCTCTCCCTCCAGCTTCTCTTTCCCTCTCCCTCCAGTTTATCTCTCCCTCTCCCTTTCAATCCAGTTTCTTTCTCCCTCTCCCTCCAGTTCCTCACTTCCTCTCACTCCAGATTCTCTCCCCCTCTCACTCCAGATTCCCTCTCCCTCTCACTCCAGCTTCTCTCTCCCTCTCACTCCAGCTTCTCTCTCCCTCTCCCTCCAGTTTCTCTCTCCCACTCACTCCAGTTTCTCGCTCCGTCGCGCTCCAGTTTCTTTCTCCCTCTTGCTCTAGTTTCTCTCTCCCTTTCACTCCAGCTTCTCTCTCCCTCTCACTCCAGCCTCTCTCTCCCTCTCACTCCAGCCTCTCTCTCCCTCTCACTCCAACCTCTCTCTCCCTCTCACTCCAGTTTCTCTCTCCCTCTCACTCCAGCTCACTCCAGCTTCTCTCTCCCTCTCACTCCAGCTTCACTCTCTCTCTCCCTCCAGTTTCTCTCTCCCTCTCACTCCAGCTTCTCTCTCCCTCGCACTCCAGCTTCTCTCTCCCTCGCACTCCAGCTTCTCTCTCCCTCGCACTCCAGCTTCTCGCTCCCTCGCACTCCAGTTTCTCGCTCCCTCGCACTCCAGCTTCTCTCTCCCTCGCACTCCAGCTTCTCGCTCCCTCTCACTCCAGTTTCTCTCTCCCACTCAGTCCAGTTTATCTCTCCCTCTCCCTCCAGCTTCTCTTTCCCTCTCCCTCCAGTTTATCTCTCCCTCTCCCTTTCAATCCAGTTTCTTTCTCCCTCTCCCTCCAGTTCCTCACTTCCTCTCACTCCAGATTCTCTCCCCCTCTCACTCCAGATTCCCTCTCCCTTTCACTCCAGCTTCTCTCTCCCTCTCACTCCAGCCTCTCTCTCCCTCTCACTCCAACCTCTCTCTCCCTCTCACTCCAGTTTCTCTCTCCCTCTCACTCCAGCTCACTCCAGCTTCTCGCTCCCTCGCACTCCAGCTTCTCTCTCCCTCTCACTCCAGCTTCTCTATCCCTCTGACTCCAGCTTCTCTCTCCCTCTCACTCCAGCTTCTCTCTCCCTCTCACTCCAGCTTCTCTCTCCCTCTCACTCCAGCTTCTCTCTCCCTCCAGCTTCTCTCTCCCTCTCACTCCAGCTTCTCTCTCCCTCTCACTCCAGCTTCTCTCTCCCTCTCGCTCCAGTTTCTCCCTCCCTCTCACTCCAGTTTCTCCCTCCCTCTCACTCCAGCTTCTCTCTCCCTCTCACTCGTTTCTCTCTCCCTCTCACTCCAGCTTCTCTCTCCCTCTCACTCCAGCTTCTCTCTCCCTCTCACTCCAGCTTCTCTCTCCCTCTCGCTCCAGTTTCTCCCTCCCTCTCACTCCAGTTTCTCCCTCCCTCTCACTCCAGCTTCTCTCACCCTCTCACTCATTGCTCTCTCCCTCTCACTCCAGTTTCTCTCACCCTCTCACTCCAGCTTTTGTCTCCCTCACTCGTTTCTCTCTCCCTCTCACTCCAGCTTCTCTCCCTCTCGCTCCAGTTTCTCTCTCCCTCTCACTCCAGCTTCTCTCACCCTCTCACTCATTTCTCTCTCCCTGTCACTCGTTTCTCGCTCCCTCTCACTCGTTTCTCGCTCCCTCGCACTCGTTTCTCGCTCCCTCTCACTCGTTTCTCGCTCCCTCTCACTCGTTTCTCGCTCCCTCGCACTCGTTTCTCGCACCCTCGCACTCGTTTCTCGCTCCCTCGCACTCCAGTTTCTCGCTCCCTCGCACTCCAGATTCTCTCTACTTCTCTGGCCCTCTCACTCCAGCTTCTCTCTCCCTCTCACTCCAGCTTCTCTCTCCCTCACTTGTTTCTCTCTCCCACTCATTCATTTCTCTCTCCCTCTCACACCAGCTTCTCAATCCCTCTCACTCAAGCTTCTCTCTCCCTCTCACTACAGTTTCTCTCTCCCTCTCACTCCAGCTTCTCTCTCCCTATCACTCCAGCTTCTCTCTCCCTCTCACTCCAGCTTCTCTCTCCCTCTCACTCCAGCTTCTCTCTCCCTCTCACTCCAGCTTCTCTCTCCCTCTCACTCCAGCTTCTCTCTCCCACTCACTCCAGCTTCTCTCTTCCTCTCACTCCAGCTTCTCTCTCCCTCTCGCTCCTGTTTCTCTCTCCCTCTCACTCCAGTTCCCCTCTCCGTCGTGCTCGTTCCTCCCTCCCTCTCACTCCAGTTTCTCCCTCCCTCTCACTCCAGTTTCTCCCTCCCTCTCACTCCAGCTTCTCTCACCCTCTCACTCATTTCTCTCTCCCTCTCACTCGTTTCTCTCTCCCTCTCACTCCAGTTTCTCTCACCCTCTCACTCCAGCTTCTCTCCCTCTCGCTCCAGTATCTCTATCCCTCTCACTCATTTCTCTCTCCCTCTCACTCCAGTTTCTCGCTCCCTCTCACTCCAGTTTCTCTCTCCCTCTCACTCCAGCTTCTCTCTCCCTCTCACTCCAGTTTCTCTCTCCCTCTCACTCCAGCTTCTCTATCCCTCTCACTCCAGCTTCTCTCTCCCTCTCACTCCAGTTTCTCTCTCCCTCTCCCTCCAGCTTCTCTCTCCCTCTCACTCCCGCTTCTCTCTCCCTCTCACACCAGCTTCTCTCACCCTCTCACTCATTTCTCTCTCCCTCTCACTCCAGCTTCTCTCTCCCTCTCACTCCAGTTTCTCTCTCCTTCTCACTCCAGCTTCTCTCTCCCTCTCACTCCAGCTTCTCTCTCCCTCTCACTCCAGCTTCTCTCTCCCACTCACTCCAGCTTCTCTCTCCCTCTCACTCCAGCTTCTCTCTCCCTCTCACTCCAGCTTCTCTCTCCCTCTCGCTCCTGTTTCTCTCTCCCTCTCACTCCAGTTCCCCTCTCCGTCGTGCTCGTTCCTCCCTCCCTCTCACTCCAGTTTCTCCCTCCCTCTCACTCCAGTTTCTCCCTCCCTCTCACTCCAGTTTCTCCCTCCCTCTCACTCCAGCTTCTCTCACCCTCTCACTCATTTATCTCTCCCTCTCACTCGTTTCTCTCTCCCTCTCACTCCAGTTTCTCTCACCCTCTCACTCCAGCTTCTCTCCCCCTCTCACTCCAGCTTCTGTCTCCCTCACTCGTTTCTCTCTCCCTCTCACTCCAGCTTCTCTCCCTCTCGCTCCAGTTTCTCTATCCCTCTCACTCATTTCTCTCTCCCTCTCACTCGTTTCTCTCTCCTTCTCACTCCAGTTTCTCTCTCCCTCTCACTCCAGCTTCTCTCTCCCTCTCACTCCAGCTTCTCTCTCCCTCTCACGCCAGCTTCTCTCTCCCTCACTTGTTTCTCAATCCCTCTCACTCAAACTTCTCTCTCCCTCTCACTCCAGTTTCTCTCTCCCTCTCACTCCAGTTTCTCTCTCCCTCCAGCTTCTCTCTCCCTCTCACTCCCGCTTCTCTCTCCCTCTCACACCAGCTTCTCTCACCCTCTCACTCATTTCTCTCTCCCTCTCACTCCAGCTTCTCACTCCCTCTCACTCAAGCTTCGCTCTCCTTCTCACTCCAGTTTCTCTCCCCCTCTCACTCCAGTTTCTCTCCCCCTCTCACTCCAGTTTCTCTCTCCCACTCAGTCCAGTTTATCTCTCCCTCTCCCTCCAGCTTCTCTTTCCCTCTCCCTCCAGTTTATCTCTCCCTCTCCCTTTCAATCCAGTTTCTTTCTCCCTCTCGCTCCAGTTCCTCACTTCCTCTCACTCCAGATTCTCTCCCCCTCTCACTCCAGATTCCCTCTCCCTCTCACTCCAGATTCTCTCTCCCTCTCACTCCAGCTTCTCTCTCCCTCTCCCTCCAGTTTCTCTCTCCCTCTCATGCCAGTTTCTCTCGCCTTATCACTCCAGTTTCTCTCTCCCACTCACTCCAGTTTCTCGCTCCGTCGCGCTCCAGTTTCTTTCTCCCTCTTGCTCTAGTTTCTCTCTCCCTTTCACTCCAGCTTCTCTCTCCCTCTCACTCCAGCCTCTCTCTCCCTCTCACTCCAACCTCTCTCTCCCTCTCACTCCAGTTTCTCTCTCCCTCTCACTCCAGCTCACTCCAGCTTCTCTCTCCCTCTCACTCCAGCTTCACTCTCTCTCTCCCTCCAGTTTCTCTCTCCCTCTCACTCCAGCTTCTCTCTCCCTCGCACTCCAGCTTCTCTCTCCCTCGCACTCCAGCTTCTCTCTCCCTCGTACTCCAGCTTCTCGCTCCCTCGCACTCCAGTTTCTCGCTCCCTCGCACTCCAGCTTCTCGCTCCCTCGCACTCCAGCTTCTCTCTCCCTCGCACTCCAGCTTCTCGCTCCCTCTCACTCCAGTTTCTCTCTCCCACTCAGTCCAGTTTATCTCTCCCTCTCCCTCCAGCTTCTCTTTCCCTCTCCCTCCAGTTTATCTCTCCCTCTCCCTTTCAATCCAGTTTCTTTCTCCCTCTCCCTCCAATTCCTCACTTCCTCTCACTCCAGATTCTCTCCCCCTCTCACTCCAGATTCCCTCTCCCTCTCACTCCAGCTTCTCTCTCCCTCTCACTCCAGCCTCTCTCTCCCTCTCACTCCAACCTCTCTCTCCCTCGCACTCCAGTTTCTCTCTCCCTCTCACTCCAGCTCACTCCAGCTTCTCTCTCCCTCTCACTCCAGCTTCTCTCTCCCTCTCACTCCAGCTTCTCTATCCCTCTGACTCCAGTTTCTCTCTCCCTCTCACTCCAGCTTCTCTCTCCCTCTCACTCCAGCTTCTCTCTCCCTCTCACTCCAGCTTCTCTCTCCCTCCAGCTTCTCTCTCCCTCTCACTCCAGCTTCTCTCTCCCTCTCACTCCAGCTTCTCTCTCCCTCTCGCTCCAGTTTCTCCCTCCCTCTCACTCCAGTTTCTCCCTCCCTCTCACTCCAGCTTCTCTCACCATCTCACTCATTTCTCTCTCCCTCTCACTCGTTTCTCTCTCCCTCTCACTCCAGTTTCTCTCACCCTCTCACTCCAGCTTTTGTCTCCCTCACTCGTTTCTCTCTCCCTCTCACTCCAGCTTCTCTCCCTCTCGCTCCAGTTTCTCTCTCCCTCTCACTCCAGCTTCTCTCTCCCTCTCACTCATTTCTCTCTCCCTGTCACTCGTTTCTCGCTCCCTCTCACTCGTTTCTCGCTCCCTCTCACTCGTTTCTCGCTCCCTCTCACTCGTTTCTCGCTCCCTCGCACTCCAGTTTCTCGCTCCCTCGCACTCCAGATTCTCTCTACTTCTCTCTCCCTCTCACTCCAGCTTCTCTCTCCCTCTCACTCCAGCTTCTCTCTCCCTCACTTGTTTATCTCTCCCACTCATTCATTTCTCTCTCCCTCTCACACCAGCTTCTCAATCCCTCTCACTCAAGCTTCTCTCTCCCTCTCACTCCAGTTTCTCTCTCCCTCTCACTCCAGCTTCTCTCTCCCTCTCACTCCAGCTTCTCTCTCCCTCTCACTCCAGCTTCTCTCTCCCTCTCACTCCAGCTTCTCTCTCCCACTCACTCCAGCTTCTCTCTTCCTCTCACTCCAGCTTCTCTCTCCCTCTCGCTCCTGTTTCTCTCTCCCTCTCACTCCAGTTCCCCTCTCCGTCGTGCTCGTTCCTCCCTCCCTCTCACTCCAGTTTCTCCCTCCCTCTCACTCCAGTTTCTCCCTCCCTCTCACTCCAGCTTCTCTCACCCTCTCACTCATTTCTCTCTCCCTCTCACTCGTTTCTCTCTCCCTCTCACTCCAGTTTCTCTCACCCTCTCACTCCAGCTTCTCTCCCTCTCGCTCCAGTATCTCTATCCCTCTCACTCATTTCTCTCTCCCTCTCACTCCAGTTTCTCGCTCCCTCTCACTCCAATTTCTCTCTCCCTCTCACTCCAGCTTCTCTCTCCCTCTCACTCCAGTTTCTCTCTCCCTCTCACTCCAGCTTCTCTATCCCTCTCACTCCAGCTTCTCTCTCCCTCGCACTCCAGCTTCTCTCTCCCTCTCCCTCCAGCTTCTCTCTCCCTCTCACTCCCGCTTCTCTCTCCCTCTCACACCAGCTTCTCTCACCCTCTCACTCATTTCTCTCTCCCTCTCACTCCAGCTTCTCTCTCCCTCTCACTCCAGTTTCTCTCTCCTTCTCACTCCAGCTTCTCTCTCCCTCTCACTCCAGCTTCTGTCTCCCTCTCACTTCAGCTTCTCTCTCCCACTCACTCCAGCTTCTCTCTCCCACTCACTCCAGCTTCTCTCTCCCTCTCACTCCAGCTTCTCTCTCCCTCTCGCTCCTGTTTCTCTCTCTCCCTCTCACTCCAGTTCCCCTCTCCGTCGTGCTCGTTCCTCCCTCCCTCTCACTCCAGTTTCTCCCTCCCTCTCACTCCAGTTTCTCCCTCCCTCTCACTCCAGTTTCTCCCTCCCTCTCACTCCAGCTTCTCTCACCCTCTCACTCATTTCTCTCTCCCTCTCACTCGTTTCTCTCTCCCTCTCACTCCAGTTTCTCTCACCCTCTCACTCCAGCTTCTCTCCCCCTCTCACTCCAGCTTCTGTCTCCCTCACTCATTTCTCTCTCCCTCTCACTCCAGCTTCTCTCCCTCTCGCTCCAGTTTCTCTATCCCTCTCACTCATTTCTCTCTCCCTCTCACTCGTTTCTCTCTCCCTCTCACTCCAGTTTCTCGCTCCCTCTCACTCCAGTTTCTCTCTCCCTCTCACTGCAGCTTCTCTCTCCTTCTCACTCCAGTTTCTCTCTCCCTCTCACTCCAGCTTCTCTCTCCCTCTCACTCCAGCTTCTCTCTCCCTCTCACGCCAGCTTCTCTCTCCCTCACTTGTTTGTCAATCCCTCTCACTCAAACTTCTCTCTCCCTCTCACTCCAGTTTCTCTCTCCCTCTCACTCCAGTTTCTCTCTCCCTCCATCTTCTCTCTCCCTCTCACTCCCGCTTCTCTCTCCCTCTCACACCAGCTTCTCTCACCCTCTCACTCATTTCTCTCTCCCTCTCACTCCAGTTTCTCTCTCCCTCTCACTCCAGCTTCTCACTCCCTCTCACTCCAGTTTCTCTCTCCCACTCAGTCCAGTTTATCTCTCCCTCTCCCTCCAGCTTCTCTTTCCCTCTCCCTCCAGTTTATCTCTCCCTCTCCCTTTCAATCCAGTTTCTTTCTCCCTCTCCCTCCAGTTCCTCACTTCCTCTCACTCCAGATTCTCTCCCCCTCTCACTCCAGATTCCCTCTCCCTCTCACTCCAGCTTCTCTCTCCCTCTCACTCCAGCCTCTCTCTCCCTCTCACTCCAGCCTCTCTCTCCCTCTCACTCCAACCTCTCTCTCCCTCGCACTCCAACCTCTCTCTCCCTCTCACTCCAGCTCACTCCAGCTTCTCTCTCCCTCTCACTCCAGCTTCTCTCTCCCTCTCACTCCAGCTTCTCTATCCCTCTGACTCCAGCTTCTCTCTCCCTCTCACTCCAGCTTCTCTCTCCCTCTCACTCCAGCTTCTCTCTCCCTCTCACTCCAGCTTCTCTCTCCCTCCAGCTTCTCTCTCCCTCTCACTCCAGCTTCTCTCTCCCTCTCACTCCAGCTTCTCTCTCCCTCTCACTCCAGCTTCTCTCTCCCTCTCGCTCCAGTTTCTCCCTCCCTCTCACTCCAGTTTCTCCCTCCCTCTCACTCCAGCTTCTCTCACCCTCTCACTCATTTCTCTCTCCCTCTCACTCGTTTCTCTCTCCCTCTCACTCCAGTTTCTCTCACCCTCTCACTCCAGCTTTTGTCTCCCTCACTCGTTTCTCTCTCCCTCTCACTCCAGCTTCTCTCCCTCTCGCTCGTTTCTCTCTCCCTCTCACTCCAGCTTCTCTCACCCTCTCACTCATTTCTCTCTCCCTGTCACTCGTTTCTCGCTCCCTCTCACTCGTTTCTCGCTCCCTCTCACTCGTTTCTCGCTCCCTCTCACTCGTTTCTCGCTCCCTCTCACTCGTTTCTCGCTCCCTCGCACTCCAGTTTCTCGCTCCCTCGCACTCCAGTTTCTCTCTACTTCTCTCTCCCTCTCACTCCAGCTTCTCTCTCCCTCTCACTCCAGCTTCTCTCTCCCTCTCACTCCAGCTTCTCTCTCCCTCTCACTCCAGCTTCTCTCTCCCTCTCACTCCAGCTTCTCTCTCCCTCTCACTCCAGCTTCTCTCTCCCACTCACTCCAGCTTCTCTCTTCCTCTCACTCCAGCTTCTCTCTCCCTCTCGCTCCTGTTTCTCTCTCCCTCTCACTCCAGTTCCCCTCTCCGTCGTGCTCGTTCCTCCCTCCCTCTCACTCCAGTTTCTCCCTCCCTCTCACTCCAGTTTCTCCCTCCCTCTCACTCCAGCTTCTCTCACCCTCTCACTCATTTCTCTCTCCCTCTCACTCGTTTCTCTCTCCCTCTCACTCCAGTTTCTCTCACCCTCTCACTCCAGCTTCTCTCCCTCTCGCTCCAGTATCTCTATCCCTCTCACTCATTTCTCTCTCCCTCTCACTCCAGTTTCTCGCTCCCTCTCACTCCAATTTCTCTCTCCCTCTCACTCCAGCTTCTCTCTCCCTCTCACTCCAGTTTTTCTCTCCCTCTCACTCCAGCTTCTCTCTTCCTCTCACTCCAGCTTCTCTCTCCCTCTCGCTCCTGTTTCTCTCTCCCTCTCACTCCAGTTCCCCTCTCCGTCGTGCTCGTTCCTCCCTCCCTCTCACTCCAGTTTCTCCCTCCCTCTCACTCCAGTTTCTCCCTCCCTCTCACTCCAGCTTCTCTCACCCTCTCACTCATTTCTCTCTCCCTCTCACTCGTTTCTCTCTCCCTCTCACTCCAGTTTCTCTCACCCTCTCACTCCAGCTTCTCTCCCTCTCGCTCCAGTATCTCTATCCCTCTCACTCATTTCTCTCTCCCTCTCACTCCAGTTTCTCGCTCCCTCTCACTCCAATTTCTCTCTCCCTCTCACTCCAGCTTCTCTCTCCCTCTCACTCCAGTTTTTCTCTCCCTCTCACTCCAGCTTCTCTATCCCTCTCACTCCAGCTTCTCTCTCCCTCGCACACCAGCTTCTCTCACCCTCTCACTCATTTCTCTCTCCCTCTCACTCCAGCTTCTCTCTCCCTCTCACTCCAGTTTCTCTCTCCTTCTCACTCCAGCTTCTCTCTCCCTCTCACTCCAGCTTCTGTCTCCCTCTCACTTCAGCTTCTCTCTCCCACTCACTCCAGCTTCTCTCTCCCACTCACTCCAGCTTCTCTCTCCCTCTCACTCCAGCTTCTCTCTCCCTCTCGCTCCTGTTTCTCTCTCCCTCTCACTCCAGTTCCCCTCTCCGTCGTGCTCGTTCCTCCCTCCCTCTCACTCCAGTTTCTCCCTCCCTCTCACTCCAGTTTCTCCCTCCCTCTCACTCCAGTTTCTCCCTCCCTCTCACTCCAGCTTCTCTCACCCTCTCACTCATTTCTCTCTCCCTCTCACTCGTTTCTCTCTCCCTCTCACTCCAGTTTCTCTCACCCTCTCACTCCAGCTTCTCTCCCCCTCTCACTCCAGCTTCTGTCTCCCTCACTCGTTTCTCTCTCCCTCTCACTCCAGCTGCTCTCCCTCTCGCTCCAGTTTCTCTATCCCTCTCACTCATTTCTCTCTCCCTCTCACTCGTTTCTCTCTCCCTCTCACTCCAGTTTCTCGCTCCCTCTCACTCCAGTTTCTCTCTCCCTCTCACTGCAGCTTCTCTCTCCTTCTCACTCCAGTTTCTCTCTCCCTCTCACTCCAGCTTCTCTCTCCCTCTCACTCCAGCTTCTCTCTCCCTCTCACGCCAGCTTCTCTCTCCCTCACTTGTTTCTCAATCCCTCTCACTCAAACTTCTCTCTCCCTCTCACTCCAGTTTCTCTCTCCCTCTCACTCCAGTTTCTCTCTCCCTCCATCTTCTCTCTCCCTCTCACTCCCGCTTCTCTCTCCCTCTCACACCAGCTTCTCTCACCCTCTCACTCATTTCTCTCTCCCTCTCACTCCAGTTTCTCTCTCCCTCTCACTCCAGCTTCTCACTCCCTCTCACTCAAGCTTCGCTCTCCTTCTCACTCCAGTTTCTCTCCCCCTCTCACTCCAGTTTCTCTCCCCCTCTCACTCCAGTTTCTCTCTCCCACTCAGTCCAGTTTATCTCTCCCTCTCCCTCCAGCTTCTCTTTCCCTCTCCCTCCAGTTTATCTCTCCCTCTCCCTTTCAATCCAGTTTCTTTCTCCCTCTCCCTCCAGTTCCTCACTTCCTCTCACTCCAGATTCTCTCCCCCTCTCACTCCAGATTCCCTCTCCCTCTCACTCCAGCTTCTCTCTCCCTCTCACTCCAGCTTCTCTCTCCCTCTCCCTCCAGTTTCTCTCTCCCTCTCATGCCAGTTTCTCTCGCCTTATCACTCCAGTTTCTCTCTCCCACTCACTCCAGTTTCTCGCTCCGTCGCGCTCCAGTTTCTTTCTCCCTCTTGCTCTAGTTTCTCTCTCCCTTTCACTCCAGCTTCTCTCTCCCTCTCACTCCAGCCTCTCTCTCCCTCTCACTCCAACCTCTCTCTCCCTCTCACTCCAGTTTCTCTCTCCCTCTCACTCCAGCTCACTCCAGCTTCTCTCTCCCTCTCACTCCAGCTTCACTCTCTCTCTCCCTCCAGTTTCTCTCTCCCTCTCACTCCAGCTTCTCTCTCCCTCGCACTCCAGCTTCTCTCTCCCTCGTACTCCAGCTTCTCGCTCCCTCGCACTCCAGCTTCTCGCTCCCTCGCGCTCCAGTTTCTTTCTCCCTCTTGCTCTAGTTTCTCACTCCCTCTCACTCCAGTTTCTCTCTCCCTCTCACTCCAGTTTCTCACTCCCTCTCACTCCAGTTTCTCTCACCCTCTCACTCCAGTTTCTCTCTACCTCTCACTCCAGTATCTCTCTCCCTCTCACTCCAGTATCTCTCTCCCACTCAGTCCAATTTCGCTCTCCGTCTCCCTCCAGTTTCTTTCTCCCTCTCGCTCCAGTTCCTCACTCCCTCACACTCCAGATTCCCTCTCCCTCTCACTCCAGTTTCTCTCTCCCTCTCACTCCAGCTTCTCTCTCACTCTCACTCCAGCTTCTCTCACCTTCTCACTCCAGTTTCTCGCTCCCTCTCGCTCAAGTTTCCCTCTCCCTCTCACTCCAGCTCCTCACTCCCTCTCACTCCAGCTCCTCACTCCCTCCAGCTTCTCGCTCTCTCTCAATCCAGTTTCTCTCTCCCTCTCGCTCACGTTTCCCTCTCCCTCTCACTCCAGTTTCTCGCTCCCTCTTGCTCCAGTTTCTCGCTCCAGTTTCTCTCTCCCTCTCGCTCCAGTTTCTCACTCCCTCTCGCTCCAGCTTCTCACTCCCTCTCGCTCCAGCTTCTCTCTCCCTCTCGCTCCAGCTTCTCTCTCCCTCTCGCTCCAGCTTCTCTCTCCCTCTCGCTCCAGTTTCACGCTCCCTCTCGCTCCAGTTTCCCTCTCCCTCTCACTCCAGCTTCTCTCTCCCTCTCACTCCAGCTTCTCTGTCCCTCTCACTCCAGATTCTCTCTCCCTCTCACTCCAGCTTCTCTCTCCCTCTCACTCCAGCTTCTCTCTCCCTCTCACTCCAGCTCCTCACTCCCTCTCACTCCAGCTCCTCACTCCCTCTCACTCCAGCTTCTCTCTCCCTCTCACTCCAGCCTCTCTCTCCCTCTCACTCCTGCTTCTCTCTCCCTCTCACTCCAGTTTCTCTCTCCCACTCACTCCAGTTTCTCTCTCCCTCTAATTCCAGTTTCTCGCTCCCTCTCACTCCAGTTTCTCTCTGCCTCTCACTCCAGTTTCTCTCGCCCTCTCACTCCAGTTTCTCCCCCTCACTCCAGTTTTTCGCTCCCTCTCGCTCAAGTTTCCCTCTCCCTCTCACTCCAGCTCCTCTCTCCCTCTCACTCCAGCTTCTCGCTCCCTCTCAATCCAGTTTCTCTCTCCCTCACGTTTCCCTCTCCCTCGAGTTTCTCGCTCCCTCTCACTCCAGTTTCTCGCTCCCTCTCACTCCAGTATCTCTCTCCCTCTCACTCCAGTTTCTCTCTCACACTCAGTCCAATTTCTCTCTCCCTGTCCCTCCAGTTTCTCTCTCCCTCTCAATCCAGTTTCTTTCTCCCTCTCGCTCCAGTTCCTCACTCCCTCTCACTCCAGCTTCTCTCTCCCTCTCACTCCAGCGTCTCTCTCTCTCTCACTCCAGCTTCTCTCTCCCTCTCACTCCAGCTTCTCTCTCCCCCTCATTCCAGCTTCTCTCTCCCTCTCACTCCAGCTTCTCTCTCCCTCTCACTCCAGCTTCTCTCTCCCTCTCACTCGTTTCTCTCTCCCTCTCACTCCAGCTTCTCTCTCCCTCTCACTCCAGCATCTCTCTCCCTCTCACACCAGCTTCTCTCCCTCTCACTCCAGCTTCTCTCTCCCTCTCACTTCAGCTTCTCTCTCCCTCTCACCCCAGCTTCTCTCTCCCTCTCACTCCAGTTTCTCTCTCCCTCTCTCACTCCAGTTTCTCTCTCCCTCTCTCACTCCACCTCCTCCCTCCCTCCAGCTTCTCGCTCCCTCTCAATCCAGTTTCTCTCTACCTCTCAATCCAGCTTCTCTCTCCATCTCACTCCAGCTTCTCTCTCCCTCTCACTCCAGCTTCTCTCTCCCTCTCACTCCAGCTTCTCTCTCCCTCTCACTCCAGCTCCTGTCTCCCTCTCACCCCAGCTTCTCTCTCCCTCTCACTCCAGCTTCTCTCTCCCTCTCACTCCAGCTTCTCTCTCCCTCTCACTCCAGCTTCTCTCTCCCTCTCACTCCAGCTTCTCTCTCCCTCTCACCCCAGCTTCTCTCTCCCTCTCACTCCAGCTTCTCTCTCTCTCACTCCAGCTTCTCTCTCCCTCTCACTCCAGCTTCTCCCTCCCTCTCACTCCAGCTTCTCCCTCGCTCTCACTCCAGCTTCTCTCTCCCTCTCACTCCAGCTTCTCTCTCCCTCTCGCTCCAGTTTATCACTCCCTCTCGCTCCAGCTTCTCTCTCCCTCTCACTCCAGCTTCTCTCTCCCTCTCACTCCAGCGTCTCTCTCCCTCTCACTCCAGCTTCTCTCTCCCTCTCACTCCAGCTTCTCTCTCCCTCTCACTCCAGCTTCTCTCTCCCTCTCACTCCAGCTTCTCTCTCCCTCTCACTCCAGCTTCTCTCTCCCTCTCACTCCAGCTTCTCTCTCCCTCTCACTCCAGCTTCTCTCTCCCTCTCACTCCAGCTTCTCTCTCCCTCTCACTCCAGCTTCTCTCTCCCACTCACTCCAGCTTCTCTCTCCCTCTCACTCCAGCTTCTCTCTCCCTCTCACTCGTTTCTCTCTCCCTCACTCCAGCTTCTCTCCCTCTCACTCGTTTCTCTCTCCCTCACTCCAGCTTCTCTCCCTCTCATTCGTTTCTCTCTCCCTCTCACTCCAGCTTCTCTCTCCCTCTCACTCCAGTTTATCACTCCCTCTCACTCCAGCTTCTCTCTCCCTCTCACTCCAGCTTATCTCACCCTCTCACTCCAGCTTCTCTCCCTCTCACTCCAGCTTCTCTTTCCCTCTCACTCGTTTCTCTCTCTCCCACTTCTGCTTCTCTCTCCCTCTCACTCCAGCTTCTCTCCCTCTCACTCGTTTCTCTCTCCCTCACTCCAGCTTCTCTCCCTCTCACTCCAGCTTCTCTCTCCCTCACACTCCAGCTTCTCTCTCCCTCTCACTCCAGCTTCTCTCTCCCTCTCACTCCAGCTGCTCTCTCCCTCTCACTCCAGCTGCTCTCTCCCTCTCACTCCAGCTGCTCTCTCCCTCTCACTCCAGCTGCTCTCTCCCTCTCACTCCAGCTGCTCTCTCCCTCTCACTCCAGCTGCTCTCTCCCTCTCACTCCAGCTGCTCTCTCCCTCTCACTCCAGCTTCTCTCTCCCTCTCACTCCAGCTTCTCTCTCCCTCTCACTCCAGCTTCTCTCTCCCTCTCACTCCAGCTTCTCTCTCCCTCTCACTCCAGCTTCTCTCTCCCTCTCATTCCAGCTTCTCTCTCCCTCTCACTCCAGCTTCTCTCTCACTCTCACTCCAGCTTCTCTCTCACTCTCACTCCAGCTTCTCTCTCCCGCTCACTCCAGCTACTCTCTCCCTCTCACTCCAGCTTCTCTCCCTCTCACTCCAGCTTCTCTCTCTCTCAATCCAGCTTCTCTCTCCCTCTTACTCCAGCTTCTCTCTCCCTCTCACGCCAGCTGCGCTCTCCCTCTCACTCCAGCTGCTCTCTCCCTCTCACTCCAGCTGCTCTCTCCCTCTCACTCCAGCTGCTCTCTCCCTCTCACTCCAGCTGCTCTCTCCCTCTCACTCCAGCTTCTCTCTCCCTCTCACTCCAGCTTCTCTCTCCCTCTCACTCCAACTTCTCTCTCCCTCTCACTCCAGCTTCTCTCTCCCTCTCATTCCAGCTTCTCTCTCCCTCTCACTGCAGCTTCTCTCTCCCTCTCACTCCAGTTTCTCCCTCCCTCTCACTCCAGCTGCTCTCCCTCTCACTCCAGCTGCTCTCTCCCTCTCACTCCAGCTGCTCTCTCCCTCTCACTCCAGCTTCTCTCTCCCTCTCACTCCAGCTTCTCTCTCCCTCTCACTCCAGCTTCTCTCACCCTCTCACTCCAGCTTCTCTCTCCCTCTCACTCCAGCTGCTCTCTCCCTCTCACTCCAGCTTCTCTCTCCCTCTCACTCCAGCTGCTCTCTCCCTCTCACTCCAGCTGCTCTCTCCCTCTCACTCCAGCTGCTCTCTCCCTCTCACTCCAGCTTCTCTCTCCCTCTCACTCCAGCTTCTCTCTCCCTCTCACTCCAGCTTCTCTCTCCCTCTCATTCCAGCTTCTCGCTCCCTCTCACTCCAGCTTCTCTCTCACTCTCACTCCAGCTTCTCTCTCCCGCTCACTCCAGCTACTCTCTCCCTCTCACTCCAGCTTCTCTCCCTCTCATTCCAGCTTATCTCTCAGTTCTCACTCCAGCTGCTCTCTCCCTCTCACTCCAGCTGCTCTCTCCCTCTCACTCCAGCTTCTCTCTCCCTCTCACTCCAGCTGCTCTCTCCCTCTCACTCCAGCTGCTCTCTCCCTCTCACTCCAGCTTCTCTCTCCCTCTCACTCCAGCTTCTCTCTCCCTCTCACTCCAGCTTCTCTCTCCCTCTCATTCCAGCTTCTCTCTCTCTCATTCCAGCTTCTCTCTCCCTCTCACTCCAGCTTCTCTCTCACTCTCACTCCAGCTTCTCTCTCCCGCTCACTCCAGCTACTCTCTCCCTCTCACTCCAGCTTCTCTCCCTCTCACTCCAGCTTCTCTCTCTCTCAATCCAGCTTCTCTCTCCCTCTTACTCCAGTTTCTCTCTCCCTCTCACTCCAGTTTCTCTCTCCCTCTCTCACTCCAGTTTCTCCCTCCCTCTCACTCCAGCTTCTCTCCCTCTCACTCCAGTTTCTCCCTCCCTCTCACTCCAGCTTCTCTCCCTCTCACTCCAGTTTCTCTCTCCCTCTCACTCGTTTCTCTCGCCCTCTCACTCCAGCTCCTCCCTCCCTCCAGCTTCTCGCTCCCTCTCAATCCAGTTTCTCTCTCCCTCTCAATCCAGTTTCTCTCTCCCTCTCAATCCAGTTTCTCTCTCCCTCTCAATCCAGCTTCTCTCTCCCTCTCACTCCAGCTTCTCTCTCCCTCTCACTCCAGCTTCTCTCTCCCTCTCACTCCAGCTTCTCTCTCCCTCTCACTCCAGCTTCTCTCTCCCTCTCACTCCAGCTTCTCTCTCCCTCTCACTCCAGCTTCTCTCTCCCTCTCACTCCAGCTTCTCTCTCCCTCTCACTCCAGCTTCTCTCTCCCTCTCACTCCAGCTTCTCTCTACATCTCACTCCAGCTTCACTCTCCCTCTCACACCAGCTTCTCTCCCTCTCACTCCAGCTTCTCTCTCCCTCTCACTTCAGCTTCTCTCTCCCTCTCACCCCAGCTTCTCTCTCCCTCTCACTCCAGTTTCTCTCTCCCTCTCTCACTCCAGTTTCTCTCTCCCTCTCTCACTCCACCTCCTCCCTCCCTCCAGCTTCTCGCTCCCTCTCAATCCAGTTTCTCTCTACCTCTCAATCCAGCTTCTCTCTCCATCTCACTCCAGCTTCTCTCTCCCTCTCACTCCAGCTTCTCTCTCCCTCTCACTCCAGCTCCTCTCTCCCTCTCACCCCAGCTTCTCTCTCCCTCTCACTCCAGCTTCTCTCTCCCTCTCACTCCAGCTTCTCTCTCCCTCTCACTCCAGCTTCTCTCTCCCTCTCACTCCAGCTTCTCTCTCCCTCTCACCCCAGCTTCTCTCTCCCTCTCACTCCAGCTTCTCTCTCTCTCACTCCAGCTTCTCTCTCCCTCTCACTCCAGCTTCTCCCTCCCTCTCACTCCAGCTTCTCCCTCCCTCTCACTCCAGCTTCTCTCTCCCTCTCACTCCAGCTTCTCTCTCCCTCTCGCTCCAGTTTATCACTCCCTCTCGCTCCAGCTTCTCTCTCCCTCTCACTCCAGCTTCTCTCTCCCTCTCACTCCAGCTTCTCTCTCCCTCTCACTCCAGCGTCTCTCTCCCTCTCACTCCAGTTCTCTCTCCCTCTCACTCCAGCTTCTCTCTCCCTCTCACTCCAGCTTCTCTCTCCCTCTCACTCCAGCTTCTCTCTCCCTCTCACTCCAGCTTCTCTCTCCCTCTCACTCCAGCTTCTCTCTCCCACTCACTCCAGCTTCTCTCTCCCTCTCACTCCAGCTTCTCTCTCCCTCTCACTCGTTTCTCTCTCCCTCACTCCAGCTTCTCTCCCTCTCACTCGTTTCTCTCTCCCTCACTCCAGCTTCTCTCCCCCTCATTCGTTTCTCTCTCCCTCTCACTCCAGCTTCTCTCTCCCTCTCACTCCAGTTTATCACTCCCTCTCACTCCAGCTTCTCTCTCCCTCTCACTCCAGCTTATCTCACCCTCTCACTCCAGCTTCTCTCCCTCTCACTCCAGCTTCTCTTTCCCTCTCACTCGTTTCTCTCTCTCCCACTTCTGCTTCTCTCTCCCTCTCACTCCAGCTTCTCTCCCTCTCACTCGTTTCTCTCTCCCTCACTCCAGCTTCTCTCCCTCTCACTCCAGCTTCTCTCTCCCTCACACTCCAGCTTCTCTCTCCCTCTCACTCCAGCTTCTCTCTCCCTCTCACTCCAGCTTCTCTCTCCCTCTCATTCCAGCTTCTCTCTCCCTCTCACTCCAGCTTCTCTCTCACTCTCTCTCCAGCTTCTCTCTCCCGCTCACTCCAGCTACTCTCTCCCTCTCACTCCAGCTTCTCTCCCTCTCACTCCAGCTTCTCTCTCTCTCAATCCAGCTTCTCTCTCCCTCTTACTCCAGCTTCTCTCTCCCTCTCACGCCAGCTGCTCTCTCCCTCTCACTCCAGCTGCTCTCTCCCTCTCACTCCAGCTGCTCTCTCCCTCTCACTCCAGCTGCTCTCTCCCTCTCACTCCAGCTGCTCTCTCCCTCTCACTCCAGCTTCTCTCTCCCTCTCACTCCAGCTTCTCTCTCCCTCTCACTCCAGCTTCTCTCTCCCTCTCACTCCAGCTTCTCTCTCCCTCTCATTCCAGCTTCTCTCTCCCTCTCACTGCAGCTTCTCTCTCCCTCTCACTCCAGTTTCTCCCTCCCTCTCACTCCAGCTTCTCTCCCTCTCACTCCAGCTGCTCTCTCCCTCTCACTCCAGCTGCTCTCTCCCTCTCACTCCAGCTTCTCTCTCCCTCTCACTCCAGCTTCTCTCTCCCTCTCACTCCAGCTTCTCTCACCCTCTCACTCCAGCTTCTCTCTCCCTCTCACTCCAGCTGCTCTCTCCCTCTCACTCCAGCTTCTCTCTCCCTCTCACTCCAGCTGCTCTCTCCCTCTCACTCCAGCTGCTCTCTCCCTCTCACTCCAGCTGCTCTCTCCCTCTCACTCCAGCTGCTCTCTCCCTCTCACTCCAGCTTCTCTCTCCCTCTCACTCCAGCTTCTCTCTCCCTCTCACTCCAGCTTCTCTCTCCCTCTCACTCCAGCTTCTCTCTCCCTCTCATTCCAGCTTCTCGCTCCCTCTCACTCCAGCTTCTCTCTCACTCTCACTCCAGCTTCTCTCTCCCGCTCACTCCAGCTACTCTCTCCCTCTCACTCCAGCTTCTCTCCCTCTCATTCCAGCTTATCTCTCAGTTCTCACTCCAGCTGCTCTCTCCCTCTCACTCCAGCTGCTCTCTCCCTCTCACTCCAGCTTCTCTCTCCCTCTCACTCCAGCTGCTCTCTCCCTCTCACTCCAGCTGCTCTCTCCCTCTCACTCCAGCTTCTCTCTCCCTCTCACTCCAGCTTCTCTCTCCCTCTCACTCCAGCTTCTCTCTCCCTCTCATTCCAGCTTCTCTCTCTCTCATTCCAGCTTCTCTCTCCCTCTCACTCCAGCTTCTCTCTCACTCTCACTCCAGCTTCTCTCTCCCGCTCACTCCAGCTACTCTCTCCCTCTCACTCCAGCTTCTCTCCCTCTCAATCCAGCTTCTCTCTCTCTCAATCCAGCTTCTCTCTCCCTCTTACTCCAGTTTCTCTCTCCCTCTCACTCCAGTTTCTCTCTCCCTCTCTCACTCCAGTTTCTCCCTCCCTCTCACTCCAGCTTCTCTCCCTCTCATTCCAGTTTCTCCCTCCCTCTCACTCCAGCTTCTCTCCCTCTCACTCCAGTTTCTCTCTCCCTCTCACTCATTTCTCTCGCCCTCTCACTCCAGCTCCTCCCTCCCTCCAGCTTCTCGCTCCCTCTCAATCCAGTTTCTCTCTCCCTCTCAATCCAGTTTCTCTCTCCCTCTCAATCCAGTTTCTCTCTCCCTCTCAATCCAGTTTCTCTCTCCCTCTCAATCCAGTTTCTCTCTCCCTCTCTCACCCCAGTTTCTCTCTCCCTCTCACTCCAGTTTCTCGCTCCCTCTTGGTCCAGGGTCTTGCTCCAGTTTCTCTCTGCCTCGCACTCCAGTTTCTCGCTCCCTCTCGCTCGAGTTTCTTTCTCCCTCTTGCTCTAGTTTCTCCCTCCCTTTCACTCCAGCTTCTCTCTCCCTCGCTCTCCAGCTTCTCTCTCCCTCTCACTCCAGCTTCTCTCTCCCTCTCACTCCAGCTTCTCTCTCCCTCTCACTCCAACTTCTCTCTCCCTCTCACTCCAACTTCTCTCTCCCTCTCACTCCAACTTCTCTCTCCCTCTCACTCCAGTCTCTCTCTCTCTCTCACTCCAGGATCTCTCTCTCTCTCACTCCAGGATCTCTCCCTCTCTCACTCCAGGATCTCTCTCTCTCTCTCTCCAGGGTCTCTCTCTCTCTCACTCCAGGATCTCTCCCTCTCACTCCAGGATCTCTCTCTCTCTCACTCCAGGATCTCTCTCTCTGTCTCTCACTCCAGGATCTCTCTCTCTCCCTCACTCCAGGATCTCTCTCTCTCTCGCTCCAGGATCTCTCTCTCTCTCACTCCAGGATCTCTCTCTCTCCCTCACTCCAGGATCTCTCTCTCTCTCACTCCAGGATCTCTCCCTCTCACTCCAGGATCTCTCTCTCACTCACTCCAGGATCTCTCTCTCTCCCTCACTCCAGGATCTCTCTCTCTCTCACTCCAGGATCTCTCTCTCTCCCTCACTCCAGGATCTCTCTCTCTCTCTCACTCCAGGATCTCTCTCTCTCTCACTCCAGGATCTCTCCCTCTCACTCCAGGATCTCTCTCTCTCTCACTCCAGGATCTCTCCCTCTCACTCCAGGATCTCTCTCTCACTCACTCCAGGATCTCTCTCTCTCCCTCACTCCAGGATCTCTCTCTCTCTCACTCCAGGATCTCTCTCTCTCCCTCACTCCAGGATCTCTCTCTCTCTCACTCCAGGATCTCTCTCTCCCTCACTCCAGGATCTCTCTCTCTCACTCCAGGATCTCTCTCTCTCTCACTCCAGGATCTCTCTCTCTCTCACTCCAGGATCTCTCTCTCTCTCACTCCAGGATCTCTCTCTCCCTCTCACTCCAGGATCTCTCCCTCTCACTCCAGGATCTCTCTCTCTCTCTCACTCCAGGATCTCTCTCTCTCTCACTCCAGGATCTCTCTCTCTCTCTCACTCCAGGATCTCTCTCTCTCTCACTCCAGGATCTCTCTCTCACTCCAGGATCTCTCTCTCTCTCACTCCAGGATCTCTCTCTCACTCCAGGATCTCTCTCTCTCTCACTCCAGGATCTCTCTCTCTCTCTCCCTCACTCCAGGATCTCTCTCTCTCTCTCCTGGATCTCTCTCTCCCTCACTCCAGGATCTCTCTCTCTCACTCCAGGATCTCTCTCTCTCCCTCACTCCAGGATCTCTCTCTCTCTCACTCCAGGATCTCTCTCTCTCCCTCACTCCAGGATCTCTCTCTCTCTCTCACTCCAGGATCTCTCTCTCTCTCACTCCAGGATCTCTCTCTCTCTCACTCCAGGGTCTCTCTCTCACTCCAGGATCTCTCTCTCTCTCACTCCAGGATCTCTCTCTCTCTCACTCCAGGATCTCTCTCTCTCTCACTCCAGGATCTCTCTCTCTCTCACTCCAGGATCTCTCTCTCTCACACTCCAGGATCTCTCCCTCTCACTCCAGGATCTCTCACTCACTCCAGGATCTCTCTCTCTCTCACTCCAGGATCTCTCTCACTCTCACTCCAGGATCTCTCTCTCTCTCACTCCAGGATCTCTCTCTCCCTCACTCCAGGATCTCTCTCTCTCTCACTCCAGGATCTCTCTCTCTCCCTCACTCCAGGATCTCTCTCTCTCTCACTCCAGGATCTCTCTCTCTCTCACTCCAGGATCTCTCTCTCCCTCACTCCAGGATCTCTCTCTCTCTCACTCCAGGATCTCTCTCTCTCTCACTCCAGGATCTCTCTCTCCCTCACTCCAGGATCTCTCTCTCTCTCACTCCAGGATCTCTCTCTCTCTCACTCCAGGATCTCTCCCTCTCACTCCAGGATCTCTCTCTCTCTCTCTCCAGGATCTCTCTCTCTCTCACTCCAGGATCTCTCTCTCTCTCACTCCAGGATCTCTCTCTCTCCCTCACTCCAGGATCTCTCTCTCTCTCACTCCAGGATCTCTCTCTCTCTCTCACTCCAGGATCTCTCCCTCTCACTCCAGGATCTCTCTCTCTCTCTCTCCAGGATCTCTCTCTCTCTCTCTCCAGGATCTCTCTCTCTCTCACTCCAGGATCTCTCTCTCCCTCTCACTCCAGGATCTCTCCCTCTCACTCCAGGATCCCTCTCTCCCTCACTCCAGGATCTCTCTCTCTCTCACTCCAGGATCTCTCTCTCTCTCACTCCAGGATCTCTCTCTCTCTCACTCCAGGATCTCTCTCTCTCTCACTCCAGGATCTCTCTCTCTCTCACTCCAGGATCTCTCTCTCTCTCACTCCAGGATCTCTCTCTCTCTCTCCCTCACTCCAGGATCTCTCTCTCTCTCTCCTGGATCCCTCTCTCTCTCACTCCAGGATCTCTCTCTCTCTCACTCCAGGATCTCTCTCTCTCCCTCACTCCAGGATCTCTCTCTCCCTCACTCCAGGATCTCTCTCTCCCTCACTCCAGGATCTCTCTCCCTCTCACTCCAGCTTCTCTCTCCCTCTCACTCCAGCTTCTCTCTCCCTCTCATTCCAGCTTCTCTCTCCCTCTCACTGCAGCTTCTCTCTCCCTCTCACTCCAGTTTCTCCCTCCCTCTCACTCCAGCTTCTCTCCCTCTCACTCCAGCTGCTCTCTCCCTCTCACTCCAGCTGCTCTCTCCCTCTCACTCCAGCTTCTCTCTCCCTCTCACTCCAGCTTCTCTCTCCCTCTCACTCCAGCTTCTCTCACCCTCTCACTCCAGCTTCTCTCTCCCTCTCACTCCAGCTGCTCTCTCCCTCTCACTCCAGCTTCTCTCTCCCTCTCACTCCAGCTGCTCTCTCCCTCTCACTCCAGCTGCTCTCTCCCTCTCACTCCAGCTGCTCTCTCCCTCTCACTCCAGCTGCTCTCTCCCTCTCACTCCAGCTTCTCTCTCCCTCTCACTCCAGCTTCTCTCTCCCTCTCACTCCAGCTTCTCTCTCCCTCTCACTCCAGCTTCTCTCTCCCTCTCATTCCAGCTTCTCGCTCCCTCTCACTCCAGCTTCTCTCTCACTCTCACTCCAGCTTCTCTCTCCCGCTCACTCCAGCTACTCTCTCCCTCTCACTCCAGCTTCTCTCCCTCTCATTCCAGCTTATCTCTCAGTTCTCACTCCAGCTGCTCTCTCCCTCTCACTCCAGCTGCTCTCTCCCTCTCACTCCAGCTTCTCTCTCCCTCTCACTCCAGCTGCTCTCTCCCTCTCACTCCAGCTGCTCTCTCCCTCTCACTCCAGCTTCTCTCTCCCTCTCACTCCAGCTTCTCTCTCCCTCTCACTCCAGCTTCTCTCTCCCTCTCATTCCAGCTTCTCTCTCTCTCATTCCAGCTTCTCTCTCCCTCTCACTCCAGCTTCTCTCTCACTCTCACTCCAGCTTCTCTCTCCCGCTCACTCCAGCTACTCTCTCCCTCTCACTCCAGCTTCTCTCCCTCTCAATCCAGCTTCTCTCTCTCTCAATCCAGCTTCTCTCTCCCTCTTACTCCAGTTTCTCTCTCCCTCTCACTCCAGTTTCTCTCTCCCTCTCTCACTCCAGTTTCTCCCTCCCTCTCACTCCAGCTTCTCTCCCTCTCATTCCAGTTTCTCCCTCCCTCTCACTCCAGCTTCTCTCCCTCTCACTCCAGTTTCTCTCTCCCTCTCACTCATTTCTCTCGCCCTCTCACTCCAGCTCCTCCCTCCCTCCAGCTTCTCGCTCCCTCTCAATCCAGTTTCTCTCTCCCTCTCAATCCAGTTTCTCTCTCCCTCTCAATCCAGTTTCTCTCTCCCTCTCAATCCAGTTTCTCTCTCCCTCTCAATCCAGTTTCTCTCTCCCTCTCTCACCCCAGTTTCTCTCTCCCTCTCACTCCAGTTTCTCGCTCCCTCTTGGTCCAGGGTCTTGCTCCAGTTTCTCTCTGCCTCGCACTCCAGTTTCTCGCTCCCTCTCGCTCGAGTTTCTTTCTCCCTCTTGCTCTAGTTTCTCCCTCCCTTTCACTCCAGCTTCTCTCTCCCTCGCTCTCCAGCTTCTCTCTCCCTCTCACTCCAGCTTCTCTCTCCCTCTCACTCCAGCTTCTCTCTCCCTCTCACTCCAACTTCTCTCTCCCTCTCACTCCAACTTCTCTCTCCCTCTCACTCCAACTTCTCTCTCCCTCTCACTCCAGTCTCTCTCTCTCTCTCACTCCAGGATCTCTCTCTCTCTCACTCCAGGATCTCTCCCTCTCTCACTCCAGGATCTCTCTCTCTCTCTCTCCAGGGTCTCTCTCTCTCTCACTCCAGGATCTCTCCCTCTCACTCCAGGATCTCTCTCTCTCTCACTCCAGGATCTCTCTCTCTGTCTCTCACTCCAGGATCTCTCTCTCTCCCTCACTCCAGGATCTCTCTCTCTCTCGCTCCAGGATCTCTCTCTCTCTCACTCCAGGATCTCTCTCTCTCCCTCACTCCAGGATCTCTCTCTCTCTCACTCCAGGATCTCTCCCTCTCACTCCAGGATCTCTCTCTCACTCACTCCAGGATCTCTCTCTCTCCCTCACTCCAGGATCTCTCTCTCTCTCACTCCAGGATCTCTCTCTCTCCCTCACTCCAGGATCTCTCTCTCTCTCTCACTCCAGGATCTCTCTCTCTCTCACTCCAGGATCTCTCCCTCTCACTCCAGGATCTCTCTCTCTCTCACTCCAGGATCTCTCCCTCTCACTCCAGGATCTCTCTCTCACTCACTCCAGGATCTCTCTCTCTCCCTCACTCCAGGATCTCTCTCTCTCTCACTCCAGGATCTCTCTCTCTCCCTCACTCCAGGATCTCTCTCTCTCTCACTCCAGGATCTCTCTCTCCCTCACTCCAGGATCTCTCTCTCTCACTCCAGGATCTCTCTCTCTCTCACTCCAGGATCTCTCTCTCTCTCACTCCAGGATCTCTCTCTCTCTCACTCCAGGATCTCTCTCTCCCTCTCACTCCAGGATCTCTCCCTCTCACTCCAGGATCTCTCTCTCTCTCTCACTCCAGGATCTCTCTCTCTCTCACTCCAGGATCTCTCTCTCTCTCTCACTCCAGGATCTCTCTCTCTCTCACTCCAGGATCTCTCTCTCACTCCAGGATCTCTCTCTCTCTCACTCCAGGATCTCTCTCTCACTCCAGGATCTCTCTCTCTCTCACTCCAGGATCTCTCTCTCTCTCTCCCTCACTCCAGGATCTCTCTCTCTCTCTCCTGGATCTCTCTCTCCCTCACTCCAGGATCTCTCTCTCTCACTCCAGGATCTCTCTCTCTCCCTCACTCCAGGATCTCTCTCTCTCTCACTCCAGGATCTCTCTCTCTCCCTCACTCCAGGATCTCTCTCTCTCTCTCACTCCAGGATCTCTCTCTCTCTCACTCCAGGATCTCTCTCTCTCTCACTCCAGGGTCTCTCTCTCACTCCAGGATCTCTCTCTCTCTCACTCCAGGATCTCTCTCTCTCTCACTCCAGGATCTCTCTCTCTCTCACTCCAGGATCTCTCTCTCTCTCACTCCAGGATCTCTCTCTCTCACACTCCAGGATCTCTCCCTCTCACTCCAGGATCTCTCACTCACTCCAGGATCTCTCTCTCTCTCACTCCAGGATCTCTCTCACTCTCACTCCAGGATCTCTCTCTCTCTCACTCCAGGATCTCTCTCTCCCTCACTCCAGGATCTCTCTCTCTCTCACTCCAGGATCTCTCTCTCTCCCTCACTCCAGGATCTCTCTCTCTCTCACTCCAGGATCTCTCTCTCTCTCACTCCAGGATCTCTCTCTCCCTCACTCCAGGATCTCTCTCTCTCTCACTCCAGGATCTCTCTCTCTCTCACTCCAGGATCTCTCTCTCCCTCACTCCAGGATCTCTCTCTCTCTCACTCCAGGATCTCTCTCTCTCTCACTCCAGGATCTCTCCCTCTCACTCCAGGATCTCTCTCTCTCTCTCTCCAGGATCTCTCTCTCTCTCACTCCAGGATCTCTCTCTCTCTCACTCCAGGATCTCTCTCTCTCCCTCACTCCAGGATCTCTCTCTCTCTCACTCCAGGATCTCTCTCTCTCTCTCACTCCAGGATCTCTCCCTCTCACTCCAGGATCTCTCTCTCTCTCTCTCCAGGATCTCTCTCTCTCTCTCTCCAGGATCTCTCTCTCTCTCACTCCAGGATCTCTCTCTCCCTCTCACTCCAGGATCTCTCCCTCTCACTCCAGGATCCCTCTCTCCCTCACTCCAGGATCTCTCTCTCTCTCACTCCAGGATCTCTCTCTCTCTCACTCCAGGATCTCTCTCTCTCTCACTCCAGGATCTCTCTCTCTCTCACTCCAGGATCTCTCTCTCTCTCACTCCAGGATCTCTCTCTCTCTCACTCCAGGATCTCTCTCTCTCTCTCCCTCACTCCAGGATCTCTCTCTCTCTCTCCTGGATCCCTCTCTCTCTCACTCCAGGATCTCTCTCTCTCTCACTCCAGGATCTCTCTCTCTCCCTCACTCCAGGATCTCTCTCTCCCTCACTCCAGGATCTCTCTCTCCCTCACTCCAGGATCTCTCTCTCTCTCTCTCCAGGATCTCTCTCTCTCTCTCACTCCAGGATCTCTCTCTCACTCCAGGATCTCTCTCTCCCTCACTCCAGGATCTCTCTCTCTCTCTCTCCAGGATCTCTCTCTCTTTCCCTCACTCCAGGATCTCTCTCTCTCTCACTCCAGGATCTCTCTCTCTCTCACTCCAGGATCTCTCTCTCTCTCTCACTCCAGGATCTCTCTCTCTCTCACTCCAGGATCTCTCTCTCTCTCACACTCCAGGATCTCTCTCTCTCTCTCACTCCAGGATCTCTCTCTCTCTCACTCCAGGATCTCTCTCTCTCTCACTCCAGGATCTCTCTCTCTCTCTCACTCCAGGATCTCTCTCTCACTCCAGGATCTCTCTCTCTCTCACACTCCAGGATCTCTCTCTCTCTCACACTCCAGGATCTCTCTCTCCCTCACTCCAGGATCTCTCTCTCTCTCACTCCAGGATCTCTCTCTCTCTCACTCCAGGATCTCTCTCTCTCTCTCACTCCAGGATCTCTCTCTCTCTCACTCCAGGATCTCTCTCTCTCCCTCACTCCAGGATCTCTCTCTCTCTCACTCCAGGATCTCTCTCTATCTCTCACTCCAGGATCTCTCTCTCTCCCTCACTCCAGGATCTCTCTCTCTCTCTCACTCCAGGATCTCTCTCTCTCTCCAGGATCTCTCTCTCTCACTCCAGGATCTCTCTCTCTCCCTCACTCCAGGATCTCTCTCTCTCACTCCAGGATCTCTCTCTCTCTCACTCCAGGATCTCTCTCTCTCACACTCCAGGATCTCTCTCTCTCTCACTCCAGGATCTCTCTCTCTCTCTCTCACTCCAGGATCTCTCTCTCTCTCACTCCAGGATCTCTCTCTCTCTCACTCCAGGATCTCTCTCTCTCTCTCTCACTCCTGGATCTCTCTCTCTCTCACTCCTGGATCTCTCTCTCTCTCACTCCTGGATCTCTCTCTCTCTCACTCCAGGATCTCTCTCTCTCTCTCTCACTCCTGGATCTCTCTCTCTCTCACTCCTGGATCTCTCTCTCTCTCACTCCTGGATCTCTCTCCCTCTCACTCCAGGATCTCTCTCTCTCTCACTCCAGGATCTCTCTCTCCCTCACTCCAGGATCTCTCTCTCTCACTCCTGGATCTCTCTCTCTCTCACTCCTGGATCTCTCTCTCTCTCTCCCTCACTCCAGGATCTCTCTCTCTCTCTCTCTCCAGGATCTCTCTCTCTCCCTCACTCCAGGATCTCTCTCTCTCTCTCACTCCAGGATCTCTCTCTCTCTCTCTCTCTCCAGGATCTCTCTCCCTCTCTCACTCCAGGATCTCTCTCTCTCCCTCACTCCAGGATCACTCTCTCTCTCACTCCAGGGTCTCTCTCTCTCTCACTCCAGGATCTCTCTCTCCCTCACTCCAGGATCTCTCTCTCTCTCTCACTCCAGGATCTCTCTCTCACTCCAGGATCTCTCTCTCTCACACTCCAGGATCTCTCTCTCTCTCACTCCAGGATCTCTCTCTCTCTCACTCCAGGATCTCTCTCTCTCTCCAGGATCTCTCTCTCTCTCACTCCAGGATCTCTCTCTCCCTCACTCCAGGATCTCTCTCTCTCTCTCACTCCAGGATCTCTCTCTCTCTCACTCCAGGATCTCTCTCTCTCTCCAGGATCTCTCTCTCTCTCTCACTCCAGGATCTCTCTCTCTCTCACTCCAGGATCTCTCTCTCTCCCTCACTCCAGGATCTCTCTCTCTCTCTCACTCCAGGATCTCTCTCTCTCTCTCACTCCAGGATCTCTCTCTCCCTCACTCCAGGATCTCTCTCTCTCTCACTCCAGGATATCTCTCTCTCTCTCACTCCAGGATCTCTCTCTCTCCCTCACTCCAGGATCTCTCTCTCTCTCACTCCAGGGTCTCTCTCTCTCTCTCACTCCAGGATCTCTCTCTCACTCCAGGATCTCTCTCTCTCCCTCACTCCAGGATCTCTCTCTCTCTCTCACTCCAGGATCTCTCTCTCACTCTCACTCCAGGATCTCTCTCTCACTCCAGGATCTCTCTCTCTCCCTCACTCCAGGATCTCTCTCTCTCTCACTCCAGGATCTCTCTCTCTCTCCAGGATCTCTCTCTCTCTCTCACTCCAGGATCTCTCTCTCTCTCACTCCAGGATCTCTCTCTCTCCCTCACTCCAGGATCTCTCTCTCTCTCTCACTCCAGGATCTCTCTCTCTCTCTCACTCCAGGATCTCTCTCTCCCTCACTCCAGGATCTCTCTCTCTCTCACTCCAGGATATCTCTCTCTCTCTCACTCCAGGATCTCTCTCTCTCCCTCACTCCAGGATCTCTCTCTCTCTCACTCCAGGGTCTCTCTCTCTCTCTCACTCCAGGATCTCTCTCTCACTCCAGGATCTCTCTCTCTCTCACTCCAGGATCTCTCTCTCTCTCACTCCAGGGTCTCTCTCTCTCTCTCACTCCAGGATCTCTCTCTCACTCCAGGATCTCTCTCTCTCCCTCACTCCAGGATCTCTCTCTCTCTCACTCCAGGATCTCTCTCTCACTCCAGGATCTCTCTCTCTCTCACTCCAGGATCTCTCTCTCTCTCACTCCAGGATCTCTCTCTCTCTCTCACTCCAGGATCTCTCTCTCCCTCACTCCAGGATCTCTCTCTCACACTCCAGGATCTCTCTCTCCCTCACTCCAGGATCTCTCTCTCCCTCACTCCAGGATCTCTCTCTCCCTCACTCCAGGATCTCTCTCTCCCTCACTCCAGGATCTCTGTCTCCCTCACTCCAGGATCTCTCTCTCCCTCACTCCAGGATATCTCTCTCTCTCACTCCAGGATCTCTCTCTCTCACTCCAGGATCTCTCTCTCTCTCTCACTCCAGGATCTCTCTCTCTCTCTCACTCCAGGATCTCTCTCTCTCTCACTCCAGGATCTCTCTCTCTCCAGGATCTCTCTCTCTCTCTCACTCCAGGATCTCTCTCTCTCTCCCTCACTCCAGGGTCTCTCTCTCTCTCTCACTCCAGGATCTCTCTCTCTCTCACTCCAGGATCTCTCTCTCACTCCAGGATCTCTCTCTCTCTCACTCCAGGATCTCTCTCTCTCTCTCACTCCAGGATCTCTCTCTCACTCCAGGATCTCTCTCTCTCTCTCACTCCAGGATCTCTCTCTCTCTCTCACTCCAGGATCTCTCTCTCCCTCACTCCAGGATCTCTCTCTCTCTCACTCCAGGATCTCTCTCTCTCTCACTCCAGGATCTCTCTCTCTCTCACTCCAGGATCTCTCTCTCTCTCACTCCAGGATCTCTCTCTCTCTCACTCCAGGATCTCTCTCTCTCTCTCGCTCCAGGATCTCTCTCTCCCTCACTCCAGGATCTCTCTCTCCCTCACTCCAGGGTCTCTATCTCTCTCACTCCAGGATCTCTCCCTCTCACTCCAGGATCTCTATCTCTCTCACTCCAGGATCTCTCCCTCTCACTCCAGGATCACTCTCTCTCTCACTCCAGGATCTCTCTCTCCCTCACTCCAGGATCTCTCCCTCACTCCAGGATCGCTCTCCCTCTCACTCCAGGATCTCTCTCTCTCACTCCAGGATCTCTCTCTCTCTCACTCCAGGATCTCTCTCTCTCCCTCTCACTCCAGGATCTCTCTCACTCTCACTCCAGTATCTCTCTCTCTCTCTGACTTTCTCACTCCAGTTTCACACTCTCTCTCTCACTCCAAGATCTCTCTCCCCCCAGTTACATTCGCTCTCTCTCACTTTAGGATCTCTCTCTCACTCTAGGATATCTTTCTCTCGGTCTCTCTAGTTTCACACTCTCTCTCACTCCAAATCTCCCTCTCCCTGCAGTTTCACACACTCTCTCTCACTCCAGGATCTCGCTCTCTCACTCCAGGATCTCTCTCTCTCTCTCACTCCAAGATCTCTCTCTCACTCCAGGATCTCTCTCTCTCTCCCCAGTTTCACACTCCCTCTCTCTCACTCCAGGATCTCTCTCTCACTCCAGTTCCACACTCCCTCTCTCTCACTCCAGGATCTCTCTCTCTCTCTCGTTTCACACTCTCTCTATTTCGATTTGCTCTCCGTTGTTTGAGCCCTCGCGGCCCTTGTAGAACATCCCACAATTCACCAGCGCAGGTCACCGCGTCCGGAGAGGGGGATGGTGAGAAAATTCAACTAATTTGCCATTAAACCCGGATATCTATATATCGAGAGGGAAGCATTGATATGTAGACAGAATCGTCACTATATAGATAGAGGGCGAAGCATTAATATATGGATTTAGAGAATCAATATATGGACAGAGAGAGGGGGAAGCATTAATATATAGACACAGAGAATCATCAATATATGGACAGAGAGAGGGGGAAGCATTAATATATAGACACAGAGAATCATCAATATATAGGCAGAGAGAGGGAAGCATTAATAAATAGACACAGAATCATCAATATATGGACAGAGAGAGGGGGAAGCATTAATATATAGACACAGAGAATCATCAATATATAGGCAGAGAGAGGGAAGCATTAATATATAGACACAGAGAATCATCAATATATAGACAGAGGTGGAAGAATTACTATATAGACACAGAGAATCATCAATATATAGACAGAGAGAGGGAAGCATTAATATATAGACACAGAGCATCATCAATGTATAGACAGAGAGAGGGAAGCATTAATATATAGACACAGAGCATCATCAATGTATAGACAGGGGCAGGGAAGCATTAATATATAGACACAGAGAATCATCAATATATAGACAGAGAGAGGGGGAAGCATCAATGTATAGACACAGAGAATCATCAATATATAGACAGAGAGAGGGAAGCATTAACATATAGACACAGAGAATCATCAATCTATGGACAGAGAGAGGGGAAGCATCAATATATAGACACAGAGAATCATCAATATGTAGACAGAGAGAGGGAAGCATTAATATGTAGACACATAGAATCATCAACATATAGACAGACAGAGAGAGAAGCATTAATATATAGACACAGAGAATCATCAATATATAGAGAGAGGGAAGCATTAATAAATAGACACAGAGAATCATCAATATGTAGACAGAGAGAGAGAAGCATCAATATATAGACACAGAGAATCATCAATATATAGACAGAGAGAGGGAAGCATTAATATATAGACACAGAGAATCATCAATATATAGACAGAGAGAGGGAAGCATTAATATATACACACTGAGAATCATCAATGTATAGACCGAGAGAGGGAAGCATTAATATATACACACAGAGAATCATCAATGTATAGACAGTGAGAGGGGGAAGCATTAATATATAGACACGTAATCATCAATATATAGACAGAGAGAGGGAAGCATTAATATATAGACAGAGAATCATCAATATATAGACGGGGGCAGGGAAGCGTTAATATATAAGCACAGAGAATTATCAATATATAAACAGAGAGAGAGAATCATCAATATGTAGACAGAGAGAATGGGAAGCATTAATATATAGACCAGAAAATCATCAATATGTAGACAGAGAGAGAGAAGCATCAATATATAGACAGAGAGAATCATCAATATATAGACAGAGTGAGGGGAAAGCATTAATATATACACACAGGGAATGATCAATATTTTGACAGAGAGAGAGGGAAGCATAAATATATAGACACAGAGAATCATCAATATATAGACTGAGAGAGAGGTAAGCATTAATATATAGACACAGAGAATCATCAATATATAGACAGACAGAGAGAGGGGGATGCATCAATATATAGACATAGAGAATCAATATATAGACAGAGAGAGAAGCATCAATATATAGACCGAGAGGTGGAAGCATTAATATGTAGACACAGAGAATCATCAACATATAGACAGACAGAGAGAGAAGCATTAATATATCGACACAGAGAATCATCAATATATAGAGAGAGGGAAGCATTAATATATAGACACAGAGAATCATCAATATATAGACAGAGAGAGGGAAGCATTAATATATACACACTGAGAATCATCAATGTATAGACAGAGAGAGGGAAGCATTAATATATACACACATAATCATCAATATGTAGACAGTGAGAGGGGGAAGCATTAATATATAGACACGTAATCAATATATAGACAGAGAGAGGGAAGCATTAATATATAGACACAGCGAATCATCAATATATAGACAGAGAGGAAGAAGCATTAATGTATAGACAGAAGGGGAAGCATTAATATATAGACAGAGAGAAAGGGAAGCATTAATATATAGGCAGAGAGAAGCATCAATATATAGACAGAGAGAGAGGGAAGCATTAATATATAGACACAGAGAATCATCAATATATAGGCAGAGAGAAGGGGAAGCATTAATATATAGACACAGAGAATCATCAATATATAGACAGAGAGAAGGGGAAGCATTAATATATAGACAGAGAGAAGCATCAATATATAGACAGAGTGGGAAGTATTAATATATAGGCACAGAATCATCAACATATAGACACAGAGAGGGAAGCATTAATATGTAGACACAGAGAATCATCAATATATAGACAGAGGTGGAAGAATTACTATATAGACACAGAGAATCATCAATATATAGACAGAGAGGGAAGCATTAACATATAGACACAGAGAATCATCAATCTATGGACAGAGAGAGGGGAAGCATCAATATATAGACACAGAGAATCATCAATATGTAGACAGAGAGAGAGGGAAGCATTAATAAATAGACACAGCGAATCATCAATATATAGACAGAGAGAGGGAAGCATTAATAAATAGACACACAGAATCATCAATATATGACAGGCAGAGAGAGAGAGAAAGAATCATCAATATATAGATGCAGACAGGATGGGCAGCAGGTTTGTATAATGGACTGGATGGTGTTCACAACTCTGTAGTTTTTTCCTATCTTGGGCCGAGCAGTTGCCATACCAGGTTGTGATGCAGTCAGCTAGGATGCTTTCTATGGTGCACCTGTAAAAGTTGGCAAGAGTCGATGTGGACATGCCGAATTTCCTACGGTTCCTGAGGAAGTAGAGGCACTGTAGTGCTTTCTCGGTGGTAGCGTCGATATGGGTGACCAGGACAGATTTTTGGTGATGTACACACCTAGGAATTTGAAGCTGTCAACCATGTCCACTTCGGCCCCGTAGATGCAGACAGGGGTGTGTAGTGTTGCTAACTTTTGCCTTAGTTTAATTGCTCTGTTTTATCACCTTCGCTCTTGAGTCGCCAGGTATCTTTCTGATACCGCCACGTGGTTCAAGTCCGAGTAATGATCAATAATTTAGTAAGAGTTAAATCAAAGCACATTTATTATATACAGTAATCACTACTCATGCATAAATTCTACGTCTAAGCTACTTCCTACAACTAACAGGCCAATACTTAACTTGGAACTGGCCCACCAGGTCAGGGAAACGAATGGCCTTTCATTCAGGTTCTGAGCCTGCGGGATTCGAAGTTGGTGCAGATTGGTAGCTAGGAGCACCTATCTCGTAGCGAGCGTTGAAGTAAGACTTACTAGATAGCTGCGGTGGCTGGACTGGTCACTGTCAAGGGTTGGTTCGCGTTGCTGAGTGACCCGGTCCAGAAGAGAAGCAGAGGGACAATTTGAACTTGGACTCTATTCTTATAGTCCCCAGGGGCTTCCCGCCTTTCGGGGCGGACCCTGTACCTGGTTCCAAGTGATTGGACTTTGTCCCAATCACTTGTTTCGATTTTCTCCAATGCTGGAGCGATTCCTTGATGGATGGGCGGTCTTGAGGTGGTCGTTCGCCTCCCTTTGTGTAGGCTTCTGCTGGCGCCGACGAGTCTGGGTTGGCTTTATGTATCTAAATGTTGCTTATTGTTCCCGGGGATTGCTCATTAATATGCAGATGGCTGGCGTTTTGTTGTGCTGATGGTTACTTGTATCGATCTTGTCTGGCCTTCCCAGAGGTGAATACACAGTCAACCTGCAGCTGCTCGTTTGTGTCCTGTTGGCTGACTTTCCCATCAGCCTTTGCCGTTCGCCATTTTAAATCGGGAGTTAGCCATTTTAACTGGCTACAGTAGCCTGACTTCGGTCATTGGTAAGATTTTAGAGTCCGTTATTAAAGATGAGATCGCAGAGTACTTGGAAGTGAATGGTAAAATAGGACTGAGTCAGCACGGCTTTGTCAAAGGGATCATGTCTGACAAACCTGTTAGAGTACTTTGAGGATACTCGTGAATAGACTTTTTTGTGCTGGGTAGGGCATTGATCCCGAAGGTGAGGGGAACGGAGTATACGGCTATAGCCATTTCGGATCACGCTCCACACTGGGTGGACTTGGAGATAGGGGAGGAAACAGGAGGGCGCCCACCCTGGAGAATGGACATGGGACTAATGGCAGATGAGGGTGTGTGTCTAAGGGTGAGGGGGTGCATTGAAAAGTACTTGGAACTCAATGATAATGGGGAGGTCCAGGTGGGAGTGGTCTGGGAGGCGTTGAAGGCGGTGGTTAGAGGGGAGCTGATATCAATAAGGGCACATAAAGGGAAGCAGGAGAGTAAGGAACGGGAGCGGTTGCTGCAAGAACTTTTGAGGGTGGACAGACAATATGCGGAAGCACCGGAGGAGGGACTGTACAGGGAAAGGCAAAGGCTACATGTAGAATTTGACTTGCTGACTACAGGCACTGCAGAGGCACAATGGAGGAAGGCACAGGGTGTACAGTACGAATATGGGGAGAAGGCGAGCAGGTTGCTGGCACACCAATTGAGGAAAAGGGGAGCAGGAAATAAGGGGAGTGAGGGATGAGGAAGGAGAGATGGAGCGGGGAGCGGAGAGAGTGAATGGAGTGTTCAAGACATTTTATAAAAAATTATATGAAGCTCAACCCCCGGATGGGAGGGAGAGAATGATGGGCTTCTTGGATCGGCTGGAATTTCCCAAGGTGGAAGAGCAGGAAAGGGTGGGATTGGGAGCACAGATCGAGGTAGAAGAAGTGGTGAAAGGAATTAGGAGCATGCAGGCGGGAAAGGCCCCGGGACCGGATGGATTCCCAGTCGAATTCTATAGAAAATATGTGGACTTGCTCGCCCCGGTACTGACGAGGACCTTTAATGAGGCAAAGGAAAGGGGACAACTGCCCCCGACTATGTCTGAAGCAACGATATCGCTTCTCTTAAAGAAGGAAAAGGACCCGCTACAATGCGGGTCCTATAGACCTATTTCCCTCCTAAATGTAGATGCCAAGGTCCTGGCCAAGGTAATGGCAATGAGAATAGAGGAATGTGTCCCGGGGGTGGTCCACGAGGACCAAACTGGGTTTGTGAAGGGGAGACAGCTGAACACGAATATACGGAGGTTGTTAGGGGTAATGATGATGGCCCCACCAGAGGGAGAAACGGAGATAGTAGTGGCGATGGATGCCGAGAAAGCATTTGATAGAGTGGAGTGGGATTATTTGTGGGAGGTGTTGAGGAGATTTGGTTTTGGAGAGGGGTATGTTAGATGGGTGCAGCTGTTGTATAGGGCCCCAGTGGCGAGCGTGGTCACGAATGGACGGGGATCTGCATATTTTCGGCTCCATAGAGGGACAAGGCAGGGATGCCCTCTGTCCCCATTATTGTTTGCACTGGCGATTGAGCCCCTGGCGATAGCGTTGAAGCGTTCCAAGAAGTGGAGGGGAGTACTTAGGGGAGGAGAAGAGCACCGGGTATCTTTGTATGCGGACGATTTGCTACTATACGTGGCGGACCCGGCGGAGGGGATGCCAGAAATAATGCGGATACTTGGGGAGTTTGGGGATTTTTCAGGGTATAAATTGAACATGGGGAAAAGTGAGTTGTTTGTGGTGCATCCAGGGGAGCAGAGTAGAGAAATAGAGGACCTACCGTTGAGGAAGGTAACAAGGGACTTTCGTTACCTGGGGATCCAGATAGCTAAGAATTGGGGCACATTGCATAGGTTAAATTTAACGCGGTTGGTGGAACAGATGGAGGAGGATTTCAAGAGATGGGATATGGTATCCCTGTCAATGGCAGGGAGGGTGCAGGCGGTTAAGATGGTGGTCCTCCCGAGATTCCTCTTTGTGTTTCAGTGCCTCCCGGTGGTGATCACGAAGGCTTTTTTTAAAAGGATTGAAAAGAGCATCATGGGTTTTGTGTGGGCCGGGAAGACCCCGAGAGTGAGGAAGGGATTCTTACAGCGTAGCAGGGATAGGGGGGGGCTGGCACTACCGAGCCTAAGTGAGTATTATTGGGCCGCTAATATTTCAATGGTGAGTAAGTGGATGGGAGAGGAGGAGGGAGCGGCGTGGAAGAGATTAGAGAGGGCGTCCTGTAGGGGGACTAGCCTACAGGCTATGGTGACAGCCCCATTGCCGTTCTCACCGAGGAACTACACCACAAGCCCGGTGGTGGTGGCTACACTGAAGATTTGGGGACAGTGGAGACGGCATAGGGGAAAGGCTGGAGCCTTGGGGGGGTCCCCGATAAGAAAAAACCATAGGTTTGCCCCGGGGGGAATGGATGGGGGATATGGAATGTGGCAAAGAGCAGGAATAACGCAACTGAAAGATCTGTTTGTGGATGGGAAGTTCGCGAGTCTGGGAGCGCTGACCGAGAAATATGGGTTGCCCCAAGGGAATGCATTCAGGTATATGCAACTGAGGGCTTTTGCGAGGCAACAGGTGAGGGAATTCCCGCAGCTCCCGACACAAGAGGTGCAGGACAGAGTGATCTCAAAGACATGGGTGGGGGATGGTAAGGTGTCAGATATATATAGAGAAATGAGGGACGAAGGGGAGACTATGGTAGATGAACTAAAAGGGAAATGGGAAGAAGAGCTGGGGGAGGAGATCGAGGAGGGGCTGTGGGCAGATGCCCTAAGCAGGGTAAACTCGCCGTCCTCGTGTGCCAGGCTAAGCCTGATTCAGTTTAAGGTATTACACAGGGCACATATGACTGGAGCACGGCTCAGTAAATTTTTTGGGGTGGAGGATAGGTGTGCGAGGTGCTCGAGAAGCCCAGCGAATCATACCCATATGTTTTGGTCATGCCCGGCACTACAGGGGTTTTGGATGGGGGTGACAAAGGTGCTTTCAAAAGTAGTAGGAGTCCGGGTCGAACCAAGCTGGGGGTTGGCTATATTTGGGGTTGCACAAGAGCCGGGAGTGCAGGAGGCGAGAGAGGCCGATGTTTTGGCCTTTGCGTCCCTAGTAGCCCGGCGCAGGATATTGCTAATGTGGAAAGAAGCCAAGCCCCCGGGGGTGGAGACCTGGATAAATTACATGGCGGGGTTTATAAAGCTAGAGCGGATTAAGTTCGTCCTAAGGGGGTCGGCTCAAGGGTTCACCAGGCGGTGGCAACCGTTCGTCGAATACCTCGCAGAAAGATAGACGGAATGGGAAAAAGAAGGCAGCAGCAGCAGCCCAGGATCGGGGGGGGTGGGGGGGGGGGGGGGGGGGGAGGGGGGGGGGGGGGGGAGGGGGGGGGGGGGCGGGGAGGGGGGGGGGGGGAGGAGGAACCAGAAGGACTCTCAGGGTTGTTAATATATACTGTATAGTATGTATAGGTCGTTGCTACAGATAATTATATATTGGACTGTTAAATTATATTTTTGGAGAGTGTTACTTGTGACAAGGCAGTTGCCAATTAGGGCTAGTTTCCATTTTTGTTATTTATTATTTATTCATTTTTTGTTTATAAAATAGGTCATTGTTATTTGTGTTGTTATAATATTGTGTAAAGGATGCACAATGTACTGTGTTGGTTGACCAAAAATTTTCAATAAAATATTTAATTAAAAAAAAAGAGTACTTTGAGGAGGTAACAAGGAAGTTAGACAAAGGAGAACCAGTGCACATGATTTATTTAGATTTCCAAAACGCCTTTGACAAGGTGCCACATAAGAGATTGTTAAATAAGTTTCGAGCCCATGGTGTTGACGGTAAGATCCTGGCATGGATAGAGGATTGGCTGACTGGCAGAAGGCAGAGAGTGGGGATAAAGGGATCTTTTTTAGGGCGGCAGGCAGTGACTAATGGTGGGCCTCAGGGGTCTGTGCTGGGACCACAACTTTTCACAATATACATTAATGATCTGGAAGAAAGAATTGAAGGCACTGTTGCCACGTTGGCAGACGATACAAAGATCAGTTGAGGGGCAGGTAGTATTGAGGAAGCAGGCGGGCTTCAGAAGGACTTGGACAGGCTAGGAGAGTGGGCAATGAAGTGGCAAAATGAAATACAATGTGGAAAAATCTGAGGTTATGCACTTTGGAAGGAGGAATTTAGGCATAGACTATTTTCTAAATGGGAAATGCTTCGGAAAGCAGAAGCACAAAGGGACTTGGGAGTCCTTGTTCACAATTCTCTTAAGGTTAACGTGCAGATTCAGTTGGCAGTGAAAAAGGCAAATGCAATGTTGGCATTCATGTTAAGAGGGCTAGAATACAAGACCATGGATGTACTGAGGCTGTATGAGGCTCTGGTCAGACCCCATTTGGCTTACTGTGAGCAGTTTTGGGCCCTGTATCTAAGGAAGGATGTGTTGGCCTTGGAAAAGGTTCAGGGGAGGTCCACAAGAATGATCCTTGGAATGACTAGCTTATCGTATGAGGAACGGTGGAGGACTCTGGGTCTGTACTCGTTGGAGTTTAGAAGGATGAGGGGGGATCTTATTGAAACTTACAGGATACTGCGAGACCTGGATAGAGTGGACGTGGAGAGAGAGAGGATGTTTCCACTTGTAGGAAAAACTAAAACCAGAGGACACCATCTCAGACTAAAGGGACGTTCCTTTAAAACAGAAATGAGGAGGAATTGCTTCAGCCAGAGGGTGGTGAATCTGTGGAACTCTTTGGCGCAGAAGGCTGTGGAGGCCAAATCACTGAGTGTCTTTAAGACAGGGATAGATAGGTTCTTGATTAATAAGGGGATCGGGGCTATGGGAAGAAGACAGAAGAATGGGGATGAGAAAAATATCAGACATGATTGAATGGCGGAGCAGATTCGATGGGTCGAGTGGCCTAATTCTGCCTTATGGTGTACAGTGCTTTGCTTCCTGAAGTCAATGACCAGCTCTTTAGTTTTATTGACATTGAGGGAGAGATTGTTGTCGTTACACCACTTCCACTAGGTTCTCTTATCTCCCTCCTGTATTCTGACTCATTGTCGAGATCCGACCCACTACGGTCATGTCGTCAGCAAACTTGTAGATGGAGTTGGAGCCAAATCTTGCCACTCAGTCGTGTGTGTATAGGTAGTACAGTAGGGGGCCAAGTACGCAGCCTTGCGGGGCACTGGTATTGAGGACTTTCTTGGAGGATGTGTTGTCGATTCTTGCTGATTGTGGTCTATGGGTCAGGAAGTCGAGGATCCAGTTGCAGAGTGAGGAGCCAAGTTCTAGGTTTTGGAGCTTTGATATGAGCTTGGCTGGCATTATGGTGTTGAAGGCGGAGCTGTAGTCAATAAATACAGAGAGAATCATCAATATATCGATACAGAGATAGAATGAAACAGACAGACAGAGAGAGAGAGAGAGAGAGAGAGAGGGAATCAATATATATATATACAGAGAGAGATAGAGCGAATCAATATATAGACAGAGAGAGAGCACAAATCAATATATATACAGAGAGAGAGAGAGAATCAATATATAGACAGAGAGATGAATCAGTATATACACGGGGAGAGAGAGAATCATCAGTATATAGACAGAGAGAGAGAGAAAATCAGCAAGATATAGACAGGGAGAGAGAGAACAGATCAAGCACCCCAAGACTGGGCATCCATGATGTGCTGTGCGCCAAAATTATCCTCAGCCACAATCTGCAACCTGATGGCCCAGCATATCCCCCACTACCATTACCACCGAGCCAGGGGATCAGCCCGGTTCAAAGAAGAGTGCAGGAGAGCAGGCCAGGAGCAGCGCCAGGCATACCGAAAAATGAGGTTGTCAAACTGGTGCAGCTATAACCAGGACTACTTTTGTGCCAAACAATACAAGTAGCAAGTGAAGACAGACCCACGCTCTGTAGTCCTGCCACATCCAGTTGTGAATGGTGGTGGACAATTAAACAACTCACAAATATCCCCATTCTCAATTTTTCTTAATATAAAGTTAATGTACCCAATTCATTTTTAATAATTAAGGGGCAAATGAGCATGGCCAAACCACTTATCCTGCACATCTTGGGGTTGTGGGGGCCAAAATCACGCAAACACGGGGAAAATGTGCAAACTCCACACGGACAGTGATCCAGAGCTGGGATCGAACCTGGGGCGCAGTGAGACTGCAGTGCTAACTACTGTGCCACCGTGCTACCTATCCCCATCCTCAATGATGGAGGAGCCCAGCACATCAGTGCTGTAGACAAGAGTGAAGCATTCATAATAATCTTCAGCCAGCAGTGCTGAGTGGATAGTTCAACTCAGTCTCCTCCAGAGGTCTTCGGCATCACAAGTGCCAGTCTTCAGCCAATTCGATTCACCCCATGTGAAACGGCTGAAGGCATTGGATACTGTAAAGACTATGGGCCCTGACAATATTCGGGTGATAGTAATGAAGATGTGCTGCAGAACTTGCTGTTACCCTACACAAACTGTTGCGATACAGCTACAACACTGGCATCTACCAGACAATGTAGAAAATTATCCGGGTAAATCCACAAAACGCAGGGCAAATGCAACCTGGTCAATTACTGCCCTATCTGTCTCCTCTCAATCATCAGTAAAGTGATGGAAGGGGTCATCAATAATGCTTTAAAGTGGCACTTACTTTAGGAATAACCTGCTCACTAATGCTCAGTGTGGGTTCCGCCAGGGTCACTGAGCTCCTGACCTCATTGTTTTCGTCAGTATTCACTCAGGAAAAAGATAATGTTGTGGAGAATGCTGAGACCCAGGCTATTAGAATAGATGGCATTGAGGTACGTAGGGAAGAGGTGTTGGCAATTCTGGACAGGCTGAAAATAGATAGGTCCCCGGGGCCTGATGGGATTTATCCTAGGATTCTCTGGGAAGCCAGGGAAGAGATTGCTGGGCCTTTGGCTTTGATTTTTATGTCATCATTGGCTACAGGAATAGTGCCAGAGGACTGGAGGATAGCAAATGTGGTCCCTTTGTTCAAGAAGGGGAGTAGAGACAACCCCGGCAACTATAGACCGGCGAGCCTCACGTCTGTTGTGGGTAAAGTCTTGGAGGGGATTATAAGAGACAAGATTTATAATCATCTAGATAGGAATAATATGATTAGGGATAGTCAGCATGGCTTTGTGAAGGGTAGGTCATGCCTCACAAACCTTATCGAGTTCTTTGAGAAGGTGACTGAACAGGTAGACGAGGGTAGAGCAGTTGATGTGGTGTATATGGATTTCAGTAAAGCGTTTGATAAGGTTCCCCACGGTAGGCTATTGCAGAAAATACGGAGGCTGGGGATTGAGGGTGATTTAGAGATGTGGATCAGAAATTGGCTAGCTGAAAGAAGACAGAGGGTGGTGGTTGATGGGAAATGTTCAGAATGGAGTTCAGTTACAAATGGCGTACCACAAGGATCTGTTCTGGGGCCGTTGCTGTTTGTCATTTTTATAGATGACCTAGAGGAGGGTGCAGAAGGGTGGGTGAGTAAATTTGCAGACGACACTAAAACCGGTGGTGTTGCCGACAGTGCGGAAGGATGTAGCAGGTTACAGAGGGACATAGATAAGTTGCAGAGCTGGGCTGAGAGGTGGCAAATGGAGTTTAATGTAGAGAAGTGTGAGGTGATTCACTTTGGAAGGAATAACAGGAATGCGGAATATTTGGCTAATGGTAAAATTCTTGGAAGTGTGGATGAGCAGAGGGATCTCGGTGTCCATATACATAGATCCCTGAAAGTTGCCACCCAGGTTGATAGGGTTGTGAAGAAGGCCTATGGAGTGTTGGCCTTTATTGGTAGAGGGATTGAGTTCCGGAGTCATGAGATCATGTTGCAGCTGTACAGAACTCTGGTACGGCCGCATTTGGAGTATTGCGTACAGTTCTGGTCACCTCATTATAGGAAGGACGTGGAAGCTTTGGAACGGGTGCAGAGGAGATTTACCAGGATGTTGCCTGGTATGGAGGGAAAATCTTATGAGGAAAGGCTGATGGACTAGAGGTTGTTTTCGTTAGAGAGAAGAAGGTTAAGAGGAGACTTAATAGAGGCATACAAAATGATCAGGGGGTTAGATAGGGTGGACAGTGAGAGCCTTCTCCCGCGGATGGAAATGGCTAGCACGAGGGGACATAGCCTTAAACTGAGGGGTAATAGATATAGGACAGAGGTCAGAGGTACGTTCTTTACACAAAGAGTGGTGAGGCCGTGGAATGCCCTACCTGCAACAGTAGTGAACTCGCCAAAATTGAGGGCATTTAAAAGTTTTTTGGATAAGCATATGGATGATAATGGCATAGTGTAGGTTAGATGGCTTTTGTTTCGGTGCAACATCGTGGGCCGAAGGGCCTGTACTGCGCTGTATCGTTCTATGTTCTATGTTCTGGATTTTCCCTCCATACCAGGCAACATCCTGGTAAATCTCCTCTGCACCCGCTCCAAAGCCTCCACGTCCTTCCTATAATGCGGTGACCAGAACTGTACGCAATACTCCAAATGCGGCCGTACCAGAGTTTTGTACAGCTGCAACATAACCTCATGACTCCGGAACTCAATCCCTCTACCAATAAAGGCCAACACACCATAGGCCTTCTTCACAACCCTATCAACCTGGGTGGCAACTTTCAGGGATCTATGTACATGGACACCTAGATCCCTCTGCTCATCCACACTTCCAAGAACTTTACCATTCGCCAAATATTCCGCATTCCTGTTATTCCTTCCAAAGTGAATCACCTCACACTTCTCTACATTAAACTCCATTTGCCACCTCTCAGCCCAGCTCTGCAGCTTATCTATATCCCTCTGTAACCTGCTATATCCTTCCACACTATCGACAACACCACCGACTTTAGTATCGTCTGCAAATTTACTCACCCACCCTTCTGCGCCTTCCTCTAGGTCATTGATAAAAATGACAAACAGCAACGGCCCCAGAACAGATCCTTGTGGTACTCCACTTGTAACTGAACTCCATTCTGAACATTTCCCATCAACCACCACCCTCTGTCTTCTTTCAGCTAGCCAATTTCTGATCCACATCTCTAAATCACCCTCAATCCCCAGCCTCCGTATTTTCTGCAATAGCCTACCGTGGGGAACCTTATCAAACGCTTTGCTGAAATCCATATACACCACATCAACTGCTCTACCCTCGTCTACCTGTTCAGTCACCTTCTCAAAGAACTCGATAAGGTTTGTGAGGCATGACCTACCCTTCACAAAGCCATGCTGACTATCCCTAATCATATTATTCCTATCTAGATGATTATAAATCTTGTCTCTTATAATCCCCTCCAAGACTTTACCCACTACAGACGTGAGGCTCACCGGTCTATAGTTGCCGGGGTTGTCTCTGCTCCCCTTTTTGAACAAAGGGACCACATTTGCTATCCTCCAGTCCTCTGGCACTATTCCTGTAGCCAATGATGACATAAAAATCAAAGCCAAAGGTCCAGCAATCTCTTCCCTGGCCTCCCAGAGAATCCTAGGATAAATCCCATCAGGACCCATCAGGGGCAGCACGGTAGCATTGTGGATAGCTCAATTGCTTCACAGCTCCAGGGTCCCAGGTTCGATTCCGGCTTGGGTCACTGTCTGTGCGGAGTCTGCACGTCCTTCCCGTGTGTGCGTGGGTTTCCTCCGGGTGCTCCGGTTTCCTCCCACAGTCCAAAGATGTGCAGGTTAGGTGGATTGGCCGTGATAAATTGCCCTTAGTGTCCAAAATTGCCCTTAGTGTTGGGTGGGGTTACTGGGTTGTGGGGATAGGGTGGAGGTGTTGACCTTGGGTAGGGTGCTCTTTCCAAGAGCCGGTGCAGACTCGATGGGCCGAATGGCCTCCTTCTGCACTGTAAATTCTATGATAATCTATGATAGGACCCGGGGACTTATCTATTTTCAGCCTGTCCAGAATTGCCAACACCTCTTCCCTACGTACCTCAATGCCATCTATTCTATTAGCCTGGGTCTCAGCATTCTCCTCCACAACATTATCTTTTTCCTGAGTGAATACTGACGAAAAATATTCATTTAGTATCTCGCCTATCTCTTCAGACTCACACACAACTTCCCATCTCTGCCCTTGACTGGTCCTACTCTTTCCCTAGTCATTCGCTTATTCCTGACATACCTATAGAAAGCTTTTGGGTTTTCCTTGATCCTACCTGCCAAATACTTCTTATGTCCCCTCCTTGCTCGTCTTAGCTCTCTCTTTAGATCCTTCCTCGCTACCTTGTAACTATCCATCGCCCCAACTGAAACTTCACACCTCATCTTCACATAGGCCTCCTTCTTCCTCTTAACAAGAGATTCCACTTCTTTGGTAAACCACGGTTCCCTCGCTCGACGCCTTCCTCCCTGCCTGACCGGTACATACTTAACAAGAACACGCAGTAGCTGATCCTTGAACAAGCTCCACTTATCCAGTGTGCCCAACACTTGCAGCCTACTTCTCCACCTTATCCCCCCCCAAGTCACGTCTAATGGCATCATAATTGCCCTTTCCCCAGCTATAACTCTTGCCCTGCGGTGTATACTTATCCCTTTCCATCATTAACGTAAACGTCACCGAATTGTGGTCACTGTCCCCAAAGTGCTCTCCTACCTCCAAATCCAACACCTGGCCTGGTTCATTACCCAAAACCAAATCCAACGTGGCCTCGCCTCTTGTTGGCCTGTCAACATATTGTGTCAGGAAACCTCCTGCACACACTGTACAAAAAACGACCCATCTAATGTACTCGAACTATATCTTTTCCAGTCAATATTTGGAAAGTTAAAGTCTCCCATAATAACCACCCTGTTACTTTCGCTCTTATCCAGGATCATCCTCGCCATCCTTTCCTCTACATCCCTAGAACTATTTGGAGGCCTATAGAAAACTCCCAACAGGGTGACCTCTCCTTTCATGTTTCTAACCTCAGCCCATACTACCTCGGAAGATGAGTCCCCATCTAGCATCCTCTCCGCCACCGTAATACTGCTCTTGACTAGCAGCGCCACACCTCCCCCTCTTTTGCCTCCTTCTCTGAGCTTACTAAAACACCTAAACCCTGGAACCTGCAAAATCCATTCCTGTCCCTGCTCTATCCATGTCTCCGAAATGGCCACAACATCGAAGTCCCAGGTACCAACCCATGCTGCCAGTTCCCCTACCTTATTTCGTATACTCCTGGCATTGAAGTAGACACACTTCAAACCACCTACCTGAACACTGGCCCCCTCCTGCGACGTCAAATCTGTGCTCCTGACCTCTATACTCTCATTCTCCCTTACCCTAAAACTACAATCCAGGTTCCCATGCCCCTGCTGCATTAGTTTAAACCCCCCCAAAGAGCACTAACAAATCTCCCCCCCTAGGATATTTGTGCCCCTCAGGTTCAAATGTAGACCATCCTGTCTGTAGAGGTCCCACCTTCCCCAGAAAGAGCCCCAGTTATCCAGAAATCTGAATCCCTCCCGCCTGCACCATCCCTGTAGCCACGTTTTTAATTGTTCTCTCTCCCTATTCCTCATCTCACTATCACGTGGCACGGGCAACAACCCAGCGATAACTACTCTGTTCTAGTTCTGAGCTTCCATCCTAGCTCCCTGAAAGCCTGCCTGACATCCTTGTCCCCTTTCCCACCTATGTCGTTAGTGCCAATGTGGACCACGACTTGGGGCTGCTCCCCCTCCCCCCTAAGGACCCGGAAAACACGATCCGAGTTTATTCTATGAACTCAAGTTAACCTTTTTAAAACATACAGTGAACATCTTAGCAACTATCAATTCAAATACAACCCCCAAATAATACAACACTAAGTAATCCTTAATAAATTCCCAAACATCCATGAGACTTAAAAAAACACCTTTTACAGAAGTACATCAGGTTCAAATTCACAACTGCGAGCAGTTACCACTTTGAAAACCCCAAATGAACATTTATAAGCTTGCAGAGATTCACACACAATCTGCTGTGATTTCAGCTTCTCCAAAACGAAAATGAAACTAAACCCACTATGCAGCAAAAAGCCGAAAGCGAAAGTAAAAAGCTGACACACAGCCCAGCTCCACCCACTCTTTGACATCACTGCAGTAATAAACACCCATTTCTTAAAGGTACTCTCACTACAGATATTTATATACACGCCCATTTATAAACACCCATTTCTTAAAGGTACACCCACTGCAGGTATTCTATAAACACACCCATTTCTTAAAGGTACTCTCACATGACATATGCCCCTCATAATTTTGTAGACCTCTATCAGGTCGCAACTCAACCTCCTTCGTTCCAGTGAGAACAAACCGAGTTTATTCAACCTCTCCTCATAGCTAATGCCCTCCATACCAGGCAACATCCTGGTAAATCTCTTCTGCATTCTCTCTAAAACCTCCACATCCTTCTGGTAGTGTGGCGACCAGCATTGAACACTGTACTCCAAGTGTGGCCTAATACATCTGCAACATGACTTGCCAATTATTATACTCAATGCCCCGGCCAATGAAGGCAAGCATGCCGTATGCCTTCTTGACTACCATCTCCACCTGTGTTGGCCCTTTCAGTGACCTGTGGACCTGTACACCTAGGTCTCTCTGACTGTTGAGGGTTCTACCTTCACTGTTATTCCCAACCTGCATTCGACCTTCCAAAATGCATTACCTCACATTTGTCTGGATTAAACTCCATCTGCCATCTCTCCGCCCAAGTCTCCAAACAATCTAAATCCTGCTGTATCCTCTGACAGTCCTCATCGCTGTCCGCAATTCCACCAACCTTTGTGTCGTCCCCAAACTTACTAATCAGACCAGTTACATTTTCCTCCAAATCATTGATATATACTACGAACAGCAAAGGTCCCAGCACTGATCCCTGCGGAACACCACTAGTCTCAGCCCTCCAATCAGAAAAGCACCCTTCCATTGCTATTCTCTGCCTTCTATGACCTAGCCAGGTATTTTGCAGGGTTGGATGTTTTAGTTCTAGTTTCTGACTCCCTCTCATGGTGTAGCTAGTTAACTGACTGGGCACTTTGAAGCACGATTGTTGTTTTCCAGTGAGATATTAGATTCTTTCTATTGATCACAGAATATTTCAAGAAACATTTGGATCACAGAGGTTTATGGGCAGCACGGTAGCACAATGGTCAGCACTGTTGCTTCACAGCGCCAGGGTACCAGGTTCGATTCCCGGCTTGGGTCACTGTCTGTGTGAAGTCTGCACTTTCTCCTTGTGTCTGCGTGGGTTTCCTCCGGGTGCTCCAGTTTCCTCCCGCAAGTCTTGAACGACGTATTGTTATGTAATTTGGACATTCTGAATTCTCCCTCCTTAACCGAACAGACACTGCAATGTAGCCACTAGGAACTTTTCGCAGTAACTTCATTGCAGAGTTATTGTAAGCCTCCTGGGGCAATGAAGATTATTATTATTACCTCCGGCAGTATTATTGATGGCTTAAGCAGTTATTGGAGTTGAATCAGTACATTAACCCTGTGCTTCCCCTTGCAGGTTGTTCAACTGGCTGTGTCGCGCACAAGCCTGGCACTGCTTTCTGTGCCAGTCTTTGCACAGAGTGTCAAACCAGAGAAAGGGCTTCTCAAGATTGACCAGGTAAATATACTTGCTTTGTAGCAAAGAACACTTGTTATGGGCCAGGGTTTAGAGAACCCAAAATGTATCATGAAGTTCACCTGACCCACAACTTTTAATAGATTGTGGTATGGGGAGCATACGGCCCACTCTACAGGTGTGGTACAGCAGAAATCGAAAAGTTTTTTTCAAAAAACAAAACAATGTTTATTCTATGAACTCAAGTGAACCTTTTTATAACATACAGTGAACATCTTAGCAGCCATCAATTCAAATACACCCCCCAAAGAATACAACACTAAAGTAATCCTTACTTTCCTTTTAACATCCATAAGACATGAAAAAAAACTTTTTAACAGAAGCACATCAGGTTTAAATTCACTACTGAGAACAGTTATCACTCTGAATTCACCAAATGATCAAGAGATATTCTTTACATGGCAGAGAGAACAACATTACACCTTCTGTGGCTGACTGCAGCTCCAACACTGAAACGAAACCCAAAAACACAGACACACCCAAGCTTTTCTCAAAGTGAAACTAAAAGCTGACATACATCCCAGCTCCACCCACACTCTGACATCACTGCAGTAATAAACACCCATTTCTTAAAGGTACACCCACTACAGATATTCTATAAAAAACACCCATTTCTTAAAGGTACTCTCACATGACACAATACACCACAGGAACAGGCCCTTCGGCCCTCCAAGCCTGCGCCGACCATTGTACCTGCCTAAACTAAAACCGTATGCACTTACGGAGTCTGTATCCTTCCTACCCCCCTATCCATATGCCTTCTTGACCACCTTATCCACATGCGTTGCCACTTTCAGTGATTGGTGGACGTGCACGCCCAGATCTCTCTGCCTGTCAGTACTCGCAAGAGTTCTACTATTTATTGTGTAATTCCTACATGCATTGGAGCTTCCAAAGTGCATTGCTTCACACTTGTCCGGATTAAACTCCATCTGCCATTTCTCCGCCCAAGACTCCAACCAGTTTATATCCTGCTGTATCCTCTGACAATCCTCTTCACTATCCGCAACTCCCCCAATTTTTGTGTTGTCTCCGAACTTACTAATCAGACCAGCTACATTTCTTCCAAATCATTTATATACACTACGAACAACAAAGGCCCCAGAACTGATCCCTGTGGAACACCGCTAGTCATAGCCTTCCATTTAGAAAAACACCCTTCTACTGCTACCCTCTGTCTTCTCTGCCCAAGTCAGTTCTGTATCCAACTTGCCAGCTCTCCTCTGATCCTAAGTTTCACGTTTTGTACCAGTCTACCACGAGGTACCTTGTCAAAGGCTTTACTGAAGCCCATGTATACAACATCTACTGCTTTTCCCTCATCTATCATCTTTATCACTTCCTTGAAAAACTTGATCAAATTAGTGAGGCACGAGCTCCCCTTCACAAAACCATGCTGTCCATCACTAATAAGTCCATTTGTTTCCAAATGTGAATGAATCCTATCTCTAAGAATCTTTTCCAATAGTTTCCCTATCACTGACATAAGGCTCACCGGCCGATAATTTCCTGAATTATCCCTGCTATCATTCTGAAACAATGGAACAACATTGGCTACTCTCCAGTCCTCTGGAACTTCATCTGTAGCCAATGTCGATACAAAGATTACTGTCATCAAGGCCCCAGCAATTTCCTCCTTTGCCTCCCTCAGTATTCTGAGGTAGATCCCATCAGGCCCTGGGGACTTATCTACTTTAATGCTTTTTAAGATGCCCAACTCCTCTTTATTAATATCAACATGACTCAGGATATCTACACACTCTACCCTATACTCCTCATCCATCAAGTCCTTCTCTTTGGTGAATACTGAGGCAAAGTATTCATTTATTATCTCTCCCATTCCTCTGGTTCCATACATAGATTCCCTGCAATATCCTTGAATATCCTTTCTCTCGCTACCCTCTTGCTCTTTACATATGTATAAAACGCCTTAGGATTTTCCTGTTTGCCAATGACATTTCATGACCCCTTTTTGCCTTTGTAACTCCGACCTTAAGTTTCTTCCTACTTGCTTTATCTTCCAGGGGTTCATCTGTCTTTTAGACCTTACGATTTCTTCCTTTTTGACAAGATTCATAATATTCCTCGTTATCCAGGGTTCCCTATACTTGCCACCCTTATCTTCTGTCCTCACAGGTACATGCCAGTCCTGAATTCGAATCAACTGACATTTGAAAGCCTCCCACATGCCGGATGTTGATGTTCCCTCAAACGGCCTCGCCCAGTCAACACTCTCCAGATCCTGCCTGCTTAATGCTGTTGTAATTAACCTTCTCCCAGTCTTAACACCTTCATCTGAGGACCACTATCCTTATCCATAAGCCTTATCCATAAGCAGCTTAAAACTTACAGAATTATGATCACTGTTTGTTAGACGTTTTAGTTGCTGTGAAATGAAGAGTCTAAAATTCGTGTTCCTTTTCACCAAACACCATTTATTTCACTTCCACAGCCTCTGCACAAAACTCTTAACAACACACCACCTGACAGAGGCCACCTGAAGCCCCTTCACATATCAGTGTCAATTAATGGATACTTATCTTAAATGAGACAACTAATTGCAATGTCTCTTAACCCATTACTTAACACTGTTCCCTAAATGATCTCCGACTGAAACTTCGATCACCTGGCCGGACTCATTCCCTCGCACCAGGTCTAATATGGCCCCTTCCGAGTTGGGCTATTACATATTGTTACAATAAACCCTCCTGGACGGTCCTTACAAATTCTGCTCCATCCATGCGTCTGGCAGTAAGTGTGTCCTAGTCAATATAGGGAAAGTTAAAATCACCCGCCACGACAAGCCTATTGTTTATGCAGTTTTCCAAGATCTGTCTGCACATCTGCTCCTCTATCTCCCGCTGGCTGTTAGGAGGTCTGTAGTAAACCCCCAACATTGTGATAGCACCGTTCCTATTCCTGAGCTCTACCCAGATTGCCTCGCTGCCTGAACACTGCAACGTGTCCTCCCTCAGCACAGATGTGATATTCTCCTTAACCAATAATGCAACTTTCCCACCCATTTTGCATCCTCCTCTATCCTGCCTGAAGCATCTAAATCCTGTAATGTTTAGTTGTTAATCTTGTCCTTCTTTCAACCAAGTTGCTGTAATAGCAACAATATCATAATTCCACGTACTAATCCAAGCTCTTAAGTTCATCTGTCTTACCTGAAATACTCCTCGCATTGAAACTAATGTACTTCAGCCCACCAGCTCTTCTGCGTTAAACAACCATTCCCTGCCTGCTCTTCCTCTTAATCTTACTGGCCTTAGTATGTAGCTCTCCCTCAGTTATTTCTCCTGCTGGGGCCACGGTGGCCCAGTGCTGCTGCCTATGGCACTAAGGACCCAGGTTCGATCCTGGCCCCGGGTCACTGTCAGTGTGGAGTTTGCACATTCTCTCCGTGCCTGCGTGGGTTTCAACCCCACAACCCAAAGATGTGCACAGTAGGTGGATTGGCCACGCTAAATTGCCCCTTAATTGGGAAAAAAAGTAATTGGGTTCTCTAAATTTATTTTAAAAAGTTATTTCTCCCACTGACCTACTGCTCTGGTTCCCACCCCCCTGCCATACTAGGCAGTTCAATCTGTTTCTCTGCCTTCCACTTTTCTCCTTACTAGCTTTTGTTTCTGTCCCCTCTTTACGACCTTCTGACTTCCTGCATTGGTTCCCACCCCCCTGCCATATTAGTTTAAATCCTCCCCAACAGCGCTAGCGAACAACCCCCCTAGATGTGGAGGAAAAGATTGCAATGCAGATTTTGGATAGGTGCGGTAGTCACAGGATAGTTGTCATGGGTGACTTTAACTTTCCAAATATTGATTGGAACCACGATAATTCGAATAGTTTGGATGGAGCTGTTTTTATCCAGTGTGTGCAGGAGGGTTTCCTCACACAATATGTAAATAGATCGACAAGAGGCGAGGCCATATTGGATTTGGTACTGGGTAATGAACCGGGCCAAGTGTTAGATTTGGTTGTGGGAGAGCACTTTGGAGATCGTGACCACAATTCGGTGACTTTCACTATAGCAATGGAGAGGGATAGGAACATACGGCTGGGCAAGGTTTATAACTGGGGGAGGGGTAATTATGATGCGATTAGGCAAGAATTGGGGAGCATAAGATGGAAACAGGAACTGTCAGGGATAGGCACAACTGAGATGTGGAGCTTGTTCAAGTTGTTCTTTGTTCTTTGTATGTCCCTGTCAGACAGGGAGGAAATGGCCGAGTGAGGGAACCATGGTTTACAAAAGAGGTTGAATGTCTTGTCAAGAGGAAGAAGGGGGTTTATGTAAGGATGAAAAAACAAGGTTCAGTTCGGGCTCTTGAGGGATACAAGATAGCTAGGAAGGAGCTCAAGAAAGGGCTTAGGAGAACTAGGAGGGGGCGTGAGAAGTCCCTGGTGGGTAGGATCAAGGAAAACTCCAAGGCTTTTTGCACTTATGTGAGGAATGACCAAGGTGAAGTTAGGGCCGGTCAAGGACAGTAGTGGGAACGTGTGCATGGAGTCTAAAGATATGGGAGAGGCCCTAAATGAATACTTTTTTTCAGTGTTCACAATGGAGAAGGGCAATGTTGTTGAGGGGGATAGTGCGATACAGGCTGGTAGGCTGGAGGAGGTAGATATTCGGAAGGAAGACGTGTTAGAAATTTTGAGAAGCCTGAGGATAGATAAGTTCCCTGGGCCAAATGGGATATATCCTAGGATACTTTGGTAGGCGAGGGATGAGATTGCAGAGCCTTTGGTTTTGATCTTTATGTCCTCACTGTCTACAGGAATAGTGCCAGAAGACTGGAGAGAGGCGAATGTTGTCCCCTTGTTCAAGAAAGGGAATAGGTATAACCCTGGGAATTATAGGCCGGTTAGTCTCACTTCGGTCATAGGTAAATTATTGGAAAGGGTCCTGAGGGATAGGATTAATGATCATCTGGAAAGATACAGCTTAATCCAGGATCGTCAGCACGGATTTGTGAGGGGTAGGTCTTGCCTCACAAGTTTGATTGTATTCTTTGAGGAGGTAACTAAGTACATAGATGAAGGTAGAGCAGTTGATGTTGTATACATGGATTTTAGTAAGGCGTTTGATAAGGTGCCCCATGGTCGGCTCATGCAGAAAATAAGGATGCATGGCATAGAGGGAAATTTGGCCGATTGGATCAGTAACTGTCTTTCACATAGAAGACAGAGGGTGGTGGTAGATGGTAAATTGTCATCCTGGAGCTCAGTCACCAGCGGTGTACCACAGGGATCAGTGCTGGGTCCTCTGCTATTTGTGATTTTTATCAATGACTTGGATGATGGAGTTGAAGGTTGGGTTAGTAAATTTGCAGATGACACCAAGATTGGTGAAGTAGTGGATAATGTGGAGGGCTATTGTAGGCTGCAAAGAGACATTGATAGGATGCAGAGCTGGGCTGAAAAGTAGCAAATGGAGTTTAACCCTGATAAGTGTGAGGTGATTCATTTTGGTAGGACAAATTTGAATGCGGATTACAGGGTTAACGGCAGGGTTCTGAAGAATGTGGAGGAGCAGTGAGATCTCGGAGTTCATGTCCATAGATCTCTGAAAGTTACCACCCAAGTGGATAGGGCTGTGAAGAAAGCATATAGTGTGTTAGCATTTATTAACAGGGGGATTGAGTTTAAGAGCCGTGAGGTTATGCTGCAACTGTACAAGACCTTCGTTAGACCACATTTGGAGTATAGTGTGCAGTTCTGGTCACCTCATTATAGGAAGGATGTGGAAGCATTGGAAAGGGTGCAAAGGAGATTTACCAGGATGCTGCCTGGATTGGAGGGTAGGTCTTATGAGGAAAGGTTAAGAGAGCTAGGGCTTTTCTCATTGGAGCGAAGGTGGATGAGAGGTGACTTAATTGAGGTGTATAAGATGATGAGAGGGATAGATAGAGTGGAAGTTCAGCTACTTTTTCCTCGGGTGGATGTAGCTGTTACAAGGGGGCATAACTATAAGATTCATGGTGGAAGATATAGGAGGGATGTCAGAGGTAGGTTCTTTATTCAGAGGGTGGTTCGCACTCCCAGCTATGGTAGTGGAGTCGGACACTTTAGGAACTTTCAAGCGGTTATTGGATAGGCATATGGAGTGCACTAGAATGATTGGGAGTAGGTTGATTTGATCTTAGTTTCAGACTAGTTCGGCACAGCATCGTGGGCCGAAGGGCATGTCCTGTGCTGTACAGTTCTATGTTCTATATACTATTTCTCATCCTGTCGATCCTGTCATTCCTACTCTGACTAGCAGGTGGCAGTAGTAGCAATCCTGAAATTACTACCTTTAATGTCCTACTTTTTAGTTTATCTCCTAACTCCCTAAATATCACCTCACCATCTCCCTCAAACATCCAAAAGCACTGTCTCCCACCAGGATCATGATTGTCAATGGTCAGAATGTCATCCCCAATAAGACTGGAGCTCGCTTTGGTATCTGATCCTCTCTTTATCTTGGTTTAAGTTGAACTTACCTGATTTTCCTACTGCTCCATTGCCAGCTATACTTAGGTCCTAAACTTACTCTGGTTCTCTGCTTTGCCACCTTTCTCTCCTTCAGGATGTCCCTTAAAAGCAACCTGATTGACTAAGCTTTGGGTCATCTGACCAGAGCCCCATATGTTGCTTGTGAACCCAAAATTCTTTGGTGTCTTGTCAATTACATTGTTGAGATTTGTTGATATCAATTGCATTGTTAAGATTTGTTAATGTCAATTACATTGTTAAGAGAGATGGTGATTCATTGTCTTTGAGCACAAAAGAAGGTGATAGCTGGGACACCTGGTTGAGTGGGAGGAAAGCAGTGAGACTGAACACGCCAATAAACTCTCAGCAAAGAAAATCTCAATGTATAAGTTTCAACTTCACCATATTGGCTTTAATCCGACTAACACTTGGGACATTGTGCAATGTATAACTGCAAGTTGTGTTTGTTGATCCATATTAAACCGATCTGAATAACATTTGTTCAGAGAGTATTCTGCCAACAGCAAGAGGATAGGACAGGAATCCTCAAGAGTACCTTATTTGGGTGTCATGAATGTGTGTTCCCAAATTGGAGGTCCCAGACCCTGCTGTAATCATGAGACCCTATTTGAGCCAGCTCCTTGCCCTCATGTTACTCTGAACACCTGTCTCATCCCCTGTCATGTTTTATACCCAGTACACATGCCTACCTGCCCGTTGACCTTTCCTTCTTCCTCTCATGCATTGCATCTCCTGGCTACACCCATCCTCAGCTGGTTTTCACAGAGCGAATCATTGCAGGAATATAGCTCCTAGCTTGACTCACACCCTGTATCACCAAAGTTCTCTTTACACTTGCTCAGGTATCCCTCTAATCAATGCCTTACAGCTACTTAACCTCAACGGATAAAAGAACAATAATCTCTCCATCCTTGGTTTGCAGTTATCACTTTATACAACCCCAGCTGAAAATTATCGATTTGTGGAGGCAGAGCCAAGTCTGCTGGAGGAGAGAATCTCAGGGCTTCGAAAGTTAGTTGGACCATATACCACCGGACTCCAGGTACTGCAGTTTCTCTCACATTTGGGATAATCTATGAAGCCACTGTCTATCTCTCAGCATTGCACTTTGGTTATTTCCTCTGGCTAGGGAATGACGATTGAAGTTTTATTTTGAAACAAAAAAGCACGCGCCTCAAGGTCATTTGGGGGCACTAGATGTTTCTTCTTTGATGACCATTTTTAGGCGAGTGGAGCATTTGTTTTAATATGGACTGCTACCATTATTCCTTGGTCCCAGAAGTAATTTTGCATTTGTACTCCACGGAATAGGAGGTTCATCCATGATTGGCATAACAGATTGAGGTACTCACATAAGCAGTTCCTGAATCCAAGCATTGCAATTCTAACTGGAGTAGATGGTGGCATAATGATAATATCACTGGATTAGTAATCATGGGTTCAAATCCCACCAAGGCTGCTGGTGAAATTTGAATTTAATTCATAAATCTGGAATTTAAAGCTACTCTGGTGACCATAACAACGGTCATTGATTGTCATATTAACCCTTTAAGGAAGCAAACCAGCCATCCAGGCCGACACGTTACTTTCAATTCACTGCGATTGGATTGGCTCTTAACTGCCCTCTGAAATGGCCTCGCAAGCCACTAAGTTCAAGGGCAGTTAGGGATGGACAACAACTGCTGCCTCACTAGAGGCACCCACATCCCATGGAAGAATATATTTTTTTAAACCATTGGGTTATTATCAGATGTGAGCTTTGAGAAATCTTGTTTTACTTCCTGTTGGTTTGATAGTGACGAAACACATCTAATAACTAACTTGCTGTGTGATATAATCTTCCTGTTCTGCTGAATACACTGAATATGCTGCAAAATTCTGTATCACAAATTAGTTCTTTAAGTTCAAGATCAACGTCAATGGACATTGCAGGTCATGAGAAGCTGGCAAATTATCTCTCCAAGGTTGAGACCAACCATTTAGCTGCCTCTGCTGTGCCCTTGTTTAAGAAGGGCAGCAGGGAAAAGCCTGGGAACTACAGACCGGTGAGCCTAACGTCTGTAGTAGGTAAGTTGCTGGAAGGTATTCTGAGAGACAAGATCTACAAGCATTTAGAGAGGCAATGACTGATTCGGGGCAGTCAGCATGGCTTTGAGCGTGGAAAATCATGTCTCACAAATTTGATTGAGTTTTTTGAGGGGGTGACCAAGAAGGTAGATGAGGGCAGTGCAGTAGACGTTGCCTACATGGACTTTAGCAAAGCCTTTGACAAGGTACCGCATGGTAGGTTGTTGCAGAAGGTTAAAGCTCACGGGATCCAGGGTGAGGTTGCCAATTGGATTCAAAATTGGCTGGACGACAGAAGACAGAGGGTGGTTGTAGAGGGTTGTTTTTCAAACTGGAGGCCTGTGACCAGTGGTGTGCCTCAGGGATCAGGTTCCACTGTTATTTGTGATTTATATTAATGATTTGGATGAGAATTTAGGAGGCATGGTTAGTAAGTTTGCAGATGACACCAAGATTGGTGGCACAGTGGATAGTGAAGAAGGTTATCTAGGATTGCAACGGGATCTTGATCAATTAGGCCAGTGGGCCGACGAATGGCAGATGGAGTTTAATTTAGATAAATGTGAGGTGATGCATTTTGGCAGATCGAATCAGGCCAGGACCTACTCAGTTAATGGTATGGCGTTGGGGAGAGTTATAGAACAAAGAGATCTAGGAGTACAGGTTCATAGCTCCTTGAAGGTGGAGTCGCAGGTGGACAGGGTGGTAAAGAAGGCATTCGGCATGCTTGGTTTCATTGGTCAGAACATTGAATACAGGAGTTGGGACATCTTGTTGAAGTTGTACAAAACATTGGTACGGCCACACTTGGAATACTGTGTGCAGTTCTGGTCACCCTATTATAGAAAGGATATTATTAAACTAGAAAGAGTGCAGAAAAGATTTACTAGGATGTTACCGGGACTTGATGGTTCGAGTTATAAGGAGAGGCTGGATAGACTGGGACTTTTTTCCCTGGAGCGTAGGAGGCTTAGGGGTGATCTTATAGAGGTCTATAAAATAATGAGGGGCATAGATAAGATAGATAGTCAACATCTTTTCCCAAAGGTAGGGGAGTCTAAAACTAGAGGGCATAGGTTTAAGGTGAGAGGGGAGAGATTCAGAAGGGCCCAGAGGGGCAATTTCTACACTCAGAGGGGAGTGAGTGTCTGGAATGTGCTGCCAGAGGTAGTAGTAGAGGCGGGTACAATTGTGTCTTTTAAAAAGCATTTAGATAGTTACATGGGTAAGATGGGTATAGAGGGTTATGGGCCAAGTGCGGGCAACTGGGACTAGTTTAATGGTAAAAACTGGGCGGCATGGACTGGTTGGGCCGAAGGGCCTGTTTCCATGCTGTAAACTTCTATGATTCTATAAAACCAAACTCATTCTGTCCCCTCTGTTTAGCTCAGTTGGCTGCACAACTGGTCCGTGATGCAGAGCGAGGCCAGCAGTGTGCGTTAAATCCCTGTTCCAGTTGAGGTTATTCATGAAGTCCTATCTTCTCAACCTTGCCCCTCATCGGAGGTGTGGTGATCCTCAGGCTCAATCACCACTTGTCAGCTCTCCCCCTCAAAGGGGAAAGCAGCCTATGGTCATCTGGGACTATGGTGACTTTACTTTTACCCTCTGTTGCCCTGAATCTGAACCTCAGTCTAGTTTCTGGGCACAGTCCTTTTTCAACTCAACTCTCCCTTGATATTATTGTCCCATTCCCTCAATTCTACTCCCACTAATCAAAGAACAGGAAAGTACTGCACAGGAACAGGCCTGCGTCGACCGTGCTGCCCGTCTAACCTAAAACCTTCTACACTTCCGGATCCATATCCCTCTATACCAGATGACCTGTAGCACGGCTTCATTGATGTCATTTGTGGATGGAGCTGGGCTGTGGCTGTCAGGTGAGAGGGACTTTTAGTGTTTGGGTTTTGGTTTGTTGCTTTGGACTGCAGAAGAGAAGGAGCAGTGTATCCCTGTTTTCATTTTAAAGCTGTTCCAGTGAACTGAAGGCACATTAGGTGTGGCAAACTGCCTTGGTAACTTTGATGATAAGAGTTGCTTTCCGGAAGGAGTTTTGAATCTGCTGATTGGAACTGGATCAGAAGCTTAGGGAAAGGACAAGTCCCATTCAAGTGACATTATAGTATGCTCCGCCACGCCCTTGAAAGGGGTTTTGCTTTATTGGATTTTGTATTGAATTGGAACAGCTAAGGGGGGATTCATTAAGTGTTATATACATAGATTACTGTTGCTGTTGTGTTTTCACTATGTTTGTAATTGTTAAGAAATTCTTGCTGTGTTTTATATATCTTTAACTACATTCTTAGAATAAACTTTGTTTTGATAAAATTGCCCAGGAGCTCTGATGAATCACTCCTGAAGGGAAGGCTCTTCTAGCCAAATTCAACTTGAAAGTTATAGGTCAGGTGAACTTCATAGAATACTTTGGAGTTTCTAAGCCCTGGCCCATAACACCATCCTATTCACGTATTTGTCAAGACACCTCTTAAACGTCTCTATCATACCTGCTTCTACCACCTCCTCCAGCAGTGACTTCCTTTGTGACCCTCCCCACCACTGCACATGACAGCTGGAATATATCTCTCTTCGTAAATCCTGCCCCCACCCTTTCAAAACCCGTGCCATCTCCCACACCCCCTCCTCAAATAACTGTCACCTGGGCAGAATTTAATCTAGTCCCTAGGAACAGGAACAATGGTGGCCGAGCCCACTTAATCATGGGAGAAGTCCCACTTCAGTCTCCTGGCATCAGCAAAGACTCTCCCTATTCCCTCAATTTCAGTGGGGGAGGGGGGATGGTTCTGGAATGGGATTCCTGGTTGCCACCAGTGAGATATAAATTAGACTCATTAATGAGCCAATTGACACCCATTTTCCTGAGCCACTGCAATGCATGGGAGGTCCAGGGATCAAATAGGGGCTGCATAGCTTTCCCACGACTGCAGAGGTCATTGAAATCCATCCCCTGCCCCTGCCTTCGAACCATCTTCTTCCCTCACCACAATCTCATTCCGTAATCCCACTCTCAATTTTGGCCTGGGCCCTCTCATGTGGATGCATTACCAGCAGCTGTCATTGCTCCTGTGGACACTGATGGCTGGGAGGAGCTGCTGGCCTCAGAATTTACATGTATATAAAGAGCAAGCAGGTAGTCAGGGAAAGGGCTGGCCCACTCAAGGACAGGGGAGGGAATCTATGCATGGAACCAGAGGAAATGGGTGAGGTACTAAATGAGTACTTTGCATTAATATTCACCAAAGAGAAGGACTTGGTGGATGATGAGTCCGGAGATGGGTGTGTAGATAGTCTGGGTCACATTGAGATCAAAAAGGAGGAGGTGTTGGGCGTATTGAAAAAATAACGGTTGACAAGTCCCCAGAGCCTGATGGGATCTACCCCAGAATACTGAGAGAGGCAAGGGAGGAAATTGCTGGAGCCTTGACAGAATCCTTTGTATCCTTACGGGCGACAGGTGAGGTCCCAGAGGACTGGCAAGTAGCTAATGTTGTTCTTTTGTTCAAGAAGGGCCACAAGGATAATCCAAGAAATGACAGGCCGGTGAGCCTTACGTCAGTGATACGGAAATTATTGGAGAGGATTCTACGAGACCGGATTTACTCCCATTTGAAAGCAAGTGGACGTAATAGCGAGAGGCAGCACGGTTTTGTGAAGGGGAGGGTGTGTCTCACTAATGTGATCGAGTTTTTTGAGGGAATAACAAAGATGGTTGATGAGGGTAGGGCAGTAGATGTTGTCTATATGGACTTCAGTAAGGCCTTGACAAGATGCCTCATGGCAGACTGGTACAGAAGGTGAAATCAGACGGGATCAGAGGTGAGCTCGCACATGATGAGGACACATTCACCCCAGCAGGGCTCCCTTCCACAGCCTGCCCCTCAACTCCCCCCACCTCCCTCAATTCCTCCTCCCATTTGTGCTTCATCTCCTCGACAGGAGCACCTCTCCATCAGCTCTCCATAAATATCTATCACTCTCCCCTCCTCAATGTCATCTTCGGACAACAGCTGATCTTGTAACACTGGAGGTGGCAGCCCTGGGAAGCACGGCACCTCTTTCCTCACAAAGTCCTTCACCTGCAGGTATACCTGAACCTATTCCCCTTCGGCAACTGATACATTTCCTCAAGCCGGAGTCTCTGCTCCGCGCCGCTGCTCCCTCACAGCTCAGCTCCTGAATGTCTGGTGTCCGGAGTCTCTGCTCCGCGCCGCTGCTCCCTCACAGCTCAGTTCCTGAATGTCTGGTGTCCGGAGTCTCTGCTCCGCGCCGCTGCTCCCCCACAGCTCAGCTCCTGAATGTCTGGTGTCCGGAGTCTCTGCTCCGCGCCGCTGCTCCCTCACAGCTCAGCTCCTGAATGTCTGGTGTCCGGAGTCTCTGCTCCGCGCCGCTGCTCCTGAACAGCTCAGCTCCTGAATGTCTGGTGTCCGGAGTCTCTGCTCCGCGCCGCTACTCCTGAACAGCTCAGCTCCTGAATGTCTGGTGTCCGGAGTCTCAGCTCCGTGCCGCTGCTCCCCCACAGCTCAGCTCCTGAATGTCTGGTGTCCGGAGTCTCTGCTCCGCGCCGCTGCTCCTGAACAGCTCAGCTCCTGAATGTCTGGTGTCGGAGTCTCTGCTCCGCGCCGCTACTCCAGAACAGCTCAGCTCCTGAATGTCTGGTGTTCGGAGTCTCTGCTCCGCGCCGCTGCTCCCTCACAGCTCAGCTTCTGAATGTCTGGTGTCCGGAGTCTCTGCTCCGCGCCGCTACTCCCTCACAGCTCAGCTCCTGAATGTCTGGTGTCCGGAGTATCTGCTCCGCGTCGCTGCTCCCTCACAGCTCAGCTCCTGAATGTCTGGTGTCCGGAGTATCTGCTCCGCGCCGCTGCTCCCTCACAGCTCAGCTCCTGAATGTCTGGTGTCCGGAGTCTCTGCTCCGCGCCGCTGCTCCTGAACAGCTCAGCTCCTGAATGTCTGGTGTCGGAGTCTCTGCTCCGCGCCGCTACTCCTGAACAGCTCAGCTCCTGAATGTCTGGTGTTCGGAGTCTCTGCTCCGCGCCGCTGCTCCCTCACAGCTCAGCTTCTGAATGTCTGGTGTCCGGAGTCTCTGCTCCGCGCCGCTGCTCCCTCACAGCTCAGCTCCTGAATGTCTGGTGTCCGGAGTATCTGCTCCGCGCCGCTGCTCCCTCACAGCTCAGCTCCTGAATGTCTGGTGTCCGGAGTCTCTGCTCCGCGCCGCTGCTCCCTCACAGCTCAGCTCCTGAATGTCTGGTGTCCGGAGTCTCTGCTCCGCGCCGCTGCGCCCTCACAGCTCAGCTCCTGAATGTCTGGTGTCCGGAGTCTCTGCTCCGCGCCTCTGCTCCTGAACAGCTCAGCTCCTGGATGTCTGGTGTCCGGAGACTCTGCTCCGCGCCGCTGCTCCCTCACAGCTCAGCTCCTGAATGTCTGGTGTCCGGAGTCTCTGCTGTGACTCGCTGCTCCCTCACAGCTCAGCTCCTGAATGTCTGGTGTCCGGAGTCTCTGATCCGCGCCGCTGCTCCTGAACAGCTCAGCTTCTGAATGTCTGGTGTCCGGAGTCTCTGCTCCGCGCCGCTGCTCCTGAACAGCTCAGCTTCTGAATGTCTGGTGTCCGGAGTCTCTGCTCCGCGCCGCTGCTCCTGAATAGCTCAGCTCCTGAATGTCTGGTGTCCGGAGTCTCTGCTCCGCGTCGCTGCTCCCTCACAGCTCAGCCCCTGAATGTCTGGTGTCCGGAGTCTCTGCTCCCTCACAGCTCAGCTTCTGAATGTCTGGTGTCCGGAGTCTCTGCTCCGCGCCGCTGCTCCTGAACAGCTCAGCTCCTGAATGTCTGGTGTCCGGAGTCTCTGCTCCGCGTCGCTGCTCCCTCACAGCTCAGCCCCTGAATGTCTGGTGTCCGGAGTCTCTGCTCCGCGCCGCTGCTCCCTCACAGCTCAGCTTCTGAATGTCTGGTGTCCGGAGTCTCTGCTCCGCGCCGCTGCTCCCTCACAGCTCAGCTCCTGAATGTCTGGTGTCCAGAGTCTCAGCTCCGCGCCGCTGCTCCCTCACAGCTCAGCTCCTGTATGTCTGGTGTCCGGAGCCTCTGCTCCGCGCCGCTGCTCCCTCACAGCTCAGCTCCTGAATGTCTGGTGTCCGGAGTCTCTGCTCCGCGCCGCTGCTCCCTCACAGCTCAGCTCCTGAATGTCTGGTGTCCGGAGTCTCTGCTCCGCGCCGCTGCTCCCTCACAGCTCAGCTCCTGAATGTCTGTTGTCCGGAGTCCCTGCTCCGCGCCGCTGCTCCCTCACAGCTCAGCTCCTGAATGTCTGGTGTCCGGAGTCTCTGCTCCGCACCGCTGCTCCCTCACAAGTCAGCTTCTGAATGTCTGGTGTCCGGAGTCTCTGCTCCGCGCCGCTGCTCCTGAACAGCTCAGCTCCTGAATGTCTGGTGTCCGGAGTCTCTGCTCCGCGCCGCTGCTCCCTCACAGCTCAGCTCCTGAATGTCTCGTGTCCGGAGTCTCTGCTCCGCGCCGCTGCTCCCTCACAGCTCAGCTCCTGAATGTCTGGTGTCCGGAGTCTCTGCTCCGCGCCGCTGCTCCTGAACAGCTCAGCTCCTGAATGTCTGGTGTCCGGAGTCTCTGCTCCGCGCCGCTGCTCCCTCACAGCTCAGCTCCTGAATGTCTCGTGTCCGGAGTCTCTGCTCCGCGCCGCTGCTCCCTCACAGCTCAGCTCCTGAATGTCTGGTGTCCGGAGTCTCTGCTCCGCGCCGCTGCTCCCTCACAGCTCAGCTCCTGAATGTCTGGTGTCCGGAGTCTCTGCTCCACACCGCTGCTCCCTCACAGCTCAGCTTCTGAATGTCTGCTGTCCGGAGTCTCTGCTCCGCGCCGCTGCTCCCTCACAGCTCAGCTTCTGAATGTCCGGTCTCCGGAGTCTCTGCTCCGCGCCGCTGCTCCTGAACAGCTCAGCACCTGAATGTCTGGTGTCCGGAGTCTCTGCTCCGCACCGCTGCTCCTGAACAGCTCAGCTCCTGAATGTCTGGTGTCCGGAGTCTCTGCTCCGCGCCGCTGCTCCCTCACAGCTCAGCTCCTGAATGTCTGGTGTCCGAAGTCTCTGCTCTGCGCCGCTGCTCCCTCACAGCTCAGCTCCTGAATGTCTGGTGTCCGGAGTCTCTGCTCCCTCACAGCTCAGCTTCTGAATGTCTGGTGTCCGGAGTCTCTGCTCCGCGCCGCTGCTCCCTCACAGCTCAGCTCCTGAATGTCTGGTGTCCGGAGTCTGTGCTCCGCACCGCTGCTCCCTCACAGCTCAGCTCCTGAATGTCTGGTGTCCGGAGTCTCTGCTCCGCACCGCTGCTCCCTCACAGCTCAGCTCCTGAATGTCTGGTGTCCGGAGTCTGTGCTCCGCACCGCTGCTCCCTCACAGCTCAGCTCCTGAATGTCTGGTGTCCGGAGTCTCTGCTCCGCGCCGCTGCTCCCTCACAGCTCAGCTCCTGAATGTCTGGTGTCCGGAGTCTCTGCTCCGCGCCGCTGCTCCCTCACAGCTCAGCTCCTGAATGTCTGGTGTCCGGAGTCTCTGCTCCCTCACAGCTCAGCTTCTGAATGTCTGGTGTCCGGAGTCTCTGCTCCGCGCCGCTGCTCCCTCACAGCTCAGCTCCTGAATGTCTGGTGTCCGGAGTCTGTGCTCCGCACCGCTGCTCCCTCACAGCTCAGCTCCTGAATGTCTGGTGTCCGGAGTCTCTGCTCCGCACCGCTGCTCCCTCACAGCTCAGCTCCTGAATGTCTGGTGTCCGGAGTCTCTGCTCCCTCACAGCTCAGCTTCTGAATGTCTGGTGTCCGGAGTCTCTGCTCCGCGCCGCTGCTCCTGATCAGCTCAGCTCCTGAATGTCTGGTGTCTGGAGTCTCTGCTCCGCGCCGCTGCTCCCTCACAGCTCAGCTCCTGAATGTCTGGTGTCCGGAGTCTCTGCTCCGCGCCGCTGCTCCCTCACAGCTCAGCTTCTGAATGTCTGGTGTCCGGAGTCTCTGCTCCGCGCCACTGCTCCTGAACATCTCAGCTCCTGAATGTCTGGTGTCCAGAGTCTCTGCTCCGCACCGCTGCTCCTGAACAGCTCAGCTCCTGAATGTCTGGTGTCCGGAGTCTCTGCTCCGCGCCGCTGCTCCCTCACAGCTCAGCTCCTGAATGTCTGGTGTCCGAAGTCTCTGCTCTGCGCCGCTGCTCCTGAACAGCTCAGCTCCTGAATGTCTGGTGTCCGGAGTCTCTGCTCCCTCACAGCTCAGCTTCTGAATGTCTGGTGTCCGGAGTCTCTACTCCGCGCCGCTGCTCCTGAACCGCTCAGCTCCTGAATGTCTGGTCTCCGGAGTCTCTGCTCCGCGCCGCTGCTCCTGAACAGCTCAGCTCCTGAATGTCTGGTGTCCGGAGTCTGTGCTCCGCGCCGCTGCTCCCTCACAGCTCAGCTCCTGAATGTCTGGTTTCCGGAGTCTCTGCTCCGCGCCGCTGCTCCCTCACAGCTCAGCTCCTGAATGTCTGGTGTCCGGAGTCTCTGCTCCGCGCCGCTGCTCCCTCACAGCTCAGCTCCTGAATGTCTGGTGTCCGGAGTCTCTGCTCCGCGCCGCTGCTCCCTCACAGCTCAGCTCCTGAATGTCTGGTGTCCGGAGTCTCTGCTCCGCGCCGCTGCTCCCTCACAGCTCAGCTCCTGAATGTCTGGTGTCCGGAGTCTCTGCTCCGCGCCGCTGCTCCTGAACAGCTCAGCTCCTGAATGTCTGGTGTCCGGAGTCTCTGCTCCGCGCCGCTGCTCCTGAACAGCTCAGCTCCTGAATGTCTGGTGTCCGGAGTCTCTGCTCCGCGCCGCTGCTCCTGAACAGCTCAGCTCCTGAATGTCTGGTGTCCGGAGTCTCTGCTCCGCACCGCTGCTCCTGAACAGCTCAGCCCCTATATGTCTGGTGTCCGGAGTCTCTGCTCCGCACATCTGCTCCTGAACAGCTCAGCTTCTGAATGTCTGGTGTCCGGAGTCTCTGCTCCGCGCCGCTGCTCCCTCACAGCTCAGCTTCTGAATGTCTGGTGTCCGGAGTCTCTGCTCCGCGCCGCTGCTCCCTCACAGCTCAGCTCCTGAATGTCTGGTGTCCGGAGTCTCTGCGGCGAGTCGCTGCTCCCTCACAGCTCAGCTCCTGAATGTCTGGTGTCCGGAGTCTCTGCTCCGCACCGCTGCTCCTGAACAGCTCAGCTCCTGAATTTCTGGTGTCCGGAGTCTCTGCTCCGCGCCGCTGCTCCTGAACAGATCAGCTCCTGAATGTCTGGTGTCCGGAGTCTCTGCTCCGCACGGCTGCTCCCTCACAGCTCAGCTCCTGAATGTCTGGTGTCCGGAGTCTCTGCTCTGCGCCGCTGCTCCCTCACAAGTCAGCTTCTGAATGTCTGGTGTCCGGAGTCTCTGCTCCGCGCCGCTGCTCCCTCACAGCTCAGCTCCTGAATGTCTGGTGTCCAGAGTCTCTGCTCCGCGCCACTGCTCCCTCACAGCTCAGCTCCTGAATGTCTGGTGTCCGGAGTCTCTGCTCCGCGCCGCTGCTCCCTCACAGCTCAGCTCCTGAATGTCTGGTGTCCGGAGTCTCTGCTCCGCGCCGCTGCTCCCTCACAGCTCAGCTCCTGAATGTCTGGTGTCCAGAGTCTCTGCTCCGCGCCGCTGCTCCCTCACAGCTCAGCTCCTGAATGTCTGGTGTCCGGAGTCTCTGCCCCGCGCCGCTGCTCCCTCACAGCTCAGCTCCTGAATGTCTGGTGTCCAGAGTCTCTGCTCCGCGCCACTGCTCCTGAACAGCTCAGCTCCTGAATGTCTGGTGTCCGGAGTCTCTGCTCCGCGCCGCTGCTCCCTCACAGCTCAGCTCCTGAATGTCTGGTGTCCGGAGTCTCTGCTCCGCACCGCTGCTCCCTCACATCTCAGCCCCTGAATATCTGGTGTCCGGTGTCGCTGCTCCGCGCCGCTGCTCCCTCACAGTTCAGCTCCTGAATGTCTGGTGTCCGGAGTCTCTGCTCCGCACCGCTGCTCCCTCACATCTCAGCCCCTGAATATCTGGTGTCCGGAGTCTCTGCCCGCGCCGCTGCTCCCTCACAGCTCAGCTCCTGAATGTCTGGTGTCCGGAGTCTGTGCTCCGCACCGCTGCTCCCTCACAGCTCAGCTCCTGAATGTCTGGTGTCCGGAGTCTCTGCTCCGCACCGCTGCTCCCTCACAGCTCAGCTCCTGAATGTCTGGTGTCCGGAGTCTCTGCTCCCTCACAGCTCAGCTTCTGAATGTCTGGTGTCCGGAGTCTCTGCTCCGCGCCGCTGCTCCTGATCAGCTCAGCTCCTGAATGTCTGGTGTCTGGAGTCTCTGCTCCGCGCCGCTGCTCCCTCACAGCTCAGCTCCTGAATGTCTGGTGTCCGGAGTCTCTGCTCCGCGCCGCTGCTCCCTCACAGCTCAGCTTCTGAATGTCTGGTGTCCGGAGTCTCTGCTCCGCGCCACTGCTCCTGAACATCTCAGCTCCTGAATGTCTGGTGTCCAGAGTCTCTGCTCCGCACCGCTGCTCCTGAACAGCTCAGCTCCTGAATGTCTGGTGTCCGGAGTCTCTGCTCCGCGCCGCTGCTCCCTCACAGCTCAGCTCCTGAATGTCTGGTGTCCGAAGTCTCTGCTCTGCGCCGCTGCTCCTGAACAGCTCAGCTCCTGAATGTCTGGTGTCCGGAGTCTCTGCTCCCTCACAGCTCAGCTTCTGAATGTCTGGTGTCCGGAGTCTCTACTCCGCGCCGCTGCTCCTGAACCGCTCAGCTCCTGAATGTCTGGTCTCCGGAGTCTCTGCTCCGCGCCGCTGCTCCTGAACAGCTCAGCTCCTGAATGTCTGGTGTCCGGAGTCTGTGCTCCGCGCCGCTGCTCCCTCACAGCTCAGCTCCTGAATGTCTGGTGTCCGGAGTCTCTGCTCCGCGCCGCTGCTCCCTCACAGCTCAGCTCCTGAATGTCTGGTGTCCGGAGTCTCTGCTCCGCGCCGCTGCTCCCTCACAGCTCAGCTCCTGAATGTCTGGTGTCCGGAGTCTCTGCTCCGCGCCGCTGCTCCCTCACAGCTCAGCTCCTGAATGTCTGGTGTCCGGAGTCTCTGCTCCGCGCCGCTGCTCCCTCACAGCTCAGCTCCTGAATGTCTGGTGTCCGGAGTCTCTGCTCCGCGCCGCTGCTCCTGAACAGCTCAGCTCCTGAATGTCTGGTGTCCGGAGTCTCTGCTCCGCGCCGCTGCTCCTGAACAGCTCAGCTCCTGAATGTCTGGTGTCCGGAGTCTCTGCTCCGCGCCGCTGCTCCTGAACAGCTCAGCTCCTGAATGTCTGGTGTCCGGAGTCTCTGCTCCGCACCGCTGCTCCTGAACAGCTCAGCCCCTATATGTCTGGTGTCCGGAGTCTCTGCTCCGCACATCTGCTCCTGAACAGCTCAGCTTCTGAATGTCTGGTGTCCGGAGTCTCTGCTCCGCGCCGCTGCTCCCTCACAGCTCAGCTTCTGAATGTCTGGTGTCCGGAGTCTCTGCTCCGCGCCGCTGCTCCCTCACAGCTCAGCTCCTGAATGTCTGGTGTCCGGAGTCTCTGCGGCGAGTCGCTGCTCCCTCACAGCTCAGCTCCTGAATGTCTGGTGTCCGGAGTCTCTGCTCCGCACCGCTGCTCCTGAACAGCTCAGCTCCTGAATTTCTGGTGTCCGGAGTCTCTGCTCCGCGCCGCTGCTCCTGAACAGATCAGCTCCTGAATGTCTGGTGTCCGGAGTCTCTGCTCCGCACGGCTGCTCCCTCACAGCTCAGCTCCTGAATGTCTGGTGTCCGGAGTCTCTGCTCTGCGCCGCTGCTCCCTCACAAGTCAGCTTCTGAATGTCTGGTGTCCGGAGTCTCTGCTCCGCGCCGCTGCTCCCTCACAGCTCAGCTCCTGAATGTCTGGTGTCCAGAGTCTCTGCTCCGCGCCACTGCTCCCTCACAGCTCAGCTCCTGAATGTCTGGTGTCCGGAGTCTCTGCTCCGCGCCGCTGCTCCCTCACAGCTCAGCTCCTGAATGTCTGGTGTCCGGAGTCTCTGCTCCGCGCCGCTGCTCCCTCACAGCTCAGCTCCTGAATGTCTGGTGTCCAGAGTCTCTGCTCCGCGCCGCTGCTCCCTCACAGCTCAGCTCCTGAATGTCTGGTGTCCGGAGTCTCTGCTCCGCGCCGCTGCTCCCTCACAGCTCAGCTCCTGAATGTCTGGTGTCCAGAGTCTCTGCTCCGCGCCACTGCTCCTGAACAGCTCAGCTCCTGAATGTCTGGTGTCCGGAGTCTCTGCTCCGCGCCGCTGCTCCCTCACAGCTCAGCTCCTGAATGTCTGGTGTCCGGAGTCTCTGCTCCGCACCGCTGCTCCCTCACATCTCAGCCCCTGAATATCTGGTGTCCGGTGTCGCTGCTCCGCGCCGCTGCTCCCTCACAGTTCAGCTCCTGAATGTCTGGTGTCCGGAGTCTCTGCTCCGCACCGCTGCTCCCTCACATCTCAGCCCCTGAATATCTGGTGTCCGGAGTCTCTGCCCGCGCCGCTGCTCCCTCACAGCTCAGCTCCTGAATGTCTGGTGTCCGGAGTCTCTGCTCCGCGCCGCTGCTCCCTCACAGCTCAGCTCCTGAATGTCTGGTGTCCGGAGTCTCTGCTCCGCACCGCTGCTCCTGAACAGCTCAGCTTCTGAATGTCTGGTGTCCGGAGTCTCTGCTCCGTGCCGCTGCTCCCTCACAGCTCAGCTCCTGAATGTCTGGTGTCCGGAGTCTCTGCGGCGAGTCGCTGCTCCCTCACAGCTCAGCTCCTGAATGTCTGGTGTCCGGAGTCTCTGCTCCGCACCGCTGCTCCTGAACAGCTCAGCTCCTGAATGTCTGGTGTCCGGAGTCTCTGCTCCGCGCCGCTGCTCCCTCACAGCTCAGCTCCTGAATGTCTGGTGTCCGGAGTCTCTGCTCCGCGCCGCTGCTCCTGAACAGCTCAGCTCCTGAATGTCTGGTGTCCGGAGTCTCTGCTCCGCGCCGCTGCTCCCTCACAGCTCAGCTCCTGAATGTCTGGTGTCCGGAGTCTCTGCTCCGCGCCGCTGCTCCTGAACAGCTCAGCTCCTGAATGTCTGGTGTCCGGAGTCTCTGCTCCCTCACAGCTCAGCTCCTGAATGTCTGGTGTCCGGAGTCTCTGCTCCGCACAGCTGCTCCCTCACATCTCAGCCCCTGAATATCTGGTGTCCGGAGTCTCTGCTCCGCGCCGCTGCTCCCTCACATCTCAGCTCCTGAATGTCTGGTGTCCGGAGTCTCTGCTCCGCACCGCTGCTCCCTCACATCTCAGCTCCTGAATGTCTGGTGTCCGGGGTCTCTGCTCCGCGCCGCTGCTCCTGAACAGCTCAGCTCCTGAATGTCTGGTGTCCGGGGTCTCTGCTCCGCGCCGCTGCTCCTGAACAGCTCAGCTCCTGAATGTCTGGTGTCCGGAGTCTCTGCTCCGCACCGCTGCTCCCTCACAGCTCAGCTCCTGAATGTCTGGTGTCCGGAGTCTCTGCTCCGCACCGCTGCTCCTGAACAGCTCAGCTCCTGAATGTCTGGTGTCCGGAGTCTCTGCTGCGAGTCGCTGCTCCCTCACAGCTCAGCTCCTGAATGTCTGGTGTCCGGAGTCTCTGCTCCGCGCCGCTGCTCCTGAACAGCTCAGCTCCTGAATGTCTGGTGTCCGGAGTCTCTGCTCCGCGCCGCTGCTCCCTCACAGCTCAGCTCCTGAATGTCTGGTGTCCGGAGTCTCTGCTCCGCACCGCTGCTCCTGAACAGCTCAGCTCCTGAATGTCTGGTGTCCGGAGTCTCTGCGGCGAGTCGCTGCTCCCACACAGCTCAGCTCCTGTATGTCCTGTGTCCGGAGTCTCTGCTCCGCGCCGCTGCTCCTGAACAGCTCAGCTCCTGAATGTCTGGTGTCCGGAGTCTCTGCTCCGCGCCGCTGCTCCCTCACAGCTCAGCTCCTGAATGTCTGGTGTCCGGAGTCTCTGCTCCGCGCCGCTGCTCCCTCACAGCTCAGCTTCTGAATGTCTGGTGTCCGGTGTCTCTGCTCCGCGCCACTGCTCCCTCACAAGTCGGCTTCTGAATGTCTGGTGTCCAGAGTCTCTGCTCCGCGCCGCTGCTCCCTCACAGCTCAGCTCCTGAATGTCTGGTGTCCGGAGTCTCTGCTCCGCGCCGCTGCTCCTGAACAGCTCAGCTCCTGAATGTCTGGTGTCCGGAGTCTCTGCTCCGCGCCGCTGCTCCCTCACAGCTCAGCTCCTGAATGTCTGCTGTCCGGATTCTCTGCTCCGCCCCGCTGCTCCCGCACATCTCAGCCCCTGAATATCTGGTGACCGGAGTCTCTGCTCCGCGCCGCTGCTCCCTCACAGCTCAGCTCCTGAATGTCTGGTGTCCGGAGTCTCTGCTCCGCCCCGCTGCTCCCTCACAGCTCAGCTCCTGAATGTCTGGTGTCCGGAGCCTCTGCTCCGCGCCGCTGCTCCCTCACAGCTCAGCTCCTGAATGTCTGGTGTCCGGAGTCTCTGCTCGGCACCGCTGCTCCTGAACAGCTCAGCTCCTGAATGTCTGGTGTCCGGAGTCTCTGCTCCGCGCCGCTGCTCCCTCACAGCTCAGCTCCTGAATGTCTGGTGTCCGGAGTCTCTGCTCGGCGCCGCTGCTCCTGAACAGCTCAGCTCCTGAATGTCTGGTGTCCGGTGTCTCTGCTCCGCGCCGCTGCTCCTGAACAGCTCAGCTCCTGAATGTCTGGTGTCCGGAGTCTCTGCTCCGCGCCGCTGCTCCCTCACAGCTCAGCTCCTGAATGTCTGGTGTCCGGAGACTCTGCTCCGCGCCGCTGCTCCCTCACAGCTCAGCTCCTGAATGTCTGGTGACCGGAGTCTCTGCTGCGAGTCGCTGCTCCTGAACAGCTCAGCTCCTGAATGTCTGGTGTCCGGAGTCTCTGCTCCGCGCCGCTGCTCCCTCACAGCTCAGCTCCTGAATGTCTGGTGCCCAGAGTCTCTGCTCGGCGCCGCTAGTCCTGAACAGCTCAGCCCCTGAATGTCTGGTGTCCGGAGTCTCTGCTCCGCGCCGCTGCTCCCTCACATCTCAGCTCCTGAATGTCTCGTGTCCGAAGTCTCTGCTCCGCGCCGCTGCTCCCTCACATCTCAGCTCCTGAATGTCTGGTGTCCGGAGTCTCTGCTCCGCGCCGCTGCTCCCTCACAGCTCAGCTCCTGAATGTCTGGTGTCCGGAGTCTCTGCTCCGCGCCGCTGCTCCTGAACAGCTCAGCTCCTGAATGTCTGGTGTCCGGAGTCTCTGCTCCGCACCGCTGCTCCCTCACAGCTCAGCTCCTGAATGTCTGGTGTCCGGAGTCTCTGCTCCGCGTCGCTGCTCCTGAACAGCTCAGCTCCTGAATGTCTGGTGTCCGGAGTCTCTGCTCCGCGCCGCTGCTCCCTCACAGCTCAGCTCCTGAATGTCTGGTGTCCGGAGTCTCTGCTCCGCACCGCTGCTCCTGAACAGCTCAGCTTCTGAATGTCCGGTGTCCGGAGTCTCTGCTCCGCGCCGCTGCTCCTGAACAGCTCAGCTCCTGAATGTCTGGTGTCCGGAGTCTCTGCGGCGAGTCGCTGCTCCCTCACAGCTCAGCTCCTGAATGTCTGGTGTCCGGAGTCTCTGCTCCGCACCGCTGCTCCCTCACAGCTCAGCTCCTGAATGCCTGGTGTCCGGAGTCTCTGCTCCGCGCCGCTGCTCCTGAACAGCTCAGCTCCTGAATGCCTGGTGTCCGGGGTCTCTGCTCCGCGCCGCTGCTCCTGAACAGCTCAGCTCCTGAATGTCTGGTGTCCGGAGTCTCTGCTCCGCGCCGCTGCTCCCTCACAGCTCAGCTCCTGAATGTCTGGTGTCCGGAGTCTCTGCTCCCTCACAGCTCAGCTCCTGAATGTCTGGTGTCCGGAGTCTCTGCTGCGCACCGCTGCTCCCTCACATCTCAGCCCCTGAATATCTGGTGTCCGGAGTCTCTGCTCCGCGCCGCTGCTCCCTCACAGCTCAGCTCCTGAATGTCTGGTGTCCGGAGTCTCTGCTCCGCGCCGCTGCTCCCTCACAGCTCAGCTCCTGAATGTCTGGTGTCCGGAGTCTCTGCTGCGAGTCGCTGCTCCCTCACAGCTCAGCTCCTGAATGTCTGGTGTCCGGAGTCTCTGCTCCGCGCCGCTGCTACCTCACAGCTCAGCTCCTGAATGTCTGGTGTCCGGAGTCTCTGCTCCGCGCCGCTGCTCCTGAACAGCTCAGCTCCTGAATGTCTGGTGTCCGGAGTCTCTGCTCCGCGCCCCTGCTCCTCAACAGCTCAGCTCCTGAATGTCTGGTGTCCGGAGTCTCTGCTCCGCGCCGCTGCTCCTGAACAGCTCAGCTTCTGAATGTCTGGTGTCCGGAGTCTCTGTTCCGCGCCACTGCTCCTGAACAGCTCAGCCCCTGAATGTCTGGTGTCCGGAGTCTCTGCGGCGAGTCGCTGCTCCCTCACAGCTCAGCTTCTGAATGTCTGGTGTCCGGAGCCTCTGCTCCGCGCCGCTGCTCCCTCACAGCTCAGCTCCTGAATGTCTGGTGTCCGGAGTCTCTGCTCCGCGCCGCTGCTCCCTCACAGCTCAGCTCCTGAATGTCTGGTGTCCGGAGTCTCTGCTCCGCGCCGCTGCTCCCTCACAGCTCAGCTCCTGAATGTCTGGTGTCCAGAGTCTCTGCTCCGCGCCACTGCTCCTGAACAGCTCAGCTCCTGAATGTCTGGTGTCCGGAGTCTCTGCTCCGCGCCGCTGCTCCCTCACAGCTCAGCTCCTGAATGTCTGGTGTCCGGAGTCTCTGCTCCGCACCGCTGCTCCCTCACATCTCAGCCCCTGAATATCTGGTGTCCGGTGTCGCTGCTCCGCGCCGCTGCTCCCTCACAGTTCAGCTCCTGAATGTCTGGTGTCCGGAGTCTCTGCTCCGCACCGCTGCTCCCTCACATCTCAGCCCCTGAATATCTGGTGTCCGGAGTCTCTGCCCGCGCCGCTGCTCCCTCACAGCTCAGCTCCTGAATGTCTGGTGTCCGGAGTCTCTGCTCCGCGCCGCTGCTCCCTCACAGCTCAGCTCCTGAATGTCTGGTGTCCGGAGTCTCTGCTCCGCACCGCTGCTCCTGAACAGCTCAGCTTCTGAATGTCTGGTGTCCGGAGTCTCTGCTCCGTGCCGCTGCTCCCTCACAGCTCAGCTCCTGAATGTCTGGTGTCCGGAGTCTCTGCGGCGAGTCGCTGCTCCCTCACAGCTCAGCTCCTGAATGTCTGGTGTCCGGAGTCTCTGCTCCGCACCGCTGCTCCTGAACAGCTCAGCTCCTGAATGTCTGGTGTCCGGAGTCTCTGCTCCGCGCCGCTGCTCCCTCACAGCTCAGCTCCTGAATGTCTGGTGTCCGGAGTCTCTGCTCCGCGCCGCTGCTCCTGAACAGCTCAGCTCCTGAATGTCTGGTGTCCGGAGTCTCTGCTCCGCGCCGCTGCTCCCTCACAGCTCAGCTCCTGAATGTCTGGTGTCCGGAGTCTCTGCTCCGCGCCGCTGCTCCTGAACAGCTCAGCTCCTGAATGTCTGGTGTCCGGAGTCTCTGCTCCCTCACAGCTCAGCTCCTGAATGTCTGGTGTCCGGAGTCTCTGCTCCGCACAGCTGCTCCCTCACATCTCAGCCCCTGAATATCTGGTGTCCGGAGTCTCTGCTCCGCGCCGCTGCTCCCTCACATCTCAGCTCCTGAATGTCTGGTGTCCGGAGTCTCTGCTCCGCACCGCTGCTCCCTCACATCTCAGCTCCTGAATGTCTGGTGTCCGGGGTCTCTGCTCCGCGCCGCTGCTCCTGAACAGCTCAGCTCCTGAATGTCTGGTGTCCGGGGTCTCTGCTCCGCGCCGCTGCTCCTGAACAGCTCAGCTCCTGAATGTCTGGTGTCCGGAGTCTCTGCTCCGCACCGCTGCTCCCTCACAGCTCAGCTCCTGAATGTCTGGTGTCCGGAGTCTCTGCTCCGCACCGCTGCTCCTGAACAGCTCAGCTCCTGAATGTCTGGTGTCCGGAGTCTCTGCTGCGAGTCGCTGCTCCCTCACAGCTCAGCTCCTGAATGTCTGGTGTCCGGAGTCTCTGCTCCGCGCCGCTGCTCCTGAACAGCTCAGCTCCTGAATGTCTGGTGTCCGGAGTCTCTGCTCCGCGCCGCTGCTCCCTCACAGCTCAGCTCCTGAATGTCTGGTGTCCGGAGTCTCTGCTCCGCACCGCTGCTCCTGAACAGCTCAGCTCCTGAATGTCTGGTGTCCGGAGTCTCTGCGGCGAGTCGCTGCTCCCACACAGCTCAGCTCCTGTATGTCCTGTGTCCGGAGTCTCTGCTCCGCGCCGCTGCTCCTGAACAGCTCAGCTCCTGAATGTCTGGTGTCCGGAGTCTCTGCTCCGCGCCGCTGCTCCCTCACAGCTCAGCTCCTGAATGTCTGGTGTCCGGAGTCTCTGCTCCGCGCCGCTGCTCCCTCACAGCTCAGCTTCTGAATGTCTGGTGTCCGGTGTCTCTGCTCCGCGCCACTGCTCCCTCACAAGTCGGCTTCTGAATGTCTGGTGTCCAGAGTCTCTGCTCCGCGCCGCTGCTCCCTCACAGCTCAGCTCCTGAATGTCTGGTGTCCGGAGTCTCTGCTCCGCGCCGCTGCTCCTGAACAGCTCAGCTCCTGAATGTCTGGTGTCCGGAGTCTCTGCTCCGCGCCGCTGCTCCCTCACAGCTCAGCTCCTGAATGTCTGCTGTCCGGATTCTCTGCTCCGCCCCGCTGCTCCCGCACATCTCAGCCCCTGAATATCTGGTGACCGGAGTCTCTGCTCCGCGCCGCTGCTCCCTCACAGCTCAGCTCCTGAATGTCTGGTGTCCGGAGTCTCTGCTCCGCCCCGCTGCTCCCTCACAGCTCAGCTCCTGAATGTCTGGTGTCCGGAGCCTCTGCTCCGCGCCGCTGCTCCCTCACAGCTCAGCTCCTGAATGTCTGGTGTCCGGAGTCTCTGCTCGGCACCGCTGCTCCTGAACAGCTCAGCTCCTGAATGTCTGGTGTCCGGAGTCTCTGCTCCGCGCCGCTGCTCCCTCACAGCTCAGCTCCTGAATGTCTGGTGTCCGGAGTCTCTGCTCGGCGCCGCTGCTCCTGAACAGCTCAGCTCCTGAATGTCTGGTGTCCGGTGTCTCTGCTCCGCGCCGCTGCTCCTGAACAGCTCAGCTCCTGAATGTCTGGTGTCCGGAGTCTCTGCTCCGCGCCGCTGCTCCCTCACAGCTCAGCTCCTGAATGTCTGGTGTCCGGAGACTCTGCTCCGCGCCGCTGCTCCCTCACAGCTCAGCTCCTGAATGTCTGGTGACCGGAGTCTCTGCTGCGAGTCGCTGCTCCTGAACAGCTCAGCTCCTGAATGTCTGGTGTCCGGAGTCTCTGCTCCGCGCCGCTGCTCCCTCACAGCTCAGCTCCTGAATGTCTGGTGCCCAGAGTCTCTGCTCGGCGCCGCTAGTCCTGAACAGCTCAGCCCCTGAATGTCTGGTGTCCGGAGTCTCTGCTCCGCGCCGCTGCTCCCTCACATCTCAGCTCCTGAATGTCTCGTGTCCGAAGTCTCTGCTCCGCGCCGCTGCTCCCTCACATCTCAGCTCCTGAATGTCTGGTGTCCGGAGTCTCTGCTCCGCGCCGCTGCTCCCTCACAGCTCAGCTCCTGAATGTCTGGTGTCCGGAGTCTCTGCTCCGCGCCGCTGCTCCTGAACAGCTCAGCTCCTGAATGTCTGGTGTCCGGAGTCTCTGCTCCGCACCGCTGCTCCCTCACAGCTCAGCTCCTGAATGTCTGGTGTCCGGAGTCTCTGCTCCGCGTCGCTGCTCCTGAACAGCTCAGCTCCTGAATGTCTGGTGTCCGGAGTCTCTGCTCCGCGCCGCTGCTCCCTCACAGCTCAGCTCCTGAATGTCTGGTGTCCGGAGTCTCTGCTCCGCACCGCTGCTCCTGAACAGCTCAGCTTCTGAATGTCCGGTGTCCGGAGTCTCTGCTCCGCGCCGCTGCTCCTGAACAGCTCAGCTCCTGAATGTCTGGTGTCCGGAGTCTCTGCGGCGAGTCGCTGCTCCCTCACAGCTCAGCTCCTGAATGTCTGGTGTCCGGAGTCTCTGCTCCGCACCGCTGCTCCCTCACAGCTCAGCTCCTGAATGCCTGGTGTCCGGAGTCTCTGCTCCGCGCCGCTGCTCCTGAACAGCTCAGCTCCTGAATGCCTGGTGTCCGGGGTCTCTGCTCCGCGCCGCTGCTCCTGAACAGCTCAGCTCCTGAATGTCTGGTGTCCGGAGTCTCTGCTCCGCGCCGCTGCTCCCTCACAGCTCAGCTCCTGAATGTCTGGTGTCCGGAGTCTCTGCTCCCTCACAGCTCAGCTCCTGAATGTCTGGTGTCCGGAGTCTCTGCTGCGCACCGCTGCTCCCTCACATCTCAGCCCCTGAATATCTGGTGTCCGGAGTCTCTGCTCCGCGCCGCTGCTCCCTCACAGCTCAGCTCCTGAATGTCTGGTGTCCGGAGTCTCTGCTCCGCGCCGCTGCTCCCTCACAGCTCAGCTCCTGAATGTCTGGTGTCCGGAGTCTCTGCTGCGAGTCGCTGCTCCCTCACAGCTCAGCTCCTGAATGTCTGGTGTCCGGAGTCTCTGCTCCGCGCCGCTGCTACCTCACAGCTCAGCTCCTGAATGTCTGGTGTCCGGAGTCTCTGCTCCGCGCCGCTGCTCCTGAACAGCTCAGCTCCTGAATGTCTGGTGTCCGGAGTCTCTGCTCCGCGCCCCTGCTCCTCAACAGCTCAGCTCCTGAATGTCTGGTGTCCGGAGTCTCTGCTCCGCGCCGCTGCTCCTGAACAGCTCAGCTTCTGAATGTCTGGTGTCCGGAGTCTCTGTTCCGCGCCACTGCTCCTGAACAGCTCAGCCCCTGAATGTCTGGTGTCCGGAGTCTCTGCGGCGAGTCGCTGCTCCCTCACAGCTCAGCTTCTGAATGTCTGGTGTCCGGAGCCTCTGCTCCGCGCCGCTGCTCCCTCACAGCTCAGCTCCTGAATGTCTGGTGTCCGGAGTCTCTGCTCCGCGCCGCTGCTCCCTCACAGCTCAGCTCCTGAATGTCTGGTGTCCGGAGTCTCTGCTCCGCGCCGCTGCTCCCTCACAGCTCAGCTCCTGAATGTCTGGTGTCCGGAGTCTCTGCCCCGCGCCGCTGCTCCCTCACAGCTCAGCTCCTGGATGTCTGGTGTCCGGAGTCTCTGCTCCGCGCCGCTGCTCCCTCACAGCTCAGCTCCTGTATGTCTGGTGTCCGGAGCCTCTGCTCCGCGCCGCTGCTCCCTCACAGCTCAGCTCCTGAATGTCTGGTGTCCGGAGTCTCTGCTCCGCGCCGCTGCTCCTGAACAGCTCAGCTCCTGAATGTCTGGTGTCCGGAGTCTCTGCTCCGCGCCGCTGCTCCCTCACAGCTCAGCTCCTGAATGTCTGGTGTCCGGATTCTCTGCTCCGCCCCGCTGCTCCCGCACATCTCAGCCCCTGAATATCTGGTGACCGGAGTCTCTGCTCCGCGCCGCTGCTCCCTCACAGCTCAGCTCCTGAATGTCTGGTGTCCGGAGTCTCTGCTCCGCCCCGCTGCTCCCTCTCATCTCAGCCCCTGAATATCTGGTGTCCGGAGTCTCTGCTCCGCGCCGCTGCTCCCTCACAGCTCAGCTCCTGAATGTCTGGTGTCCGGAGCTTCTGCTCCGCGCCGCTGCTCCCTCACAGCTCAGCTCCTGAATGTCTGGTGTCCGGAGTCTCTGCTCGGCACCGCTGCTCCTGAACAGCTCAGCTCCTGAATGTCTGGTGTCCGGAGTCTCTGCTCCGCGCCGCTGCTCCCTCACAGCTCAGCTCCTGAATGTCTGGTGTCCGGAGTCTCTGCTCGGCGCCGCTGCTCCTGAACAGCTCAGCTCCTGAATGTCTGGTGTCCGGAGTCTCTGCTCCGCGCCGCTGCTCCTGAACAGCTCAGCTCCTGAATGTCTGGTGTCCGGAGTCTCTGCTCCGCGCCGCTGCTCCCTCACAGCTCAGCTCCTGAATGTCTGGTGTCCGGAGACTCTGCTCCGCGCCGCTGCTCCCTCACAGCTCAGCTCCTGAATGTCTGGTGTCCGGAGTCTCTGCTGCGAGTCGCTGCTCCTGAACAGCTCAGCTCCTGAATGTCTGGTGCCCAGAGTCTCTGCTCGGCGCCGCTAGTCCTGAACAGCACAGCCCCTGAATGTCTGGTGTCCGGAGTCTCTGCTCCGCGCCGCTGCTCCCTCACATCTCAGCTCCTGAATGTCTGGTGTCCGAAGTCTCTGCTCCGCGCCGCTGCTCCCTCACATCTCAGCTCCTGAATGTCTGGTGTCCGGAGTCTCTGCTCCGCGCCGCTGCTCCTGAACAGCTCAGCTCCTGAATGTCTGGTGTCCGGAGTCTCTGCTACGCGCCGCTGCTCCCTCACAGCTCAGCTCCTGAATGTCTGGTGTCCGGAGTCTCTGCTCCGCGCCGCTGCTCCTGAACAGCTCAGCTCCTGAATGTCTGGTGTCCGGAGTCTCTGCTCCGCACCGCTGCTCCCTCACAGCTCAGCTCCTGAATGTCTGGTGTCCGGAGTCTCTGCTCCGCGTCGCTGCTCCCTCACAGCTCAGCTCCTGAATGTCTGGTGTCCGGAGTCTCTGCTCCGCGCCGCTGCTCCCTCACAGCTCAGCTCCTGAATGTCTGGTGTCCGGAGTCTCTGCTCCGCACCGCTGCTCCCTCACAGCTCAGCTTCTGAATGTCTGGTGTCCGGAGTCTCTGCTCCGCGTCGCTGCTCCTGAACAGCTCAGCTCCTGAATGTCTGGTGTCCGGAGTCTCTGCTCCGCGCCGCTGCTCCCTCACAGCTCAGCTCCTGAAAGTCTGGTGTCCGGAGTCTCTGCTCCGCGCCGCTGCTCCCTCACAGCTCAGCTCCTGAATGTCTGGTGTCCGGAGTCTCTGCTCCGCGCCGCTGCTCCTGAACAGCTCAGCTCCTGAATGTCTGGTGTCCGGAGTCTCTGCTCCGCGCCACTGCTCCCTCACAAGTCAGCTTCTGAATGTCTGGTGTCCGGAGTCTCTGCTCCGCGCCGCTGCTCCTGAACAGCTCAGCGCCTGAATGTCTGGTGTCCGGAGTCTCTGCTCCGCGCCGCTGCTCCTGAACAGCTCAGCTCCTGAATGTCTGGTGTCCGGAGTCTCTGCTCCGCGCCGCTGCTCCTGAACAGCTCAGCTCCTGAATGTCTGGTGTCCGGAGTCTCTGCTCCGCGCCGCTGCTCCCTCACAGCTCAGCTCCTGAATGTCTGGTGTCCGGAGTCTCTGCTCCGCGCCGCTGCTCCCTCACATCTCAGCCCCTGAATATCTGGTGTCCGGAGTCTCTGCTCCGCGCCGCTGCTCCCTCACAGCTCAGCTCCTGAATGTCTGGTGTCCGGAGTCTCTGCTGTGACTCGCTGCTCCCTCACAGCTCAGCTCCTGAATGTCTGGTGTCCGGAGTCTCTGCTCCGCGCCGCTGCTCCCTCACAGCTCAGCTCCTGAATGTCTGGTGTCCGGTGTCTCTGCTCCGCGCCGCTGCTCCCTCACAGCTCAGCTCCTGAATGTCTGGTGTCCGGAGTCTCTGCTGTGACTCGCTGCTCCCTCACAGCTCAGCTCCTGAATGTCTGGTGTCCGGAGTCTCTGCTCCGCGCCGCTGCTCCTGAACAGCTCAGCTCCTGAATGTCTGGTGTCCGGAGTCTCTGCTCCGCGCCGCTGCTCCTGAACAGCTCAGCTCCTGAATGTCTGGTGTCCGGAGTCTCTGCTCCGCGCCGCTGCTCCTGAACAGCTCAGCTCCTGAATGTCTGGTGTCCGGAGTCTCTGCTCCGCGCTGCTGCTCCTGAACAGCTCAGCTCCTGAATGTCTGGTGTCCGGAGTCTCTGCTCCGCCCCGCTGCTCCCTCACAGCTCAGCTCCTGAATGTCTGGTGTCCGGAGTCTCTGCTCCGCGCCGCTGCTCCTGAACAGCTCAGCTCCTGAATGTCTGGTGTCCGGAGTCTCTGCTCCGCGCCGCTGCTCCCTCACAGCTCAGCTCCTGAATGTCTGGTGTCCGGAGTCTCTGCTCCGCGCCGCTGCTCCTGAACAGCTCAGCTCCTGAATGTCTGGTGTCCGGAGTCTCTGCTCCGCGCCGCTGCTCCCTCACAGCTCAGCTCCTGAATGTCTGGTGTCCGGAGTCTCTGCTCCGCGCCGCTGCTCCCTCACAGCTCAGCCCCTAAATGTCTGGTGTCCGGAGTCTCTGCTCCGCGCCGCTGCTCCCTCACAGCTCAGCTCCTGAATGTCTGGTGTCCGGAGTCTCTGCTCCGCGCCGCTGCTCCCTCACAGCTCAGCTCCTGAATGTCTGGTGTCCGGAGTCTCTGCTCCGCGCCGCTGCTCCCTCACAGCTCAGCTCCTGAATGTCTGGTGTCCGGAGTCTCTGCTCCGCGCCGCTGCTCCCTCACAGCTCAGCCCCTAAATGTCTGGTGTCCGGAGTCTCTGCTCCGCGCCGCTGCTCCCTCACAGCTCAGCTCCTGAATGTCTGGTGTCCGGAGTCTCTGCTCTGTGCCGCTGCTCCTGAACAGCTCAGCTCCTGAATGTCTGGTGTCCGGAGTCTCTGCGGCGAGTCGCTGCTCCCTCACAGCTCACCTTCTGAATGTCTGGTCTCCGGAGTCTCTGCTCCGCGCCGGTGCTCCCTCACAGCTCAGCTCCCGAATGTCTGGTGTCCGGAGTCTCTGCTCCGCACCGCTGCTCCCTCACAGCTCAGCTCCTGAATGTCTGGTGTCCGGAGTCTCTGCTCCGCGCCGCTGCTCCCTCACAGCTCAGTTCCTGAATATCTGGTGTCCGGAGTCTTTGCTGCGAGTCGCTGCTCCCTCACAGCTCAGCTCCTGAATGTCTGGTGTCCGGAGTCTCTGCTCCGCGCCGCTGCTTCCTCACAGCTCAGCTCCTGAATGTCTGGAGTCCGGAGTCTCTGCTCCGCGCCGCTGCTCCCTCACAGCTCAGCTCCTGAATGTCTGGTGTCCGGAGTCTCTGCTCCGCGCCACTGCTCCTGAACAGCTCAGCTCCTGAATGTCTGGTGTCCGGAGTCTCTGCTCCGCGCCGCTGCTCCTGAACAGCTCAGCTCCTGAATGTCTGGTGTCCGGAGTCTCTGCTCCCTCACAGCTCAGCTCCTGAATGTCTGGTGTCCGGAGTCTCTGCTCCGCGCCGCTGCTCCCTCACAGCTCAGCTCCTGAATGTCTGGTGTCCGGAGTCTCTGCTCCGCGCCGCTGCTCCCTCACAGCTCAGCTCCTGAATGTCTGGTGTCTGGAGTCTCTGCTCCGCGCCGCTGCTCCCTCACAGCTCAGCTCCTGAATGTCTGGTGTCCGGAGTCTCTGCTCCGCGCCGCTGCTCCTGAACAACTCAGCTCCTGAATGTCTGGTGTGGAGTCTCTGCTCCGCGCCGCTGCTCCCTCACAGCTCAGCTCCTGAATGTCTGGTGTCCGGAGTCTCTGCTCCGCGCCGCTGCTCCCTCACAGCTCAGCTCCTGAATGTCTGGTGTCCGGAGTCTCTGCTCCGCGCCGCTGCTCCTGAACAGCTCAGCTCCTGAATGTCTGGTGTCCGGAGTCTCTGCTGCGAGCCGCTGCTCCCTCACAGCTCAGCTCCTGAATGTCTGGTGTCTGGAGTCTCTGCTCCGCGCCGCTGCTCCCTCACAGCTCAGCTCCTGAATGTCTGGTGTCCAGAGTCTCTGCTCCGCGCCGCTGCTCCCTCACAGCTCAGCCACCAAGTGTCTGGAGCCTGGGTCACCCTGCTCTGCCCCGCTGCTCCCTCACAGCTCAGCCACCAAGTGTCTGGAGCCTGGGTCACCCTGCTCTGCCCCGCTGCTCCCTCACAGCTCCGCCACCAAGTGTCTGGTGTCTGGAGGCTCTGTTCCGTCCTGCTGCTCCCTCACAGCTCAGTTCCCGAGTGTCTGGTGTCTGGATCGCTCTGCTCCCCCTGCTGTCTCACAGCTCAGCTCCCGAGTGTCTGGTGTCTGGATCGCTCTGCTCCCCCTGCTGTCTCACAGCTCAGCTCCCGAGTGTCTGGTGTCCGGAGTGCTCTGCTCTGCCCCCCCCCCTTGCTGTCTCACATCTCAGCTCCTGAGTGTCCGGAGTGCTCTGCTCCACTCCGCTGCTCCCTCACACCTCAGCTCTCGAGTGTCTGGAGAGGGTGCTCTTTCGTAGGGTGAGTGCAGACTTGCTGCGCCAAATGGATTGCACTGTAGGGATTCTGTGATTCTTATTTGTAACAGGGATACTACCAGGAATACATCTTCGATAAGAAAACCTAATGAAGAACAGTCCTTACGGTGTGACTTTTATATCTCGGTGCAAGGACAAGGTTGAAGATCGGAATACAGATCTTTGAATTCCCTTTCGGCAGATTCTTCTTTCCTTATTTGTGATTCTTTTCTTCTAGGATGCTTATACAACAGTGAAGCCTAAAATAGGAAAGACAGTTCAGATTGGAAAAGGTAAGGATCCTTCGGAATAGTGTAGATGGGCTTTAGATTGGTTTCATAGGTCGGTGCAACATTGAGGGCCGAAGGGCCTGTAATGCGCTGCAATGTTCTAAGTTCGGAGGTCTGTATTAGGCAGCAGAGGATATTCTGACAGTTCACACTGTTTTATTGTGATACTACAGTTCAGTACAAATACTCATTTCCACTCTTCGTTTCTGGGTTCCCTGCCAGCCCGGAAGCCTCTCCCACTGAGGAAAAGCCCAGCTCTTAAGTACAAGTTTCTTTTTTTAAAAAAAATATGTTTATTAAGAATTTTTAACAGAATTTTCAACCATATGAACAAACCCCCCCCCTCGTAACAAAAAAGAAGAAAAAACTTGCATAGCAAGACATAAACATGGCAAATCAATATGATATAGAACTTTGTACATTGGATTCCTCCCGTACATATCAGTTTTCCGGATCGTTTATGTATTTTCTTGCTCCCCACCCCCCCAGAAAGAGATCCCCCCCCCCCGGATGCTGCCGCTGTCGACCGAACTCCATCTAACGCTCCTCGAGATGGTCTAGGAACGGTTGCCACCGCCTGGAGAACCCCTGCACAGACCCTCTTAAGGCAAACTTTATCCTTTCCAACTTGAGAAACCCAGCCATATCATTTATCCAGGCTTCCACACTGGGGGGCTTCGCACCCTTCCACACTAACAAGATCCTTCGCCGAGCTATCAGGGACGCAAAGGCCAGAATGCCGGCCTCTTTCGCCTCCTGCACTCCCGGCTCGTCCGCTACTCCAAATAGTGCTAGCCCCCAGCTTGGCTTGACCCGGACTTTCACCACCTGAGATACTGTTCTTACAACTCCCCTCCAGAACCCATCCAGTGCCGGGCATGACCAAAACATATGGACATGGTTCGCCGGGCTTCCTGAGCACCTCCCACATCTGTCCTCCACCCCAAAGAACCTACTCAGCCTCGCCCCCGTCATATGCGCTCTGTGAACAACCTTAAATTGTATCAGGCTAAGCCTGGCACACGAGGAAGAGGAATTTACCCTACTTAGGGCATCAGGCCGTAGACCCTCCTCAATCTCCTCCCCCAGCTCCTCTTCCCATTTACCGTTCAGCTCCTCTACCAAAGCCTCCCCCTCTTTCATCTCCTGGTATATTGCCGACACCTTGCCCTCTCCGACCCATACGCCCGAAATCACCCTGTCTTGAATCCCCTGTGCCGGGAGCAGCGGGAATTCCCTCACCTGCCGCCTCACAAACGCCCTCACTTGCATGTACCTGAAGGCATTTCCCGGGGGTAGTCCAAATTTCTCCTCCAGTGCCCCTAAGCTCGCAAATGTCCCATTGATGAACATGTCCCCCATTCTTCTAATCCCTGCCCGATGCCAGCTCTGAAACCCCCCCGTCCATCCTCCTTGGGACAAACCAATGGTTATCTCTGATCGGGGACCACACCGAGGCTCCCATCGCACCCCTGTGTCGGCTCCACTGCCCCCAGATCTTTAGCGTTGCTGCCACCAGCGGACTTGTGGTGTACCTTGCCGGCGAGAGCGGCAGCGGTGTCGTCACCAGCACCCCCAGGCTCGTTCCTTTGCAGAACGCCATCTCCAATCTCTTCCATGCCGCCCCCTCTCTCTCCATCACCCACTTACGGATCATCGCCACGTTGGCTGCCCAGTAGTAGCCACCCAGATTCGGCAACGTCAGCCCTCCTCTATCTCTACTACGCTCCAGGAACCCCCTCCTTACCCTTGGGGTCTTGCTCGCCCACACAAATCCCATAATGCTCCTGCTTACCCTCTTATAAAAGGCCTTGGTAATCACAATTGGGAGGCATTGGAATACAAAAAGAAACCTCGGGAGGACCACCATTTTGATCGACTGTACCCTACCCGCTAGCGAGAGTGGCAACATGTCCCACCTTTTAAAGTCCTCCTCCATCTGCTCCACCAGCCGCGTCAAATTAAGTTTATGCAGTGCCCCCCAGCTCCTAGTTACCTGGATCCCCAACTATCGAAAGCTCCTTCCCGCCCTCCTCAACGGTAGGTCGTCTATCCCTCTTCCCTGATCCCCCGGATGCACCACAAAGAGCTCACTCTTTCCCACATTGAGCTTATAACCCGAGAAGTCCCCAAACTCCCTTAGGATCTGCATGACCTCAGCCATCCCCTCCACTGGATCCGCCACATACAGCAACAGGTCGTCTGCGTACAGAGACACTCAATGCTCCTCTCCCCCTCGGCCCACCCCCCTCCATTTCCCCGACTCCCTTAATGCCATGGCCAAAGGTTCGATTGCTAATGCAAACAGCAGGGGGGACAGGGGGCACCCCTGCCTCGTCCCTCGATACAGCCGGAAATACTCCGACCTCCGCCGGTTCGTGACCACACTCGCCACCGGGGCTTTATACAGGAGCTTAACCCAACTAATAAACCCTCCCCCGAACCCATACCTCTTCAACACTCCCCAGAGATACTCCCACTCTACTCGGTCAAAGGCCTTCTCCGCGTCCATAGCTGCCACTATCTCCGCCTCTCCCTCCACCGATGACATCTTAATCACATTCAGCAGCCTCCGCACATTGGTGTTTAGCTGCCTGCCCTTTACAAACCCAGTCTAGTCCTCGTGAATCACCGGGACACAGTCCTCAATCCTCGTAGCTAACACTTTTGCCAGCAACTTAGCATCTACGTTGAGGAGCGAGATCGGCCTATACGACCCACATTGCGGTAGGTCCTTATCCTGCTTCAGGATCAAAGAGATCGTTGCCCCTGACATTGTCGGGGGCAGGGTCCCCCCCTCCCTTGCCTCATTGAAAGTCCTTACCAGCAACGGGGCTAACAGGTCTACATACTTTCTATAGAACTCAACCGGGAACCCATCCGGTCCCGGGGCCTTCCCTGCCTGCATGCTCCCCAGTCCTGTAACCAGCTCCTCCACCCCAATTGGCGCCCCCAAACCAGCCACCTCCTGCTCCTCCACCCTCGGGAACCTCAATTGGTCCAAGAATTGTCGCATCCCCTCTTTTCCCCCTGGGGGCTGGGACCTATACAGCTCCTCGTAGAAGGCCTTGAATGCCTCATTCACTTTCACCGCACTCCGCACCGTAGTTCCCCTTCCATCCTTGACTCCACCTATTTCCCTCTCTGCCATCCTCTTACGGAGCTGATGTGCCAGCATCCTGCTCGCCTTCTCCCCATATTCATACATCGTCCCCTGTGCCTTCCTCCACTGTGTCTCTGCCTTCCCTGTGGTCAACAGGTCGAACTCCGTCTGGAGACTTCGCCTCTCCCTGAGTAGTCCCTCATCTGGAGCCTCTGCATATCTCCTGTCCACTCTTAAAATCTCCCCCACTAACCTCTCCCTTTCCCTGCCCACTCTCTTCTCCCTATGAGCCCTGATGGCGATTAACTCTCCCCTGACCACCGCCTTCAGCGCCTCCCATACTACTCCCACCTGCACCTCCCCATTGTCGTTGGCCTCCAGATACCTTTCGATGCACCCCCGCGCCCTCCCACACACTTCCTCATCTGCCAACAGTCCCACATCCAACCGCCACAGCGGGCGTTGGTCCCTCTCCTCCACCCAGTGCGGGGCGTGGTCCGAAACGGCTATGGCCGAATACTCCGTTCCCTCCACTTTCGAGATCAATGCCCTGCCCAAAAAAACAAAATCTATCCGGGAGTAGGCTTTGTGTACAGGGGAGAAAAAATAAAATTCTCTGGCCAAAGGCCTGGCAACTCTCCACGGGTCTACTCCCCCCATCTGGTCCATAAACCCCCTGAGCACCTTGGCCGCAGCCGGCCTCTTTCCGGTCCTGGATCTGGAGCGATCCAGTGCTGGGTCCAGCACCGTGTTGAAATCCCCCCCCATTATCAAACTTCCTACCTCCAAGTCCGGAATGCGCCCCAACATACGTTTCATGAATCCAGCGTCATCCCAGTTCGGGGCGTATACATTTACCAATACCACCCCCGTCCCCTGCAACCTACCGCTCACCATCACGTATCGGCCTCCGTTATCCACCACTATGTTCTTGTCCTCAAACGACACCCGCTTCCCCACCAGTATTGCCACCCCTCTATTCTTCACATCCAGCCCCGAATGGAACACCTGTCCTACCCATCCCTTCCTTGACCTGACCTGATCTGCCACCTTCAGATGTGTCTCCTGAAGCATGACCACGTCTGCCTTGAGTCCCTTCAAGTGCGCGAACCCCCCCCCCCCCCGCCGACTAGCCATCTCCTATTTTAGGCCAGTCCCGTGCCCACGTCTCCCGCACCCTCCGGTCCCCCAGCCGGGGAACCCCCGCCCGACCACATCTTCCACCCCTCGGCCATTGCAGCAGCAACCCTATTGTCCCCCCGCTCTCCCCACCCCCCTCCCCACTAGCTCTTTTGCTCCCCCATAATACTTCCGTAAGTCAGCTGACTCCTGCTGACCCCGGCCCCCCCCCCCCCCGCCCCCCCCCCCCGGCCTTCCCATTGACCCCCCCCCCACCCCCCCCCGGTGTGGAAATCCCTCCTCATCCTTGCGCTCCTCCATCCCCCCCCCTCCCTAGCGCGGGAAAAAGCCCGCGATTTCCTGAGCCAGCCCGCCCCCTGTGGCGCAGCTCCTGTTGCGGCCTTATCCCAATTCCCCCATCCCCAAGTCTCACCTCCCTCCAGCACCGACGCCCACATTCCCCACTGTCCCCCTTTCAAAAACTCTTCCCCCATCCCCATCCATCGTCCCACCCGTGAAACATTCTTTACCCATATTTACAACCCTGTATACAGTCAACATCTCCCCCACTACCACAGCCCCTCAGTTCGAGTCCAATTTTTCGATTGGATAAAGGTCCAAGCTTCTTCTGGCGTTTCGAAATAGTGGTGTCGGTCCTGGTACGTGACCCACAGTCACGCTGGCTGCAGCATTCCGAATCTCACCCTTTTTTTATGAAGCACCGCCTTGGCCCGATTGAAGCCAGCTCTCCTCTTTGCCACCTCCGCGCTCCAGTCCTGGTAGACTCGGATCACCGCATTCTCCCATGTACTGCTCCGCTCCTTGGCCCATCTCAGGACACTCTCTCTGTCCGCAAAACGATGGAACCTCGCCACTATCGCCCTTGGCGGCTCACCAGCCTTGGGTCTCCTCGCCAGGACCCGGTGAGCCCCTTCTAGCTCCAGGGGGCTCGGAGAGGCCTCCTCACCCATCAGCGGATGGAGCATCGTGCTCACATACGCCCAAACATCAGCCCCCTCCACTCCTTCGGGGAGACCCAGAATCCGGAGATTCTTCCTCCGCGACCTGTTCTCCAGGACTTTGAATCTCTCGGCCCACCGCTTGTGCAGCGCCTCGTGCGCCTCCATCTTCACCGTCAGGCCCAAGATCTCGACCTCGTTCTCATTAGTTTTTTCCTTCACCTCTCGGAGCTCTACCGCCTGGGCCTTCTGGGTCGCCTTCAGCCCCTCGATCACCAACAGCATTGGCGCCAGCACCTCCTTTTTAAGCTCCTCCACGCAGCGCCTGAGAAACTCCTGCTGGTCCGGCCCCCATGCTGCTCGATCTCCGCCCTCCTCCATCTTGTTTTCTCCCCCTCGTTTCTGCCGCTGCTCCAAAGCTTCTTTTTTTGTCCCTCCACTTCTAGTCCCCTCCATACACGATGGAAGGGGGACCTTACTTCACCTTCCCACATGGAATTAGATCAAAATATTTCCGCTGGGGCTCCTCCGGAGAGCCCAAAAGTCAGTTCTAGCGGGAGCTGCCGAAATGTGCGGCTTAGCTCCGCATCGCCGCAACCGGAAGTCCTTAAGTACAAGTTTCATTGAGCATCACTTGCTCTCAACTGACTGTGAAGCAAGATCTGGTTTACTCTTAAAGGGACCTGCATCTCTAACATTTTATCGTGTGATTCTGCTGCACAATTTGTACAGTTTATCTTCATTCCACTGACTGGCCCTCCGCTGAGTTTTCAATGAAAGCCTCCTCCTCCTCTGAATTTGGTGATTAGCACTGAAGGTCAGCTCCGTGTGTGCTGCAGATACCACTACCTCACAGATAGGCTCTTCTTTATTCATGTCTTAATATCACTGGACTATTCGACAGTGGATTGCAGATCCCAACCACTCGACTCCACTTGCCACGTGTATTTATGTCATGTTCTTTATGATGATGACAAGCCTTGCCGTGATTTGTGTGCCCGGTACTAAACCTTTTCGATGAAAGTAGTTCCCTTCACTTCAGAACTTTCCCTTCCCGTTCACTCCCGTACACTGAGATTTCAATTTTGGTGGTGCTCTTGTTTGTAGAGGACGCCTTGTGTTCCCTGCTTCTGAACCAGAGAAGCTCTGGATTCAAGCCCCACTCCAGAACTTTTAGGCCATGGAAGATGTGCTCATAACATCGCCAAACAGGTTGATTATCAACCTGTACCTCTGTCTGATTTACCTGAGGATAGGCGGTGAGATTGGGAGAGTCCCCTGGTCAACCATGAGGTGAAGCGGCACCTCTCAAGCTTCTGGCAACAGACTAGCGACCTATTGCACGAGAAACCAGCTATGGAAACAGACGTAAGTACGTGCTTTTTCTGCACCATTAGGTGTGGGAGAGATCTGCACTGAGACATAGTCCTCAGACTGAAAAGGTGTCTGTTGCAAAGTATCTCAACAGGGCATCTAACAGGCTCTCCCAGTGTACTGTCAACCCAATCACACAGGCTCTCCACGATCTCTCTAAACACAATCTCAAGATGTGTCCACGCACATGCTGAATACCAACTGCATATTGCTGTAGTCTTCAGTCTAGCCCTCAGTACTAGGGGCAGTCCTGAGCCTGTATTTATGTAAGGCTGACAAGTTTTCAGTTAGCTGGCTCACATTTATGTACTCCACATCCAGTTAAGCCACTGGGAATGTAGGAGTGCTGAGTAAACTATTATATGGAAATGGGTGCTCCATATTGTATTCTTTATACAGTATGGGTAACTGAGAACATTGAGATGCTGATTGACCCTGACTTGCTGATGTTTTACTTTGGTAGATGGATATACTTTCCTGAAGAACGCACCAACTGGATTCTACCCCCGTGCTGGAGTTATTGCCCTCGCTGGAGTGGCTGGTCTTTTTCTTGCTGGAAGGGGTAGGAGCTGAAGGAAGTTTTTAGTTCAGATGTGTTGTAGTGTTTTACGTTGTGCAGCCAATGGCCAATGGGGAAGCCACAGTTTTTATTCACAATCATGATGTTATCACAGAGGAACTTAACGATCAAAGAAGGCAAAATAAAGGCAGCACGGTGGTGCAGTGGTTAGCACTGCAGCCTCACGCCGCCGAGTTCCCAGGTTCGATTCCGACCCTGGGTCACTGTCTGTGTGGTGTTTGCACATTCTCCCCGTGCTTGCATGGGTTTCGCCCCCACAACCCAAAGATGTGCAGGGTTAGGTGGATTGGCCACGCTAAATTGCCCCTTAATTCGAAAAAATGAATTGGGTACTCTAAATTGTTTTTAAAAATAAAAATGTTTTTTTTTTTAAAAAGAAGGTGAAATAAGTCTTTCAGACCAGCCTGGCTCAAACAGTAAACAGCCCCCTACTCACTGACACTTGAATGAGTCCACAGTGCAAAACACAATGGTTAGCACTGCTGCCTCACAGCGCCAGGGACCTGAGTTCGATTGTGACCTTGGGTGACTGTGTGGAGTTTCTCCCCATGTCGGTGTGAGTTTCCCCTGCTCCGTTTTTTTTCCACAGCCCAAAGATGAGCAGGGTAGGTGGATTGGCTATGCTATATTGTCCCTTTGTGTCCGAAGATGCACAGGTCCGGTGGGGTTACGGGCTAGGGTGGGCGAGTGGGCGTAGGTACGGTGTTATTTCAGAGGGTCGGAGAGATGAAGTAACAGCTAAAGATTCCCAAGCCGGTTATGGCAGGGGTGGGCAGGGGGAGAACTGGAAAACTCGCTAACCGTTTCGGCAATCAAAGCGAGTGCAGAAAGCCACTCTCGGCCAGCTCAGGGATTATTGCAAAAGGGTGAATTTCCTAGGACTTAGTGCGACTATTCTGTTCAGCAACACCTGGCCAATTGGAAAACCAGTTGGAGCCAATTGCTTTCTCCTAAGTAAATGAGCAATGAGGAATACATATCCTCATTGGGCCAAAGAGTTCAACACTCAATCAGGTGAACTTCAATCTTCCTGTGTGTTTGTTGATAAAATGGTAAGAGGGCCGGGGGCGAGGTCATGGTAGCCTTGCTTGGGGCCAGTCAGAAATACTTTGGACAATCTTCTGGCCTGAAAAATTCGAAAAGCATTGCTCTGGGTTTACAACAACAACTTATTTTCATATCGTGCTTTTAACATAATGAAATGTCGCAGGGTGATTCTAAAATAAAGTATAACACCAAAACACGTAAGGCGATATTGGGTCAGCTGACCACCCCGTCTCAGAGGTAGGTTTTACGAAGGGGGAAATGAGGTAGAGAGGTTGAGTGGTGGAGGGAGGGAATTCCAGAGCTTAGACAGCTGAAGGCAAGGCCACCAATGGTAGAATGATTAAGATTGGGATTCTTGAGAGGCCAGATTAGAGCACTGATATCCCGGAGGGTTGTGGGGCTGGAGCAGATTAACAGAGATAGGGAGAAGTAAGGCCATGGAGGGATTTGAAGACAAGGATGAGAATTTTCAAATGGGCTAAAAGGGGTCATGAAATATCTTCTTTTTAAAAAAAAAAAATTTTTATTAAAGGTTTTCATAAAATATCAATAACAAAATGTGAAAGAAAAAATAACCCAACAGGGTTAAGTACAAAACACAATCTAAAAAAGCAACCCCCCAAACCCCTCCCCCCCCTGTACATGAATAATAAATTAACATTAACACCCCGATTAATACAACAGGTGTATACACCCCCTCAGACCCTCCAGTGTAAATAACATAAACAAAAACAAAGTAAACCCCCCCCCCCCCCCCCCCCCCGCCGAGCTGCTGCTGCCATTGACCAATGTCTATCGTTCTGCCAGAAAGTCTAAGAACGGTTGCCACCGCCTAAAGAACCCTTGTACCGACCCTCTCAATGCGAATTTCACCCTCTCCAATTTAATAAACCCCGCCATATCGTTGATCCAGGATTCCACGCTTGGGGGCCTCGTATCTTTCCACTGAAGGAGAATCCTTCGCCGGGCTACCAGGGACGCAAAGGCCTCCTGCACTCCTGGCTCCTCTGCCACCCCAAATATTGCGAGCCCCCAGCCCGGTTTGACCCTGGATCCTACCACCCTCGACACCGTCCTCGCTACGCCCTTCCAAAATTCCTCCAGCGCTGGACATGCCCAGAACATATGGGTGTGATTTGCTGGGCTCGCTGAGCACCTAACACACCTGTCCTCACCCCCAAAGAACCGGCTCACCCTTGTCCCGGTCATGTGTGCCCTGTGCAGCACCTTAAACTGTATGAGGCTGAGCCTCGCGCACAAAGAGGAAGAATTCACCCTCCCCAGGGCATCTGCCCACATCTCCTCTTCGATCTCCTCTCCCAACTCCTCCTCCCACTTACCTTTCAACTCCACCACCGAGGCCTCCTCCTCCTCCTGCATCACCTGGTAAGTTTCCAAGATCTTCCCCACTCCCCGCCCCCCCCCCCCACCCCCCACCCCCCCGAGAGCACCCTGTCCTGTACTGTGTGTGGCAGTAGCCGCGGGAATTCCACCACCTGCCGTCTGGCAAACGCCCTTACCTGTAAGTACCTGAAGGTATTCCCCGGGGGGGAGCCCGTACTTCTCCTCCAGCTCACCCAAGCTCGCGAACTTCCCATCCACAAACAGGTCCCCCAACCTTCGTATCCCTGCCCCGTGCCATCCCGAAAACTCTCCATCTGTTCTTCCTGGGGCGAAGCGGTGGTTCCCCCGTAATGGGGTCCACGCCGAGGCCCCAACTTCCCCCCTATGCCGCCTCCACTGCCCCCAAAATTTGAGGGCCACCACCACCACCGGGCTCGTGGTATACCTCCTTGGAGGGAGCGGCAGCGGCGCTGTTGCCAGCGCCCCCAGATTCGTACCCACACAGGACGCCGTCTCCAGCCTCTTCCATGCAGCCCCCTCCCCCTCCATCACCCACTTGCGCACCATCGTCGCATTGGCGGCCCAGTAGTACCCACAGAGGTTGGGCAGCGCCAGCCCCCCCCCCTATCTCTACTCCGCTCCAGTAACACCCTTCTCACCCTCGGAGTCCCTCGCGCCCACACAAACCCCATTATACTCCTGTTAACCCGCCTGAAAAAAGCCTTCGGGATAAACACGGGGAGGCACTGGAACAGGAACAAAAACCTTGGGAGCACCGTCATTGTGATTGACTGCACCCTACCCGCCAAGGACAGCGGCAACGCGTCCCACCTCTTGAACTCCTCCTCCATTTGCTCCACCAGCCTTGTAAAGTTAAGCCTATGCAGGGCCCCCCAGCTCCTGGCCACCTGGACCCCCAAATATCTGAAGCTCCTCTCCGCCCTTTTTAGTGGGAGCTCTCCTGGTCCCCTCGCTGAACTACGAACAGCTCGCTCTTCCCCATATTGAACTTGTACCCCGAAAAGTCCCCGAATTCCCTAAGGATCCTCAGTACCTCTGCCGTTCCTCCCATCGGGTCCGCCACATACAGCAGCAGGTCGTCCGCATAAAGCGACACCCTATGCTCCTCCCCACCCCGCACCAACACCCTCCAGTTCCTCGACTCTCTCAGTGCCATAGCCAGGGGTTCAATCGCCAGTGCGAAGGGCAGGGGGGACAGGGGACACCCCTGTCTCGTCCCTCGGTGCAACCGAAAGTACTCGGACCTCCTCGTATTTGTGGCCACACTCGCCATCGGGACCTCACCTAGACCTGGATGATCCAATGCCGGATCCAACACCGTGCTAAAGTCTCCCCCCATTATCAGGCCCGCCACTTCCAAGTCTGGGATCCGACCCAACATATGCCGCATAAAACCCGCATCGTCCCAGTTCGGAGCATACACATTGACCAGTACCACCCTCTCTCCCTGCAACTTATCATTATGTACCTACCGCCATCATCTGCCACAATGCTCGACGCCTCGAATGACACCTTCTTTCCCACCCCTCGATTTTTGGCATCTAGCCCTGAGTGAAACACCTGACCTACCCACCCTTTCCTCAGTCTTACCTGGTCTGCCACCTTCAGGTGTGTCTCCTGGAGCATAACCACATCCGCCTTGAGCCCCTTCAGGTGCGCGAACACGCGGGCCCGTTTAACCGGCCCATTCAGTCCCCTTACATTTCAGGTTATCAGCCGGATCAGGGGGCTACTCGCCCCCCTCCCCCCGCCGACTAGCCATGACTCCTCCTCGGCCAGCCACGCGCCCGCACCCCACACCCGGCCCGTTCCCCACAGCGGCATACCCCCGTCTCGACACCCCCCCCCCCCCCCACTCGCTCCAGCTCCTCCTTGACCTTAGCAGCAACAACTCGATTCCCCCCCCCCCCCCCGGCTAGGACCCATCCTAGCTGGTTTACTCCCCCCATTGCACTTTCCGCAAGTCAGCTGACTCCTGCAGACCCCGGCCACTCCCGCCTCCCCTTCGACTCCTCCCATTGTGTGGAACACCCTCCTCTCCCACTCCCCATCCACAGGCTCTCTCCCTCCCCCTCCGTTCTAAGCGCGGGAAACAATTGTCGCTTTCCCGCCCCGGCCCCGCCCCCCCAGTCTTCGGCACGGGAAAAAAGCCCGCGCCCTCCACCTACCAGGCCCCGCCACCAACCAAAACAGTGCCCAACCCGCCCCATCCACCCTCCCCAACCCAAAAGAGAAAATCACAGAGAAAAAGAAACCCAAAACAATGCAAAGGACCCCCCCCACCGAACCAAAAATAGGCATAACATATCCACCGCAGTCCCCAATCGCCCATCCCGACCCTCAGTCTTTGTCTAGCTTCTCGGCCTGAACAAAGGCCCACGCCTCCTCCGGAGACTCAAAATAATGGTGCCGGTCCTTGTAGGTAACCCACAGTCGCGCCGGCTGCAACACGCCAAACTTCACCCCCTTCCTGTGCAGCACCGCCTTCGCTCGATTGTACCCGGCACTCCTCTTCGCCACCTCCGCACTCCAGTCCTGGTATATCCGAACCTCTGCGTTCTCCCACCTGCTGCTCCTCTTCTTCTTGGCCCACCTGAGCACACACTCCTGATCGACGAACCGATGGAACCGCACCAGCACCGCCCGCGGAGGCTCGTTAGCCTTGGGCCTCCTCGGCAACATTCTATGGGCCCCTTCCAGCTCCAGGGGCCCCTGGAAGGACCCCGCTCCCATCAGCGAGTTCAGCATGGTGACCACATAGGCCCCCACGTCCGGCCCCTCCAGCCCCTCCGTGAGGCCCAGAATCCGCAGATTCTTCCGCCTCAACCGATTTTCCATCTCCTCGAACCGCTCCTGCCATTTCTTGTGGATCGCCTCGTGCACCTTTACCGCCAGGCCTAAGATCTCGTCCTCATTGTCAGAGATCTTTTGTCGAGCCTCTCGGATCGCCACCCCCTGGGCCGTCTGTGTCTCCAGCAGCTTATCAATAGAAGCCTTCATCGGCTCTAGCAGGTCCGTTTTAATCTCTCTGAGGCAGCGCTGGATACCCTCCTGTTGCTCCTCCGCCCACTGCCTCCACGCTGCCTGGTCTCCGCCCGCTGCCATTTTGTCCTTCTTCCTTCCCTTCTTCAGGTCCACCACCACTTTTCTTGTCACCCCGCTCCTAGTTAAAGCCATGTATTGATGGGGAGCTATTATTAACTCCTTCCCACACTGGGAAACGTCGAAAAAGTGCCCTTAGGGGCCCTGAAAAGAGCCCCAAAGTCCGTTTTTGCGGGAGCCGCCGAATGTGCGACTTAGCTCCGCATAGCCGCAACCGGAAGTCTCGAGAGGGAATCCTTTTGGCAGTGTTTGCTTCACCAATCTGCCCCAAAAAGTCTGTGGAAACTCCTGAAAAAGGTCTGAGAGTCCGTTCCAGACGGGAGCTGCCGGATGCGCGACCTACTCCTCCATGGCCGCCACCGGAAGCCTCGTCCCCACTTCTTTTAAAAATTTTTTAAATAATATTTTTATTAAGGTTATTTAACAAAATTTATTTTCCCCTTACAAATAATAACCCCCCCCCCCCCCCCCCCCCCCAGGGTTGCTGCTGCTGCTGCTGACCGACCTTCCTCTAACGCTCCGCAAGGTATTCTAGGAAAGGTTGCCACCGCCTGTAGAACCCTTGTGCAGACCCTCTCAAAGCGAACTTAATTCTCTCCAATTTTATGAACCCCGCATGTCGTTAATCCAGGCCTCCAGGCTAGGGGGCTTCGCCTCCTTCCACAATAGCAAGACCCTTCGCCAGGCTCCTAGGGACGCAAAGGCTAGAATTCCGGCCTCTTTCGCCTCCTGTACTCCCGGCTCATCCACTACTCCAAATATTGCTAGCCCCCAGCTTGGCTTGACCCGGACTTTCACCACCTGAGATATTACTCCCGCCACTCCTCTCCAGAACCCCTCCAATGCCGGGCATGACCAAAACATATGGACATGGTTCGCCGGGCTCCCTGAACATCTTTCACATCTATCCTCTACTCCAAAGAACCTACTCAGCCTCGCCCTCGTCAAATGCGCTCTGTGAACCACCTTAAATTGTATCAGACTGAGCCTGGCACACGAGGAGGAGGTATTAACCCTGCCCAGGGCATCAGCCCATAGCCCTTCCTCAATCTCCTCCCGCCAGCTCCTCCTCCCATTTTCCTTTCAATTCTTCTACTAGCGCTTCTCCCTCTGCTTTCATCTCTTGGTATATTTCCGACACCTTGCCCTCCCCGACCCATACCCCCGAGATCACCCTATCTTGAACTTCTTGTGCCGGGAGCAACGGAAATTCCCTCACCCTTTGCCTCGCAAAAGCCCTCACCTGCATATATCTAAATGCGTTTTCCGGGGGTAACTCAAATTTCTCCTCCAGTGCCCCTAGGCTGGCAAATGTCCCATCAATGAACAGGTCCCCCATTCTTCTAATCCCCGCCCGATGCCAGCCTTGGAACCCCCCCGTCCATCTTCCCAGGGACAAACCGGTGGTTACCCCTGATCGGGGACCACACCGATGCTCCCATCGCACCCCGGTGTCATCTCCACTGGCCCCAGATCCTTAGCGTTGCCGCCACCACCGGGCTGGTGGTGTGTTTTGTCGGCGAGAGCGGCAGCGGTGCCGTTACCAATGCTCCCAGGCTCGTTCCTTTACAGGACGCCATCTCCATCCTCTTCCATGCCGCCCCCTCTCCCTCCATGACCCACTTGCGGATCATCGCCACGTTTGCTGCCCAGTAGTAACTCTCTAGGTTTGGCAAAGCCAACCCTCCTCTGTCCCTGTTGCGCTCCAAGAACCCTCTTCTAACCCTCGGTGTCTTATTTGCCCACACATACCCCATAATACTCCTACCTACTCTCTTGAAAAAGCCCTTGGTGATCACGATGGGGAGGCACTGAAACACGAACAAAAACCTCGGAAGGACCACCATTTTGACCGACTGCACCCTACCCGCCAACGAGAGCGGGAGCATGTCCCATCTTTTAAAATCCTCCTCCATTTGCTCCACCAACCTCGTCAAATTCAGTTTATGTAGGGCCCACCAACTTCTGGCCACCTGTATCCCCAGATACCGAAAACCCCTCTCCGCCCTCCTCAGCGGTAGGTCCCCTATCCCTCTTTCTTGATCCCCTGCCTGTAATACAAAAAGCTCACTCTTCCCTACATTAAGCTTGTAGCCCGAGAACTCCCAAACTCCTTCAGAGTCTGCATGACCTCCACCATCCCCTCTATTGGGTCTGCCACGTATAGCAGCAGGTCATCCGCGTATAGCGATACCCGATGCTCCTCTCCCCCGCGGACTATTCCCCTCCATTTCTTGGACTCCCTAAGTGATATGGCCAAGGGTTCGATCGCCAGTGCAAACAACAGGGGGGACAGGGAGCACCCCTGCCTCGTCCCTCGGTACAGCCGAAAGTACTCCGACCTCCGCTGGTTCGTCACTACACTCGCCACCGGGGCGCTATAAAGGAGCTTAACCCATCTAATAAACCCTCCCCCGAACCCAAACCTGCGCAATACCTCCCAGAGGTACTCCCACTCTACTCGGTCAAAGGCTTTTTCCGCGTCCATAGCTGCCACTATCTCCGCCTCTCCCTCCTCCGATGTCATCATTATCACGTTTAAGAGCCCGCCGCACATTGGTATTTAACTACCTGCCCTTTACAAATCCCGTCTGGTCCTCATGAATCACCCCCGGGACACAGTCCTCAATCCTCGTGGCCAGCACTTTTGCCAATAACTTAGCGTCCACATTGAGGAGCGATATCGGCCTGTACGATCCACATTACAGTGGATCCTTGTCTCGCTTTAGAATCAAGGAGATTGTCGCCTCCGACATTGTCTGGGGCAGGGTTCCCTCCTCTCTTGCCTCGTTAAAGGTCCTCACTAGCAGCGGGGCCACCAGGTCCACATATTTTCGATAGAACTCCACCGGGAACCCGTCCGGCCCCGGGGCCTTCCCCGCCTGCATGCTCCCCAAGCTCCTCCAGCCCAATTGGTGTTCCCAAACTAACCGCCTCCTGCTCCTCCACCGTCGGGAACCCCAGCTGGTCCAGAAATCGCCTCATCCCCCCTTCCCCCCCTGGGGGCTGGGATCAGTACAGCTCTTCATAGAAGGCCTTGAATACCTTATTTATTTTCGTGGCACTTCGAACCGTGGCTCCCCTTCCATCTTTGATTCCCCCTATTTCCCTCGCTGCCGCCCTCTTACGGAGCTGGTGCGCCTGCATCCGACTAGCCTTTTCCCCATACTCATAGGTCGCCCCCTGCGCCTTCCTCCCTTGTGCCTCCGCCTTGCCCATGGTCAGTAGGTCAAACTCCGTCTGGAGCCGTCGCCATTCCCTGAGTACTCTTTCCTCCAGGGCCTCTGCGTATCTCCTGTCCACTTGCAAGATCTCCCCCACTAACCTCTCCCTTTCCATGCCCTCTGTCTTCTCCCTCTGAGCCCTAATGGAGATCAGCTCTCCCCTGACCACCGCCTTCAACGCCTCCCATACCACCCCCACTCGCACCTCCCCGTTGTCGTTGGCCTCCAAGTACCTTTCAATGCACCCCCTCACCTTCCCACACACCACCTCATAAGCCAGCAGTCCCACGTCCAGCCGCCACAGCGGGCGTTGGTCCCTCTCCTCTCCTAGCTCCAGTTTCACCCAGCGCGGGGCATGGTCCGACACGGCTACGGCCGAATACTCCGTCCCCTCCACTCTCGGAAAAAGCGCCCTACCCAGAACAAAGAAATCTATCCGGGAGTAAAGCTTATGTACGTGGGAGAAAAAAGAAAATTCCCTGGCCTGCGGTCTTGCAAACCTCCATGGGTCCACTCCCCCCATCTGATCCATAAAACCCCTGACACCCCCCCCCCCCCCCCCCGGCCGACTAGCCATCTCCTTTTCTGGGCCAGTCCCTTGTCCGCATCTCCCTCCCTCTCCAGTCCCCCAGCCGGGGGACCCCCGTCACAGCCACCTCTTCTGTGTCCCGTTCTCTTTCGGCCAGTGCAGCAGCAACCCTTCCCCCCCCCTACCCCCCTCCCCTCGCTAGATCCCCGTCTAGCTTTTTTGCTCCCCCCATATCCCTCCTGTAAGTCAGCTGACACCTGCTGACCCCGGCTTCCCCCGCCATCCCTTTGACCCCCCCCGTATGGGAATCTCCCAATCAATATACATTCCTTCGTTCCCCTTCCCGCCTTTCTTGCCGTGCGCGGTAAAGAAAACCCCGCGCTTTCCAAAGCCTGCCCCGCCTCCCATGGCGCCTCCTGTCGTAACCTTGTCTCTCTCCCCCAGCCCATATAACATTCCCTGTGCGCGATTGACCCCCTATGTACAATAACCATCATACCTCAACCCTCAAACACCCCCCTCCCACACAAACCCTCAATTAGAGTCCAGCTTTACAGTTAGTATAAAGGTTCACGCCTCTTCGGGCGTTTCAAAGTAGTGGTGTTGGCCATTATGTGTAACCCACAGTCGCGCTGGCTGCAACATTCCAAATTTTACTCCTTTCCGATGCAGCACCGCTTTGGCCCGGTTGTAACCCGCTCTCCGCTGAGCGACCTTCGCGCTCCAATCCGGGTATATTCTAATCTCTGCATTGTCCCACTTGCTGCTCCGTTCCTTCTTGGCCCATTTCAGGACCCTCTCTCTGTCCGTAAACCGGTGAAATCTCACCACCATCACCCTTGGCGGCTCATTTGCCTTGGCTTCCTCGCTAGCACTCGGTGCGCCCCATCCAGCTCCAGCAATCCCGGGGGGGCCTCCACACCCATCAGCGTCCCGATCATTGTGCCCGCATATGCCGTGGCATCGGCCCCCTCCGCTCCTTCTGGGAATCCCAGGATCCTCAAGTTGTTTCTCCTCGACCTATTCTCCAGGTCTTCGAGTCTTCCCGTCCACGTCTTGTGCAGCGCCTCGTGCCGCTCCACTTTCTCCGCCAGGCCCACGAGCTCATCATCGTTCACGGTCACTTTTTCCTGGATCTCCTGGATCTTCACCTCTTGGGCTTTCTGGGTTGCTCCAAGACCTTCAATTATCGCCAGAAGAGGCGCCACCATCTCCTTGCGCATCTCCTCAAAGCAGCGCTTGATGAACTCCTGCATCTCTTCTTTGTCTGTTGGCGCCGCCATTTTGTTTTTTTTCCCCTTCTTCTCTCGCTGCTCCAGGGCCGCTTTTTTTGCCATTTCGCTGCGGGTCCGATCCATACAGGTTGGTTGGGGACCTTTCTTCTTCCTTCCCCACGGGTTGGATTTTTAAAAAATGCTGTTGGGGCTCCGTTAGCGGGCCCGAAAGTCCGTTTCCGCGGGAGCTGCCGAATCGCGGGGCTTAGCTCTGCATCGCCGTAACCCGGAAGTTGTCCCCACTTCTTCAATGGCCTTGGTAGATCTTTTCACAGTTGTTCCCTCTGCTGCTAGAATTCAACTTTAATAAAGGCCCTCAAGTCAGCTTGCAGCCCTTAAACTTGCCCTTGCTCCGCCTGCATGCTGGAAGAGGCTTTGTTTATCCTGCAGTTATAGCCAAATCTTTTACTGATTCTGCCGGGTCTGGTAACCAAGGGACATACCATTCCTGGGGGACACTGTCGGGGGAATGTTGCAGTCTTCTTCCCACACCGGGAAATGTCGAACAAATTCCGTGGGGGCCCTGTAAAGAGCCCAAAAGTCCGTTCCAAGCGGGAGCTACCGAACATGCGACCTAGCTCTGCATAGCCGCACCCGGAAGTTGTCATGAAATATCTTTGGCTAACAGGGTTAAGGAAAATCCCAAAGCCTTTTATTCGTATATAGGGAGCAAGAGGATAACTAGAGAAAGGATTGGCCCACTCAAAGACAAAAGAGGGAATTTATGCGTGGAATCAGAGGAAATGGGTGAGATTCTTAATGAGTACTTTGCATCGGTATTCACCAAGGAGAGGGACATGACGGATGTTGAGGTTAGGGATGGATGTTTAAATACTCTAGGTCAAGTCGGCATAAGGAAGGGGGAAGTTTTGAGTATTCTAAAAGGCATTAAGGTGGACAAGTCCCCAGGTCCGGATGGGATCTATCACAGGTTCCTGAGGGAAGCGAGTGACAAAATAGCTGGGGCCTTAACAGATATCTTTGCAGCATCCTTAAGCACGGGTGAGATCCCGGAGGACTGGAGAATTGCTAATGTTGTCCCTTTATTTAAGAAGGGTAGCAGGGATAATCCAGGGAATTATAGACCTGTGAGCTTGACGTCAGTGGTAGGCAAACTGTTGGAGAAGATACTGAGGGATAGGACCTATTCACATTTGGAAGAAAATAGACTTATCAGTGATAGGCAGCATGGTTTTGTGCAGGGAAGGTCATGTCTTACAAACCTAATAGAATTCTTTGAGGAAGTGACAAAGTTAATTGATGAGGGAAGGGCTGTAGATGTCATATACATGGACTTCAATAAAGCATTTGATAAAGTTTCCCATGGCAGGTTGATGGAAAAAGTCAAGTTGAATGGGGTTCAAGGTGTACTAGCTAGATGGATAAAGAACTTGCTGGGCAACAGGAGACAGAGAGTAGTGGTGACAGGGAGTGTCTCAAAATGGAGAAGGGTGACTCGTGGTGTTCCACAGGGATCCGTGCTCGGACCACTGTTGTTTGTGATATACATAAATGACCTGGACGAAGGTATAGCTGGTCTGATTAGCAAGTTTGCAGATGATACTAAGATTGGTGGAGTTGCAGATAGCGAGGGGGACTGTCAGAGAATACAGCAAAATATAGATAGTTTGGAGAGTTGGGCAGAGAAATGGCAGATGGAGTTCAATCCAGGCAAATGCAAGGTGATGCATTTTGGAAGATCTAATTCAAGAGCGGATTATACGGTCAATGGAAGAGTGCTGGGTAAAATTGATGAACAGAGAGATCTGGGAGTTCAGGTCCATTGTACCCTGAAGGTGGCAACGCAGGTCGATAGAGTGGTAAAGAAGGCATACAGCATGCTTGCCTTTATCGGACGGGGTGTTGAGTACAAGAGTCGGCAGGTCATGTTACAGTTGTATAGGACTTTGGTTCGGCCACATTTAGAATACTGCGTGCAGTTCTGGTCGCCACATTACCAGAAGGATGTGGATGCTTTAGAGAGGATGCAGAGGAGGTTCACCAGGATGTTGCCTGGTATGGAGGGTGCTAGCTATGAAGAAAGGTTGAGTAGATTAGGATTGTTTTCGTTGGAAAGACGGAGGTTGAGGGGGGACCTGATTAAGGTCTCCAAAATTATGAGAGGTATGGACAGGGTGGATAGTGTCATGTGAGAGTACTTTTAAGACATGGATGTTTCAGCAGTGTACCTTTAAGAAAACAGTGATGTCAGAGAGTGGGTGGGGCTGAGGTCAGGTCAGCCATTTTGCAGTTTAGTTTTGCAGGTTTTTAGTTTCAGTTTTGAAAATAGCAGGGTGTGTGTCTGTATTTTGCAGTGAACTGGATATCTGCCATGAAAGACTATCTCTGGATCATTTGGGTGATTTAAACTTATAATAGTGAAGCCTTTAGCCTGATGTGATTTTGTTTAAAGGTGTTAAGTTTCTTGGAAGTTTGAAGGAACATTTTAAGGATTTATTTACTGTTGCAATATTTTCTGAGTTATCTCAGAAATAGGGGTGTTAAGAGATCCAATGTTTATTTCAGATATTAAGTTGAGTTCATGGAATAAACAGTGTTTTGTGTTTAAAAACCCACGTGTCCATAATTGTAATCCCACACCTCGGGAAAGCCGTGTGTTAGGAAAAGCAAAAATCCATTAAAGGGAGAGGTTGGTTGAACTCCATGATACATTTTGCGGTTCTGAAAACGTCTCGCCCATAACAATAGCAAGAAGCTTTTTCCAAGAGTGGGGGTGTCAATTACAAGGGGTCACGATTTCAAGGTGAGAGGGGGAAAGTTTAAGGGAAATGTGCGTGTAAAGTTTTTTATGCAGAGGGTGGTGGGTGCCTGGAACGCTTTGCCAGCGGAGGTGGTAGAGGCGGGCACAATAGCATAATTTAAGATGCATCTAGACAGATATATGAACGGGCAGGGAACAGAGGGAAGTCGATCCTTGGAAAATAGGCGACAGGTTTAGATAAAGGATCTGGATCGGCGCAGGCTGGGAGGGCCGACGGGCCTGTTCCTGTGCTGTAATTTTCTTTGTTCTTTGTTCTTAAGATGTTACTTGGCAGAGAGACGATATAAATCAGAGATCACAAGGGAACAGGACTTGGTGTGAATTAAGACATGGGCAGCAGAGCTTTGGATGGTCTCAGGCTTAGTTGGTGGGAGAGCACCAGGAGTGTGTTGGACAAGCTGGCACTGGAGGCATGAAGGTTGAGGTTTCCAATGCAGACAAGCTGAGGAAAAGTCCAGTAAAGTTCCAGCGATGATGTGGTCTTAGTGATGGTGCGAATATAAAGTTGGAAGGTCATCTCGGGGTCAAAGATCACATCAAGATTTAAAAAAAAAAATTTTTATATAAGGCGGGAACCGGAAGTTTGACCCGCGGACTTCTGGGAAGGTTCTCCCCCCCCCCCCCCCCCCCCAAACCAATAAATTCTGGTGGAGAGGAAACCCGAGACACTACACGTGTAGTGTCTCCCACCCGCCCTCCTCCTCTAACCTAATAATAAGACCCATTGGTGTGAGGTAAGTGCCAGATTATATTATTATTTTATTTATTTATTTATTTATTAACCAGAACTTGGTTGGAAGTTAGAGGGATGGCAGAGAAAGGAGTGCAATGTTCCTCCTGCAGGATGTTTGAGGTGAGGGATGCCGTTAGTGCCCCTGCTGATTTTACCTGCAGGAAGTGCAGCCATCTCCAGCTCCTCCAAGACCGAGTTAGGGAACTGGAGCTGGAGTTGGATGAACTTCGGATCATTCGGGAGGCAGAGGGGGTCATAGATAGCAGCTTCAGGGAATTAGTTACACCAAAGATTGGAGATAGATGGGTAACTGTAAAGGGACTGGGAAGAAGCAGTCAGTGCAGGGATCCCCTGCGGTCGTTCCCCTGAGTAACAAGTATACCGCTTTGGATACTTGTTGGCGGGGGGGGACTTACCAGGGTAAGCCATGGGGTACGGGCCTCTGGCACGGAGTCTGTCCCTGTTGCTCAGAAGGGAAGGGGGGAGAGGAGCAAAGCATTAGTAATTGGGGACTCGATAGTCAGGGGCACAGATAGGAGATTTTGTTGGAGCGAGAGAGACTCATGTTTGGTATGTTGCCTCCCAGGTGCAAGGGTACGTGATGTCTCGGATCGTGTTTTCCGGGTCCTTAAGGGGGAGGGGGAGCAGCCCCAAGTCGTGGTCCACATTGGCACTAACGACATAGGTAGGAAAGGGGATAAGGATGTCAGGCAGGCTTTCAGGGAGCTAGGATGGAAGCTCAGAACGAGAACAAACAGAGTTGTTATCTCTGGGTTGTTGCCCGTGCCACGTGATAATGAGATGAGGAATAGGGAGAGAGAGCAATTAAACACGTGGCTACAGGGATGGTGCAGGCGGGAGGGATTCAGATTTTTGGATAACTGGGGCTCTTTCTGGGGAAGGTGGGACCTCTACAGACAGGATGGTCTACATTTGAACCTGAGGGGCACAAATATCCTGGGGGGGAGATTTGTTAGTGCTCTTTGGGGGGGTTTAAACTAATGCAGCAGGGGCATGGGAACCTGGATTGTAGTTTTAGGGTACGGGAGATTGAGAGTATAGAGGTCAGGAGCACAGATTTGACTTTGCAGGAGGGGGCCAGTGTTCAGGTAGGTGGTTTGAAGTGTGTCTACTTCAATGCCAGGAGTATACGAAATAAGGTAGGGGAACTGAGAGCATGGGTTGGTACCTGGGACTTCGATGTTGTGGCCATTTCGGAGACATGGATAGAGCAGGGACAGGAATGGTTGTTGCAGGTTCCGGGGTTTAGGTGTTTTAGTAAGCTCAGAGAAGGAGGCAAAAGAGGGGGAGGTGTGGCGCTGCTAGTCAAGAACAGTATTACGGTGGCGGAGAGGATGCTAGATGGGGACTCTTCTTCCGAGGTAGTATGGGCTGAGGTTAGAAACAGGAAAGGAGAGGTCACCCTGTTGGGAGTTTTCTATAGGCCTCCTAATAGTTCTAGGGATGTAGAGGAAAGGATGGCGAAGATGATTCTGGATAAGAGCAAAAGTAACAGGGTAGTTATTATGGGAGACTTTAACTTTCCAAATATTGACTGGAAAATATATAGTTTGAGTACATTAGATGGGTTGTGTTTTGTACAATGTGTGCAGGAGGGTTTCCTGACACAATATGTTGACAGGCCAACAAGAGGCGAGGCCACATTGGATTTGGTTTTGGGTAATGAACCAGGCCAGGTGTTAGATTTGGAGGTAGGTGAGCACTTTGGGGACAGTGACCACAATTCGGTGACGTTTGCGTTAGTGATGGAAAGGGATAAGTATACCCCGCAGGGCAAGAGTTATAGCTGGGGAAAGGGCAATTATGATGCCATTAGACATGACTTGGAGACTAGGTTGGAGAAATAGGCTGCAAGTGTTGGGCACACTGGATATGTGGAGGTTGTTCAAGGAACAGCTACTGCGTGTTCTTGATAAGTACGTACCGGTCAGGCAGGGAGGAAGGCGTCGAGCGAGGGAACCATGGTTTACCAAAGAAGTGGAATCTCTTGTTAAGAGGAAGAAGGAGGCCTATGTGAAGATGAGGTGTGAAGTTTCAGTTGGGGCGATGGATAGTTACAAGGTAGCGAGGAAGGATCTAAAGAGAGAGCTAAGACGAGCAAGGAGGGGACATGAGAAGTATTTGATAGGTAGGATCAAGGAAAACCCAAAAGCTTTCTATAGATATGTCAGGAATAAAAGAATGACTAGGGTAAGAGTAGGGCCAGTCAAGGACAGGGTGGGAAGTTGTGTGTGGAGTCTGAAGAGAGAGGCGAGATACTAAATGAATATTTTTCGTCAGTATTCACTCAGGAAAAAGAGAATGTTGTGGAGGAGAATGCTGAGACCCAGGCTATTAGAATAGATGGCATTGAGGTACGTAGGGAAGAGGTGTTGGCAATTCTGGACAGGCTGAAAATAGATAAGTCCCCGGGGCCTGATGGGATTTATCCAGGATTCTCTGGGAAGCCAGGGAAGAGATTGCTGAGCCTTTGGTTTTGATTTTTATGTCATCATTGGCTACAGGAATAGTGCCAGAGGACTGGAGGATAGCAAATGTGGTCCCTTTGTTCAAGAAGGGGAGTAGAGACAACCCCGGCAACTATAGACTGGTGAGCCTCACGTCTGTTGTGGGTAAAGTCTTGGAGGGGATTATAAGAGTCAAGATTTATAATCATCTAGATAGGAATAATATGATTAGGGATAGTCAGCATGGCTTTGTGAAGGGTAGGTCATGCCTCACAAACCTTATCGAGTTATTTGAGAAGGTGACTGAACAGGTAGACGAGGGTAGAGCAGTTGATGTGGTGTATATGGATTTCAGTAAAGCGTTTGATAAGGTTCCCCACGGTAGGCTATTGCAGAAAATACGGAGGCTGGGGATTGAGGGTGATTTAGAGATGTGGATCAGAAATTGGCTAGCTGAAAGAAGACAGAGGGTAGTGGTTGATGGGAAATGTTCAGAATGGAGTTCAGTTACAAGTGGCGTACCACAAGGATCTGTTCTGGGGCCGTTGCTGTTTGTCATTTTTATAAATGACCTAGAGGAGGGCACAGAAGGGTGGGTGAGTAAATTTGTGGACGACACTAAAGTCGGTGGTGTTGTCGACAGTGCGGAAGGATGTTGCAGGTTACAGAGGGACATAGGTAAGCTGCAGAGCTGGGCTGAGAGGTGGCAAATGGAGTTTAATGTACAGAAGTGTGAGGTGATTCACTTTGGAAGGAATAACAGGAATGCGGAATATTTGGCTAATGGTAAAATTCTTGGAAGTGTGGATGAGCAGAGGGATCTCGGTGTCCATGTACATAGATCCCTGAAAGTTGCCACCCAGGTTGATAGGGTTGTGAAGAAGGCCTATGGTGTGTTGGCCTTTATTGGTAGAGGGATTGAGTTCCGGAGTCATGAGGTTATGTTGCAGCTGTACAAAACTCTGGTACGGCCGCATTTGGAGTATTGCGTACAGTTCTGGGCACCTCATTATAGGAAGGACGTGGAAGCTTTGGAACGGGTGCAGAGGAGATTTACCAGGATGTTGCCTGGTATGGAGGGAAAATCTTATGAGGAAAGGCTGATGGACTTGAGGTTGTTTTCGTTAGAGAGAAGAAGGTTAAGAGGAGACTTAATAGAGGCATACAAAATGATCAGAGGGTTAGATAGGGTGGACAGTGAGAGCCTTCTCCCGCGGATGGAAATGGCTAGCACGAGGGGACATAGCCTTAAACTGAGGGGTAATAGATATAGGACAGAGGTCAGAGGTAGGTTCTTTACGCAAAGAGTGGTGAGGCCATGGAATACCCTACCTGCAACAGTAGTGAACTCGCCAACATTGAGGGCATTTAAAAGTTTATTGGATAAGCATATGGATGAAAATGGCATAGTGTAGGTTAGATGGATTTTGTTTTTTGACTTCCCATGTCGGTGCAACATCGTGGGCCGAAGGGCCTGTACTGCGCTGTATCGTTCTATGTTCTATGCTCTATGTTCTAAGATAACCAGCATGGTAGCATTGTGGATAGCACAATTGCTTCACAGCTCCAGGGTCCCAGGTTCGATTCCGGCTTGGGTCACTGTCTGTGCGGAGTCTGCACATCCTCCCCGTGTGTGCGTGGGTTTCCTCCGGGTGCTCCGGTTTCCTCCCACAGTCCAAAGATGTGCGGGTTAGGTGGATTGGCCATGATAAATTGCCCTTAGTGTCCAAAATTGCCCTTAGTGTTGGGTGGGGTTACTGGGTTATGGAGATAGGGTAGAGGTGTGGACCTCGGATAGGGTGATCTTTCCAAGAGTCGGTGCAGACTCGATGGGCCGAATGGTCTCCTTCTGCACTGTAAATTCTATGAAATCTATGAAATCTATAACCGACAGACCAGTTTAATCTCAGATTGTTACCAGGGAGACCATAAGATGTGGGAGCAGAATTAGGTCATTCAGCCCATTGTGTCTGCTCCGCCATCCGGTTATGGCTGATATGTTTCTCATCCCCATTCTCTTGCCTTCTCCCCTGAAGCAAACAATTTGGGCATCGTTAGATATGAGAGAGTATACGGCAACCATTTTAAAACCTAGAATTCCACCATTTTACTGGAGAAGTTGAATTCTTCGATTCAGACAATGGAATTGCCATGTGTGACAGATATTACAAGGACACAGTGTGTCTCTGTGAAGCCAGTTTTCAGGCAGAGAAACTGCGCATGTTACAATTTGAGGTCTATTCTTCAGTGTATGACAAGGTACCATTGTGATGGCCCAGTATGTCTGCTGATAGCAATCGGGAGTTGATGTGATGGCTGCAGCCAGACATCGGACCACTAATATCACTAATTGCAAGACAACATACTTGCCTTTGTAATGATTGGATTGTTTAATTAAGCATGCAAATCTTTTATGTGATTGGTTAATTATTCTCATATACTATGCATGATGTATCCCTTAATCGACAGTCATGATTGGACATAGATAACTAGTAATAAATGATTGGTATAATATGCTAATTTTCTGCAATTGAATCTCAAAAGTATAACTGTAGCACTCTTGAATCTGGGCTTTTTTGGTGTCCTAAATGGAATGCCGAGAGCCCTCGCTATAGCTCGTAAATAAAGACTAGTTTTTAACTCCCAAGAGTATTCGTCTGGTCTCCATGAGAGTGAGGATGAAGTACATGACAGTTGAATTGCTGTACAATATTACCCTCAACAATTTCAATTTCACAAATATAAAATCAAATTGGGCCAGCAAGGTGGCACAGTGGTTAGCACTGCTGCCTCACGGCGCCGAGGTCCCAGGTTCAATCCCAGCCCGGGTCACTGTCTGTGTGGAGTTTGCACATTCTCCCCGTGTCTGCATGGGTTTCACCCCCACAACCCAAAGGTGTACAGGGTAGATGGATTGGCCACGCTAAATTGCCCCTTAATTGGAAAAAAAACAAAGATAAATGCAAATTACTGCGGGTGCTGGAATCTGAAACAAAAACAGAAAATACTGAACAATCTAAGCATGTCTGGCAGCATCTGTGGAGAGAAAAAGGATGACTGGATGACTATTGATCAAAGATGGCATCCTTTGACGAAAGGTCATCCAGATTCGAAACATTAGCTCCCTTTTAATAATAATAATAATCGCTTATTGTCACAAGTAGGCTTCAATGAAGTTACTGTGAAAAGCCCCTAGTCGCCACATTCCGCCGCCTGTTCGGGGAGGCTGGGATGGGAATTGAACCCGCGCTGCTGGTCTTGTTCTGCATTACAAGCCAGCTGTCTTAGCCCACTGTGCTAAACCAGCCCCTTTTCTCTCCATAGGTGCTGCCAGACATGCTGAGATTGTCCACTATTTTCTGTTTTAATTTCAGTTTCACCCCTCTTGGGGCCACCCGCACAGGGCACACATCCCCATTCTTCTGCCCGTAACCCCTGACGCTCTTCTTAATCAAGAACCTATGTCTTAGACATTCAGTGATTTGGCCTCCACAGTGTTCTATGGCAAAGAGTTCCACAGATTCACCACCCACTGGCTGAAGAATTTCCTCCTCATCTCAGTTTTAAAGGATCATCCCTTCAGTCTGAGGCTATGCACTCCGGTTCTAGTCTCTCTTACCAGTAGAAACATCTTCTTCACACCTACTCTTGAGTATAAACATTGGCAAGTCATGTTGCAGCTGTATAGAACCTTAGTTAGGCCACACTTGGAGTATAGTGTTCAATTCTGGTCGCCACACTACCAGAAGGATGTGGAGGCTTTAAAGAGGGCGCAGACGAGATTTACCAGGATTTTGCCTGGTATGGAGGACATTAGCTATGAGGAGAGGTTGAATAAACTTGGTTTGTTCTCACTGGAACAAAGATGGTTTGAGGGGCGACCTGATAGAGGTCTAGAAAATTATGAGGGGCATAGACAGAGCGGATAGTCAGAGACGTTTTCCCCAGGGTAGAGGGCATAAGTTTAAGGTGCGAGGGTAAGGTTTAGAGGAGATGTACGAGGCAAGTTTTTTACACAGAGGGTAGTGGGTGCCTGGAACTCGCTGCCGGAGGAGGTGGTGGAAGCAGGGACGATAGTGATGTTTAAGGGGCATAGGATGGGAATAGAGGGACACGGACCCCAAAAGCGTGGAAGATTTTAGTTTAGACGGGCAGCATGGTCGGCGCAGGCTTGGAGGGCCGAAGGGCCTGTTCCTGTGCTGTACTTTTCTTTGTTCTTTGGAGTCTATTGAGGCATCTCGGTATTCTGTAAGCTTCAATAAGATCTCCCTTCATCCTTCTAAACTCCATTAAATACAGATCCAGAGTCCTCAGATGCTCCTCATATGACAAGTCGTTCATTCCCGGGATCATTCTTGTGAATCTCCTCTGGACCCCTTTCAAGGCCAGCATATTCTTCCTCAGATATGGGCCCAAATCGGCCCACAATATTCCAAATAGGTTTGATCAGAGCCTTGTACAGACGTGTGGCGTTGGTAACTAAGGAACAGTTTGGAGTGAGGACCAAAAACAGTAGCTTGAGTCTTCCCAATATTTAATTAGAGGAAATTTAAAAAACATTTTTGGAATACCCAATTCTTTTTTTTTCCAATTAAGGGGCAATTTAACATGGCCAATCCACCTACCCTGCACATCTTTGGATTGTGGGGGTGAGACCCATGCAGACACATGAAGAATGTGCAAACTCCACACGGACAGTGACCTGGGGCCGGGCTCGAACGCCCCCCTGCGACAAACAGCTCCTCGAACACGGTCACAAACATCCCCCACCTTTTCTCAAAAATCCCCTGCAGAGCCCCTTAATTCATACTTTATCTTCTCTAACCGCAGGAAGTCGGACAGGTCACCCAACCACGCCGCTACCCCCGGTGGCGATGCAGTCACCATAGGTGAGGCAGCAGTGCTAACCACTGCGCCGCCATGCCCTCTTAATTGGAGGAAATTCCTGCTCTTCCAGTACAGCATTTCGGTCGGATAAGCAGTCTGTTAATTTAACAAGTGGAAGAATTGAGAGAGGTAGTGGTGCGGTGGAGCTGTGTGTCATCAGTGAAAACTAACTCTCTACCTTCAGATGGTGTCACCCAGGGGCAGAATGTAGATGTGAAATAGGAGGGGCTCAAGGATAGATCCCTAGGGAACACCAGAGGTAACGGCGCAGGAACAGTTGTTCAGTTTTGGTCTCCTTACTTGAGAAAGGACGTACTGGCACTGGAGGGTGTTCAGAGGAGATTCATTAGGTTAATCCCAGAGCTGAAGGGGTTGGATTACGAGGAGAGGTTGAGTAGACTGGGACTGTACTCGTTGGAATTTAGAAGGGTGAGGGGGGATCTTATAGAAACATATAAAATTATGAAGGGAATAGATAGGATAGATGCGGGCAGGTTGTTTCCACTGGCGGGTGAAAGCAGAACTAGGGGGCATAGCCTCAAAATAAGGGGAAGTAGATTCAGGACTGAGTTTAGGAGGAACTTCTTCACCCAAAGGGTTGTGAATCTACGGAATTCCTTGCCCAGTGAAGCAGTAGAGGCTCCTTCATTAAATGTTTTTAAGATAAAGGTAGATAGTTTTTTGAAGAATAAAGGGATTATGGGTTATGGTGTTCAGGCCGGAAAGTGGAGCTGAGTCCACAAAAGATCAGACATGATCTCATTGAATGGTGGAGCAGGCTCGAGGGGCCAGATGGCCTACTCCTGCTCCTAGCTCTTATGTTCTTAACAGGAGAGATTCTCTGGCTCTGATGAGATTGATAAGAATGGAAGCAGGTGAGAGCAGTCCCAGCCAGCTGGATAAGAGTGCGGAGGTATTGAGGAGGATGGTGTGGTTACCGTGTCAAAGGCTGCAGACAGGTCGAGAAGGACAAGGAGAGAAGGTCACACAGGATGTTATTTGTGACTTTGATAAGAGTCATTTTGGTCCTGTGGCAGGAGCAGAAACCTTTCAGTTATCAAAGCCCTTTAATCTGAATAAAATCCCCTTTTATTGTCTCTTGTCAAGGATATATATAGACCAAACTTTCCCCAGTCCAGATATGGCCTCAATTTACGCCATCATCCACAAGAACAGCACCTCTGACAGTGCTGCACTGTGTGTGTCAGCTTCGTGATTGCTCCCCAACCAAAAATAGAGCTTGACCACACCACCATGCAATGTGTCATCTAGCCAAAGCACTCCTCAATATGACGGCACTGGTGTGAGACTGGCTGAAAATGGACGCAGTGACCCTTGTCAACTGTCGCTGTGAGTGTTTACCCTCAGCCCCCCCCCCCTATAATGTCAGATCCTGTTTGTCCGTTGGATTGACAACTTGCTAATTATAAGACTTCCTTAGATGAGGAGGTGGCTTCCTGAGGTTGGCTTTTGGTGTTTTTGTCTCTGTGCTTGCTGTTTTCATCTTTTGTTTCTTGCATTTTATAGGTTCCCGAGTGAGGAAAGTGATTTATTCGTGTGGGTTTGTTGCAGCTTGTGCTTCTTTATATTATCCTCAAGAAACTATTGAAGCAGCAAAGGTAATTATTGACATAATTTTAATCCCAGTTGTTTCAAATAGTAACAACTATTAAAATAGTTGATAGTAAAATCATTCAGTAAAATATAACAATTATTTAACAATTTTTAAATATTGTTAGTGTTAAAAATGATCAAAATGGGTATAATATTCGTTTGACGTCTTCTGGAGTGTTTCTTAAAGACTGTTCTTGTCTAAAAATATTCTAAAGACTTGAATTTATAACATGCCTTTTGCGATCTCAGACAACCCACACTTTCCAGCCAATGATGTGTCTCCAGTCGACTCATCGTTTAAACGTAGAGAAGCATGTTTGCCAATTAGTGCCCTGCGAGCTCTCATAGACAGCAATGTTTGCTGATTGGATGATGGTTTTAGGTGTTGATTGAGAGTTAAATATTGGTCAGAAACGTGGGTAGAACTTGCCTGTTCTCTGCGCATTACAATCTTCAGGCTGACTGGGGGCAGCTCCTTTCGTCAGTGTCTTAGTGCAGCCTCCTGACTTCTACATTCAAATATCACCTCCAATTTTATACTTGAATCCCTGAGTTAGGACTTGAATCTGTAAGATCCTCTATCTCAGAGGTGGGAGGGCTACCCACTGACCCATAGCTGACAGCATACCACCAGCTCATCTATTTTTGTTATCTTTGCTGAGGAATAAATATTCACCAGGACACCCTGAAACTGCGAATACAATGGGTAGTAAGGCTGGTTTAGCACAGTGGGCTAAGCAGCTGGCTCGCAATGTGGAAGGTCTAATGCAAGTAGGGAATATACAGTGAATGGTAGAACCCTCAAGAGTATTGAAAGTCAGCGAGATCTAGGTGTGCAGGTCCACAGGTCACTGAAAGGGGCAACACAGGTGGAGAAGGTAGTCAAGAAGGCATACGGCATGCTTGCCTTCATTGGCCGGGGCATTGAGTATAAGAATTGGCAAGTCATGTTGCAGCTGTATAGAACCTTAGTTCGGCCACACTTGGAGTATAGTGTTCAATTCTGGTCGCCACACTACCAGAAGGATGTGGAAGCTTTAGAGAGGGTGCAGAAGAGATTTACCAGAATGTTGCCTGGTATGAAGGGCATTAGCTATGAGGAGCGGTTGAATAAACTCGGTTTGTTCTCACTGGATCGACGGAGGTTGAGGGGCGACCTGATAGAGGTCTACAAAATTTTGAGGGGCATAGACAGAGTGGATAGTCAGAGGCTTTTCCCCAGGGTAGAAGGGTCAATTACTAGGGGGCATAGGTTTAAGGTGAGAGGGGCAAAGTTTAGAGTAGATGTACGAGGCAAGTTTTTTACACAGAGGGTAGTGGGTGCCTGGAACTCGCTACCGGAGGAGGTGGTGGAAGCAGGGACGATAGTGACATTTAAGGGGCATCTTGACAAATACATGAATAGGATGGGAATAGAGGGATACGGATCCAGGAAGTGTAGAAGATTGTAGTTTAGTCGGGCAGCATGGTCGGCACTGGCTTGGAGGGCCGAAGGGCCTGTTCCTGTGCTGAACAAATTTCTTTGTTCTTTGTTCTTAGAACAAGACAGCAGCGTGGGTTCATTTCCCGTACCAGCATCCCCGAACAGGTGCCGGAATGTGGCGACTAGGGGCTTTTCACAGTAACTTCACTGAAGCCTACTTGTGACAATAAGCGATTATTATTATTATGGGTGCAGAGAGTGAGATAAGACTGGGTGGAATAGTAATAGGTGCGGGGAGTGAGGGGGAGAGTGAGATTAGACTGGGTGGAATAGTAATGGGTGCGGGGAGAGTGGGATTAGACTGAGTGGGATAGTAAAGGGTGCAGGGAATGGGGAGGAGAATGGGATTAGACTGGGTGTCTTGTGGAGAAAGTTACCAGTGCAATAATTTCCAAAGATTTTTGCGCTGTGAGCCCCAGGGAATGAATCACATGGGGGATACAGGTGTAATAGTGAGCGGGGAGGGGGCACGCAGTAAAAGCAGGAAGGGTCGGTTTAAACTGCAAAGTTTTAAAATAAAACACACCACCCTCTCACTGGCTCTTTGGAAGAGAGATCATGTTTGAAATATCAGCCTGTTCATCTTTTTTTATAATAATCTTTATTTTCACAAGTAGGCTTACATTAACACTGCAATGAAGTTACTGTGAAAAGCCCCTCGTCGCCACATTCGCCTTTTCGGGTACACAGAGGGAGAATGCAGAATGTCCAAATTACTTAACAGCACGTCTTTCGGGATTTGTGGGAGGAAACCCATGCAGACACAGGGGGAACATGCAGACTCCACACAGACAGTGACCCAAGCCGGGAACTGAACCTGGGACATGGCACTGTGACACCACAGTGCTAACCACTGTGCTACTGTGCTGCCCTGAGGCCACCATTGAAAACAATGGGAGGATTTAAAGGCGCCTGGAAATTGTTAACACTCTGCTGGTGCTACACAGCTGACATTGCTGCCTTGGAGCTCGCAAGCCCAAAACATTGTCTTGCAGCCCGTAACCCACAGTTGGGGAAGCGCTGCACTTGTAAACCATTGATTGGCCTGCCTCTTCTGTCCTTTCACAGCTTGTTTGATTGGGAGCAGAAAGTGCCAATATTCTCCAGTTTGCTTAGTACCCAGAGGGAAGGGGAAGTTTCAGCTCAAGAATGTCTGAATGATGAGCTGCACATGCAATAACTATTGTAATGATGATTTTCATGTCTGTTGAAAAAGTCTGTGATTTGTTGTTATTTCGCTCAGGTTGCCGGTACATCACTTTATGAACTATCTATGCAAGGGTATTTGACTGTTGAATCTCTGTGGAAGAAAAACACAAAGAGGGAACACGCTGTGCCGATACTCCATGACAACCAGGTAGTCTCACTGTCTGTTTTATAACAGTGCTCACATTTAAAAACAGTCAGAATTGCCAATGCTAGTCAAAGCTGACCCTGGCTCTGGGCGGAGCTGACCCTGGCTCTGGGCGGAGCTGACCCTGGCTCTGGGCGGAGCTGACCCTGGCTCTGGGCGGAGCTGACCCTGGCTCTGGGCGTAGCTGACCCTGGCTCTGGGCGGAGCTGACCCTGGCTCTGGGCGTAGCTGACCCTGGCTCTGGGCGGAGCTGACCCTGGCTCTGGCGGAGCTGACCCTGGCTCTGGGCGGAGCTGACCCTGGCTCTGGGCGGAGCTGACCCTGGCTCTGGGCAGAGCTGACCCTGGCTCTGGGCAGAGCTGACCCTGGCTCTGGGCGGAGCTGACCCTGGCTCTGGGCGGAGCTGACCCTGGCTCTGGGCGTAGCTGACCCTGGCTCTGGGCGGAGCTGACCCTGGCTCTGGGTGGAGCTGACCCTGGCTCTGGGCGGAGCTGACTCAACCAATGGCTGAAGCATTTTACTGACTGGCTCTGTGTATCTTTTTCCTTCTGTGCTAATATGACTTTAGAATTGCAAGATGAAAGGAGATCAAGATCGATATAATTTACCTTATACCGTTGTAGGATGTGGGTGTCACTGGCTAGGCCCATCCCTAATTGCCTTTGAGATGGTGGTGGTCAGCTGTCTTCTTGAACCCATGCAATCCATAAAGTGTAGGTACACCCACTGTGCTGTTAGAAAACTTCCAGGTGAGGGTGTTCCCATGTATCTGCTGCCTTGTCCTTCTAGGATAATAATATATCAAGAGAGAAGTTGTTGACTCATGAATAGCCCACGATGTTGGCCTCGCTCTGCATCACGAACCAGCTGTCCAGCCAACTGAGCTAAACCGGTCCTGTAACCCTGTTAGATCATCAAATACAAATGGCACTGTACAAATTGTCAGTTTAGAAAGAGGTTATGTGGCACGTTGCCATAGATTGTCCCGTTATAAAGGATTTGTGACACTCTGCCCCTACATACAACAAGCTGAGTGTGGGAGTGTCAACTCTGTAACTGACAACCTGCTTCAAGAACATGAATGGACAAAGATAACATAGAACTACAGTGCAGAAGGAGGCCATTTGGCCCATCAAGTCTGCACCGACCCTCCAAAAGAGCCCACTCCCCCGCCCCATCCCTGTAACCCCACCGAGCCTGCACATCTTTGGACACTAAGGGGCAATTTATTGATCTGGGATCACCACCACCTGAAGTTCCCCACTAAGTCACTCATCACCTTGACTTGGAAATATATTACCATTCCTTCACTGTTGCTGGGTGAAAATCATATAACTCCCTCCCTAAGGACAATTTAGCATGGTCAATCCACTTAACCTGCACATCTTTGGACTTTGGGAGGAAACCAGAGCACCCGGTAGGAACCCACGCAGACATTGGGAGAATGTGCAAACTCCACACAGTCACCCAAGGCCGGAATTGAACCAGGGTCCCTGGCGCTATGAGGCAGCAGTGCTAACCACTGTGCCACCTGCCGTCCATCACTTAGAAAATTAGACTCAACACTGTTGAATGATGAGGATTAAACATTCTAATGTTTATGCTGAACTTTTTGGTTGGAAAAATCATCTTAAATCTTATGCATTTTAAAGGCTGAAGATGTTCAGCAGGCAGCTCCGAACAATTCCTCCTAATTTCTGTTGGGGTAACTGGTATGTATTCATTGACGTGCAATTCTCATTTTCTATTTGTACAGTTGCATTAATCTCATCTGGTCCAGACAGAAATGTATTTGCAAACCAGTGGCATAATTATTGATTGTGAGAAGCTGAATGAGGTTGACAGAGTGTTCTCATTCCACTGTGTCAGTTGTTTACATTTCCCTCACTCTCTCCCAGCACATTTTGTATCGATGATAAGAAACCATAGGCTTTATGTTGGTGACAGGCCTGACATCTGTGCACATGAAAACGCCACTGCCGTTTATGGCTGGACAAAAAGCAAGAGGGTAGCCAGGGAAAGGGTTGGCCCACTGAAGGATAGGCAAGGGAATCTATGTGTGGAGCCAGAGGAAATGGGCGAGGTACTAAACGAATACTTTGCATCAGTATTCACCAAAGAGAAGAAATTGGTAGATGTTGAGTCTGGAGAAGGGTGTGTAGATAGCCTGGGTCACATTGAGATCCAAAAAGACGAGGTGTTGGGTGTCTTAAAAAATATTAAGGTAGATAAGTCCCCAGGACCTGATGGGATCTACCCCAGAATACCCCAGGAGGCTGGAGAGGAAATTGCTGAGGCCTTGACAGAAATCTTTGGATCCTCACTGTCTTCAGGTGATGTCCCGGAGGACTGGAGAATAGCCAATGTTGTTCCTCTGTTTAAGAAGGGTAGCAAGGATAATCCAGGGAACTACAGGCCGGTGAGCCTTACTTCAGTGGTAGGGAAATTACTGGAGAGAATTCTTCGAGACAGGATCTACTCCCATTTGGAAGCAAATGGACGTATGAGTGAGACGCAGCATGGTTTTGTGAAGGGGAGGTTGTGTCTCACTAACTTGATAGAGTTTTTCGAGGAGGTCACTAAGATGATTGATGCAGGTAGGGCAGTGGATGTTGTCTATATGGACTTCAGTAAGGCCTTTGACAAGGTCCCTCATGGTGGACTAGTACAAAAGGTGAAGTCACACGGGATCAGGGGTGAACTGGCAAGGTGGATACAGAACTGGCTAGGTCATAGAAGGCAGAGAGTAGCAATGGAAGGATGCTTTTCTAATTGGAGGGCTGTGACCAGTGGTGTTCCACAGGGATCAGTGCTGGGACCGTTGCTGTTTGTAGTATATATAAATGATTTGGAGGAAAATGTAACTGGTCTGATTAGTAAGTTTGCAGACGACACAAAGGTTGGTGGAATTGTGGATAGCGATGAGGACTGTCAGAGGATACAGCAGGATTTAGATTGTTTGGAGACTTGGGCGGAGAGATGGCAGATGGAGTTTAATCCGGACAAATGTGAGGTAATGCATTTTGGAAGGTCTAATGCAGGTAGGGAATATACAGTGAATGGTAGAACCCTCAAGAGTATTGAAAGGCAAAGAGATCTAGGAGTACAGGTCCACAGGTCACTGAAAGGGGCAACACAGGTGGAGAAGGTAGTCAAGAAGGCATACGGCATGCTTGCCTTCATTGGCCGGGGCATTGAGTATAAGAATTGGCAAGTCATGTTGCAGCTGTATAGAACCTTAGTTAGGCCACACTTGGAGTATAATGTTCAATTCTGGTCGCCACACTACCAGAAGGATGTGGAGGCTTTAGAGAGGGTGCAGAAGAGATTTACCAGAATGTTGCCTGGTATGGAGGACATTAGCTATGAGGAGCGGTTGAATAAACTCGGTTTGTTCTCACTGGAACGAAGGAGGTTGAGGGGCGACCTGATAGAGGTCTACAAAATTTTGAGGGGCAAGTTTTTTACGCAGAGGGTAGTGTGTGCCTGGAACTCGCTGCTGGAGGAGGTGGTGGAGGCAGGGACGATAGTGACATTTAAGGGGCATCTTGACAAATACATGAATAGGATGGGAATAGAGGGATACGGACCCAGGAAGTGTAGAAGATTGTAGTTTAGTTGGGCAGCATGGTCGGCACGGACTTGGAGGGCCGAAGGGCCTGTTTCTGTGCTGTACATTTCTTTGTTCTTTGACACCAGTCAAGTAGCATCATCTTTCATGTGTCAGTGAGTGTAGAGGGTAACCCAGCTCAGCCGAACCCCATCCCGAACACTGCGATACTGCAGTGGCCTTTATTAATTGGACTGATTCGCTAGAGGCTGAGATCAAAATCCAACTTGTCTTTAAGTCATACAGTGGCAGTTTGTGAATTACGCTTTAACAGAAATCAGTAAAATGAGAGCTGCTATCAGTGAGAATGACCACAGCTGTCAGATTGTGGAAAATACATAAGAACATAAGAACATACGAACATAAGAACTAGGAGCAGGAGTAGGCCATCTGGCCCCTCGAGCCTGCCCCACCATTTAATGAGATCATGGCTGATCTTTGTGGACTCACCTCCACTCTCCGGCCCGTACACCATATCCCCGAATCCCTTTATTCTTTAGGAAGGTATCTATCTTTTTCTTAAAAACGTTTAAAGAAGGAGCCTCAACTGCTTCACTGGGCAAGGAATTCCAGAGATTCACAACCCTTTGGGTGAAGAAGTTCCTCCTACACTCCGTCCTAAATCTACCTCCCCTTATTTTGAGTCTATGCCCCCTAGTTCTGCTTTCCCCGCCCTGCATCCTTCTAAACTCCAATGAGTACAGTCCCAGTCTACTCAACCTCTCGTCATAATCTAATCCCCTCAGCTCTGGGATCAACCTAGTGAATCTCCTCTGCACTCCCGCCAGTGCCAATATGTCCTTTCTCAGGTAAGGAGACCAAAACTGAACACAATACTCCAGATGCGGCCTCACCAACACCCTATACAATTGCAGCATAACCTCCCTAGTCTTGAACTCCATCCCTCTAGCAATGAAAGACAAAACTCGATTAGCCTTCTTAATCACCTGTTGCACCTGCACACCAACTTTTTGCGACTCGTGCACCAGCACACCCAGGTCCCTCTGCACAGCAGCATGTTTTAACATCTTACCGTTTAAATAATAATCCATTCTGCTGTTATTCCTCCCAAAATGGATAGCCTCACACTTGACAACATTGAATTCCATCTGCCAGACCCTAGCCCATTCACCTAACCTATCCAAATACCCAGCTGGTTCATGTTGGAGAAGGAAACTTGCTCTCCTTATTTAGACCTTGCTTTATTTGTGACCCCCCCCCCAAACCGTAAATCAACATGGTTGACTCTGAACTGGACTCTGAAACCATTCAATTGTATCAGAACAGCCCACAGAGGCTCAAGAAAGCGGCCCTGCAACGCTGTCTAAGACTTTCAGAAGGCTTTTGGCAAAGTCCCGCATAAGAGGTTAGTGTGTAAAATTAAAGAACATGGGATTTAGGGTAGTGTATTGAGATGGATAGAAAACGGGTTACCAGACAGGAAACAGAGAGTAGGAATTTTTCAAATTGGCAGGCAGTGACTAGTGGGGGCTACCGCAGGGATCGGTGCTAGGACCGCAACTACTCACTATATATGTTAATGATTTAGATGAGGGAACAAAATATAATATCTTGAAATTTGCAGATGACACCAAGTTGGGTGGAAGGGTGAGCTGTGAGGAGGATGCGGAGATACTTCAGTGTCATATGAGCAAGTTGAGTGAGTGCGCGAATGAATGGCAAATGCAGTATAATTTGGATAAATGAGAGGTTATCTCTTTGGTAGCAAAAACGAAAAGGCAGACCATTATCTGAATGGCCATAAATTAGGAAAGGGGAATGTGCAACAAGACCTAGGTATCCTCGTACACCAGTCACTGAAGGTAAGCATGTAGGCACAGCAGGCGGTAATGAAGGCAAATGGTATGCTGGCCTTCATTGCAAGAGGATTGGAGTACAGGAGCAGCAATGTCTTGCTGTAATTATACAGGGGCTTGGTGAGGCCACACCTGGAATATTGTGTGCAGTTTTGATCTCCTTATCTGAGGAAGTATGTTCTTGCTCTAGAGGGAGTGCAGCGGAGGTTTACCAGATTGATTCCTGGGATGGCAGGACTGACGTGTGAGGAGAGATTGAATCTGTTGGAATTGTATTCACTGGAGTTCAGAAGAATGAGGTGGGATCTCGTAGAAATCTGTAAGATTCTAACAACTGGGCAGGGCAGATGCAAGAAGGATGTTCCCGATGGTGGGGGGTGTCCAGAACCAGGGAGTCACAGTGAGGATACGGGATGGACTATTTCAGACAGAGATGAGGAAAAATGTCTTCACCCTGTGATGAGCCTGTAGAATTTGTTAACGCAGGAAGAAGCTGAGGCCAAAACATTTTATGTTTTCAAGAAGCAGTTAGATATAGCACTTAGGGCGAAGGGGATCAAAGGATATGAAGAGAAAGCAGGATGAGGCTATTCAAGTGGGTGATCACCATGACCACAATGAGTGGTGGAGCAGGCTCGAAGGACTGAATGACCTCCTCCTCTTATTTTCTATATTTCTAATAAATGGGAATACACGATAAATGTACTAACCAGCTCAAATCCTAAGATTGTCTAAATCCATGTGGATGAACATTTTGCATCACTGGGTAGCAGGAACCACGTGCTGATTCCTGTACCGACCCGAACGAGCACTCTACCTAGGCCCACTTCCCCACCCTATCCTTGTAACCCGCACATTGATCATGGCCAATCCATCTGACCTGCACATCTTTGGATTGTGGAAGGAAACCAGACCACCCGGAGGAAACCCATGCAGCCACAGAGAGAACGTGCAAACTCCACACAGACACACACAATTGAACCTGGGTCTCTGGCACTGTGAGGCAGCAGTGCTAACCACTGTGCCACCCATTCATGGCATTCTGAACTTTCTGGTCACTTTGACTCAGTGCCGAAGGCAGATTGCAATTGGGAACCCCTGGAACAAAACCATTTCAGGTTAAACCCCTGCATGTTTTTCCACAATCCCAAATGTGGTTCTCCAGCTGTCTCCGCAGGTGGAATACAACATGTGATTTTAACCTTCAGGGGGAATTACAAACACGTCTCACATAATACATTGATCTTACAGTACATCACTTGGTTATTCAGTTTAATTGGACAATGCTTCACATGAGCTTCATCCCAGTTGCTTCCTTCTAACCCCATCAAGATATTCTTTTATTATTTTTCCCCCCATGTGTTAACTAGTTTCCTCTTAAATGCATCTATGCTAAGTCACCTCAACGACTCAATGTGAGTTCCACATTCTAGCACATGGTAAAATATTTCTCCTGAATTCTTACTGGGTTTCTTTGTGACTATCTTACATTGATGGCCCACAGGTCTGGTCACACCACAAGGAAATTGGGTTGGCCGAGGGCTCCGTGTTAATAGTTCAGCTAATCACTGTGCTGACCAGCACCAAAAGGAGTTAAGAGCTGGGAAAATCCACTCAATCCTTCTCGCTCAAGCACCTCACCGAGAAAATAACTTCATGCTTCTCTTCACAAAGCAGATTTACTGAAGCGATTGACAGGATTTCAGGCGGAATGATCGATCTCCAGAAATTGAACCAACGACTGAAGCATTATTTCCCTTGTGAAACAAAATGAATTTGAATCATTACAACTTTGTAAATCAGGTCAGATTTATGACAAGTTATCACAGAATTGATTATTGTTGTTTGTGGAGATAGTTTCAAAAGCCCTCTCAAGCGAGAAATATGTGTCTATTGAATGTGTTCCAATAAAAAGCAAACAATTTCACCGAACAGTTCAAGTTGTTTTTGTTCTTTGTGTGTCGGCCACTCAGCTGATCACATAGCTCTGCAACTGCTGCCGCCAGATACTCTGATCCAATTCCCCAGCACCTCTTTCTTTCTGTTCACCGTGACTCAGTGGGAGCACTCTTAACTTGCAGTCAGAAGGTTGTGGGTTCAAATCGCACACCAGAAACTTCAATGTACAATTCAGGCTGACACTTCAGTGTGGTACTGAGGGAACACTGCATTGAGGAGCACTGGGTGTTAACAGAATCCAACTGATCAGTACTAATGAAGCGTGGAAATTAAACACTAAAGCTGAACAAACACTTCCAAGACACGGATAGGAATCGAACCTGCGATCTTTGGCTTACGAGACCAACGCCTTGCCACCTCCAAGCCTGCGCCGATTATGGTACCTGCCTAAACAAAAACCGTATACACTTACGGAGTCTGTATCCTTCCATTCCCACCCTATTCATATATTTGTCTAGATGTGCCTTAAATGCCGCTAGCGTATCTGCTCCCACTACCTTCCCAAGCAGTGCGTTCCATATATTTGCCACCCTCTGTGTAAAAAAAACTTGCCTTGCACGTCTGTCCTAAACTTTTCCCCACTCACTTTAAACCTCTGTCCCCAGTACTTGACTCTCCTACCCTAGGAAAGAGCACCTGACTATCCACTCTGCCCATGCTACTCATAATCTTGTCGACCTCTATCAGGTCGCCTCTCAACCTCCGCCGTTCCAGTGAGAACAGACCGAGTTTATCAAACCTCTCCTCATAGCTAATGCCCTCCATACCAGGCAACATCCTAGTAACCCGCTTCTGTACCCTCTCCAAAGTATCCATATCCTTCTGGTTGTGTGGTGACCAGAATTGTACACAATATTCCAAATGAGGCCTAACTAAGGTCCTTGACAGCTGCAAATGACTTGCCAATTTTCATATTCAATGCCATGGCCGAGTAAGGTGATTTAATTTTTTATTATAAATTCAGAGTACCCAAATTTTTTTTTCCAATTAAGGTGCAATGAGGCAGCAGTGCTAACCACTGTGCCACCATGCTGCCCTTAATGTTTTGGGAGTTAACAATAAGGTGGTACATTTGGTGTTGTCTTCATGAATATTTATCGAATCTACGGCATGGAGACAGGCCCTTCGGCCCAAACTGGTCCATGCCAACCAAAAAGCCCATGTAAGCTAACCCCATTTGCCTGCATTTGGCCTATATCCCTCTAAACCTTTCCTATCCATGTAACTGTCCAAATGCCTTTTAAATGTTGTCAATGTCCCTGCCTCAACCACTTTCTCCAGCAGCTCATTCCACACACGTACCACCCTCTGTATAAAAAAAGTTGCTCCTCAGGTTCCCATTAGTTTTTTCCCCTCTTAACTTAAATCTATGCCCTCTAGTTCTCAATTCCGAACCCTGGGAAAAAGACTTGCGTGCATTCACCCTCTTCATGCCTCTCATGATCTTATACATCTCCATAAGATCACCTCTCAGTCTCCTACGCTCCAAAGAAAAAAGTCCAAGCCAGAGAGATCTGGGCATGCAGGTCCACAGATCTTTGAAATTGGCACACAAGTAGACAAGGTAGTCAAGAAAGCATACGGAATGCTTGCCTTCATTGGACGGGGTACGAGTATAAAAACTGGCAAGTCATATTCCAGTTGTATAGAACCTTGGTAAAGCCGCACTTGGAATACTGCGCACAATTCTGGTCGTCACACTACCAGAAGGATGTGGAGGCTTGGGAGAGGGTTTAGAGGAGGTTTACCAGGATGTTGCCAGGTCTGGAGGGTGTTAGCTCTGCGGAAAGGTTCAATAGACTCAATTGTTTTCATTAGAAATACGGTGGTTAAGGGGTTACCTAATAGAGGTCTACAAGATTCTGAGGGCATGGATAGTGTGGATGGGCAAATACTCTTTCCCAGGGTGGCGTGGTCAGTCACCAGGGGTCATAGGCTTAAGGTCCATGAAGCAAAGTTCAGAGATGTGCGAGGCAGGTTTCTTTACACAGAGGGTGGTGAGTTCCTGGAACATGTTGCCAGGGGAGGTTGTGGAAGCAGATACATTAATGGCATTCAAAAGGCATCTTGACAAATACATGGATAGGATGGGAGGGATGTGGTACAAGGAAATGCTGAGAGTTTTGGCCAAGGTTGGTACCATGACCGGAACAGACTTGGAGGGTCAAAGGGCCTGTTCCTATGCTGTATTGTTCTTTGTTGTCCAATCTCTCCCGATAACTCAGTCCCTTGATCCTGGCAACATCCCTATAAATCTCTTCTGCACACTCCAGTTTAGTGACATCTTTCCTATAACAAGGCGACCCAAACTGAACACAATACTCCAGGTGCGGCCTCACCAACATCCTGTACAATTGCCCCATAACTTCCCAACTTCTATACTGGATGCCCTGACTGATGAAGGCCAGCATGCCAACAGCCTTCTTCACTGCCCTAACAACCTGTCCATTAGAGAATCGTGCACTTGAACTCCAAGGTTCCTCTGTTCCATGATATTCCCTAAAGTCCGACCATTTACCTCGAAAGTCCTACCTTGATTTGACTTTCCAAAATGCAACACCTAACACTTATCAGTATTGAACTCCATTTGTCATTTCTCAGCCCACTTCCCCAACTGATCAAGATCCTGCTGCAATTTTTGATAACCTTCCTTACTGTCTCCAATACCACTGATTTTAGTGTCATATTAGCAAAGCTTTTGATGAGGTCCCATATGACATTGTTCATGAAATCAAAATCCTATGGAATCCAAGGCAAAGTGACTAAGAAAGCGCAACAGCGCATATACTTCCTCACGAAACTAAGGAAATTCGGTATGTCCACACTGACTCTTACCAACTTTTACAGATGCACCATAGAAAGCATCCTATCGGGCTGCATCACAGCCTGGTATGGCAACTGCTCAGCCCAGGACGGCAAGAAACTTCAGAGAGTCGTGAACACCGCCCAGTCCATCACACAAACCTGCCTCCCATCCATTGACTCCATCTACACCTCCCGCTGCCTGGGGAAAACGGGCAGTATAATCAAAGATCCCTCCCACCCGGCTTACTCACTCGTCCAACTTCTTCCATCGGGCAGGAGATGCAAAAGTCTGAGAACACGCACTAACAGACTCAAAAACAGCTTTTCCCCCGCTGTTACCAGACTCCTAAAAGACCCTCTTATGGGCTGGCCTGATTAATACTACACCCTGTATGCTTCACCCGATGCCGGTGTTTATGTAGTTACATTGTGTACCTTGTGTTGCCCTATTATGTATTTTCTTATTTTCTTTCTTTTCATATACCAATATTGGGTACCAATATTCTGGGGGGGAAATTTGCTAATGCTCTTCGGGAAGGTTTAAACTAGTTCAGCAGGGGCTTGGGAACCTGAATTGTAGCTTCAGTATACAGGAGGTTGAGAGTAGTGAGGTCATGAGTAGGGTTTCAAAGTTGCAGGTGTGTACCGGCAGGCAGGAAGGTGGTTTAAACTGTGTCTTCTTCAATGCCAGGAGCATCCGGAATAAGGTGGGTGAACTTGCGGCATGGGTTGGTACCTGGGACTTCGATGTTGTGGCCATTTCGGAGACCTGGATAGAGCAGGGACAGGAATGGTTGTTGCAGGTGCCGGGATTTAGATATTTCAGTAAGCTCAGGGAAGGTGGTAAAAGAGGGGGAGGGGTGGCATTGTTAGTCAAGGACAGTATTACGGTGGCAGAAAGGACGTTTGATGAGGACTCGTCTACTGAGGTAGTATGGGCTGAGGTTAGAAACAGGAAAGGAGAGGTCACCCTGTTAGGGGTTTTCTATCGGCCTCCGAAAAGTTCCAAAGATGTAGAGGAGAGGATTGCAAAGATGATTCTGGATAGAAGCGAAAGCAACAGGGTAGTTATGGGGACTTTAACTTTCCAAATATTGACTGGAAACGCTATAGTTCGAGTACATTAGATGGGTCTGTTTTTGTCCAATGTGTGCAGGAGGGTTTCCTGACACAGTATGTAGATAGGCCAACGAGAGGCGAGGCCATATTGGATTTGGTACTGGGTAATGAACCAGGACAGGTGTTAGATTTGGAGGTAGGTGAGCACTTTGGTGATAGTGACCACAATTCGATTATGTTTACTTTAGTGATGGAAAGGGATAGGTATATACCGCAGGGCATGATTTATATCTGGGGGAAAGGCAATTATGATGCGATGAGGCAAGACTTAGGATACATCGGATGGAGAGGAAAACTGCAAGGGATGGGCACAATGGAAATGTGGAGCTTGTTCAAGGAACAGCTACTGCGTGTCCTTGATAAGTATGTACCTGTCAGGCAGGGAGGAAGTGGTTGAGTGAGGGAACCGTGGTTTACTAAAGCAGTCGAAACACTTGTCAAGAGGAAGAAGGAGGCTTATGTAAAGATGAGACATGAAGGTTCAGTTAGGGCGCTCGAGAGTTACAAGTTAGCTAGGAAGGACCTAAAGAGAGAGCTAAGAAGAGCCAGGAGGGGACATGAGAAGTCTTTGGCAGGTAGGATCAAGGATAACCCGAAAGCTTTCTATAGATATGTCAGGAATAAAAGAATGACTAGGGTAAGAGTAGGGCTAGTCAAGGACAGTAGTGGGAAGTTGTGCTTGGAGTCCGAGGAGATAGGAGAGGTGCTAAATGAATATTTTTTGTCAGTATTCACACAGGAAAAAGACAATGTTGTCGAGGACAATACTGAGATTCAGGCTACTAGACTAGAAGGGCTTGAGGTTCATAAGGTGGAGGTGTTAGCAATACTGGAAAGTGTGAAAATAGATAAGTCAGCTGGGCCGGATGGGATTTATCCTAGGATTCTCTGGGAAGCTAGGGAGGAGATTGCTGAGCCTTTGGCCTTGATCTTTAAGTCATCTTTGTCTACAGGAATAGTGCCAGAAGACTGGAGGATAGCAAATGTTGTCCCCTTGTTCAAGAAGGGGAGTAGAGATAACCCCGGTAACTATAGACCAGTGAGCCTTACTTCTGTTGTGGGAAAAATCTTGGAAAGGTTTCTAAGAGATAGGATGTATAATCATCTGGAAAGGAATAATTTGATTAGAGATAGTCAACACGGGTTTGTGAAGGGTAGGTCGTGCCTCACAAACCTTAGAGAGTTCTTTGAGAAGGTGACCAAACAGGTGGATGAGGGTAAAGCAGTTGATGTGGTGTATATGGATTTCAGTAAAGCGTTTGATAAGGTTCCCCATGGTAGGCTACTGCAGAAAATACGGAGGCATGGGATTCAGGGTGATTTAGCAGTTTGGATCAGAAATTGGCTAGCTGGAAGAAGACAAAGGGTGGTGGTTGATGGGAAATGTTCAGACTGGAGTCCAATTACTAGTGGTGTACCACAAGGATCTGTTTTGGGGCCAATGCTGTTTGTCATTTTTATAAATGACCTGGAGGAGGGCGTAGAAGGATGGGTGAGTAAATTTGCAGGTGACACTAAAGTCAGTAGAGTTGTGGACAGTGCGGAAGGATGTTACAAGTTACAGAGGGACATAGATAAGCTGCAGCGCTGGGCTGAGAGGTGGCAAATGGAGTTTGATGCAGAAAAGTGTGAGGTGATTCATTTTGGAAGGAATAACAGGAAGACTGGTAAGATTCTTGGCAGTGTGGATGAGCAGAGAGATCTCGGTGTCCATGTACATAGATCCCTGAAAGTTGCCACCCAGGTTGAGAGGGTTGTTAAGAAGGCGTACGGTGTGTTAACTTTTATTGGTAGAGGGATTGAGTTTAGGAGCCATGAGGTCATGTTGCAGCTGTACAAAACTCTGGTGCGCCCGCCTTTGGAGTATTGCGTGCAATTCTGGTCGCCGCAGTATAGGAAGGATGTGGAAGCATTGGAAAGGGTGCAGAGGAGATTTACCAGAATGTTGCCTGGTATGGAGGAAAGATCCTATGAGGAAAGGCTGAGGGACTTTGAGGCTGTTATCATTAGAGAGAAGAAGGTTAAGAGGTGACTTAATTAAGGCATACAAGATGATCAGAGGATTGGATAGGGTGGACAGTGAGAACCTTTTTCCTCGGATGGTGATGTCTATCACGAGGGGACATACCTTTAAATTGAGGGGAGATAGATATAAGACAGATGTCAGAGGTAGGTTCTTTACTCAGAGAGTAGTAAGGGCGTGGAATGCCCTGCCTGCAACAGTAGTGGACTCGCCAACACTAAGGACATTCAAATGGTCATTGGATAGACATCTGGACGATAAGGGCTTTAGAGTGGTTTCACAGGTCGGCGCAACATCGAGGGCCGAAGGGCCTGTACTGCGCTGTAATGTTCTATGTTCTATATACTAAATGATCTATTTGGAGCTTCTCACAGAACAATACTTTCACTGTACTTTGGTACACATGACAATAAACAAATCTAATCCAATTTCGATCCAAAGTTGGGTCAGAGGCAAGAAGCTACGGTCGATGGGCGTTTTTATAACTGGAAGTGGACTCAGGACTGGCTCAGCTTTCCTGGTATATATTAATGATTTGGACTTGAAGGTAGGGTGTATAATTAAGAATAGAACATACAGTGCAGAAGGAGGCCATTCGGCCCATCGAGTCTGGACCGACCCACTTAAGCCCCCACTTCCACCCTGTCCCCATAACCCAATAACCCCTCCGAACCTTTTTTAAAAAAATATTTTTATTCTCCTTTTTCACATTTTCTCCCACATTTACACCCATCAGCAATAAACAATAATCAGCAAAATATGTCAATCCCCATAATAACAACAATCCCATCAGCCCACCAACCCCCAAACCTCAGCCCACATGTTTACATAAACAAATGACAAAAAGGAATCAGGGATTACCCGTAGTCACCCTTAATCTACACAGTCCCCCTCCCCCCCCTAATGTTCGATGTTATCCAGTTCTTGAAAGTGCATAATAAATAGTGCCCAATACTTGTAGAACCCCTCCGAGCTTCCCCTCAGTTCGAACTTAACCTTCTCAAGGGTCAAATATTCCAACAGGTCCCCCCGCCACGGCAGGGCACTGGGTGGAGAGGCTGCTCTCCATCCCAGCAGGATCCGCCTTCGGGCGATCAATGAGGCGAAGGCTATGATATCTGCCTTCGCTCCTGTTTCCAACCCTGGCTGGTCCGACACCCCGAATATGGCCTCCTGGGGACCCGGGTCCAGTTTCACACGTACCACCTTGGAAATTACCCTAAACACCTCCGTCCAGTACTCCCCTAGCTTTGGACAGGACCAAAACATATGAACGTGATTCGCGCCCCCCCCCCCCGGCAACGCTCACACACATCCTCTACTCCTTCAAAAACCGGCTCATCCTCGCCCTCGTGAGGTGCGCTCTATATACCACCTTCAGCTGTATCAGCCCCAACCTTGCACAAACTCCAGCATTCACTCTCCGGAGCACCTCACACCATACCACCCTCCTCTATAACCTCTCCCAGCTCTTCCTCCCACTTTGCTTTGATCCCTTCCAGTGGTGCCTTATCCTCTTCCAGAATAGCTCCGTACACCGCTGACACTGCCCCCTTCTCCAGTCCTTGTAGTCAACACCTCCTCCAGCAATATGGAGGCCGGTTCCTCTGGGAAGCTCCGTATCTCCTTCCTGGCAAAGTCCCGAACCTGCATGTACCTAAACACTTCTCCCTGCTCTAGCCCATACTTCGCTTCCAGCTCCCTAAATCCTGCAAACCGACCCCGAAGAAACAAATCTTTTAGCATCTTAATCCCCTTCTCTTTCCATTTCCAAAAACTTCCATCCCACTTCCCTGGCTCAAATCTGTGGTTCCCCCGAATCGGCATTTCCGTTGACCCTAAACCCAACCCGAAGTGTTGCCGAAACTGCCTCCAGATTTTCAATGAAGCTATTAATTACCGGACTCCCTGAATATTTCCCCGGAGCTATCGGGAGCGGCGCTGTTGCAAGTGCCTTCAGCCCCGACCCCCTGCACAAACTCTCCTCCATTCTGACCCACTGAGAATCCGACCCTCTGACCCAGCTCCGCACTTTCTCCACGTTCGCCGCCCAGTAATAGTACAACAGGTTCGGGAGACCCAAACCCCCTGCCTGCCTTCCCCTCTGTAGCAGCACCTTTCTCACTCTGGCCACCTTCCCTCCCCATATGAATGAGGTAATCCTTCCCTCAATCTCCCTGAAAAAAGACTTTGGTAGGAAAATCGGTAGGCATTGAAAAATAAACAGGAATCGCGGCAACACATTCATTTTAACCGCCTGTACCCGACCCGCCAGTGACAGAGGAAGGCCATCCCACATTGCCAGATCGGCTTTCACTCTCCCCACCAAACTAGTGATGTTGTACCTGCGAAGCCTCCCCCACTCCCGGGCAACCTGCACCCCCAGATACCTAAAATGAGTCCCTGCTCTACGGAATGGCAGCCCCCCCACCCCTGCCCCCAACCCCGGCCGAGACACCACAAAGTACTCACTCTTGTCCAGGTTCAACTTGTACTCCGAGAAAGACCCAAATACCCGCAGTAGCTCCAATATTCCTGCTATCGACGCACTCGGCTCCGACACATACAGCAGCAAGTCGGCGGCATATAAGGACACCCTATGCTATATCCCCCCCCCCCCCCCCCCGCACTATTCCTTTCCATGCTCCCGAACTTCTCAATGCGATGGCCAACGGCTCAATCGCAAGTGCAAACAGCAGGAGGGACATAGGACATCCCTGTCTTGTCCCACGGTGGAGAGAAAAGTATCTCGAACTGATATTATTTGTGCGGACACTCGCCTTCGGTTCCTTATATAATAGCTTTACCCAGTTCACAAACCTTGGTCCAATCCCAAACCGCTCCAGCACTGCTATCAGGTACCCCCATTCTACCCGATCAAACGCCTTCTCGGCGTCCAATGCCACAACTACCTCTGTTTCCTTTCTTTCCGCCGGTGCCATAACAACGTTCAAAACCCTCCTAATGTTCGAAAACAGCTGCCTCCCTTTCACGAACCCCGTCTGATCCTCCCCTATCACCTTCGGGAGGCACTCCTCCAGCCTACCTGCCAGTACCTTCGCCAACACTTTTACGTCCACATTCAGAAGTGATATGGGCCGATACGACCCACACCCCGTCGGATCCTTATCTTTTTTTAGTAACAGGGAAATCGATGCCTGCCCCAAGGTTTGCGGCAACACCCCCTTCCCTATCGCCTCCTCAAACATCCCTACCATCAGGGGTGCCAACCTATCCTTAAATTTTTTATAATATTCCACCGGAAACCCATCCAGCCCTGCCACCTTCCCCGACTGCATCCTCCCAATCGCATCCTTAATCTCCTGCTCCACTATTGCTCCTTCTAATGTAGCCCTGTCCCCCTCCCCTAGCCTCGGGTACTCCAACCCATCTAGAAATTCCTGCATGTCACGGTCTCCCCCGAGTGGCTCTGACTTGTACAACCTCTCATAAAACTCCTCAAAAACCTTGTTAATCAGCACTGGGGCCACCACCAACTTCCCTGCCCTATCCTTCACCGAAAGAATTTCCCTTGCCGCTGCCTCCCTCCGGAGCTGACCTGCTAACATGTTCATAAACTGCACCCCTTGCTCGTCTCAGTTGGCGCACTGCCTTCCTGGTGGACAGTCGGTCGAAGCTCGCCTGTAGTTCCTTCCTCTTTTCCAGCTTCGCCGGGTCCCCATGCTCTGCATACCTCCTATCTACCTCCAACATCTCATCTATTACCCTCTGCCGCTCCAACCTCTCCTCTTTATCCACTTTGGCCTTAAACAAAATTACCTCACCTCTCACCACCGCCTTTAGAGCCTCCCAGACGACTGCCTTCGACACCTCACCCATACAATTGAAACCTACATATTCCTTAATTACCTTTTCACTTTTCTCACAGAACACTTGGTTCCCCAAAAGCCCCACATCCAGTTTCCACCCGGCCTCTGTGCTGCCCCCTTCTCCAGCACCATATTCACCCAATGCGGAGCGTGATCTGACACTGCAATTGCAGAGTATTCCGACCCCTCGACTCCAGCCAGCAAAGACTTCCCCACCACAAAAAAGTCGATCCGCGAGTATACCTTTTTGCACACTAAGGGCAATTTAACATGGCCAATCCACCTAACCTGCACATCTTTGGACTTTTGGAGGAAACCGGAGCACCCGGAGGAAACCCACGCAGACATGGGGAGAACGTGCAGACTCCACACAGTGACCCAGTGGGGAATTGAATCATCGAACCTGGGACCCTGGCGCTGTGAAGCCACAGTGCCAGCCACTTGTGCTACCGTGCTGCCCACAACAGAGGCTGACCTTGTGGTTGGAAAAGAAAAAAAGCTGTTGACTGCAGGAATATAGCAAAGGACTGGTCAGGCAGGTGGAACAGGGGCAGTGTTCATTCTGAAGTTGGGAGGGCAAATAAAGCATGGGAAATACACAATGAATGGGAGGATACTGAAGTGCAGAGGGAGGGAATGAATCGGACAGTTCAGATTCCTCACGGTAATTCCTTTGGGCAGCACGGTAGCACTGGGGCTTCACAGCTACAGGGTCCCAGGTTCGATTCCCCGCTGTGTCACTGTGCGGAGTCTGCACGTTCTCCCTGTGTCTGCGTGGGTTTCCTCCGGGCGCTCCAGTTTCCTCCCACAGTCCAAAGACGTGCAGGTTAGGTGGATTGGCCATGAAAAATTGCCCTTAGTGACCAAGAAGGTTAGGAGGGGTTATTGGGTTACGGGGATAGGGTGGAAGTGAGGGCTTAAGTAGGTCGGTGCAGATGGGGCGAATGGCCTCCTTCTGCACTCTATGTTCTATGTACCAAGACAGGTTCAGAGGCAAACTTTATTAGCAGAGATATATAGATGATGAAAGCTGAAGGTTTTGCTGGAACCGTATAAAACACTGGTTACGCCGCAGCTGGAAGTCCCGCATAGTCTCCCCCCCAAATATAAAAGCCCCACATTGCCCCCCCAAGCCCTCCACAAACACGCCAAAAGGCCCACAAAGCCCCCCCCCAAAAAAAAGGCCCAGCACTGCCCCTCATCCGGGTCAATATCGGACGATCTGCTCGGAAGCGTCTGATTGGTCAGAAATCCGTGGGTGGGGTCAGGAACTGTTGTCCGTCATTTCCGGTTACGCAGCCAGGATTCCGTGTGCGTAATTTCCGAGAGGATGGTTCCTATCTCGGTGCTGCTGTTTCCGGTGGGGATTTGGTGCGCGATTTCCCTGGGAGACTCGCTGTTGAAGGTGAGAGAGAGAGCGGTGACCCCTCCCTGAACCCTGGGACATGCCCCTCCCTTAACCCCGCCCCTGCGCTGACCCCCCCCAATACGTCCCCCCCCCCCCGGCTTTCCACTCACGCAGTCCCCGCCCCCAGGCCGTGACCCCGCCCATCACTCGACCATTCGCTGACCCGGTCTAAGACCCGCCCATTCCCCACCCCCATTACCCCCCAATTCCCTGTAAACCCCCCAACTCCCACCCCCATAACTCTCCCCACCCCCCAACTCGTCCCCCAACTCCCCCGTCCCTCAACTCCCCCCCAATCCCCCAACTCCCCCCCAATCCCCCAACTCCCCCCCCATCCCCAACTCCCCCCCCCCCCCCCCATCCCCCAACTCCCCCCCCATCCCCCAACTCCCCCCCATCCCCCAACTCCCCCCCCATCCCCCAACTCCCCCCCCCCATCCCCCAACTCCCCCCCCCATCCCCCAACTCCCCCCCCACATCCCCCAACTCCACCCGGCCCCCAACTCTCCCCCGTCCCCCAACTCCCCCCCCGTCCCCCAACTCCCCCCCCCTGTACCCCAACTCCACCACGTCCCCCAACTCCCCCCCGTCCCTCAACTTCCCCCCATCCCCCAACTCCCCGTCCCACCCCCCCGTCCCCCAACTCCCCCCCGCAACCCCCAACTCCCCACCCGCAACCCCCAACCCCAAGCAACCCCCAACCCCCCCCGCAACCCCAACCCCCCCCGCAACCCCCAACTCCCCCCCCCGCAACCCCAACTCCCCCCCCCGCAACCCCAACTCCCCCCCGCAACCCCAGCTCCCCCCGCAACCCCAGCTCCCCCGCAACCCCCAACTCCCCCCCCGCAACCCCCAACTCCCCCCCCGCAACCCCCAACTCCCCCCCCGCAACCCCCCACTCCCCCCCCCCCGCAACCCCCAACTCCCCCCCCGCATCCCCAGCTCCCCAACCCCCCGTCCCCCAACTCCCCACCCCCCGTCCCCCAACTCCCCCGTCCCCCAACTCCCCCGTCCCCCAACTCCCCCCCCGCAACCCCCAACTCCACCCCGCAACCCCAACTCCACCCCGCAACCCCCAACTCCCCCCCGCATCCCCCAACTCCCCCCCGCATCCCCCAACTCCCCCCGCATCCCCCAACTCCCCCCCCGCATCTCCCAACTCCCCCCCGCATCCCACAACTCCCCCCCCCGCATCCCCCAACTCCTCCCCGCATCCCCCAACTCCCCCCCCCTCCCCTCCACCACGCCTCCCCCAACTCACTCCGCACCACAACTCCCCGCTCCCCAACTCCCCCCCGCTCCCCCACTCCATCCCCAACTCCCCCCCGCATCCCCAACTCCCCCCCGCATCCCCAACTCCCCCCCGCATCCCCCAACTCCCCCCCGCATCCCCCAACTCCCCCCCCGCATCCCCAACTGCCCCCCCCCGCATCCCCCAACTCCCCCCCCGCATCCCAACTCCCCCCCCCCTTCCCCCCCTCGCATCCCCCAACTCCCCCCCCCCATCCCCCAACTCCCCCCCACCCCCCGGCATCCCCCAGCTCCCCCACCCCCCCGTCCCCCAACTCCCCCACCCCCCCATCCCCCAACTCCCCGTCCCCAACTCCCATCCCCCAACGCCCCCCAACTCCCCGCCCCCCAACTCCCCCCCGTCCCCCCCCCGTCCCCCAACTCCCATCCCCCAACTCCCGTCCCCCAACTCCCATCCCCCAACTCCTGTCCCCCAACTCCACACCTCCGTCCCCAAACTCCCCCCCACATCTCCACCCCCCGTCCCCAACTCCCCCCCGTCCCCCAACTTCCTCCCATCCCCCAACTCCCTCCCGTCCCCAACTCCCTCCCGTCCCCCAACTCCCCCCGTCCCCCAACTGCCCCCGTCCCCCAACTCCCCCCCCCCCGTCCCCAACTCCCCCAACTCCCCCCCCCGTCCCCCAACTCCCCCCCCGTCCCCCAACTCCCCCCCCAACTCGCCCCCGTCCCCCAACTCCGCCCCCCCGTCCCCCAACTCCCCCCCCACCCGTCCCCCAACTCCCCCCCCCCCCCGTCCCCCAACTCTTCCCCCCCCGTCCCCCAACTCCCCCTCCGTCCCCCAACTCCCCCCCCCCGTCCCCCAACTCCCCCCCATCCCCAACTCCCCCCCCCGTCCCCCAACTCCCCCCCCCCCATCCCCCAACTCCCCCCCCCCCGTCCCCCAACTCCCCCCCCCCCCCCGTCCCCGAACTCCCCCCCCGTCCCCCAACTCCCCCCCGTCCCCCAACTTCCCCCCCCCGTCCCCCAGCTCCCCACCCGTCCCCCAACTCCCCCCCCCCCCCCGTTCCCCAACTCCCCCCGGCCCCCAACTCCCCCCCGGCCCCAACTCCCGCCCGGCCCCCAACTCCCCCCGGCCCCCAACTCCTCCCGGCCCCCAACTCCTCCCGGCCCCCAACTCCCCCCCCGGCCCCCAACTCCCCCCCCGGCCCCAACTCCCCCCCGGCCCCCAACTCCCCCCCGGCCCACAACTCCCCCCCGGCCCCCAACTCCCCCCCCCGGCCCCCAACTCCCCCCCCCCGGCCCCCAACTCCCCCCCGGCCCCCAACTCCCCCCCGGCCCCCAACTCCCCCCCGGTCCCCAACTCCCCCCCCCCTCCCGTCCCCCAACTCCCCACCGTCCCCGTCCCCCAACTCCCACCTCCCCCAACTCCCCCCCCCGTCCCCCAACACCCCCCCGTCCCCCAACACACCCCCCGTCCCCCAACACACCCCCCGTCCCCCAACACACCCCCCGTCCCCCAACACACCCCCCGTCCCCCAACACACACCCCGTCCCCCAACTCCCCCTCACCCGTCCCCCAACTCCTGTCCCCCAACTCCCCCCCCCGTCCCCCAGCTCCCACCCGTCCCCCAACTCCCCCCCCCCCCCGTTCCCCAACTCCCCCCGGCCCCCAACTCCCCCCCGGCCCCAACTCCCGCCCGGCCCCCAACTCCCCCCCGGCCCCCAACTCCTCCCCGGCCCCCAACTCCCCCCCGGCCCCCAACTCCGCCCCGGCCCCCAACTCCCCCCCGGCCCACAACTCCCCCCCGGCCCCCAACTCCCCCCCCCGGCCCCCAACTCCCCCCCGGCCCCCAACTCCCCCCCCGGTCCCCAACTCCCCCCCCCCCCCTCCCGTCCCCCAACTCCCCACCGTCCCCGTCCCCCAACTCCCACCTCCCCCAACTCCCCCCCCCGTCCCCCAACACACCCCCCGTCCCCCAACACACCCCCCGTCCCCCAACACACCCCCCGTCCCCCAACACACCCCCCGTCCCCCAACACACCCCCCGTCCCCCAACACACCCCCCGTCCCCCAACACACCCCCCGTCCCCCAACACACCCCCCGTCCCGCAACACACCCCCCGTCCCCCAACACACCCCCCGTCCCCCAACACACCCCCCGTCCCCCAACACACCCCCCGTCCCCCAACACACCCCCCGTCCCCCAACACACCCCCCGTCCCCCAACACACCCCCCGTCCCCCAACACACCCCACGTCCCCCAACACCCCCCCCCGCCCCCCAACACCCCCCCCGTCCCCCAACACCCCCCCCGTCCCCCAACACACCCCCCGTCCCCCAACACACCCCCCGTCCCCCAACACACCCCCCGTCCCCCAACACACCCCCCGTCCCCCAACACACCCCCCGTCCCCCAACACACCCCCCGTCCCCCAACACACACCCCGTCCCCCAACTCCCCCTCACCCGTCCCCCAACTCCTGTCCCCCAACTCCCCCCCCCGTCCCCCAACTCCCCCCCCGTCCCCCAACTCCACCCCCCATCCCCCAACTCCACCCCCGTCCCCCAACTCCCCCCCATCCCCCAACTCCCCCCCGTCCCCCAACTCCCTCCCGTCCCACAACTCCCTCCCGTCCCACAACTCCCTCCCGTCCCCCAACTCCCTCCCGTCCCCCAACTGCCCCCGTCCCCCAACTCCCCCCCCCCCGTCCCCCAACTCCCCCTCGTCCCCCAACTCCCCCCCCTGTCCCCCAACTCCCCCCGTCCCCCAACTCCCCGTCCCCCAACTCCCCCCCCCCCCAACTCCGCCCCCCCGTCCCCCAACTCCCCCCCGTCCCCCAACTCCCCCCCCCCGTCGCCCAACTCCCCCCTCGTCCCCCAACTCCCCCCCCCCCGTCCCCCAACTCCCCCCCGTCCCCCAACTCCCCCCGGTCCCCCAACTCCCCCCCCCCGTCCCCCAACTCCCCCCCCCGTCCCCCAACTCCCCCCCCGTCCCCCAACTCCCCCCGTCCCCCAACTCCCCCCATCCCCCAACTCCCCCCCCGTCCCCCAACTCCCACCCCCTGTACCCCAACTCCACCACGTCCCCCAACTCCACCCAACTCCACCCAACTCCCCCCCACTCCCCCCCGTCCCTCAACTCCCCCCCCCCATCCCTCAACTCCCCCCCCCCCATCCCTCAACTCCCCCCCCCCCCATCCCTCAACTCCCCCCCCCATCCCCAACTCCCCCGTCCCACACCCCCCGTCCCCCAACACACCCCCCGTCCCCCAACACACCCCCCGTCCCCCAACACACCCCCCGTCCCCCAACACACCCCCCGTCCCCCAACACACCCCCCGTCCCCCAACACACCCCCCGTCCCCCAGCACACCCCCCGTCCCCCAGCACACCCCCCGTCCCCCAACACACGCCCCGTCCCCCAACACACGCCCTATCCCCCAACTCCCCCCCACCCGTACCCCAACTCCCCCCCCCGTCCCCCAACTCCCCCCCGTCCCCCAACTCCCCCCCCGTCCCCCAACACCCCCCCCGTCCCCCAACTCCCCCCCCCCCGTCCCCCAACTCTCCCCAACTCCCCCCCCCCCCCCCGTCCCCCAACTCCCCCCCCCGTCCCCCAACTCCCCCCCCCCCCCCGTCCCCCGACTCCCCCCCCGTCCCCCAACTCCCCCCCCGTCCCCCAACTCCCCCCCGTCCCCCAACTCCCCCCCTGTCCCCCAACTCCCCCCCCGTCCCCCAACTCCCCCCCCGTCCCCCAACTCCCCCCCCCCCCGTCCCCCAACTCCCCCCCCCGTCCCCCAACTCCCCCCCCCGTCCCCCAACTCCCCACCCGTCACCCGTCCCCCAACTCCCCCCCCCGTCCCCCAACTCCCCCAACTCCCCCCCCCGTCCCCCAACTCCCCCCCCGTCCCCCAACTCCCCCCCAACTCCGCCCCCCCGTCCCCCAAATCCGCCCCCCCGTCCCCCAACTCCCCCCCCCCCCCCCACCCGTCCCCCAACTCCCCCCCCGTCCCCCAACTCCCCCCCCGTCCCCCAACTCCCCCCCCCCCCGTCCCCCAACTCCCCCCCCCGTCCCCCAACTCCCCCCCATCCCCCAACTCCCCCCCGTCCCCCAACTCCCCCCCCCCCATCCCCCAACTCCCCCCCCCCCGTCCCCCAACTCCCCCCCCCCCCGTCCCCCAACTCCCCCCCGTCCCCCAACTCCCCCCCGTCCCCCAACTTCCCCCCCCCCGTCCCCCAGCTCCCACCCGTCCCCCAACTCCACCCCGTTCCCCAACTCCCCCCGGCCCCCAACTCCCCCCCGGCCCCCAACTCCCCCCCGGCCCCCAACTCCCCCCCGACCCCCAACTCCCCCCCGGCCCCCATCTCCCCCCCGGCCCCCAACTCCCCCCCGGCCCCCAACTCCCCCCCGGCCCCCAACTCCCCCCCGGCCCCCAACCCCCCCCCCGGTCCCCAACTCCCCCCCCCCCCCCCTCCCGTCCCCCAACTCCCCACCGTCCCCGTCCCCCAACTCCCACCTCCCCCAACTCCCCCCCCCGTCCCCCAACACACCTCCCGTCCCCCAACACACCCCCCGTCCCCCAACACACCCCCCCGTCCCCCAACACACCCCCCGTCCCCCAACACCCCCCCCGTCCCCCAACACACCCCCCGTCCCCCAACACACCCCCCGTCCCCCAACACACCCCCCGTCCCCCAACACACCCCCCGTCCCCCAACACACCCCCGTCCCCCAACACACCCCCCGTCCCCCAACACACCCCCCGTCCCCCAACACACCCCCCGTCCCCCAACACACCCCCCGTCCCCCAACACACCCCCCGTCCCCCAACACACCCCCCGTCCCCCAACACACCCCCCGTCCCCCAACACCCCCCCCCGTCCCCCAACACACCCCCCGTCCCCCAACACACCCCCCGTCCCCCAACACACCCCCCGTCCCCCAACACACCCCCTGTCCCCCAACACACACCCCGTCCCCCAACTCCCCCTCACCCGTCCCCCAACTCCTGTCCCCCAACTCCCCCCCCCGTCCCCCAACTCCCCCCCCCATCCCCCAACTCCACCCCCGTCCCCCAACTCCCCCCATCCCCCAACTCCCTCCCGTCCCCCAACTCCCTCCCGTCCCCCAACTCCCTCCCGTCCCCCAACTCCCTCCCGTCCCCCAACTCCCCCCCGTCCCCCAACTGCCCCCGTCCCCCAACTGCCCCCGTCCCCCAACTGCCCCCGTCCCCCAACTCCCCCCCGTCCCCCAACTCCCCCTCGTCCCCCAACTCCCCCCCCCCCCGTCCCCCAACTCCCCCCCCCCGTCCCCCAACTCCCCCCCCCCGTCCCCCAACTCCCCCCCCCCGTCCCCCAACTCCGCCCCCCCGTCCCCCAACTCCCCCCCCATCCCCCAACTCCCCCCCCCCGTCCCCCAACTCCCCCCTCGTCCCCCAACTCCCCCCCCCGTTCCCCAACTCCCCCCCCGTCCCCCAACTCCCCCCCCGTCCCCCAACTCCCCCCCCCCCGTCCCCCAACTCCCCCCGTCCCCCAACTCCCCCATCCCCCAACTCCCCCCCCCCCCCCGTCCCCCAACTCCCACCCCCTGTACCCCAACTCCACCACGTCCCCCAACTCCACCCAACTCCCCCCCCCACTCCCCCCCCCGTCCCTCAACTCCCCCCCCCATCCCACAACTCCCCCCCCCCCATCCCTCAACTCCCCCCCCATCCCCCAACTCCCCCGTCCCACACCCCCCGTCCCCCAACACACCCCCCGTCCCCCAACACACCCCCCCGTCCCCCAACACACCCCCCGTCCCCCAACACACCCCCCGTCCCCCAACACACCCCCCGTCCCCCAACACACCCCCCGTCCCCCAACACACCCCCCGTCCCCCAGCACACCCCCCGTCCCCCAGCACACCCCCCGTCCCCCAACACACGCCCCGTCCCCCAACACACGCCCCGTCCCCCAACTCCCCCCCACCCGTACCCCAACTCCCCCCCCGTCCCCCAACACCCCCCCCGTCCCCCAACTCCCCCCCCCGTCCCCCAACTCTCCCCAACTCCCCCCCCCCGTCCCCCAACTCCCCCCCCGTCCCCCAACTCCCCCCCCCCATCCCCCGACTCCCCCCCCCGTCCCCCAACTCCCCCCCCCGTCCCCCAACTCCCCACCCGTCCCCCAACTCCCCACCCGTCCCCCAACTCCCCACCCGTCCCCCAACTCCCCACCCGTCCCCCAACTCCCCACCCGTCCCCCAACTCCCCACCCGTCCCCCAACTCCCCACCCGTCCCCCAACTCCCCACCCGTCCCCCAACTCCCCACCCGTCCCCCAACTCCCCCCCCCCCGTCCCCCAACCCCCCCCCGTCCCCCAACTCCCCCCCCCGTACCCCAACTTCCCCCCCGTCCCCCAACTCCCCCCCGTCCCCCAACTCCCCCCCGTCCCCCAACTTCCCCCCCGTCTCCCAACTCCCCCCGTCCCCCAACTCCCCCCCCCGTCCCCCAACTCCCTCCCCGTCCCCCAACTCCCCCCCATCCCCCATCTCCCCCCCCCCAACTCCCCCCCCGTCCCCCAACTCCCCCCCGTCCCCCAACTCCCCCCCCGTCCCCCAACTCCCCCCCCGTCCCCCAACTCCCCCGTCCCACACCCCCCGTCCCCCAACACCCCCCCCGTCCCCCAACACACCCCCCGTCCCCCAACACACCCCCCGTCCCCCAACACACCCCCCGTCCCCCAACACACCCCCCGTCCCCCAACACACCCCCCGTCCCCCAACACACCCCCCGTCCCCCAACACACCCCCCGTCCCCCAGCACACCCCCCGTCCCCCAGCACACCCCCCGTCCCCCAGCACACCCCCCGTCCCCCAACACACGCCCCGTCCCCCAACACACGCCCCGTCCCCCAACTCCCCCCCACCCGTACCCCAACTCCCCCCCCCCCCCAACTCCCCCCCCGTCCCCCAACACCCCCCCCCGTCCCCCAACTCCCCCCCCCCCGTCCCCCAACTCTCCCCAACTCCCCCCCCCGTCCCCCAACTCCCCCCCCGTCCCCCAACTCCCCCCCCCCATCCCCCGACTCCCCCCCCCGTCCCCCAACTCCCCCCCCCGTCCCCCAACTCCCCACCCGTCCCCCAACTCCCCACCCGTCCCCCAACTCCCCACCCGTCCCCCAACTCCCCACCCGTCCCCCAACTCCCCACCCGTCCCCCAACTCCCCACCCGTCCCCCAACTCCCCACCCGTCCCCCAACTCCCCACCCGTCCCCCAACTCCCCACCCGTCCCCCAACTCCCCCCCCCCCCGTCCCCCAACCCCCCCCCGTCCCCCAACTCCCCCCCCCGTACCCCAACTTCCCCCCCGTCCCCCAACTCCCCCCCCGTCCCCCAACTCCCCCCCGTCCCCCAACTTCCCCCCCGTCTCCCAACTCCCCCCCGTCCCCCAACTCCCCCCCCCCGTCCCCCAACTCCCTCCCCGTCCCCCAACTCCCCCCCATCCCCCATCTCCCCCCCCCCAACTCCCCCCCCGTCCCCCAACTCCCCCCCGTCCCCCAACTCCCCCCCCGTCCCCCACTCCCCCCCCGTCCCCCAACTCCCCCCCGTCCCCCAACTCCCCCCGTCCCCCAACTCCCCCCCCGTCCCCCAACTCCCCCCCGTCCCCCAACTCCCCCCCCGTCCCCCAACTCCCCCCCGTCCCCCAACTCCCCCCCCCGTCCCCCAACTCCCCCCCGTCCCCCAACTCCCCCCCCGTCCCCCAACTCCCCCCCCCGTCCCCCAACTCCCCCCCCGTCCCCCAACTCCCCCCCGGCCCCCAACTCCCCCGGCCCCCAACTCCCCCCGGCCCCAACTCCCCCCGGCCCCCAACTCCCCCCGGCCCCCAACTCCCCCCGGCCCCCAACTCCTCCCGGCCCCCAACTCCCCCCGGCCCCCAACTCCCCCCGGCCCCCAACTCCCCCCGGCCCCCAACTCCCCCCGGCCCCCAACTCCCCCCCCGGCCCCCAACTCCCCCCGGCCCCCCCAACTCCCCCCGGCCCCCAACTCCCCCCGGCCCCCAATCCCCCCGGCCCCCAACTCCCCCCGGCCCCCAACTCCCCCCGGCCCCCAACTCCCCCCGTCCCCCAACTCCCCCCGTCCCCCCCCGCAACCCCCAACTCCCCCCCGCAACCCCCCCAACTCCACCCCGCAACCCCCAACTCCCCCCCCCCCGCATCCCCCAGCTCCCCAACCCCCCCCGTCCCCCAACTCCCCCACCCCCCGTCCCCCAACACCCCCGTCCCCAACACCAGCGTCCCCCAACACCCCCGTCCCCCAACTCCCCCGTCCCCCAACTCCCCCCCGTCCCCCCAACTCCCCCCCCCCGCAACCCCAACTCCCCCCCCCCGCCACCCCCAAATCCCCCCCCCCCCCGCAACCCCCAACTCCCCCCCGCAACCCCCAACTCCCCCCCGCAACCCCCAACCTCCCCCCCGCAACCCCCAAATCCCCCCCGCATCCCCCAACTCCCCCCCTCATCCCCCAACTCCCCCCCGCATCCCCCAACTCCCCCCCGCATCCCCCAACTCCCCCCCGCATCCCCCAACTCCCCCCCGCATCCCCCAACTCGCCCCCCGCATCCCCCAACTCGCCCCCCGCATCCCCCAACTCGCCCCCCGCATCCCCCAACTCGCCCCCCGGATCCCCAACTCCCCCCCCGGATCCCCCAACTCCCCCCCGCATCCCCCAACTCCCCCCCGCATCCCCCAACTCCCCCCCCCGCATCCCCCAACTCCCCCCCCCCCGCATCCCCCAACTCCCCCCCCCCCGCATCCCCCAACTCCCCCCCCCCCCCGCATCCCCCAACTCCCCCCCCGCATCACCCAACTCCCCCCCCCCCCCGCATCCCCCAACTCCCCCCACCCCGCATCCCCCAACTCCCCCCCCCCCCTCTCCCCCCCGCATCCCCCAACTCCCCCCCCCATCCCCCAACTCCCCCCCCCCCCGGCATCCCCCAACTCCCCCACCCCCCCGTCCCCCAACTCCCCCACCCCCCCATCCCCCAACTCCCCGTCCCCAACTCCCGTCCCCCAACGCCCCCCAACTCCCCGCCCCCCCCCCCCGTCCCCGTCCCCAACTCCCATCCCCCAACTCCTGTCCCCCAACTCCCGTCCCCCAACTCCTGTCCCCCAACTCCACACCTCCGTCCCCGTCCCCAAACTCCCCCCCCACATCTCCACCCCCCGTCCCCCAACTCCCCCCCATCCCCCAACTCCCCCCCCATCCCCCAACTCCCTCCCGTCCCCCAACTCCCTCCCGTCCCCCAACTCCCTCCCGTCCCCCAACTCCCTCCCGTCCCCCAACTCCCCCCATCCCCCAACTGCCCCCGTCCCCCAACTCCCCCCCCGTCCCCCAACTCCCCCTCGTCCCCTAACTCCCCCCCCGTCCCCCAACTACCCCCGTCCCCCAACTCCCCCCCGTCCCCCAACTCCCCCGCCCCCCCGTCCCCCAACTCCCCCCCCCCCGTCCCCGAACTCCCCCCCCGTCCCCCAACTCCCACCCCCCCGGTCCCCCAACTCCCCCCGTCCCCCAACTCCCCCCGTCCCCCAACTCCCCCCGTCCCCCAAATCTCCCCCCCGTCCCCCAACTCCCCCCCCCGTCCCCCAACTCCCCCCCCAACTCCCCCCCGTCCCCCAACTTCCCCCCCCCGTCCCCCAACTTCCCCCCCCCGTCCCCAACTCCCCCCCCCGTCCCCCAACTCCCCCCCCGTCCCCCAACTTCCCCCCCCCGTCCCCCAACTTCCCCCCCACCCGTTCCCCCAACTCCCCCCCCCCGTCCCCCAACTCCCCCCCCCGTCCCCCAACTCCCCCCCCCCGTCCCCCAACTCCCCCCGTCCCCCAACTCCCCCACCCCCGTCCCCCAACTCCCCCCCCCCCGGTCCCCCAACTCCCCCCCGTCCCCCAACTCCCCCCCCCGTCCCCCAACTCCCCCCCCCGTCCCCCAACTCCCCCCCCCGTCCCCCAAATCCCCCCCCCCCGTCCCCCAACTCCCCCCCCGTCCCCCAACTCCCCCCCCGTCCCCCAACTCCCCCCCCGTCCCCCAACTCCCCCCGTCCCCCAACTCCCCCCATCCCCCAACTCCCACCCCCTGTACCCCAACTCCACCACGTCCCCCAACTCCCCCCCCCCCCGTCCCCCAACTCCCCCCCCGTCCCCCAACTCCCCCCCCGTCCCCCAAGTCCCCCCCCGTCCCCCAACTCCCCCCCGTCCCCCAACTCCCCCCCCCGTCCCCCAACTCCCCCCCCGTCCCCCAACTCCCCCCCCTGTCCCCCAACTCCCCCCCGTCCCCCAACTCCCCCCGTCCCCCAACTCCCCCCCCCCGTCCCCCAACTCCCCCCCCCTCCCCCCGTCCCCCAACTCCCCCCCCCCCCGTCCCCCAACTCCCCCCCCCCGTCCCCCAACTCCCCCCCCCGTCCCCCAACTCCCCCCCCGTCCCCCAACTCCCCCCCCGTCCTCCAACTCCCCCCCCATCCCCCAACTCCCCCCCCGTCGCCCAACTCCCCCCCCCGTCGCCCAACTGCCCCCCCCGTCCCCCAACTCCCCCCCGTCCCCCAACTCCCCCCCCGTCCCCCAACTCCCCCCCCGTCCCCCAACTCCCCCCCCCGTCCCCCAACTCCCCCCCCGTCCCCCAGCTCCCCCCCGTCCCCCAACTCCCCCCCCGTCCCCCAACTCCCCCCCCGTCCCCCAACTCCCCCCCCGTCCCCCAACTCCCCCCCCGTCCCCCAACTCCCCCCCCCCCCCGTCCCCCAACTCCCCCCCGTCCCCCAACTCCCCCCCCGTCCCCCAACTCCCCCCCCCGTCCCCCAACTCCCCCCCCCGTCCCCCAACTCCCCCCCCGTCCCCCAACTCCCCCCCCCCGTCCCCCAACACCCCCCCGTCCCCCAACTCCCCCCCGTCCCCCAACTCCCCCCCCGTCCCCCAACTCCCCCCCCGTCCCCCAACTCCCCCCCCGTCCCCCAACTCCCCCCCCGTCCCCCAACTCCCCCCCGTCCCCCAACTCCCCCCCCGTCCCCCAACTCCCCCCCCGTCCCCCAACTCCCCCCCCGTCCCCCAACTCCCCCCCGTCCCCCAACTCCCCCCGTGCCCCAACTCCACCCAACTCCCCCCCCCCCCGTCCCCCAACTCCCACCCCCTGTACCCCAACTCCACCACATCCCCCAACTCCACCCAACTCCCCCCGCACTCCCTCCCGTCCCTCAACTCCTCCCCCATCCCTCAACTCCCCCCCCATCCCCCAACTCCCCCGTCCCACACCCCCCGTCCCCCAAAACACCCCCCGTCCCCCAACACACCCCCCGTCCCCCAACTCCCCCCCCCGTCCCCCAACTCCCGCCCCGTCCCCCAACTCCCCCCCCCGTCCCCCAACTCCCCCCCCGTCCCCCAACTCCCCCCAGCCCCCAACTCCCCCCCCGGCCCCCAACTCCCCCCGGCCCCCAACTCCCCCCGGCCCCCAACTCCCCCCGGCCCCCAACTCCCCCCGGCCCCCAACTCCCCCCGGCCCCCAACTCCCCCCGGCCCCCAACTCCCCCCGGCCCCCAACTCCCCCCGGCCCCCAACTCCCCCCGGCCCCCAACTCCCCCCCGGCCCCCAACTCCCCCCCTCCCGTCCCCCAACTCCCCACCGTCCCCCAACTCCCCACCCCCCTCCAATTCCCACCTCCCCCAACTCCCCCCCCCCGTCCCCCAACACCCCCCCCGTCCCCCAACACCCCCCCCGTCCCCCAACACACCCCCCGTCCCCCAACACACCCCCCGTCCCCCAACACACCCCCCGTCCCCCCACACACCCCCCGTCCCCCCACACACCCCCCGTACCCCCACACACCCCCCGTACCCCCACACACCCCCCGTACCCCCAACACACCCCCCGTCCCCCAACACACCCCCCGTCCCCCAACACACCCCCCGTCCCCCAACACACCCCCCGTCCCCCAACACACCCCCCGTCCCCCAACACACCCCCCGTCCCCCAACACACCCCCCGTCCCCCAACACACCCCCCGTCCCCCAACACACCCCCCGTCCCCCAACACACCCCCCGTCCCCCAACACACCCCCCGTCCCCCAACACACCCCCCGTCCCCCAACACACCCCCCGTCCCCCAACACACCCCCCGTCCCCCAACACACCCCCCGTCCCCCAACACACCCCCCGTCCCCCAACACACCCCCCGTCCCCCAACACACCCCCCGTCCCCCAACACACCCCCCGTCCCCCAACACACCCCCCGTCCCCCAACACACCCCCCGTCCCCCAACACACCCCCCGTCCCCCAACACACCCCCCGTCCCCCAACACACCCCCCGTCCCCCAACACACCCCCCGTCCCCCAACACACACCCCGTCCCCCAACACACACCCCGTCCCCCAACTCCCCACCGTCCCCGTCCCCCAACTCCCCACCCCCCTCCAACTCCCCCCGTCCCCCAACACACGCCCCGTCCCCCAACACACGCCCCGTCCCCCAACACACCCCCCGTCCCCCAACACACCCCCCCGTCCCCCAACACACCCCCCGTCCCCCAACACCCCCCCCGTCCCCCAACACCACCCCCGTCCCCCAACACCACCCCCGTCCCCCAACACACCCCCCGTCCCCCAACACACCCCCCGTCCCCCAACACACCCCCCGTCCCCCAACACACCCCCCGTCCCCCCACACACCCCCCGTACCCCCACACACCCCCCGTACCCCCACACACCCCCCGTACCCCCAACACACCCCCCGTCCCCCAACACACCCCCCGTCCCCCAACACACCCCCGTCCCCCAACACACCCCCGTCCCCCAACACACCCCCCGTCCCCCAACACACCCCCCGTCCCCCAACACACCCCCCGTCCCCCAACACACCCCCCGTCCCCCAACACACCCCCCGTCCCCCAACACACCCCCCGTCCCCCAACACACCCCCCGTCCCCCAACACACCCCCCGTCTCCCAACACACTCCCCGTCTCCCAACACACCCCCCGTCTCCCAACACACCCCCCGTCTCCCAACACACCCCCCGTCCCCCAACACCCCCCCCCCCGTCCCCCAACACACCCCCCGTCCCCCAACACACCCCCCGTCCCCCAACACACCCCCCGTCCCCCAACACACCCCCCGTCCCCCAACACACCCCCCGTCCCCCAACACACCCCCCGTCCCCCAACACACCCCCCGTCCCCCAACACACCCCCCGTCCCCCAACACACCCCCCCGTCCCCCAACACACCCCCCGTCCCCCAACACACCCCCCGTCCCCCAACACACCCCCCGTCCCCCAACACACCCCCCGTCCCCCAACACACCCCCCGTCCCCCAACACACCCCCCGTCCCCCAACACACCCCCCGTCCCCCAACACACCCCCCGTCCCCCAACACACACCCCGTCCCCCAACTCCCCACCGTCCCCGTCCCCCAACTCCCCACCCCCCTCCAACTCCCCCCGTCCCCCAACACACGCCCCGTCCCCCAACACACGCCCCGTCCCCCAACACCCCCCCCGTCCCCCAACACCCCCCCCGTCCCCCAACACCCCCCCCGTCCCCCAACACCCCCCCCCGTCCCCCAACACCCCCCCCGTCCCCCAACACCCCCCCCGTCGCCCAACACCCCCCCCGTCCCCCAACACCTCCCCCGTCCCCCAACACCCCCCCCCGTCCCCCAACACCCCCCCGTCCCCCAACACCCCCCCCGTCCCCCAACACCCCCCCCGTCCCCCAACACCCCCCCCGTCCCCCAACACCCCCCCCGTCCCCCAACACCCCCCCCCGTCCCCCAACACACCCCCCGTCCCCCAACACACCCCCCGTCCCCCAACACACCCCCCGTCCCCCAACACACCCCCCGTCCCCCAACACACCCCCGTCCCCCAACACACCCCCGTCCCCCAACACACCCCCCGTCCCCCAACACACCCCCCGTCCCCCAACACACCCCCCGTCCCCCAACACACCCCCCGTCCCCCAACACACCCCCCGTCCCCCAACACACCCCCCGTCCCCCAACACACCCCCCGTCCCCCAACACACCCCCCGTCCCCCAACACACCCCCCGTCCCCCAACACACCCCCCGTCCCCCAACACACCCCCCGTCCCCCAACACACCCCCCGTCCCCCAACACACCCCCCGTCCCCCAACACACCCCCCGTCCCCCAACACACCCCCCGTCCCCCAACACACCCACCGTCCCCCAACTCCACCCCCGTCCCCCAACTCCCCCCGTCCCCGTCCCCAACTCCCCCGTCCCCGTCCCCCAACTCCCCCCGTCCCCGTCCCCCAACTCCCCCCGTCCCCGTCCCCCAACTCCCCCCGTCCCCCAACTCACCCCCCCCATCCCCCAACACCCCCCCGTCCCCCAACTTCCCCCCCCTTCCCCCAACCCCCCCCGTCCCCCAACTCCCCCGTCCCCCAACTCCCCCGTCCCCCAACTCCCCCGTCCCCCAACTCCCCCGTCCCCCAACTCCCCCGTCCCCCAACTCCCCCGTCCCCCAACTCCCCCGTCCCCCAACTCCCCCGTCCCCCAACTCCCCCGTCCCCCCAACTCGCCCCCCGCAACCCCCAACTCCCTCCCGCACCCCCCAACTCCACCACCCCCGTCCCCCAACTCCCCCGTTCCCCAACTCCCCCACCCCCCGCCTCCCTCCTCCTCCTCCCCCCTCCTCCCCCAACTCCCCCCCCCCCGCATCCCCCAACTCCCCCACCCCTCCTCTTCCCGTCTCCCTCCTCCTCCCTTCTCCCTCCTCCCGTCTCCCTCCTCCTCCCTTCTCCCCCCAGCTCCCCAGTCTCCCCCCAGCTCCCCAGTCTCCCCCCAGCTCCCCAGTCTCCCCCCCGCTCCCCAGTCTCGCCCCGCTCCCCAGTCTCGCCCCGCTCCCCAGTCTCGCCCCGCTCCCCAGTCTCGCCCCGCTCCCCAGTCTCGCCCCGCTCCCCAGTCTCGCCCCGCTCCCCAGTCTCGCCCCCGCTCCCCAGTCTCCCCCCGCTCCCCAGTCTCCCCCCGCTCCCCAGTCTCCCCCCGCTCCCCAGTCTCCCCCCGCTCCCCAGTCTCCCCCCGCTCCCCAGTCTCCCCCCGCTCCCCAGTCTCCCCCCGCTCCCCAGTCTCCCCCCGCTCCCCAGTCTCCCCCCGCTCCCCAGTCTCCCCCCGCTCCCCAGTCTCCCCCCGCTCCCCAGTCTCCCCCCGCTCCCCAGTCTCCCCCCGCTCCCCAGTCTCCCCCCGCTCCCCAGTCTCCCCCCGCTCCCCAGTCTCCCCCCGCTCCCCAGTCTCCCCCCGCTCCCCAGTCTCCCCCCGCTCCCCAGTCTCCCCCCGCTCCCCAGTCTCCCCCCGCTCCCCAGTCTCCCCCCGCTCCCCAGTCTCCCCCCGCTCCCCAGTCTCCCCCCGCTCCCCAGTCTCCCCCCGCTCCCCAGTCTCCCCCCGCTCCCCAGTCTCCCCCCGCTCCCCAGTCTCCCCCCGCTCCCCAGTCTCCCCCCGCTCCCCAGTCTCCCCCCGCTCCCCAGTCTCCCCCCGCTCCCCAGTCTCCCCCCGCTCCCCAGTCTCCCCCCGCTCCCCAGTCTCCCCCCGCTCCCCAGTCTCCCCCGCTCCCCAGTCTCCCCCCGCTCCCCAGTCTCCCCCCGCTCCCCAGTCTCCCCCGCTCCCCAGTCTCCCCCGCTCCCCAGTCTCCCCCCGCTCCCCAGTCTCCCCCCGCTCCCCAGTCTCCCCCCGCTCCCCAGTCTCCCCCCGCTCCCCAGTCTCCCCCCGCTCCCCAGTCTCCCCCCGCTCCCCAGTCTCCCCCCGCTCCCCAGTCTCCCCCCGCTCCCCAGTCTCCCCCGCTCCCCAGTCTCCCCCCGCTCCCCAGTCTCCCCCCGCTCCCCAGTCTCCCCCCGCTCCCCAGTCTCCCCCCGCTCCCCAGTCTCCCCCCGCTCCCCAGTCTCCCCCCGCTCCCCAGTCTCCCCCCGCTCCCCAGACTCCCCCCGCTCCCCAGCCTCTCCCCGCTCCCCAGCCTCTCCCCGCTCCCCAGCCTCCCCCCGCTCCCCAGCCTCCCCCGCTCCCCAGCCTCCCCCCGCTCCCCAGCCTCCCCCCGCTCCCCAGCCTCCCCCCGCTCCCCAGCCTCCCCCCGCTCCCCAGCCTCCCCCCGCTCCCCAGCCTCCCCCCGCTCCCCAGCCTCCCCCCGCTCCCCAGCCTCCCCCCGCTCCCCAGCCTCCCCCGCTCCCCAGCCTCCCCCGCTCCCCAGCCTCCCCCCGCTCCCCAGCCTCCCCCGCTCCGCAGCCTCCCCCGCTCCCCAGCCTCCCCGCTCCCCAGTCTCCCCGCTCCCCAGTCTCCCCGCTCCCCAGTCTCCCCCCGCTCCCCTGTCTCCCCAGTCTCCCCCCGCTCCCCAGTCTCCCCCCGCTCCCCAGTCTCCCCCCGCTCCCCAGTCTCCCCCCCCTCCCCAGTCTCTCCCTCCTCCCCAGTCTCCCCCTCCTCCCCAGTCTCCCCCTCCTCCCCAGACTCCCCCTCCTCCCCAGACTCCCCCTCCTCCCCAGACTCCCCCTCCTCCCCAGTCTCCCCCTCCTCCCCAGTCTCCCCCTCCTCCCCAGTCTCCCCCTCCTCCCCAGTCTCCCCCTCCTCCCCAGTCTCCCCCTCCTCCCCAGTCTCCCCCTCCTCCCCAGTCTCCCCCTCCTCCCCAGTCTCCCCCTCCTCCCCAGTCTCCCCCTCCTCCCCAGTCTCCCCCCAGTCACCCCCCTCCTCCCCAGTCTCCCCCCCCCAGTCTCCCTCCTCCTCCCCAGTCTCCCTCCTCCTCCCCAGTCTCCCTCCTCCTCCCCAGTCTCCCCCCTCCTCCCCAGTCTCCTCCCCAGTCTTCCCCTCCTCCCCAGTCTCCCCCTCCTCCCCAGCCTCCCCCCTCCCTACCAGTCTCCCCCTCCTCCCCAGTCTTCCCCCTCCACCGCAGACGTCCCCACTCCTCCCCAGTCTTCCCCCCCTCCTCCCCAGTCACTCCCCTCCTCCCCAGTCTCCCCCCCCTCCTCCCCAGTCTCCCCCCCTCCTCCCCAGTCTCCCCCCTCCTCGCCAGTCTCCCCCCTCCTCGCCAGTCTACCCCCTCCTCGCCAGTCTCCCCCTCCTCGCCAGTCTCCCCCCTCCTGGCCAGTCTCCCCCCTCCTCGCCAGTCTCCCCCTCCTCGCCAGTCTCCCCCCTCCTCGCCAGTCTCCCCCCGCTCCCCAGTCTCCCCCCGCTCCCCAGTCTCCCCCCGCTCCCCAGTCTCCCCCCGCTCCCCAGTCTCCCCCCGCTCCCCAGTCTCCCCCCGCTCCCCAGTCTCCCCCGCTCCCCAGTCTCCCCCCGCTCCCCAGTCTCCCCCGCTCCCCAGTCTCCCCCCGCTCCCCAGTCTCCCCCCGCTCCCCAGTCTCCCCCCGCTCCCCAGTCTCCCCCCGCTCCCCAGTCTCCCCCCGCTCCCCAGTCTCCCCCCGCTCCCCAGTCTCCCCCCGCTCCCCAGTCTCCCCCGCTCCCCAGTCTCCCCCGCTCCCCAGTCTCCCCCCGCTCCCCAGTCTCCCCCCGCTCCCCAGTCTCCCCCCGCTCCCCAGTCTCCCCCCGCTCCCCAGTCTCCCCCCGCTCCCCAGTCTCCCCCCGCTCCCCAGTCTCCCCCCGCTCCCCAGTCTCCCCCCGCTCCCCAGTCTCCCCCCGCTCCCCAGTCTCCCCCCGCTCCCCAGTCTCCCCCCGCTCCCCAGTCTCCCCCCGCTCCCCAGTCTCCCCCCGCTCCCCAGTCTCCCCCCGCTCCCCAGTCTCCCCCCGCTCCCCAGTCTCCCCCCGCTCCCCAGTCTCCCCCCGCTCCCCAGTCTCCCCCCGCTCCCCAGCCTCCCCCCGCTCCCCAGCCTCTCCCCGCTCCCCAGCCTCTCCCCGCTCCCCAGCCTCTCCCCGCTCCCCAGCCTCTCCCCGCTCCCCAGCCTCTCCCCACTCCCCAGCCTCCCCCCGCTCCCCAGCCTCCCCCCGCTCCCCAGCCTCCCCCGCTCCCCAGCCTCCCCCCGCTCCCCAGCCTCCCCCGCTCGCCAGCCTCCCCCCGCTCCCCAGCCTCCCCCGCTCCCCAGCCTCCCCCCGCTCCCCAGCCTCCCCCGCTCCCCAGCCTCCCCCCGCTCCCCAGCCTCCCCCCGCTCCCCAGCCTCCCCCCGCTCCCCAGCCTCCCCCCGCTCCCCAGCCTCCCCCGCTCCCCAGCCTCCCCCCGCTCCCCAGCCTCCCCCCGCTCCCCAGCCTCCCCCCGCTCCCCAGCCTCCCCCCGCTCCCCAGCCTCCCCCCGCTCCCCAGCCTCCCCCCGCTCCCCAGCCTCCCCCCGCTCCCCAGCCTCCCCCGCTCCCCAGCCTCCCCCCGCTCCCCAGCCTCCCCCCGCTCCGCAGCCTCCCCCGCTCCCCAGCCTCCCCGCTCCCCAGTCTCCCCGCTCCCCAGTCTCCCCCGCTCCCCAGTCTCCCCAGTCTCCCCCCCCTCCCCAGTCTCCCCCCGCTCCCCAGTCTCCCCCCCCTCCCCAGTCTCTCCCTCCTCCCCAGTCTCCCCCTCCTCCCCAGTCTCCCCCTCCTCCCCAGTCTCCCCCTCCTCCCCAGTCTCCCCCTCCTCCCCAGTCTCCCCCTCCTCCCCAGTCTCCCCCTCCTCCCCAGTCTCCCCCCAGTCACCCCCCTCCTCCCCAGTCTCCCCCCCCCAGTCTCCCTCCTCCTCCCCAGTCTCCCTCCTCCTCCCCAGTCTCCCTCCTCCTCCCCAGTCTCCCTCCTCCTCCCCAGTCTCCCCCCTCCTCCCCAGTCTCCTCCCCAGTCTTCCCCTCCTCCCCAGTCTCCCCCTCCTCCCCAGCCTCCCCCTCCCTACCAGTCTCCCCCTCCTCCCCAGTCTTCCCCCTCCACCGCAGACGTCCCCCCTCCTCCCCAGTCTTCCCCCCCTCCTCCCCAGTCACTCCCCTCCTCCCCAGTCTCCCCCCTCCTCCCCAGTCTCCCCCCTCCTCGCCAGTCTCCCCCCTCCTCGCCAGTCTCCCCCCTCCTCGCCAGTCTCCCCCCTCCTCGCCAGTCTCCCCCTCCTCGCCAGTCTCCCCCCTCCTCGCCAGTCTCCCCCCTCCTCGCCAGTCTCCCCCTCCTCGCCAGTCTCCCCCCTCCTCGCCAGTCTCCCCCTCCTCGCCAGTCTCCCCCCTCCTCGCCAGTCTCCCCCTCCTCGCCAGTCTCCCCCCTCCTCGCCAGTCTCCCCCTCCTCGCCAGTCTCCCCCCTCCTCGCCAGTCTCCCCCCCTCCTCGCCAGTCTCCCCCTCCTCGCCAGTCTCCCCCTCCTCGCCAGTCTCCCCCTCCTCGCCAGTCTCCCCCCTCCTCGCCAGTCTCCCCCCTCCTCGCCAGTCTCCCCCTCCTCGCCAGTCTCCCCCCTCCTCGCCAGTCTCTTCCCCCCCCTCGCCAGTCTCCCCCCCGCCTCCTCCCCAGTCTCCCCCGCCTCCTCCCCAGTCTCCCCCGCCTCCTCCCCAGTCTCTCCCCCTCCTCCCCAGACTCTCCCCCCCACTCCTCCCCACTCTTCCCCCCCCACTCCTCCCAGTCTCTTCCCCCCCACTCCTCCCCAGTCTCTTCCCCCCCCACTCCTACCCAGTCTTCCTCCTCCTCCCCAGCAGTCTTCCCCCCCCTCCTCCCCAGCCTTCCCCCTTCCTCCGCAGTCTTCTTCCCCACCTTCTCCACAGTGTTCTTCCCCCCCTTCTCCGCAGTCGTCTTCCCCCCTTCTCCGCAGTCTTCTTCCCCGCTTTCTCCGCAGTCTTCTTCCCCCCCACCTCCCCAGTCTTCCCCCCTCCTCCCCAGTCTTCCCCTCCTCCCCAGTCTCCACCCCAGTCTCCCCCTCCTCCCCAGTCTCCCCCCGCTCCCCAGTCTCCCCCCGCTCCCCAGTCTCCCCCCGCTCCCCAGTCTCCCCCCGCTCCCCAGTCTCCCCCCGCTCCCCAGTCTCCCCCCGCTCCCCAGTCTCCCCCCGCTCCCCAGTCTCCCCCCGCTCCCCAGTCTCCCCCCGTCCCCCAACTCCCCCCCCCGTCCCCCAACTCCCCCTCGTCCCCCAACTCCCCCCCCCCCCCGTCCCCCAACTCCCCCCGTCCCCCAACTCCCCGTCCCCCAACTCCACCCCCCCGTCCCCCAACTCCACCCCCCCGTCCCCCAACTCCCCCCCCGTCCCCCAACTCCCCCCCCGTCCCCCAACTCCCCCCCCCGTCCCCCAACTCCCCCCTCGTCCCCCAACTCCCCCCCCCGTCCCCCAACTCCCCCCCCGTCCCCCAACTCCCCCCCCGTCCCCCAACTCCCCCCCCCCCGTCCCCCAACTCCCCCCCCCGTCCCCCAACTCCCCCCCCCTGTCCCCCAACTCCCCCCGTCCCCCAACTCCCCCCATCCCCCAACTCCCCCCCCGTCCCCCAACTCCCACCCCCTGTACCCCAACTCCACCACGTCCCCCAACTCCACCCAACTCCCCCCCCACTCCCCCCCCCGTCCCTCAACTCCCCCCCCCATCCCTCAACTCCCCCCCCCCATCCCTCAACTCCCCCCCCCCATCCCCAACTCCCCCGTCCCACACCCCCCGTCCCCCAACACACCCCCCGTCCCCCAACACACCCCCCGTCCCCCAACACACCCCCCGTCCCCCAACACACCCCCCGTCCCCCAACACACCCCCCGTCCCCCAACACACCCCCCGTCCCCCAGCACACCCCCCGTCCCCCAGCACACGCCCCGTCCCCCAGCACACGCCCCGTCCCCCAGCACACGCCCCGTCCCCCAACACACGCCCCGTCCCCCAACACACGCCCCGTCCCCCAACTCCCCCCCACCCGTCCCCCAACTCCCCCCCCCGTCCCCCAACTCCCCCCCCGTCCCCCAACTCCCCCCCCCCCCGTCCCCCAACTCTCCCCAACTCCCCCCCCCCGTCCCCCAACTCCCCCCAACTCCCCCCCGTCCCCCAACTCCCCCCCCCCCCCCCCGACTCCCCCCCCGTCCCCCAACTCCCCCCCCGTCCCCCAACTCTCCCCCCCCGTCCCCCAACTCCCCCCCCGTCCCCCAACTCCCCCCCCCGTCCCCCAACTCCCCACCCGTCCCCCAACTCCCCCCCCCGTCCCCCAACTCCCCACCCGTCCCCCAACTCCCCACCCGTCCCCCAACTCCCCACCCGTCCCCCAACTCCCCACCCGTCCCCCAACTCCCCACCCGTCCCCCAACTCCCCACCCGTCCCCCAACTCCCCACCCGTCCCCCAACTCCCCCCCCCGTCCCCCAACCCCCCCCCGTCCCCCAACTCTTCCCCCCCCCGTACCCCAACTTCCCCCCCGTCCCCCAACTCCCCCCCCGTCCCCCAACTCCCCCCGTCCCCCAACTTCCCCCCGTCCCCCAACTCCCCCCGTCCCCCAACTCCCCCCGTCCCCCAACTCCCCCCCCCCCCCCGTCCCCCAACTCCCTCCCCGTCCCCCAACTCCCCCCCCCACCCCCATCTCCCCCCCCCCAACTCCCCCCCGTCCCCCAACTCCCCCCCCATCCCCCATCTCCCCCCCCAACTCCCCCCCCGTCCCCCAACTCCCCCCCGTCCCCCAACTCCCCCCCGTCCCCCAACTCCCCCCCGTCCCCCAACTCCCCCCCCGTCCCCCAACTCCCCCCCCGTCCCCCAACTCCCCCCCCGTCCCCCAACTCCCCCCCGTCCCCCAACTCCCCCCCGTCCCCCAACTCCCCCCGTCCCCCAACTCACCCCGCATCCCCCAACTCCCCCCCGCATCCCCCAACTCCCCCCCGCATCCCCCAACTCCCCCCCGCATCCCCCAACTCCCCCCCCGCATCCCCCAACTCCCCCCCCGCATCCCCCAACTCCCCCCCCGCATCCCCCAACTCCCCCCCCCGCATCCCCCAACTCCCCCCCCCGCATCCCCCAACTCCCCCCCGCATCCCCCAACTCCCCCCCGCATCCCCCAACTCCCCCCCCGCATCCCCCAACTCCCCCCCGCATCCCCCAACTCCCCCCCCCCGCATCCCCCAACTCTCCCCCCCGCATCCCCCAACTCCCCCCCCCCCGCATCCCCCAACTCCCCCCCCGCATCCCCCAACTGCCCCCCCCCCCGCATCCCCCAACTCCCCCCCCCCGCATCCCCCAACTCCCCCCCCTTCCCCCCCTCGCATCCCCCAACTCCCCCCCCCCCCCCATCCCCCAACTCCCCCCCCACCCCCCGGCATCCCCCAGCTCCCCGACCCCCCCGTCCCCCAACTCCCCCACCCCCCCATCCCCCAACTCCCCGTCCCCAACTCCCATCCCCCAACGCCCCCCAACTCGCCGCCCCCCAACTCCCCCCCGTCCCCCAACTCCCGTCCCCCAACTCCCGTCCCCCAACTCCCATCCCCCAACTCCCATCCCCCAACTCCTGTCCCCCAACTCCACACCTCCGTCCCCAAACTCCCCCCCACATCTCCACCCCCCGTCCCCCAACTCCCCCCCCGTCCCCCAACTCCCTCCCATCCCCCAACTCCCTCCCGTCCCCCAACTCCCTCCCGTCCCCCAACTCCCCCCGTCCCCCAACTGCCCCCGTCCCCCAACTGCCCCCGTCCCCCAACTCCCCCCCCGTCCCCCAACTCCCCCAACTCCCCCCCCCCGTCCCCCAACTCCCCCCCCCCCCGTCCCCCAACTCCCCCCCGTCCCCCAACTCCCCCCCCCAACTCCGCCCCCCCGTCCCCCAAATCCGCCCCCCCGTCCCCCAACTCCCCCCCCCCCACCCGTCCCCCAACTCCCCCCCCCGTCCCCCAACTCCCCCCCCCCCCCGTCCCCCAACTCCCCCCCATCCCCCAACTCCCCCCCGTCCCCCAACTCCCCCCCCCCCCATCCCCCAACTCCCCCCCCGTCCCCCAACTCCCCCCCCCCGTCCCCCAACTCCCCCCCCGTCCCCCAACTCCCCCCCCGTCCCCCAACTTCCCCCCCCCCGTCCCCCAGCTCCCACCCGTCCCCCAACTCCCCCCCGTTCCCCAACTCCCCCCCGGCCCCCAACTCCCCCCCGGCCCCCAACTCCCCCCCGGCCCCCAACTCCCCCCCGGCCCCCAACTCCGCCCCGGCCCCCAACTCCCCCCCGGCCCCCAACTCCCCCCCGGCCCCCAACTCCCCCCCGGCCCCCAACTCCCCCCCCGGTCCCCAACTCCCCCCCCCCCCCCCCCTCCCGTCCCCCAACTCCCCACCGTCCCCGTCCCCCAACTCCCACCTCCCCCAACTCCCCCCCCCGTCCCCCAACACACCCCCCGTCCCCCAACACACCCCCCGTCCCCCAACACACCCCCCGTCCCCCAACACACCCCCCGTCCCCCAACACACCCCCCGTCCCCAACACACCCCCCGTCCCCCAACACCCCCCCCGTCCCCCAACACACCCCCCGTCCCCCAACACACCCCCCGTCCCCCAACACACCCCCCGTCCCCCAACACACCCCCCGTCCCCCAACACACCCCCCGTCCCCCAACACACCCCCCGTCCCCCAACACACCCCCCGTCCCCCAACGCACCCCCCGTCCCCCAACACACCCCCGTCCCCCAACACACCCCCCGTCCCCCAACACACCCCCCGTCCCCCAACACCCCCCCCCGTCCCCCAACACACCCCCCGTCCCCCAACACACCCCCCGTCCCCCAACACACCCCCCGTCCCCCAACACACCCCCCCGTCCCCCAACACACCCCCCGTCCCCCAACACACCCCCCGTCCCCCAACACACCCCCCGTCCCCCAACACACCCCCCGTCCCCCAACACACACCCCGTCCCCCAACTCCCCCTCACCCGTCCCCCAACTCCTGTCCCCCAACTCCCCCCCCCGTCCCCCAACTCCCCCCCCGTCCCCCAACTCCACCCCCCATCCCCCAACTCCACCCCCGTCCCCCAACTCCCCCCCATCCCCCAACTCCCTCCCGTCCCCCAACTCCCTCCCGTCCCCCAACTCCCTCCCGTCCCCCAACTCCCTCCCGTCCCCCAACTGCCCCCGTCCCCCAACTCCCCCCCCCCCCCCGTCCCCCAACTCCCCCCCCCGTCCCCCAACTCCCCCTCGTCCCCAACTCCCCCCCCGTCCCCCAACTCCCCCTGTCCCCCAACTCCCCCCCCCGTCCCCCAACTCCCCCCCCCCCGTCCCCCAACTCCCCCCCCCCGTCCCCCAACTCCCGCCCCCCCGTCCCCCAACTCCGCCCCCCCGTCCCCCAACTCCGCCCCCCCGTCCCCCAACTCCGCCCCCCCGTCCCCCAACTCCCCCCCCGTCCCCCAACTCCCCCCTCGTCCCCCAACTCCCCCCCGTCCCCCAACTCCCCCCCCGTCCCCCAACTCCCCCCCCCCCGTCCCCCAACTCCCCCCCCCGTCCCCCAACTCCCCCCGTCCCCCAACTCCCCCCATCCCCAACTCCCCCCCCCGTCCCCCAACTCCCACCCCCTGTACCCCAACTCCACCACGTCCCCCAACTCCACCCAACTCCCCCCCCACTCCCCCCCCCGTCCCTCAACTCCCCCCCCCATCCCTCAACTCCCCCCCCCCCATCCCTCAACTCCCCCCCATCCCCCAACTCCCCCGTCCCACACCCCCCCGTCCCCCAACACACCCCCCGTCCCCCAACACACCCCCCGTCCCCCAACACACCCCCGTCCCCCAACACGACAACCCCCCGTCCCCCAACACACCCCCCGTCCCCCAACACACCCCCGTCCCCCAACACACCCCCGTCCCCCAGCACACCCCCCGTCCCCCAGCACACCGCCCCGTCCCCCAACACACGCCCCCGTCCCCCAACACACCCCCCCGTCCCCCAACTCCCCCCCCACCCGTACCCCAACTCCCCCCCCCCTGTCCCCCAACTCCCCCCCCCCGTCCCCAACTCCCCCCCCCCGTCCCCCAACTCCCCCCCCCGTCCCCCAACTCCGCCCCCCCGTCCCCCAACTCCGCCCCCCCGTCCCCCAACTCCGCCCCCCCGTCCCCCAACTCCGCCCCCCCGTCCCCCAACTCCCCCCCGTCCCCCAACTCCCCCCTCGTCCCCCAACTCCCCCCCGTCCCCCAACTCCCCCCCCCGTCCCCCAACTCCCCCCCCCCCGTCCCCCAACTCCCCCCCCGTCCCCCAACTCCCCCGTCCCCCAACTCCTCCCCCCATCCCCCAACTCCCCCCCCCGTCCCCCAACTCCCACCCCCTGTACCCCAACTCCACCACGTCCCCCAACTCCACCCAACTCCCCCCCCACTCCCCCCCCCGTCCCTCAACTCCCCCCCCATCCCTCAACTCCCCCCCCCCCCATCCCTCACTCCCCCCCATCCCCCAACTCCCCCCGTCCCACACCCCCCGTCCCCCAACACACCCCCCGTCCCCCAACACACCCCCCGTCCCCCAACACACCCCCGTCCCCAACACACCCCCCGTCCCCAACACACCCCCCGTCCCCCAACACACCCCCCGTCCCCCAACACACCCCCCGTCCCCCAACACACCCCCCGTCCCCCAGCACACCCCCGTCCCCCAACACACGCCCCGTCCCCAACACACGCCCCGTCCCCCAACTCCCCCCCACCCGTACCCCAACTCCCCCCCCCCCCGTCCCCCAACTCCCCCCCCCGTCCCCCAACACCCCCCCCCCGTCCCCCAACTCCCCCCCCCGTCCCCCAACTCTCCCAACTCCCCCCCCTGTCCCCCAACTCCCCCCCCGTCCCCCGACTCCCCCCCCCCGTCCCCCGACTCCCCCCCCGTCCCCCAACTCCCCCCCGTCCCCCAACTCCCCCCCCGTCCCCCAACTCCCCCCCTGTCCCCCAACTCCCCCCCTGTCCCCCAACTCCCCCCCCGTCCCCCAACTCCCCCCCCCGTCCCCCAACTCCCCCCCCCCCGTCCCCCAACTCCCCACCCGTCCCCCAACTCCCCACCCGTCCCCCAACTCCCCACCCGTCCCCCAACTCCCCACCCGTCCCCCAACTCCCCACCCGTCCCCCAACTCCCCCCCCCGTCCCCCAACCCCCCCCCGTCCCCCAACCCCCCCCCGTCCCCCAACTCCCCCCCGTACCCCACCTTCCCCCCCCGTCCCCCAACTCCCCCCCGTCCCCCAACTCCCCCCCGTCCCCCAACTTCCCCCCCGTCCCCCAACTCCCCCCGTCCCCCAACTCCCCCCCCCCCCCCCGTCCCCCAACTCCCTCCCCGTCCCCCAACTCCCCCCCATCCCCCATCTCCCCCCCCCAACTCCCCCCCCGTCCCCCAACTCCCCCCCGTCCCCCAACTCCCCCCCGTCCCCCAACTCCCCCCCGTCCCCCAACTCCCCCCCGTCCCCCAACTCCCCCCCGTCCCCCAACTCCCCCCCGTCCCCCAACTCCCCCCCGTCCCCCAACTCCCCCCCGTCCCCCAACTCCCCCCCCGTCCCCCAACTCCCCCCCGTCCCCCAACTCCCCCCCGTCCCCCAACTCCCCCCCGTCCCCCAACTCCCCCCCCGTCCCCCAACTCCCCCCCCGTCCCCCAACTCCCCCCGTCCTCCAACTCCCCCCGTCCCCCAACTCCCCCCCGTCCCCCAACTCCCCCCCCCCGTCCCCCAACTCCCCCCGTTCCCCAACTCCCCCCGTTCCCCAACTCCCCCCGTTCCCCAACTCCCCCCGTTCCCCAACTCCCCCCGTTCCCCAACTCCCCCCGTTCCCCAACTCCCCCCGGCCCCCAACTCCCCCCGGCCCCCAACTCCCCCCCGGCCCCCAACTCCCCCCGGCCCCCAACTCCCCCCGGCCCCCAACTCCCCCCGGCCCCCAACTCCCCCCGGCCCCCAACTCCCCCCGGCCCCCAACTCCCCCCGGCCCCCAACTCCCCCCCGGCCCCCAACTCCCCCCGGCCCCCAACTCCCCCCGGCCCCCAACTCCCCCCGGCCCCCCAACTCCCCCCCTGTCCCCCAACTCCCCCCCCGTCCCCCAACTCCCCCCCCGTCCCACAACTCCCCACCCATCCCCCAACTCCCCCCCCCCCCCCGTCCCCCAACTCCCCACCCGTCCCCCAACTCCCCACCCGTCCCCCAACTCCCCACCCGTCCCCCAACTCCCCCACCCGTCCCCCAACTCCCCACCCGTCCCCCAACTCCCCACCCGTCCCCCAACTCCCCACCCGTCCCCCAACTCCCCCCCCCCGTCCCCCAACTCCCCCCCCCCCCGTACCCCAACTTCCCCCCCGTCCCCCCAACTCCCCCCCCGTCCCCCAACTCCCCCCCGTCCCCCAACTTCCCCCCCCCATCCCCCAACTCCCCCCGTCCCCCAACTCCCCCCCCCCCCGTCCCCCAACTCCCTCCCCGTCCCCCAACTCCCCCCCCATCCCCCATCTCCCCCCCAACTCCCCCCCGTCCCCAACTCCCCCGTCCCCCAACTCCCCCCCGTCCCCCAACTCCCCCCCGTCCCCCAACTCCCCCCCGTCCCCCAACTCCCCCCCGTCCCCCAACTCCCCCCCGTCCCCCAACTCCCCCCCCGTCCCCCAACTCCCCCCGTCCCCCAACTCCCCCCCGCATCCCCCAACTCCCCCCCGCATCCCCCAACTCCCCCCCGCATCCCCCAACTCCCCCCCGCATCCCCCAACTCCCCCCCGCATCCCCCAACTCCCCCCCGCATCCCCCAACTCCCCCCCCGCATCCCCCAACTCCCCCCCCGCATCCCCCAACTCCCCCCCGCATCCCCCAACTCCCCCCCCGCATCCCCCAACTCCCCCCCCGCATCCCCCAACTCCCCCCGCATCCCCCAACTCCCCCCCGCATCCCCCAACTCCCCCCCCGCATCCCCCAACTCCCCCCCGCATCCCCCAACTCCCCCCCCCGCATCCCCCAACTCCCCCCCCCGCATCCCCCAACTCCCCCCCCGCATCCCCCAACTGCCCCCCCCCGCATCCCCCAACTCCCCCCCGCATCCCCCAACTCCCCCCCCTTCCCCCCCTCGCATCCCCCAACTCCCCCCCCCCCCCCATCCCCCAACTCCCCCCCCCCCCCATCCCCCAACTCCCCCCCCACCCCCCGGCATCCCCCAGCTCCCCGACCCCCCCGTCCCCCAACTCCCCCACCCCCCCATCCCCCAACTCCCCGTCCCCAACTCCCATCCCCCAACGCCCCCCAACTCGCCGCCCCCCAACTCCCCCCCGTCCCCCAAACTCCCGTCCCCCAACTCCCGTCCCCCAACTCCCGTCCCCCAACTCCCGTCCCCCAACTCCCGTCCCCCAACTCCACACCTCCGTCCCCAAACTCCCCCCCACATCTCCACCCCCCGTCCCCCAACTCCCCCCCGTCCCCCAACTTCCTCCCATCCCCCAACTCCCTCCCGTCCCCCAACTCCCTCCCGTCCCCCAACTCCCCCCGTCTCCCAACTCCCCCCGTCCCCCAACTGCCCCCGTCCCCCAACTCCCCCCCCGTCCCCCAACTCCCCCCCCGTCCCCCAACTCCCCCCCCCGTCCCCCAACTCCCCCCCGTCCCCCAACTCCCCCCCCAACTCCGTCCCCCAACTCCCCCCCCAACTCCGCCCCCCCCGTCCCCCAACTCCCCCCCCACCCGTCCCCCAACTCCCCCCCCCGTCCCCCAACTCCCCCCCCCCGTCCCCCAACTCCCCCCCATCCCCAACTCCCCCCCCCCCCCAACTCCCCCCCCCCATCCCCCAACTCCCCCCCCCCGTCCCCCAACTCCCCCCCCCCCCCCGTCCCCCAACTCCCCCCCCGTCCCCCAACTCCCCCCCGTCCCCCAACTCCCCCCCCGTCCCCCAACTCCCCCCCGTCCCCCAACTTCCCCCCCCCCCCGTCCCCCAGCTCCCACCCGTCCCCCAACTCCCCCCCCGTTCCCCAACATCCCCCGGCCCCCAACTCCCCCCCGGCCCCCAACTCCCCCCGGCCCCCAACTCCCCCCCGGCCCCCAACTCCCCCCCGGCCCCCAACTCCCCCCCGGCCCCCAACTCCCCCCCGGCCCCCAACTCCCCCCCGGCCCCAACTCCCCCCCGGTCCCCAACTCCCCCCCCCCCCCCTCCCGTCCCCCAACTCCCCACCGTCCCCGTCCCCCAACTCCCACCTCCCCCAACTCCCCCCCCCGTCCCCCAACACACCCCCCGTCCCCCAACACACCCCCGTCCCCCAACACACCCCCCGTCCCCCAACACACCCCCCGTCCCCAACACACCCCCCGTCCCCCAACACACCCCCCGTCCCCCAACACACCCCCCGTCCCCCAACACACCCCCGTCCCCCAACACACCCCCCGTCCCCCCAACACACCCCCCGTCCCCCAACACACCCCCCCGTCCCCCAACACACCCCCCGTCCCCCAACACACCCCCCGTCCCCCAACACACCCCCCGTCCCCCAACACACCCCCCGTCCCCCAACACACCCCCCCGTCCCCCAACACACCCCACGTCCCCCAACACCCCCCCCCGTCCCCCAACACACCCCCCGTCCCCCAACACACCCCCCGTCCCCCAACACACCCCCCGTCCCCCAACACACCCCCCGTCCCCCAACACACCCCCCGTCCCCCAACACACACCCCGTCCCCCAACTCCCCCTCACCCGTCCCCAACTCCTGTCCCCCAACTCCCCCCCCCCGTCCCCCAACTCCCCCCCCGTCCCCCAACTCCACCCCCCATCCCCCAACTCCACCCCCGTCCCCCAACTCCCCCCCATCCCCCAACTCCCTCCCGTCCCCCAACTCCCTCCCGTCCCCCAACTCCCTCCCGTCCCCCAACTGCCCCCGTCCCCAACTCCCCCCCCCGTCCCCCAACTCCCCCCCCCGTCCCCCAACTCCCCCTCGTCCCCCAACTCCCCCCCCCGTCCCCCAACTCCCCCTGTCCCCCAACTCCCCCCCCCCGTCCCCCAACTCCCCCCCCGTCCCCCAACTCCGCCCCCCCGTCCCCTCCCCCAACTCCCCCCCCGTCCCCCAACTCCCCCCCCGTCCCCCAACTCCCCCCCTCGTCCCCAACTCCCCCCCCCGTCCCCCAACTCCCCCCCGTCCCCCAACTCCCCCCCCCCGTCCCCCAACTCCCCCCCCCCGTCCCCCAACTCCCCCCCCCGTCCCCCAACTCCCCGTCCCCAACTCCCCCCATCCCCCAGCTCCCCCCCCCCGTCCCCCAACTCCCACCCCCTGTACCCCAACTCCACCACGTCCCCCAACTCCCCCCCCACTCCCCCCCCCGTCCCTCAACTCCCCCCCCATCCCTCAACTCCCCCCCCCCATCCCTCAACTCCCCCCCCATCCCCCAACTCCCCCGTCCCACACCCCCCGTCCCACACCCCCTGTCCCCCAACACACCCCCCGTCCCCCAACACACCCCCCGTCCCCCAACACACCCCCCGTCCCCCAACACACCCCCCGTCCCCCAACACACCCCCCGTCCCCCAACACACCCCCGTCCCCCAACACACCCCCCGTCCCCCAACACACCCCCCGTCCCCCAACACACCCCCCGTCCCCCAGCACACGCCCCGTCCCCCAACACACGCCCCGTCCCCAACTCCCCCCCCACCCGTACCCCAACTCCCCCCCCCGTCCCCCAACTCCCCCCCCCCGTCCCCCAACACCCCCCCGTCCCCCAACTCCCCCCCCCCGTCCCCCAACTCTCCCCAACTCCCCCCCCGTCCCCCAACTCCCCCCCCGTCCCCCAACTCCCCCCCCCCGTCCCCCGACTCCCCCCCCGTCCCCCAACTCCCCCCCCGTCCCCCAACCTCCCCCCCCGTCCCCCAACTCCCCCCCCGTCCCCCAACTCCCCCCCCGTCCCCCAACTCCCCCCCTGTCCCCCAACTCCCCCCCGTCCCCCAACTCCCCCCCCCCCGTCCCCAACTCCCCCCCCGTCCCCCAACTCCCCCCCCCGTCCCCCAACTCCCCACCCGTCCCCCAACTCCCCACCCGTCCCCCAACTCCCCACCCGTCCCCCAACTCCCCACCCGTCCCCCAACTCCCCCCCCCCGTCCCCCAACCCCCCCCCGTCCCCCAACCCCCCCCCGTCCCCCAACTCCCCCCCCCGTACCCCAACTTCCCCCCCGTCCCCCAACTCCCCCCCGTCCCCCAACTCCCCCCGTCCCCCAACTTCCCCCCCGTCCCCCAACTCCCCCCGTCCCCCAACTCCCCCCCCCCCCGTCCCCCCAACTCCCTCCCGTCCCCAACTCCCCCCCATCCCCCATCTCCCCCCCCAACTCCCCCCCCGTCCCCCAACTCCCCCCGTCCCCCAACTCCCCCCCCGTCCCCCAACTCCCCCCGTCCCCCAACTCCCCCCCGTCCCCCAACTCCCCCCCGTCCCCCAACTCCCCCCCGTCCCCCAACTCCCCCCCCGTCCCCCAACTCCCCCCCGTCCCCCAACTCCCCCCCGTCCCCCAACTCCCCCCCCGTCCCCCAACTCCCCCCCCGTCCCCAACTCCCCCCCGTCCCCCAACTCCCCCCCGTCCCCCAACTCCCCCCCCGTCCCCCAACTCCCCCCCGTCCCCCAACTCCCCCCCCCGTCCCCCAACTCCCCCCCGTCCCCCAACTCCCCCCCCCCGTCCCCCAACTCCCCCCCCGTCCCCCAACTCCCCCGTCCTCCAACTCCCCCCCCATCCCCCAACTCCCCCCCCCGTCCCCCAACTCCCCCCCCGTCCCCCAACTCCCCCTGTCCCCCAACTCCCCCCCCCGTCCCCCAACTCCCCCCCCCCGTCCCCCAACTCCCCCCCCCCGTCCCCCAACTCCGCCCCCCCGTCCCCCAACTCCGCCCCCCCGTCCCCCAACTCCGCCCCCCCGTCCCCCAACTCCGCCCCCCCGTCCCCCAACTCCCCCCCGTCCCCCAACTCCCCCCTCGTCCCCCAACTCCCCCCCCCCGTCCCCCAACTCCCCCCCGTCCCCCAACTCCCCCCCCGTCCCCCAACTCCCCCCCCCCCGTCCCCCAAACTCCCCCCCCCCCGTCCCCCAACTCCCCCCGTCCCCCAACTCCCCCCATCCCCCAACTCCCCCCCCCGTCCCCCAACTCCCACCCCCTGTACCCCAACTCCACCACGTCCCCCCAACTCCACCCAACTCCCCCCCCACTCCCCCCCCCCGTCCCTCAACTCCCCCCCCATCCCTCAACTCCCCCCCCCCATCCCTCAACTCCCCCCCATCCCCCAACTCCCCGTCCCACACCCCCCGTCCCCCAACACACCCCCCCGTCCCCAACACACCCCCCGTCCCCAACACACCCCCGTCCCCCAACACACCCCCCGTCCCCCAACACACCCCCCCGTCCCCCAACACACCCCCCGTCCCCCAACACACCCCCCGTCCCCCAACACACACCCCCGTCCCCCAGCACACCCCCCGTCCCCCAACACACGCCCCGTCCCCCAACACACGCCCCGTCCCCCAACTCCCCCCCACCCGTACCCAACTCCCCCCCCCCCCGTCCCCCAACTCCCCCCCCCGGTCCCCCCAACACCCCCCCCGTCCCCCAACTCCCCCCCCCCCGTCCCCCAACTCTCCCCAACTCCCCCCCCTGTCCCCCAACTCCCCCCCCGTCCCCCGACTCCCCCCCCCGTCCCCCGACTCCCCCCCCCCGTCCCCCCAACTCCCCCCCTGTCCCCCAACTCCCCCCCCGTCCCCCAACTCCCCCCCCCGTCCCCCAACTCCCCCCCCCCCGTCCCCCAACTCCCCACCCGTCCCCCAACTCCCCACCCGTCCCCCAACTCCCCACCCGTCCCCAACTCCCCCCCCGTCCCCCAACTCCCCCCCCGTCCCCCAACTCCCCCCCCCGTCCCCCAACCCCCCCCCGTCCCCCAACTCCCCCCCGTACCCCAACTTCCCCCCCGTCCCCCAACTCCCCCCCGTCCCCCAACTCCCCCCCGTCCCCAACTTCCCCCCCGTCCCCCAACTCCCCCCGTCCCCCAACTCCCCCCCCCCCCCCCCCCGTCCCCAACTCCCTCCCCGTCCCCCAACTCCCCCCCATCCCCCATCTCCCCCCCCCAACTCCCCCCCCGTCCCCCAACTCCCCCCCGTCCCCAACTCCCCCCCGTCCCCCAACTCCCCCCCGTCCCCCAACTCCCCCCCGTCCCCAACTCCCCCCCGTCCCCCAACTCCCCCCCGTCCCCCAACTCCCCCCCGTCCCCCAACTCCCCCCCGTCCCCCAACTCCCCCCCGTCCCCCAACTCCCCCCCCGTCCCCCAACTCCCCCCCCGTCCCCCAACTCCCCCCCGTCCCCCAACTCCCCCCGTCCTCCAACTCCCCCCCGTCCCCCAACTCCCCCCCGTCCCCCAACTCCCCCCCCCGTCCCCAACTCCCCCCGTTCCCCCAACTCCCCCCGTTCCCCAACTCCCCCCGTTCCCCAACTCCCCCCGTTCCCCAACTCCCCCCGTTCCCCAACTCCCCCCGTTCCCCAACTCCCCCCGGCCCCCAACTCCCCCCGGCCCCCAACTCCCCCCGGCCCCCAACTCCCCCCGGCCCCCAACTCCCCCCGGCCCCCAACTCCCCCCGGCCCCCAACTCCACCCCGGCCCCCAACTCCCCCCGGCCCCCAACTCCCCCCGGCCCCCAACTCCCCCCGGCCCCCAACTCCCCCCCTGTCCCCCAACTCCCCCCCCGTCCCCCAACTCCCCCCCCGTCCCCCAACTCCCCACCCATCCCCCAACTCCCCCCCCCCCCGTCCCCCAACTCCCCACCCGTCCCCCAACTCCCCACCCGTCCCCCAACTCCCCACCCGTCCCCCAACTCCCCACCCGTCCCCCAACTCCCCACCCCGTCCCCCAACTCCCCACCCGTCCCCCAACTCCCCACCCGTCCCCCAACTCCCCCCCCCCCCGTCCCCCCAACTCCCCCCCCCCGTACCCCAACTTCCCCC